>NC_071497.1:83765824-84399783 GCF_028500815.1 Rissa tridactyla | reverse complement strand
TAAATTTACTCAGCTTTCCTAAAAGACGGCAAACCTGCAAATAGCCGGGACGTTCCCCTCTTCCAGCAGCTCCACGTCTAATCCTGGATAATGAGGGGAGTTTTTAAACGCTCCTGCTGGCGGCAAAATGGAGAACAAAGAGGAATCGAAGTGACAAACGCTTAACGTATGGAATCATAGGCTCATACAACCATTTAGGTTGGAAAAGACTCTTAAGATCATCGAGTCCCACCATAAACCAAGCAACAGCACGGTAACGGCGTTGCTGCCGTGTTTGAAAGCCGAACCGGAGCTTAAATGATTATTGCTTTGGGTGCAACGACGATAATATTAAAACAATAACGCGGAAGACTATACGGCCTCTTCCTTTAGGATCCTACGCTGTGATCACTAATTACCAAGCCGGAGATTTATGCGTCTTGGCTTTATGTCTATCCCAACCCTCGAGGCTCCTCCGAATGAATTCCTCGAGCTGTATTTCTGCAAAAAAGCATCCCGTCCTTGGGCTATAATGTAACGATTTAAACATTTCCAAGGATGCAGGCACCGCCTGTAACTCTTGGAGGGCGGCTCTGGTTATCCTGGCCCTTAAAGATGAGCGCGGGGTCTCAAGGAGGGACGGTCTTAGGAGCCCTCTTAGGGATTTTTTGGCTTCCTCCACCCCATGGAAAGGCATCACTCCCCTCGGAGCTGCAGCCTTCAAGGGGGGGATAGCGGCGTTCCAAAGGGAAAAGCCTTGGCGGATGGGATGCTAAGCCAGTGCCTCATCCCGTGCTGGCTCAAAGCCGGTTAACCATTTCCCTCCGGTCCCAGCCGTGCCACAGAGTTAATGGGGAAAAAATGCAAAGTCCCTCTCTCAAGAGAAATGCTGAGATTTCAAAATTCCATTCTGTCCTAAATCGTCCGGGTTTTTTTTCACCAAACAAAGCGTTGCGTTTCGCCGTATGTTATGTTGCTGTAGCAATAACATTTAAACAACGTGTTTGGACTTCGTTAGCACAGAGCTTTTCAAGAACTTCCCATCGAGCTTTCCCGCGACAAGTTTCCACTTTGGGATAAGCGACGCCGGGAGGCGGCGAAGGTCTGAGGGGAGCAATCACCTCCACCGTGCGTTGCGTGCTCCTGGGCTCGCTGCAGCCTCTGCGCCTCTCCTCTTGGCCCTGCTGGCGGGAAACGCGCTGGTGTTTAATGTCTGTCCCCACACGGTGTCCTTCTTCGGTGTCCAAATATATGACATGAACACGTGGCCTCACCACCAAGGCAGGGAGGGAGCTGGGGCTGCTGGTGACCCCACGGTGGTCATTGATGATGGAGCTGGAAGTGTTCAAGGTCCCATCCCTGGAGGGGTTGAAGGCCAGGTTGGACGGAGCTTTGAGCAACCTGGTCTGGTGGGAGGTGTCCCTGTTCATGGCAGTGGGTGGAACTAGGTGGTCTTTAAGGTCCCTTCCAACTCCAACCATTCCATGATTTTAAGTCAGGAAGCATTTAATAAACCCGAGGCTCTTTCCCTAAGTAGATATGGGCTTGCATGGAGCAGTGGGTGACTTGCAAGTGGCCTGCACCTCATTTTAACATCCCACCTATTTATTCATGACCTTAGATTTAGATGAGATGTGAGGAAGAAATTCTTTGGCTGTGAGGGTGGTGAGCCCCTGGCCCAGGTTGCCCAGAGAAGCTGTGGCTGCCCCATCCCTGGAGGGGTTCAAGGCCAGGTTGGCCGGGGCTTGGAGCAACCTGGGCTGGTGGGAAGTGTCCCTGCCCAGGGCAGGGAGGGGTGGAACGAGACGATCTTTAAGGCCCCTTCCAACCCGAACCATTCTACGATTCTATGATTCTCTATCAACAAGTTGAGCCCCCAGCTGGCAGCTGGGGTCCCTCTGCCACGGCCCCACCTTCTTCCACCTCCTTTTTATATTTATTTTGCAGCTCGGCTGCGTTGCAGTGAGGTCCGAGCGCACGGTCACGTAGGGCGTTTCGCAAGAACGCTTCTTCAAAAGCAGGAACCGTTTCACCTCCAATTTTCAAGCCAGAGCCCGATGACACACGGGCACGAACCGCTCACCTCCAGTGACCCGCGTGGCTTCCCCGGGCCAACGCACCTATTTCAATTAGCCCAAAATGAATTGGCTTGGGCTAGAGAAGGGGTTTCCAGAGGAGACTTCTTACCGAAACCGTTTCATTTTTTTTAATTTTTTTTTTTTTAAAAGGTTGAAAGCGGTAAAAGGCAGAAGTGGTTTGCGAGCCCTGTGTGGTGTATCATTGGGCGAAGCGGGATTTGATAAATGGTGGTGGTGGTGGTGGTGGGGAGTCCTCCAACAGACCCTCCCCCCCTCCAAGTCCAGCTGAGGTAGGACACAAAGAGATGGGCAATTCCCGTGGGAGGGAGGGTGGGGAGCGGGTCCAATCCATCACCCATCGACCTCCGAGCCCTTTGCGCCGCTCTTCATCCTCACCTCCGTGAAAAGCGATGAGGAGAAGGACCACGAACCAACCCCAACCTACAGCAGTGGGCAGGATCCGACCCCGAGCCAGGACCATGGGCCAGGCCATCCCCACGGAGGGAAGGATCCGTCCCTCTGCTACGTCTCCAAGCAGACGCCGCTACGAATCTTTTTTTTTTCCTTCCCCCGTATCTTCTTTTTCTTCCATCCTACGCAAAGGTCTCTCCCAGGCCGGCACGAGCGACAGCGCGTACCCACAAAGAGATGGGGAAATGTCAAGCTTTAAACATTTATTACTCAGATGATGCGTTTTTATAGCATACAGTGGGGTCTGGATGTTCTATAAACAAAGACTGAATTGCCACAAAGAGTTATTATCATCTCCCTTGTTTTAACAGTCTCTGAAATGCCGAAAACGATGAATTTGTGTTTTTTCCCTAGTACGCGTATCTAGTCTTTATTCTCCCCAAAACCTTTTTTCTGTTTTTTTTTTTTTTTTTTTTTTGGAAAAACTTTTAAATTTTTTTTTTTTTTTTTAAAGCGCTTAGTTTACCAAAGACGCTTAAATTAAAAACATCGCTTCGTCTCCAAATGCGAATAAATACGTTAAAAAAAAAAAAAAAAACCAAAAAAAACCCCCAAAAAACCCAACCAAAACAAACGAACACCAATAGTGAACGGCTGGCGTTAACTCCGCGTTCCGCAAGACGCCGCGGCTCCCTTGGCGGTCGACGGTGGACTTTGCGACCCTTAGCGTCGTTTCTCCTGAAAAAAAATCCTGCAAGTATCACCGGGACCGGCTAAGAGCTAACACCAAAAAAGAGCAAAATTAGTGTAAAGCCATAAAATACCCAGCAGGGAAATGACCAAAAAAAAAAATAATAATAAAAAAAAATTAATCCTATGGAAGATTTTGAGAGACTTCCAAGTGAGGGCTGCTATAAAAATAAGCCTGAAAATAAATCATAAGTTATTCTGACAAGTTTTCCTTCAAAGCCATCAATCATGCCAAGAATAGATACTAATTAATCTCCTTCGGGGGAAGAGGGGAACCGAGCAAATTGCTTATTTTTCCTTCCCCCCCCCCTTTTTATTTCACCTCCACACACATCAGAATTCTCCGACCGGGGGTGAAATCCCCTCAGGGGGAAAAACCGAGCAAGTCACTTTGCAGGTAGCAAAAATCTTCAGTTTGGGAAAGAATTTCAGGGGGAATGAGGTGAATTCGATGCTGGCGAGTCCGGCAGGGAGCCGGCAAACCTGCTCTGCATCCGAGGGGGACCAGCGCGGCGGCGGCGACGGAGAGCATCGCTCCTCTGCAGATGCTTCAGCCACTCGCCTTTACACCAGCCCGAGGTTTGGCCCCATACGTATTTGGCCCGAAGAGGTTATTTTCCCCTTTGCCGATGTAACCGTAGGGGGGAAAAGTATTAAAACCCCACTTTTATTGAGCAGCGAAGACGGAATCTGGCTAATTCGGGGAGACGTCGCCGGCGGCTTCACGCGCCTTCAAAAATGCACGTTGTCGAATTAACGCTCTTTGGCGACCGTTTCTGAAGAAAGCCCCCCCCAGCGAAAAAAAGAGAAGAAAATACTCCACGACATCCCCTAGGTGCTCTCACGAGGAAGCCCCAAAACCTTCCCAGCGTCGCTCCCCGTCCTGCTCCATCGAACGACCTCGTGGCACCTGTTTGCCCAACGCGGTACCACGGTTAACGGTGCCATCGGCTTCCTGCTGATGGACTTCGGAAACATACCAGCGGCAGCACATAATTTTGGGAGAAAAAAAAAAAAACCCAACCAAACCAAACAAAACCCAACAACCCATTTTTGGTCAACGTTTTGATTCTCACGTATGAACGGACCGACGGACGTACCGAAGCGGTTAATGGCTGGATGAACGTACGTTAAACAGCGGAGATAAACGGCGAGACATGAAAAAAACCGACGGATTTCACATAAAAGTTCTTCGGCGGGAGAAATCCCAGCGCTGGAGGGGAACGTCACGGGCCGAGGCCAGTCGCTGGGGGTTGCAGGATTGCACCCCGGTGGGAAAACTGAACAAACCCTCGCGGCTGGTAGGAAATGCTTAAGCAGGAATACTGCCACGTGGCTTACACTTCGCCTCTGAACGCCTCCTGATGCACTGAGGGGTGAAAAGTCAGGTTTTTAGATGCAAAATCTCCAATTCTCTGGGTTTTTCTTCTTTTTTTTTTTTTCTTTTTCGTTTTTTTCCCCTTCTTTCACTATATCCCGAGAGCAAATTCTGGGGGAAGGGGAAGGGAGAAGCTGCAGGGGCCGGAGCGGCGGTCTGGATCGCTGCCGGCAGGATCCCTGGCACTCCGACCCATCAGGCGATGGGTGTTAAATCCCCTTCTCAAGCAACGTCCGCAACCCTGAGCCTTATAATACTGATGGGCTTTGCCGCATTAATCAAGTTCAGCTGCTCATTAATACTACCAAACCCCATTGCTACTAACGAAGCTGACCCAACGCAAGGCGCCGTCACCACGCCAAGCTCCAGGGTTCGAATCCATGAAGCAGAAATTCATTTTTCCGGCCAAGTCCAGTGCATCCCGCAATAATTTGGCTGCTTTCGGGGTAGACGGGAAAATTGATGCTCCCGTTTCCAGCTCGCTCCTCTTGCTCCGTGCGCGGATTAGAAGCCGCGGCAGCGGACAACCAGATGAAAATCCAAATAACGTGGAACCACAGCATCGGGACTCTCGTCTCCTGCAACGCATTTTCTGCTGAAAATATCTGTCCTTTGTAAATTACGCAGCGAAAGCTTCCTCCCCATCGCGGACAGACCGACACATTCATAAGGCACCCGAGAACATACTGCACGTCCAAAGAGGTTGGGGTGAAATCTCTCTTCTCTAGAAGCCACCAGAAATTCAATGTTTTGCTTGGAAAAACGGGTTCGAGCTGCTGAGTTTTGACCCAGCCTGCTTGGTCCGGGCTCCATACATGCCGGCGCCGTGGCATAAATTCTCTTCTTATCACCGGGAAAGGAAAGTAAATCGAGTAACGGGAAGAAAACAGGACGGCTGCCGACATCGGGCTTTCCTTGGCTCCTCTTCTACTGCACGGACGAGACGGGGCAGCGCGCGCCCCCATTAGGCTTCACCAAAATAAGCACCAGAAGCGATTTAGTAGGTAAAAGAATCGCTAGACAAGCAAATAAGGAGACCACCAAGTCTTGTTCATGCTTCGGGGAGCGCTGTAACAGCGTGGCGTGTCCCCCCGTACCAACATCTTCGCCCTCCAGGCATTTCCTCGCCCAGACGGCATCTCGCCATCACCCTCCACGGCCGTCCTCTCCCTCGGGATGCTCCAGCGCGGAGCAACCCGGGGATCCCCGAGCAACTCTCCCCTTCCGAAGACGTCACCCATCCCTCAAGGACACGGTGTCACTTAGACCCATCGCGGGACAGAGCCGCTCCTGTAGACCGCACGCACAGGTTCGCAAATTCAACTAGTTAGAAGCCAGGCTCAAAACCTCTATATTTGGCTTTTCCTACTTTTTCCTCTTCTTTTTCTCTCCTTTTTGCTATTCACATCTTGTCTTCTCTTTACCAGTCTCCAAAGAAGAACGTCAAACCTTCATTTCTCCCTTGCCCTGTACATTATTAGGCCCGACTATACCAGGCCTGGATTTAAATGGATAATTACAACCATGACAGTAATTACAATAAAGCACTCCTTCAATGGCAACAAACAAAAAAAAAAAGAATTATTACAAAAAAAAATAAAATTAAATGGGTTATAGCGTCTGAAGGATAACGGCAACTTGAACAGCAAGAGCCGCAGAATCCCCTGTTTCTTAGAGCTCCCGGCTACGACGACTCATTTCTCAATCCATCGAGGAGGTTACTGGCAAGACAACGGTGGCTACGTTACTTCTGCGGTGGCTTTTGGACTCCTTTAAAATACTCCTTCTGCTTCAGCATCTTCACGTAAACCATGAGGCAGCTCGCGGGACGGCGTCGCTTCCCCCGTCTCCGAGCCGCTCGCAATTGTCCGTTCGACGATAAACAAGAAAATAAGAAGAAAATACAAACGCTCGAGAAAAAAAGAAAACCCAGTGCAAATAAGAAAGTCGTCCCGCTCTCCGATCCGCTTTCGAAGGGGTGGTGAGTAGCGGGGGCGGGGGGGGACGGGGAAGGGGACACACACACACACAGAAAGTCGAAGACAAGAGGAAGGTTGCGGGGGGGGAAGAAAAACCTAACGCAAGTCCCCGGCTCGACAAAAGCCATCAATTACGAGCGTCTGGTGTAGTGTGTGTCTGGCTTTGTCCTCCCGAGACATCTGCTGCCTGCTGTCTCCTGCCAGTTGGCCGGGGCAAGGCAGGAGGACGGCGTGAAAACAATACTAGCCCCTACTTGGATTCGGTTTTTTTTTGTTTTTTTTCCTCTTTTTTTCCCCCCAAATTCTCCGTCTTCTTTCGAAAGCCAAACAATAACCCGGCGGGATGCGTTTGCTGCTGCTGCTGCTGCCGCTGCTGGAGCAATGAGTTCAGAAAAAGAAGCCCCCTAAAAGAAAACCACGGCGGGGAAGAGGGGTGGCACTTGGCGACGCGGCTGAAAAAGAAACATGCTTCTCCCTCCCCACCCCACGAACGTATTCTCGAGCATGCTGGGGTTTGGTCTGCTGGGGGATTTAAATCGGAAAAGCTCTCGCCGCAGCCCGTCATGGTGCATGTCTTCTTCTCGGCCCTTCCCACCCCACCTTGCCCTGCCCCTCAAGCCGTCAGTTTTTGGATGGTCTTGTTGTAGTACTGCGTGATGGTGGGCGTCAGGGGGTTCCAGTTGTTGGCGTGCAGCTCAATGACCTCCAGCAGCAGGGACCGCGTCAGCATGGACTCGGAGGGACACAGCATCTTGTCGCGTGCTATCGCCAACAGCTCCGTCATCATCTCGGGCAGCTGCTCCTCCAGCAGCCGGCCGGTGCTCTGCAGCTGTCAGGAGAAGAAGAGGTCAACCATGGCATACTGATCCTTAGGGGTCTCTTCCAACTTGAGATACTTTATGATTATCATAGAATCATAGAATGGTTTGGGTTGGAAGGGACCTTAAAGACCATCCAGTGCCACCCCCTGCCCTGGGCAGGGACACCTCCCACCAGCCCAGGTTGCTCCAAGCCCCATCCAACCTGGCCTTCAACACCTCCAGGGATGGGACAACCACAGCTTCTCTGGGCAACCTGGGCCAGGGGCTCACCACCTTCACAGGAAAGAGCTTCTTCCTCAGATCTCATCTAAATCTCCCCTCTTCCAGTTTAAAACCGTTCCCCCTCGTCGCATGGCTCCCCTCCCTGATCCAGAGTCCCTCCCCAGCTTTCCAGGAGCCCCCTGAAGGACTGGAAGGGGCTCTAAGGTCTCCACGGAGCCTTCTCTTCTCCAGGCTGAGCACCCTCAGCTCTCTCAGCCTGTCCTCCCAGCAGAGGTCCTCCAGGCCTCCCAGCATCTTTGTTGGCCTCGAGAATCACCTCCCTCGACCTGCTGGCCACGCTTCTTGTGCTGCAGCCCAGGATACGGTTGGTTTTCTGGGCTGATTCGATGATATTAAAACACCGTGCTGGCTTTCGTAGACGCTCTCCACCCCTCCTGTCCTCCCCCGTTTGATGCGGCGGGGCGGGCAGGCAAGGTTAAAGGCGTCTCATGGCTTTTGAAAACCAAAACCACCCGGCAGCCGGCTCCAAGAGAGCTGAACATGAAGGGCGAGGTTTTCAAAAGCATCCGCGCCGGGCCGCTGGAGGAGCGAATGGTTCAGCTCCCACTGACTTCAAAGGCGGCGACGCTAGATTGCTTTGGGAAAAAAAAAAAAAAAAAAAAGAAAAGAAAAGAAAAGAAAAGAAAAAAGAAAAAAAAAAATCCCACCTAAAACTCAGGCTATTGTCAAAACAAAGCGCGGGCTGTGATGTGGTAGCCCTGCCTTCTACCTGGCCCTTCATTTACGCGCTGATTCACAGCTGTCAGTGACTCCCAGTCATTAATCGGAATAAGCAGAGCCCTCCTGTATGCATAACAAATCCCGCCCTGCCGAGATCTGCATTTATACCCGTCGTGCCGCTTCCCTGAGGACAGCCAAGGGTTTTTTTTTTTTTGTTTTGTTTTGTTTTTTAAAACAATTACTCCTCGGAGAGCCACCCTGGAGCAGCGTTAAGCCCTAGGTGGTCTCAGAGAGGAGAAGGTCCGAGTGTGGAGCGGGCGGTGATGAGTCCACCATCACGGAAGGCTCACGGGGCTCGAACGCAGAAGCTCCCCAAAGTCCTAACCTTAAAAATGTAAAGTTCTCCTCCTGGGTCGAGGTGTCGCTTTGCTGAATTTCAAGCATTCAGGCGGCGATTTCGACCGCTCTCTGCAAGCAAAGCAGCCGTCCCCACGGGCCCATCACTCCCCAAAAGCAAAGTTAATGAAACTCTGCTACACTTGCACCAGGATTTCTCTGCAAAGCTGCTGCTGAGCACAGCAAACCTCTCCGTGTGAGCCACGGGGCAGCTTTTGCTCCAAGACAGGTGTTTTTGGGCTTAAAAAATAAATGCAGGGTGAGATCTGAAGGAACCAGGATGATGTAATTTTGTGGTGGGGCCCCAGCTACCAAACCTTTTGCATCAAAAGCCCAGGGATAAGAGTCTCAAGGGCCGTCTCTTATCTCACGGTGATGCCTTTTATCTACTCCGCTCTGGTGAGACCCCTCCTGCGGTACTGCGTCCAGCTCTGGAGTCCTCAGCATAGGAAAGACGTGGACCTGTTGGGAATGGGTCCAGAGGAGGCCACGAAGACGCTCTGAGGGCCGGAGCCCCTCCGCTGTGGGGACAGGCTGAGAGAGTTGGGGGGGTTCAGCCTGGAGAAGAGAAAGCTCCGGGGAGACCTTATTGCAGCCTTTTGGTAGTTAAAGGGGGCTTAGAAGAAAGATGGGGACAAACTTTTTAGTAGGGCCGGTTGGGACAAGACAAGGGGTGGTGGCTTTAAACTGAAAGAGGGAAGATTCAGACTGGATATAAGGAAGAATTTTTTTCCAGTGAGGGTGGTGAGCTGCTGGCCCAGGCTGCCCAGAGAGGTGGGAGATGCCCCATCCCTGGAAACATTCCAGGCCAGGTTGGACGAGGCTCCGGGCAACCTGATTTAGTGGAAGATGTCCCTGCTCATGGCAGGGGGGTTGGACTAGATGGCCTTGAAAGGTCCCTTCCACCCAAACCATTCTGCGATTCTCTGATTCTGTGACGCAAAGAGGCAACACGACTGTTGGGAAACATCTACGAGCACAACCGAGCACCCAAGGGACAAAGCAATGAGGACCAGGGCGGGTGATGTAGGTGCTTCCCTACCTCCATGGAGCAGCAAAGCACAGCGTCTTCCTTCACATCCTGAGATTGCAACAACTGCAAAAGAGAGAAGACAGAGGCGGTGAGAAACGTGTGACCTCCTCGTCCTCCTTTATGAGCCTTCTTCCATCTCTTTGTCCAGCGTGGCGTTTGCCGCTTCCAGGAGGAAAGGACACAAAATCAGAAAAAGGGGAGGGAAGAGATTATCAAAACAAAAAAATTAAGAGAAACAGTGGCAAAGCACAGGGTAAAGTGAGCCAGCAAGTGGGGCATAATATAGATAATTTACATCAACGGCTTGCAGAATCAATTTTATTTAGGTTACATTGCTTTTTTAATCCCATGGTATGAGAAAACGCACTCGTTTCACATACGCGGCGCCTAAATACCACCATCAGATGACAACACTCGAGCAGCACGGCCCTGGGAGCGGCTGTTTGGAAGGGAAGGGCTCTGCCCGAGAGGCAGCCACCCCCCACCGAACCTCTCCGTCCCCGTGGGGACACTTTGAACAGCCGCAAAATGACCTGATGGGCAAGCGTCGCAGGCGACACGCCGTAATTAATACGGCTCCTTCTCGACTGATTGTACAGCGGCGCGAGCGCAATGGGTTGCGGTGAAACCACGGCGTCTTGGGGGCACCAACTCCAACCCAGGGACTTTGTATGACAAACAGGAGCTTGTGAGCACCAGGAACTTTCAAGAGAGACCCAGAAGGTTGCTGTGCATGGCACGGGATGGCGAAGGAAGGTGCTCACCCCTCTGGGGTCAGAGTTGGGGCACGCGGCGAGGGTCAAGGGCTCTACCTGGCAACGGCGAAGCGTAAGAGCTCAACACATCTCACCCCACAAAGCTCGAAACCACGAGCAAGGGCCCCCCGAAACCGGATCCAAAATACACATTTTGCTTTGTTTTCAGCTTCGTGACTTCGTCACGCACACGCCGCCGCCGTTTCAGGTTTTTTGTTTTTTGGTTTTTTTTTTTTTTCGCTAAAACCACAAGGGAAAGCATAGTTTTCTGGTTGTTTTTCAAGCAGATAAAAAAAAAATCCGGAGTTTCTCAATCGGCCGACAGAGCGAGCGTTACGAAAAACACTGTACCACGAGGCGGCTGATAAAATCACCGGCGCTGGCAACACTTGAAGCCACGGCCGCTTCCACCCCATCACCTTGGCTTGAAAAAACCTTGCTGGCCCTCGGCTCATCCCTGCACGCAGCGGGGAGCTCGAGGGCATGCACTGAACACTGAGAAAAAGGAGAAAAATCGGGGAAACTGGCTTTATTAGTACCTGGAATTCATCAGGGAAAGGCCAACTTTGGCAAAGTGGCTGGACTTAATGAAAACTGTCCCCATCAAAATCGCTCAGCGGAACGAAACGGGCTCCGAAGTCGTCACGTCCTTTAGTTAAAATCGCACTTCTGATTCTCAGCCTTATCATCTCCCCTTCCCGCTCTCATTTTTTCGCGTTTCCTTTTCTTTACAAACAAACGCCGGTTTGTTTAGCAGCCCCACAACCGCTGGAAAACGGCTAGGGGGGAAAAAAAAAAAAAAAAAGAAAGAAAGAAAGAAAAAAAAAAAGAGGTAATTCAAGGAATTATCGTTGCTCTCAAAGTTTTGTCTTCCCCCTCTGCTGTTTTCAGCAGAGCGCCGTTTCGTTTGCTTTGAAGACGGTGTTTACAGCATCTCGATGAGCATGTGGTCCATCGGTTTTTATCTCGCAGTAGCCAAAGGTTCAGCCAGGGTTTTGAAGACATGCAAGCCGTCCCCCCCCGCCCCCCCCAAGTTTATCTTTCTGCTGAGTTGTTTGGAAAATGTTCGCGAAGCCCAAGCCGCGTGCTCCGAGATAAGTTCTCACAAACAGTTCGCAGATTCTTCGCAAAAAATAACCCCCATGAGATTATTTTAAACTCAACAAGAAGAAGGAAAAAAAAAAAAACCAACCCCAAAAACAATTAGGGACAAATATACACAGGCAGAAATTCAGCGCCGGGGTATTCCGCTCGTGAGCACGGCATGAAGCAGGGCTGCAAATTAAATATATATTCACCCTTCCTATTTTTGCTATTCTTTAGTGAATGTGGAAAACCAAAGCAAGAAAAGTGGAGTTCGGATTGATTAGGAAGGACCTACGGTGGCCCGATTCTAGCCCGCCCTTTGCCGTGGTCTCCTCCATGATCCTGCTCTCTGCCAGGGATACGCGGTCAGGGAAAGGCTGTAACGTCACTTGGACTTTCCTTACCCCAACTTCCCACCCGCAGAGTTGGGACAAGCTTCACTACCTCAAAAGACGGTTGTGAGGATGAATACGTTGCTGTCAAGTGCTCGGATATTTGGCTAATGAGGAATAGTCTTATCCACCTACGGCGAAACAAGAGACTACATCCCACCACCAGATTCGGGCAGGCACCCTCTTCCTTCATGCTGCCCTCCTGGACTTCATCTGAACAAGGAGAATGTATGTGCTCCATCTTGTCCATCAGGGCACCACGTGTTCCACCTCGTCCACCGAGGCACCACGTGTTCCACCTCATCCATCCAAGCACCACGCGCTCCATTGCTCTGTTGAGGCATTGCGTGCCCCACCTCGTCCACCCAGGCACCATGTGCCCCAACTCATCCATCCAGGCACGATAAGCTCCAGTGCTCCATCAAAGCACCAAGAGATCCCAGTCCCAAGGGCCACAGTTCAACCTCTGCCTCTGATACGTGGGTCAGGGAGGCCCACAACCTGCCCACCAAACTCAGGTATGGCCCTGCGCAGCAGAGCAGGGCCCAGTAGGCAGATCTGCTGGTGCTCCAGGAACCAGAGTCTCAAGTTGATGGCCACAGATGCTTGTCAGCCAACTGCATGAGTGCAACGATCATAGTTCAGGAGGATCAGAAAGACGTCACCGTTTCTCTGCGTGTTCCTGATCATAACTACGTTTCTAGCATGCTGGATGGGGGGGGTCTGGAGCTTCCCTGGGGTATAGGCACCAGCTATTTGCTCCTGACCCCTACGTGCTGTGGCAGGAGGACAGCGAGGAGCGCAGTTTGCTCTCCCTAGCTTGGCATGGGCACTGAACCGCTGCTGAAGACAGACGGCAAGAGTTGCACCACTGCCTGGGGTCCTGCCGTCGATGTCCCCACCCACCGATGACACCTTGCTTGTATTTCTCAAAGGGTGCTTCATCCTCACCCACGGCTGCCCCATGTGGGCACCAGGCACCCCAAAGCAGTAGGGTGGTTGCCCTGATGGCACCGCAAGAAAACACCAGTGCAAACGCTTGGAGACCTCCAGGGAAATCACGACCCTGAAGTACCGGCACTTGCGTGACCATAAACCTGAACCCAACCAATTGCATTCACCATTTGCAATCTAATTCATATTGTACTTAAAATATTTTAACGTAAACACGTTATATCCATTAAATTGGCACTCCCACATTGGAATTATTATTCATTTAACTATTTATAACTGCTCCTCCCTGCTGCGTGCATCTGCCCAAATCCCACCACGGGCACCGTCCCATCCTTCTCCACCAAGTTCCCACACGGTTCGAACCGGCTGACGAACGGGGATGAGGGAGTTGAAAAAAGGAGCGCGAGGCAGACAACAGGGCAGGTGAGATGAGACTCACACGCTTCTCGGTTTAACCTGTAATCATCCCCCGGAGGCTGGGGCTGTCTGCGAGAAAAAAACTTCCCTTTGCTCTCCAGCCGGTTTCCCCCGTATCGGGCGAAGCCGGGCAACGAAAGCAGCAGTTCCTGCTGGAAAGCAGACAAAGAGTCTGCTTGATTTCCTAAGAGAGGAGGCTGCATGCCAGAATCTGCCCGGCCAGTCATATAATACCCAACCTCGGTTGCGAAAGACTTCTCACTTTTGTTTCTGGTGCCGGACTAGCAGCTCTGCAGGGCGGTGGAAGATATCGGGCTCCTCCTCTTCCAAATTTCTGTGTCCTGCTGCGAGATGGAGCACCGGGCAAGGGCCTCCGCGAGGCCAGCGTGCCCAGGCTCCGGGTGCTAAATATTTTCGTAAGCAACCCAAAATAAATTG
This sequence comes from Rissa tridactyla, assembly GCF_028500815.1. Taxonomy (NCBI): domain Eukaryota; kingdom Metazoa; phylum Chordata; class Aves; order Charadriiformes; family Laridae; genus Rissa; species Rissa tridactyla. The sequence goes on along the minus strand of NC_071497.1, from coordinate 84,385,974 downwards.
TAAGGTCTGCTCCTGGAAGTGCTGGGTGGTGGGGGAGCTGCAGTGCCTTGCAGGGTGGCTCTCGAGTGCAACCGGTTTCCGTGGCGTGCTACTGGGACCACTCTCCCCTGCCTTCTGTGGCCCCAAAACCTGCTCTTCACACCTTTGCAGAGGTAAGCATCATACGCCCCGTGGGGTAGGCATGCAACAGTGGTGGAGGGGGCAAAGAAGCCCCAAAACTGCAGCTGCGCTTCATCACGGAGGGAACCAGCTCGGTCCTCCTGAACAGCAAGGGATGCACATCCATGGGGTGTAGAGCACCGGGAGCAAACCAGAGCGCTAAGCGGATGGGATTCACATCCCCACGAATATTTGGGTTTATTATCTGCTTTCTGACATCATCTGAGCTGCTGAGAAGCTAAAGTGCTTACTTGGGATTCTCAGGGGTGCCCACGCCACGAGCAGGACCGGAGAACCTGCCCCGCCGTCCCTTATCACCCAACCGCGCAGGTTTAATTGTGTTCTTCAGCAATTCTGCCTGGGAGATGGAGTGGGAGCAGCCCAACGCATACATTACCCTTTCCAGCTGCAACGATATTTCTCCTGCGAGGCACAGTACTAATTATTGTGTGTGATATCGCTTGCAAAATGACATACAAGCAACGCTTGCCACAAACTACCTCTTAGCATGCAGCGTTTCTGATGCTTCGGTGATGACTCCAACGTCAAAGCGCAGAAAGCTTGAAAACATCCACCCAGAGCCATGGCGGGGTTGGGACGTCTTTGAGACCCAGTGAAAGCTGGACCGACCGCAGCCCACGCGCCGCTTGCCCCGGCTCCCCCCGGCGGGCAGCTCAGGTTCAATCCGCCCAGCTCAGGTTCATCCATCCAGGTGGCAACACGCACGGACATCCAGACAGCCTGGGGCGTGAAGCTCCAGCCTCGCAACCTCGGTCCCTGCCCACAGGTATGCTTTTCATCTAACGTCTAGGTCACGAGGAGGTGCCCGCTGGTATTCCCCCTGGGAAGCGCGGACCACGACCGCAGAGGAACCGACGTGTTGCAAACGCATCATCCAGGTGGGGCAACCAGCAACCTGGTGTAAAACGAGGCAACGGGTGAAAACGGAGACACGTTTCGATTAGGAAGAAGGAAAAAACCAGCTACTTGAGCCGCTTGGAGCTTAAGCAGAATGACCGTATCGTACTTGAAAGGGTGCAGGAGAGATGCCGCTCCCCAGTCCTGTTTTTAACCAGTGGAGCCCTTGGGAAGGGCTGTGGTGGACTTTGTCCTTGAGAAGACGGCTCTGTTCCACCTCTGTGGTCGGGATCATCACGGACACCTCCTTAGAAGGGGGCTTTACAGAAAGATGGGGATGGACTTTTTAGTGGGACCTGTTGCGACGGGACAAGGGGCGATGGTTTTAAACTAAAAGGGGAGATTCAGACGAGACAGAACGAAGAATTTTTTTCCAATGAGGGTGGTGAGACACTGGCCCAGGTTGCCCAGAGAGGTGGGAGATGCCCCGTCCCTGGAAACATTCCAGGCCAGGTTGGACGGGGCTCTGAGCAACCCGATCTAGTTGAAGATGTCCCTGCTCGTTGGACTAGATGGCCTTGAAAGGTCTCTTCCAACCCAAACCATTCTGTGACTCTACGGTTCTATGACCATCCCCTACAACCGTGAGCGCCGTGAAGGCGCAGGACGTGCTCGTCCCACTGACACGGCTCTGCAGGCGCTCTTGGTGGTCTAACAGACCGCCGTTGGGGAACTCCTGCCCCAAAAACCTTCTGCAAGCCCCGTGGTCTGCTAGATGGGTCCTCCTGGGAGCACAAGCCAGTTCTGCTGCATTTCACAGGCTCTCCGCGGAAAGACATCAATAGCAATTTGCTGCTTTTCCAGCGGCCCCTTATCGACCTACTGTCGCAAGTCTTTAAGGAAGATGCCCGAGATAAGATCCATGGGACTGCTCGGCTGCTCTGCGTGGGGAGAGTCACGCACTTCTCTGAGCTCCAGGCAATTGCTACAACTCCACTTTTCTTATTGTCGCAAGGCACGGGGTGGTGAAAACAGCCAAGACTGGGGAAAATGCAAAGTACAAATGAGGGTGTGGGGGGATGAGTAATTACGAAACACTCCACCAGCAAGGCCAGCTTCAGGATTTCTACAATCTGCTCCCATTAGACGTGTCGGCTCCTCGACCCGGGACATCAGAAGGTCAGCTGGGCTGATCTTGCACCCACCAACAAGCTGCGTCAGTGCCACCCTCTCTAAAGGGGTCCAAGTCCCTCTCTGGGCGTATCCTGGGAGCTAGGGAAGTCAGGTGAGACCTTTCCCTAGAGAAGAAACAAGCGAGCACCTGGAAACGGAAGCCTTTTAGATGTCCAAAAGCGTAAGTGGCATCTTCTCTGCTCAGCCATTTGATGCTAAGGTTGCCCAAACACAAAGTTTTGGGGAAAACCTTTCCCTTATGGAGCTGCCTGTGCTGATCTCTACATGAGATCAGCTCCAAAATGTTATTTGTTGGGCTCTGAAAAGCCAGCTGAGCTGGGAGAGGCAGGCTGTGTCTGGCTGTGTCCACTAGCAATGGTCCTTCTCTCTGCTCATCCCTCCCAGGAGATCTGGTGAAGTCTTCAAGGCCACTGAAGACGCACAAGGTGCCACCAGCCCACGCACCTCATAGAGGGGTCCCTCTTCCCAGTGCCCTGACTGGGGTGGCCTGGTCTCAGCCTGGGTGAGAACATGATAAGAGGAACTCGCGCTGCTCCATTAGGAAGAGGCCACCAGCATGGGTCACCGCTGGTCCCATAAACAGCTGCTCAGAGGAGGTGGCACAGGGGGAAAGGAGCTCTAGGCTGGAGCTACTCACGCCGGCACGGCTGTGTCCAAAGCTGTGTCCATAGGAGGCACGTTCCCTAATGTATTTTGGACAACTTGAAGGAGTTTGATTGGTGGCACCTACTCCTTTTACAGCGAGGTGGTGCTCTCAGCTGAGGAGGAGACTTCTGGTCTCCTATTACCCAACCAGGACTCCCTGGGAGGATGGTAAGAAGAGATTAGTTTGTTTATTGCATCGAGTAAACCAAAACGTTGGTTATCCTCCTTGTCAGGCTCCTGAGGAACTCAGAGATACTTAACAGCAAATTGAATTAAGGCCAGAGGAACAAAATCCTGTACCCAGTCGTGGGAAACTCCTCCTACTCCTTTCCACTGTAGACAAGGGAAACCATGAAACATGACTCTCTCTCCCCAGATCTGGAACAGCAGAAGGGATTCCTGCAAAGATGGAAACCATTAGGAGGCAATTACTGGAGACAATGATGAAGAAAATCTGGTCACTCATCAATCCAGACGCTGCAATCCAACAGTAGCCTGCTGGTTACACATCCCCTGGGCTGGAGGTGGACCTTCAGGACTCAAAGGTGGTTGAGACAGACGGATAGAGCCACCCAGTCTGCGCGCACAGGGCGACCGAGCCACCCAGACGGCCGGCTTCATCCTGCCCGGCCGAAGACATAATAACCCTGGGAGAGGAGGATGTGATCTCATCCCAAGGGTCCCGGGGAAACACAAAACGTGGAAAGAAACGGCAGCGAGACCATCGCACTTGATTGCGACGGGCTCCACCCTGGCTCGCCCGGACGCTCTCTGCTTTCCTGGCTCCGTGGAGAGAGAGAGAGTGCATGGCGGCAGACGCAAACAGTAGTGTTTACATCCCATTGAAAAAGGTTTTTGGGAACTAACAATGCCTGGTACGGAGGGCGAAGGAGAAAAACAAAACCACGCGAGGAGGAGGGACCATCCTGTGAGATGGTATCTAGCTTCATTTCTTTATCTGCCCTAATTGCTTCCTCTGCCTTCTCCGCGGGTCTCAGAGAAACAAGGGTGGCATTTCCCCTCCCCTATTTAAAATATGCCATTACGGTTTTAATGCTGGGACGAAACGAGGCGCGTAGCTTTCCAAGAATCTATGTTCCTGCCCGTCAAATACTCAACGGAGTAGCTGGGCTCAAAGACATCGTGCTGCCCACCTTGTTTTGGTCTGTCCTCATCCACTCCCATGTAACACCTCATCTCCTTCACCTTAACTCTGCCCTTTGCCCGAAAACGATGCTGATCAAAGGGAATTTTTGTTTTGCCCATACGAGCAGCGTTCACAGCAGGGGTTTTGCCAGCTCAGCTACGAGGGTCTGCGTGCACGGGCAGCTTTTTGCACGGCTATTTATTTATTTATTGCATGGCAGGCGCGGAGGCACTGGGATATCCATGCCGGGAGCTTGGTCCTACAGCCAGACACGCGCCCGTCCCTCCTTTTTGCAGACCCCTGCTCCCGCGCGCTACCTCCTGCCACCGCTCCGAAGGGCCGCATCACCCCACGCATCAGTGTACCCTGCTTGCTCCAAATCCCAGACTTTTCTCTCCGCTCTTCCTCCTCTTCGGGATTCCCACGACGTTTCCCCACTTGTTTGCTCTCCTCATTTCTCCTTCCTCCCCCCGTGTCTCTGACTCCCAGTCTCCTCTTTCTCCCTCCTTCCCCGCCATTCCCTTCCCTCCCATGCCTGCATCCCTCATCCCACCTCCGTCCTTTCCTCCTACAAACCGCTTGCCAGTTTGTCCCAGTCCCGCCAGACCGGAGACCAAACCACCGCTTTTTGCGGAACCGGATAGAGAGGACCAGAAGGGGACTTTTAGGAGGGGAATAAGTCCCCTTCTTCATAGAGGACTTATTTTCTCTGCTCAGATCCGGCCTGGTGGAGCGACCTGGGCGGGAGGGTGGTGTGGGGTCAGAGTCTTTTGGTCCCTTCGGTGCCTTGGTGCCTCTGCTCATTCAATAAAGGGAAAATCCCGACTCATTCTCTGACTGGGAGCATGATCTTAAAAATCCTAGCATCTCATTACACTGTCAAAGACCCTTTTTTTGGCTCAAAAAGGCCGATGCTTTTTTTAAAAGCGAGAGCGATTTAAAAAAAAAAACAAAAAAAACCAACCCAAACCCCAACCAAAAAACAACACCCGACACGTTAAAAGATACAATTTTCTTTTCCAAACAGCACCACCCTCCTCGCTCATCCGACTGCAGCCGGGAAGGTTTTCCTCTCTCTCTTCCTCTGAAGGAGACAGTGAAAAGGCAGTGCCCTCTTGAAGTTCAGACGTTAATTACCGCGTTGGAATATTTTGCTAAATTACACAGCATGGCCCCAGGAGATAACAGGCACTAAGAGAAGGGAGGGGAGTGGATGCCCGTCTACACGCTGCACCGCAGACTCAGACGTGGGGGAAAGGCAATTAGACGGGGTGTATTTATCCTCCCTGCACCCCCCCACCCCCCTCCCCCCCCCACCCCCCGGAGGCTTTCAGTTAGCAGCGCCGAGCAAGGCAGGGAAGCGGTGGGAGCGTGCCAAGATTTTAAACGATGCCGAAATGGGACCGTCTCTGCCAACCAGACTGGAGGTAGGAGACGAGCCCTGCAGAGGAGCAACTCTCCTGCCCGCTGCCAGCCTGCCGGCTCTGCTCGCCCCCCCCCCCGCCTCTGTGGGGCTGATTCACCGCTCCTGGGCGCTGCCCTCGGTCCCCCCCGGGTTGGCAATAAGACCATAAAAGCATCTGTCTCGGGTCAGGTCAATGCCCACATCTCCCTTACAAGTGGTGACGCTCAGGGTGATACCCCTGGAGTAACACACTCAGCCCCAATAACTCCCCCCCCCCCGCCCCCAATTCCCCTCCGTGAATTGGTCCTGCAGCCACAGCCTCCCGCACGAAGGAGTTTTGCAGTTTAATTAGCGTCTCTGTGACGAGCTGCTTCCCGGGGTTTGCTCCGAACCTGCCCCCAACAGCCCCGTCCCACGCACCCGTGGGGGCTGAGAGTGGGACGGTGCCGCAGCAAGGCTGCTCCCTCCCACCCCTGGAATCCAATCCCCTTGTATCCAAGGTAGGATATCATGGGTGGACAACCAGATGGGTAAAAAAACTGGTTGGGTGGTTGGGCTCGGTGTTGTAGCTATTGGGTTACAACCCAACTCCACCTGGAGGCCAGTGATGAGGAGAACCGAGGCGTCTATCCCGGGACCTGCCCTGTTTAGCATCCTCATCCGTGACCTGGAGGAGTTGAGGAGCACGCTCTTGTGAAGTTTGGAGATGACACCATGTTGGAGGGAGCACTCAATGTGCTCAAGGAGCTACCATCCAGAGGGATCTCAGCAGGCTGGAGGAAGGAGTCAAGAGGAACCTTCAACATTCAACAAGAAACAAGCCCCGCGCAGGAGAAGAGCACAGGGGCGCGGGTAAGGGGTGGGAGAGGGTTATTATGGGGGGTGAGAGGGGGCAGAGCCCACCCTGTGGGACCGCAGGCGGCAAGGTGCCTTGAGGGGACCACAGCGACATCGCCACCTGGCATCCTCTCGAGCTTTAGGTCCCGCAAGCCAGTTTTTCCACCTCCTCGCACTGCTGCCGTAGGCAACTGCTCAGGTTACCTGGCTGTAAAGCCAGGTCTGACTGCGGAATGGCGTCATGAAAATAAACAAATGCATCCCAAGCAGCACCCGACACCAACCAACCACCTCGGCTGGAAGTGGCTCCTCCTGGCAGAGGGATGGCAGGAAGGTGGCAGCTCCCAGGCGCCCAGAGCCACCTTCTGGGTTGGCGTCCCAGCAACATCTGCTGAGGGCGAGATTGAGACACAAGAGGAGCCAAACCTCCCGACACCGCTCATCTCTGTCCCAGCGTCTGCAGAGCACGACTGTGGCTCCAAGCTGGCTGTGATCCTTCCTTCCCTGAAGACCTCAGCCACCACCAAGAGCTGGGCCAGGTCCCTCAGGACCCAGTCCTAATAATACTTCTTCTTCCCAGCAGCACCAGGGGATGAAGCAGGGGGGGCAGCGAGCTGGACTGGTACATGTCAACCCCGTTGACGCACACGCAGCCTTGGGCAGCACAGAGCTGGATGAAGAACAGCCAGCTCCAACCACGCTTAGGAAAGAGCTAGGAAAGGCAAAAGTGGTGATAATCAGTGAACAATAGATGGCAAATAATATTATTTATTATTTCTATGTCTTCACTAGCCACGGGGCGCTTGTTGTACCAGGCACAGAGCTCTGGAATGCTCCTGCCCCGCTGATGGACCAACCGACATTTGCTGGTCCCAACCCATTTTCCACATTTTGCTGACTCTGCTGAAGGCCACAGAAAAGAAGAAACACGGCCAGGCTGCAAGAACTAAAGTCCTTCGGTTGTTCTCCCGCTTTTAGTTGGTTTTGGGGGGCGTGCAGTGCAACGTGAAGTAGCGTTGGAGCGGGGCTGAACGCGGTCCTCGGTGTTTGGGCAGGGGGCAGAGGTTTCGGGGCAGCAAGGATGTCAGCACGTTCACTCCCCACCATCCCGGAGGGGCAGAAGGAGACGTACGGGGACAAATTTGCCGCGGTTTTGCAAAATAAAGCGAGGGCAGAGTTGAGAGCACATGGACTGCGGGGCTGGGAGAAGACAGCGGGACATCCGTCTTGCTTAGAGCGTCGAGCACGGGAGCCAGGACAACTTCCTAAAACTGCTAAAAGTGTTTTCACTGAGACAGATAAAAGATTCGCAGGGGAACGTGGTCCTGCTAGATGCCACCACTGGTCCGAGGCCAGCCAGGGCTGGAAGCAGGCAAGGGCCGAGCCCGTGGTGCCCTGCCTGCAGCAAAACCATCCCCAGGGAAGGCCTTTTCCCAGGAACAATGCCCTCTTCCAGCTCGCCCTCAATTCCCCAAAGCTCCAAGGGAAGAATAGGAGGAAAGCTCTTTCTTTTATTTCTATTTAGCTTCTCTGCTTTGTTATTCTTTTCCCAAGCTCCCCAGATTTGACGGCTGCAATTAGTCCTCTGGTTCTCATCTGCAAAGGGGCTCTCCTCTGCTCACCACACAAATCCTTCCTTGACCCCAACCGTCGTCAATGCCGCTCTTCGGGCTGGGCTTGGGCATCCCATTTCCCTTCTCCAACTTAAACGACGCAATGTTCCAAGCAGAAAAACCACGTTTTGATCTAAAGCACCACCCAAACTCACCGTGCTCCATCAAACCACTTCAACGAGAGCTGGACCCACCTTTTACTTCTTTTGGAAAACCATCTCCTTGCCTAAAATCCCAACATTGACCCCACCAGAGCTTGTTGTGAAGGCACTCTCCGCCTGCACAAATCTCACCCCAAACCCTCAGAATGGTTCTGGAATTTAAACTTTTTGATCCTTTGGGGCCCCCGCTCCCGGGAGAGGCAGTCACCACGTCAAGACACGGCGGCAGACGCTTCCTTCTCCCCCCACCCTGTTTTCCAGCAGGTAGCTCAGGCAACGGGAGCAGAGGAGGATGCGGCAGAGCCCCCCGGGGATGAGGGCCTTGGTGTGGACCACGTTTGTGCCAAGGGGCACAGCCACTCCTTTGGTTCCCGAAACGCTGCCCGGGCGAGATGGCAGCTCCAACCCAACTTTCCTTTGCTGCGATTAAACACCCGTTCCCGTGGCTGACATCGAAACGCAGTGGTCTGCCTGCTTCCCCGAGGACGGTGATGAACGCCGCTTCGATTAACCAGCAAACCCGGGCATCTATCACTCCAGCCTCGCCTGAAATGAACTTCTCTTTTGATTTCTTTCTTTCTTTTTCCCCCCCCGCCCCCCAGCCCACAAAACCAACCCATCCACACCGCTCGATAAATAACACCGGCGGTGCCACCCGACGCCCCAGCTCCTCCTCGCCGGGCCACCCAGCACTGAGGTCCTCGCTGCCGTCCTCGCTTCCTCCCGCCCAGCCCCGCTCTGCAATTAATGATGGTGTTAATAAGCTTTTACTGGGCCGGGGGGGAGGAAAGGAGCTGGAGAGACGAAGCTTTGCAGGGGGAAGGGAAGAGACGTTCCCACCTCAGTCATCGGGCAACTTTCCCCTTCCTCCTGCTCACTCCCTCACTGACCTTTGGCCGAGTTTGGCAAAGCTATAAAGGAAAAGGGAAAAAGGAAAGGAAAAAAAAAAAAAAAAAGAGAGAGAGAAACTAAAAAGCAAGAGGAGCTGAAAGGACAGGCAGAGGGAAGAGATGTTATCTCACCTCTGGTAACGATTTATCGCCAAAGGATGGGTGGATGGAGGCAAAGGGAGCTAAGCCGGCTTCTGGGTAGAATGGAGGGGGCTTTGCTGGGGGATGCCCAAGGCGGGGGGAGTTAGGGGTGTGGGGCTGAGATTGTACACGGGGACGTATGTGCTGACCAGCAGGAAGGGGGAAAAAAAACCCCATGCTGAGCCCTACTACGCCTTGTGAACCTGTCCCGAGGCGAGCGGAGGTCCCAAACCTCGCAGACCATGGTGACACCCCCTCCTGCCCTAGGAAACCAGCCCGTGCGCTTCATGAAGCTCATCAAGGGATGAGCGCTCTGCACGATCGGGGAGCTTCCACCACCTCACGGAACAGCCGGCGGGGCCAGCCTGTGCGAATGTCCCTGTCCTCTCCTGGGTGCAACTGGAAGAGCTCACCACCACCTCCTCGGCTGCGTCTACAGCCTGGCTTTGGCCCCGGCAACCATCTCAGAGCCTGGCGCCTCTCACTGCTGGTCCTGGTGGTCCTGGTCTCCCGGCTTGGGCCTATGCGGCAGGATTAGGCACCCATGGCAAAAAAACGGTGCCAAGATGAAAACCCAGCCCAGAGCCATGGAAAAGGAACGGCATGGGTCAAGGTCACAACCCGGCAGAGCGAGCAGCCACAGACCAACCGTTTCGGGGCAGAAGAGCGGGAAGACTCAGGCTCACCCATGCCAGCTAAGCTAAGAGTCTTCTTCTCCGGCAAACGGCACCATGGGGACAGAGCTGTCCCGCTAAGGAACGGAGAGATGTATTTTTAAGGAGCAAATTTATGCGCGACGTCTTGATCTAATTAGTAAAGGCTTTTTATGGAGCTGCCCTGCAGCAAAATATGTCCCCGATACGTGAAATTCATGTCCTTCCGCACACCTCTAGGTTGCCACCGTGTCCCCGCATACCGGCGAGGCGACAAGAGTGACGGCAGGGCGACGGCACGGCGAGGGCAGACAGGAGTGGGCAGGGAAAGGTCCTGGCAGAATCGGGACTGGGTTGTGTCACGACTGTGATGGGAAGCGGAGGGGAACGGGGACTCTGCTAGACGCCAAGATCTTCCCCATAAGGTGACACATGCCGCTGTGGGCAGAGATTTTGGGGAAGTTAGGCTATTCTTAGCATCCCTCTCCCACCTCCCCCTCGGGATATGCGCGCCTCATGGCGACGCTCGGAGTCTTTCTCACCGCTACAGTCACCGCCCGTGAACCCTACCCACAAATATCGCTGCGAAGAGAAAATGTTTACGACGCGTTCGCATCCAGAGAAAAACCTCCCATGCGCGTCAAGACAAAAAAGTCATCGCCGCCGGTTTCTTCATCCTTCCCTCGCCCAAGGTCTAGCGGAGAACTTCTTTTGCGGCGCGTTATTTACGGCCCGACCGAAGCGCTGCTGACAATTTGAGATTCACGGCTCCAACCCTGGGCAAGGCAGCAGATTTTTTTCGGAGAAAGTCTCCTACGGACGGCGGCGGGAGCATAAAACCCACCTTTAAAATAGGATGGGGGAGAGCCCTCTCCCGCTCTACTGAACATTTAACACTCGAGTTGCCTTTTCTGTTTGTCCTCACTGAGGTTTCTGCCACCAACCCGAACCGTGGGGAGCTCAGGCTCTGAAAGGAGCTCATCAGGAGCTCAGGTTCTGGAATGTCCCCAACGCTGCTGGTCGGGCTGGGTTTCTGCTGCACTAGGTGGGGAGTTAGGACATACGGGACCTCACCTCCCTCCCTCTTTCCTCCCCTCAGTCTGTCTCATCTACTCAGGTGGCTTCACCCGCTTTTAAGAAGCTTTTTGGCCACTTCGGTGGGGATTTTCACAACGTTGGGATTTGCAAATTCCAACGTTGGGTTCGCAATCCCGACCGCTGGGCTCTGCAAACCCTTGGAGAAAGGGGTCCTGCTTGGAGCACGTGCTTTTGAGTAGCAGAAACACAATATCCGGGAAAATCCAAGCATCCCTGCAGACGTAGGTGCTTTTGGGGTGAGAAGTGTTGATGCTGGCAAAGCGAACCTTTAGGAATCATAAAGCCAACATCTCCGGATCGTGGGCACCTCAGCACTGCAACGCAACGGCTTGGCCCGCGGGTGGAGAAGGACAAACTCTGAAGGCGTTTACCTCCCTGAGGCAGGTATAAATGGGGCAGACAAGGACTCGAAAGGGCTCTCCGGTGCTGCTCCTCATGGTGCCGAAGACCTCGCAGAGAAAGGTGATGAACCCCAGCCAGCGCTCCACGTCCCGCTGCTGCAACTCCTCCCGCATGGTGAAATCCTTCTGCAAGAGGGACAGAGACAACAGGCCTGCATCAGCAAAACCGCATCGCCATGGGAGAGGCAACGGCTGTCTAGAGAGAGAATTAGGAGGAAATTGAAACTCAGGGTGGGGGGAGGAAGACAGACAGACTGACTCTTTAGTAACAGCGGGGAGATTACTCAACGCACGCGGAGTGGCTGGAATTTCAACACAGCAAAGCCACCAGAAAGCAGGTACTGCAGAAATATCACCAACCCCTGCAATAACTGTCACGGCTTGCGCTGGAGACGGCGTCCCCCGCGCCCTGCCCTCTCCCTCGCACGGACGCGGGGACTCTTTTTCTGTCGGCACAGCCAAGATCAAATGAAAGAGGCAATCAAGAGGTTAAATGAAACGCAGGGGAAACACAACGGATGCTGGTGGCCAGGCTGGACTTGGTGCTCCAGGTGGACCTGCCCAGCCCGTTCATTCCAGTATCTTCAGCAGACCTGGCTGGGGGCATCCTAATGGCCTGGCTGCTCCCTGGGGTCTCATGAAATTACAGCGGAGACAGGCTCCCTGCCCGACCAGGAGAAGATCAGGCCAGCCCGGGCTTGCCATTAAAAGGTCACCCTGCTCTTGAGCTGATGGTTGCCATGACCAAGGATTATCCGAATGACGTGATTTATGGAGCAAACTCAAGAGGAAGCGTGCGGGCAGCCAGCTGCCTCCCCACCTAGGGAGACAAAAAGGGGTTCGCCCGAAGGCAGGATACGAAAAGGGATGCGTGTGTTGGGAATGCGCGGCAAAGAGCAAGGGGCAACACCGAAAAGCGAACAAAAACCTTTCTAGAGGACGGCACAAGAGGGTGCATCGCACTCAGAGCCAAGAGGGTTTCCCTGGGCTCACAGCGATGCCGCAGAGCCCATCGCAGGATGTCCCACGCGACTTGGCTTGTCTGTCTCCATAGTGACCTTCCCTCGGTATTAAAAATTAGCAGACGCTACGTAGGGGCAAATGAAAGAACGGGACAAGTTGGTTCTCAACACCGGGCGTCCCCAGTGCGGCTCGCACGACATTGGAAATCCAGCGACGAAATAAATTCTTCTATCTTTTTCATCGCGGTTTTATTCCCACCGCCCGAGATGAAAGGGCTTCCGCTGCCGCGAATGCGCCGATCGGCCGCCGCGCTGGGCAAAGCCGGGGAGATATAAAAGCCACCACACCAAAGTTCGCCCTCACGGCCCGGATAACACACGGGAGATTTTTCTTTTGAAACAAAGGTAAAAGTCAAGCAGCTGCTAAAGAAAGCCAGGCAAAAGCGCGACGATAATTTTTCATGACACAACCGTACGCGTAGAAGATGCAAGACAGGAGCTATTTATATGTCTCATTACAAAAGGGGAAAAAAAAAAAAAATAAAAAAAATAACCTATTTGCATATGCAGGAAAAAGCCTTGTAAAATAACCGAGGCACTTATTAGCCAAAGAGCGATGAGTAATTCCTCTCTACACCCATTTCTATAAGGCAATTGCCCAACTGCGTCTGCGACTCCGAAGGCAACCTGTAGCCAAGTCCCGTCGGGTCTTTGCAGACTCTCTGGGGGAGTTTGCGGGGTTTGCCCTTTCATTCTCCAGCCAGTCCCAAGGCGGTGGTGGAGGAGAGAAGTTATTTGCCAGCTCAGGTTATCACCCCAGAGTTACCAAATTGGTCGTTCTGGAGTTTTCACTTGAATTTTAATTAAAAAAAAAAAAAAAAAGGTCAAAGAGAAATGACCTCCCGACTATTGAGAAATTAAAAAACCAAGCGAGAGCGTCCCGTGTCCCTCGTCTGGACTGATGGAGACCTCCAGCTTCACCCACCCACAGAGGTCACCCACTGGCCACCTCCACCCTGGGACAAAAACCACCCTTTGAACCCTTCCTTGATGCTCCGAGACCTCTCCATCCCCTAGCACTGAGCTGTCTCCTGCATCTCATGCAGCATCCCACCCGAGCCATCCTGCCCCTCCCAGGCTGGATAACCCCCAGAAGCTCCCTTGTCCTGCCTGGGAAGGTCCACACTGATGCGCTCAGGGAACCAGGTCATATTTCAGGATCCCTGGGGCACGCTGGGAAATTCCTAGCAGCTCGAGATAACCGCATGGGCTCTGCGGTCCCGGATTATTGGGAAAGAGTAAAAACCACCGCAGGAAACTCTCCTCCTTCCCGTTCCTGTTTCAAACATATCGCCCGCTCCGCAGCCTTGCAAGAGAGAAAAATGACTCTTCAACATTTTCTCTAAAAAAAAAAATAAAATATTTTCTGTAAAAAAAAACATCAAACCAACCATCCCAATAAAAACTTTCCATAAAACAACCACCAAACCAAACTCAACAGGCCTGGGATGGGAGCCGGACAAGGAAGGATGCCACCACCCAGCACCCTCTTTTTTTCATCCTACGGCACCCGGTGGGTGATGCCACCCAGCAGAGACATCAATGAAGACGCTGCCCTCAACTTTGCAGCTGAAGAAGACCCTTCAGAAGCAAAAGAAAAGGGACTGGGGTCCTCTCCCAACCTCCCCCCCCAGGTCACAAAAAAGCTCGTGCAGACTTTGATGGACCCCCACGAAGGATGGGAGCAGGGGATGGAAGGTGGGATGGGTGCAGAGGTCACCGTGAACATTTTCACCCAGAGCGTGATACCACAGTGGGAATAGTTTTGCTCCATTTCCAGCCTCGGGTTGGGCCAAATTTCGCAAAAGGGGTTTGTTTGCAGGTACTCTGCAAAAGGGGGGAGTGACATTGATTCCTTTGACAAAGTAGGAAAAGCACCTCACCAGAGGTAGGCATTACATTTTTTGGACCATGCCTGCCTACAGGCAAGAGTTGGGCTTGTCAGGAGCTGAACCTCCACGGTAGCCGGACGTGCTCTCCTGAAGCATCCTGAGATACCTATCTGCTTTGGCCCCGCAGGGTGGTGCTACACCAGTGTCATGGCAGGCACAAGGAAGGTAGCCCAAGGAGCTTTGTCCTTAACATTTGGCCTTCGGACAGTAGGTTTGACCACAACCATGGCACGCACAGACGGGCAAGCCAACAGGAACGCCAACCGTGCAGAGGCGTCCCACCTCCCTTGGGGTTCCCGCGTTTGAGGAGACCGCTGCTGTCATCTCGGTAATTTGGTCAACAGAGTTACGGGTGTGATTCACCCGGCTGCACGTCGGCCATGCTCCCAGCAGGACCTGCAACCATCATGCCAGGCATGGAGAACTCAGTTGCTTCCCCAAAGGGTGCGCGACCAAAATGGATGAGCCAGACCAACAGAGTGAGAGAGGTGAAGAGCTGGCTGGTAGCGAAGAGCGGCTCAGCAGAGAAGAGAACTCATGTCCCACGGACCTGAGGGACATTTGATGGAGCCGTGCCCTGACCCGCAGACCTCCACACCACTGATGAGAAGCCTTGAGGAGGTTGAAGAACGCTGAAACCAGACGGCCGGGTCACTGCCCTGCCCAGTGAACTTTATTTGCTCTGGAAATGCCTCACGGAGTTATATAAAAATAACCTGTGGATTGGCTTGCCCCATGCTTAGGTGGTGATGTCAGGGCAGTAAGCAAATTATCTTTCATCAGTTTGGCTGTATTTTTAAACACAAATTGTATTACTAATTCGGGGGTGCCCTGGCCTGCAGATAATCTGGGCACCTTTACTGGATGACCTTCCTTCAGTGCCCATAGTTTAAAATAAAATGTATTTATACCAGGTAGGAGGGTTGACCTCTCTTCTCTGCCTGGTTTGGGAGAAGAGTTCATTGGAAAACCATGTGGCAAGTGGAGGGATGCCGAGGGGACCTCTAAAGAGGTCTCTTACAGGACAAGTTTGGGGCATAAACCTGTAGGGCAACCACGTTCATCGTGTTGGGCCTCACCACACGTGATGGGTACGTCAGGGGTGGCCTGTGTTCATGCGTGACAGAGATGGGCCACGGCTCAGCCCACCTTCTGACTTCCCCCGTTGGACCCTTTCTAAGCTTGGCTGAAGCTCCTGCCAGCAATGGAAATGGAAAACACCTTTATCTTGGGGCTCTTCCCTCTTGCACCCAAGTGAAAGCCCACTCCTCGTGTCAGTGTAGAAGCAGCTCATGCAACGCTACCTGTTCTTGGCCCAAACATGAGACCTCTTCAAGACCATGACCAAGCTAGAAGAGCCAAAAGGACTGGCCGCTCCATGGGAGAGGAGGAAAATCCATCCTCTACCATTTTTGGTGGGCAGCAGAGTCAAGCGGGACGAGAAGTAGCATTTTGCCATCGGATCTAAGCCCTCGCTCCAGCCCAGACAGCTGCAGCCGAAAATTCATCCCTTGGGAGTTCGCCACGCTTTTTTTTTTAAGATGAGTCCCAAATAACTTTTCCCCGGATCCGGGCCCACCGGCTCATGGGCTGACTCTGTCAGCAGCAAGTTAGAGGGCAAAAGTTTAGCGCGGGATAAAAAGAAGGGTTAATTTAAGCATCGCCACCTTCTGACCGGGGGGCACGGGGTGGGGAAAGACACAATTTGGGCTTGTTGCTCTGTAAACGCAGGGCTCTTCCTCCGGCAGCTCTGCCGTCCCCCCGCTCTGCTGTTTATTCAGTCAGCGTCAAGGAGGCAGGAAATACTGAGTCAGAAATGCCGCGCACAGAGAAATATATAACGCTTAGATATCGGTGCTAGGCGCTCTATAAAACGCCGAGAGAGGCTGCGCTAAATACTTCATCTCACTGGCAACGCGCGACGAAAGGCTGGAGCCTTAAATGGCTCTTTGGAAAGGGCCTGAGACAAATAAAACGGGTGGGAGGAGGGTGGCGGTGGGTAGCGGCTGGGGCAGCATCCGTCCCTTGTCGCTCTCCTGGAGGAGCGCACCCTCCTCCCCAAACCCTCCTACAAAAGGGCTCCGATAAATGACGTTTTGCACGCTTAACGCATTGCTGCGTTATTCCCTGTTTATAATTTAAATAATACTTGCGTTTAGGTCCCGGCTTGGAGAAGGCTCTGGAGCACAGCTTTGCTTTCTGGGGAGTATAACCCAGGGAGATGAGTAGTTTAGAGCACCGGCATTCAGAAGAAGCTCAGGAGGTGGTGGAGAAACCAGGGAGTGATCAAACACCTCTGCCCATGGATGGTCGGGGTCTCACTGAGCACCTCGAAGCAGAGCTACCACCCACAGCTTCATCGGGAACATCTCACTCCACATGGACACCACTACACAAGTCCCTTTGCTGTACTAAACCACTGGAGATGGCGGGCCACGAGGTGGGACTATCAGCTCTTCCATGGGTTCTTCTCACCCACAGCGACGCTCCCAGCCTCTCTGCCTGCACCGCGCTGACACTCCCCGAGGACTGAACCCTACTGAGATGCCACCACACCATCCCTGCCCATGCTACTGCCAGCACAGGGACAATAAGACAAAGCAGAGTAAGACAACGATAGAAAACCTGCTTTGTGTCAACAGCTTCCACGTAGGACTGGGAAACAGCAGCTCAGGAGACTGAGATTTATTTCCAGTCCTGTGTGGGCTTCCATCACCTCTGCACCCTCATTTCCCAGCTGGCAAACGGGAACGATTTACTCATCTTCCTCTGCAAAGTGCTTTGGGGCGTCTGACTGAGACATGCAAATCACGGCAATTATTATTCCCCCAACAAAGGAGCTATTGACGTTTAAAGCAGATAAAGCTTTTAAATTACAGATGACACCCTCTGCCCAGCCTCACAAAGGTCCCGGCTTCACCCAGCCATGAGGCATTTCACTCCCACAGACTTTCATCGCGCCGGTTCCTCCAAGCTGGAGCTGCACCAGATGAAGGTGCACCGGCTTCTTCTTGGGGTCACTTTGGGATGCGCAGCAAATCCTACCGGTGGCCTTCAGCGTGGACCTGGTTTCACGATGGCCACAGCTCTGTGGAGGTTTCTAATCACAGAGGTCTCCAAAATGCATGGCAAGGTGAAGGTCCAGGTTACCAGGACTGTGACCACCCTCCTGTAGGCACCCTACCACCCATCAGTCGACCACCAGGTGATATATGACTTGCATTAAATGCCACTAATTCTACAAGAACAACTCACCAAAGATCCTGCAGCCACCGGACAGACACGAATCGTGCTTATTCCTCTCAAAAGGATTTGGGCAGGAAGGGGAAAGTAAGGTCAGAAAACTCCTGGTTTTTCTGAAGGAGATGCTAAGCAAACTCCCAGGAGAAGGAACATCCATGAATTTTAAATTCCTCAGGTTTGGGTAACTGAGGCTGCTGATAACCAGAGCCAACAGGAGCTGTGGGTACTTCCCATGTCTCCAAACGCCCCGAGGTGACCAAGCGGGTGGTCATTTGAACCTCCTGCCCCCCGGTCTCACCGTGACCTCTCCGTCTGGCTGCAAATCTGGGATCAAGAGCAATTACCCACCCAACGTGGGCGTCTCATGGCTCGAGCCAGCGATGTCTCTGAGGTCCTCGGAGGCTGCAGAGGCTCAAGCAGTTAATTATTGATTTAGTTGAGGTTTAAAGCAGCCAGGTGGGAACGTAATGATGGATGTGCAAACAGAAAAGCGATGCTCTTCACCTAGCAGTTGCTAGAGATCTTGGAACACTGTCTCAGTGGAAGCTCTGAGATGACCAGGAGGGTGAAGTAGCATGGTCTGCAAACACCATTCCGTCCTGGTGTAAAAATCTTCTTTAATGACCCTCTGAGTGCAGAGAAAGCAGAGTAAGGAGAAGAGGAAAGGAAATCCCTTGGTCTCCTGTTATCTCCTTCTCCTTTTCTCTCGCGGAGGGGAAACGTCAGAAATGAGACGTGGCCACATCCTGGGAAGACACCGTGTCCCACAGGTCAGCAGAGCTTACGGCTCTCATTTCCACCAGAACACATTCGCATCTCCACCGAGTTACCAAGGCTTATACCGTGTTATCGCAGGACTATATCCAAGCAGGACAACGCACGGAGCAGAAATTCTCTGGAAAAGAGTGTGGGATGCTCTGGGAGCTCTGGTTGCTCCGCCAGAGGATGTCTGCCAGCACCTCCTCCAGCAGCACCCAGGTGACAGAGCTGTCTTCCTCCTTACTTAATTTTTATTGCCACCCTTCCTATCTAGCACCGTCCTGGATTCCCAAACAGGGGCCAGGGCGTCAGCTCAGCTGGATAACAGCAGTTTATCACCACTTTAAAGCCCCCGTTATCCCATGAACCCGGACACAATCGCGCAGCCGAATGCCATCGCCTGCCCCCAGCTACATCTTACAGCGAGCAGAGGGACACGGACCCACAGCAGGACACACGGACACCGGGAAATAATGAGCCTTTGGAGAGCCAGAAGCCAACCTCTCAGTCCCGTGGAGAGGGACTGGCAGGGAGACAAGGGACCGTGAAGAAATACAAATTAATTTTCTCGCTGGGTTGTCGTCAGAGCAACTGGGACCCAGTTCGACCCAGTTTGACCCAACTCCGCAGACACCCCATGGCTGTAATGCCCGGAGGAGGCAGCTCCCGCTCGGCAGGCTGGCTCCTCCGGTGTGTTGCAGAAGATCCTCGTTATATTCGTTTACGTCCCGGTGGGTGCTGCGGGAACCCTGTGGCAGCGACGCGTCCTTTGCCTTTGCGAGCGTGCGTGGGAAAACCTCGGGTTACCTTTGGACGCTGGGAAACACCGTGTGAGTCCTTTCCTGGGCAGCCATGCCTGAGACGGGGACAAAGCATCCATGTCCCCAAGAGCATCCCGTCCCCGGGCCAGCGATCCCCTCCCTGCTCCGTGGAGGCGGTGGGAAGGGAGGGGATCAAACCCAGCGGATGCCTGCCCATCCCAGCATCCGCAGCGGCTCTGGCACCCCCACTGCATGGAAAAATATATGAATATAAATGTCCTAGCCCACAGGCCACGTTCCCTGAAGCATGAGCTCAGTGTAAAACCACGCTGCTTTGAAGAAATCCTCCAAAAATGCGTAGAGGGGCTGTTTTATACAGGTGGGAATGGTTTGATGGACAGTTTCGAAGCCCTTCCCCGCATCAAGACAAGGTCCGAGCCCCAACGCCATCCCCAGCATCTGCTCAGAGGCCACTTTTGTGCCTGAAACAATGCCCATCCCACGGCCAAGGCCAACTTGGGGCGATGACCAAGACCTCCATGGAGGCTGACGGATAGATCCTGCTTGCAAATGCCGCAGGCGGAGATGCCCAGCCTTGCACCCCGGAGGACGCGGCAGGGACCAGCTGGCTTTTGCCAGTGGGCTCTGCTTTTTTATTTTAAGCCCCGCACATGCCACGCGTCCTCTTTATAAAGGCGGAGGTGCCGAGGGGTCTGTGGAGACGGGCCAAGTTTGCAAACAGGGATGTAAGAGGAGGAAAAGCGGCCGTGGAGGCGGGTGCTGCTTCATCCAGGCGCCGTGGCTGGAGAAATTCCGCTTGCATTTGAACCAAAGCTGCACCAGCCTGACCACGGATGAATGAGAGCAGGCAGGGGAAAAAAAAAAAAGCAGGCAGCTAATCCCGTTTGCCGTCGGGAGCTTTTCTGCACGGGTGCTCCTCGGGCTCGGCCCTAGGAGGGATTTTCCTGGGTGCCTGGGAGCTGGCAGCAGGATGCTTTTCCTGCGGGATGCTAAGCCCTTTCTAGAAGCGAGTCCGTGCTTGGTGGTTCTTCAGCATGGGGTGGGACCATCGCTCCGCTGAGCTGGCTGCGGCGTGCAAGACACCGAAGCTTGGCCTCTGCTTCTCTGCGGCCAGGACCTATGGATGAATGAAGAGCTGGTGGCCTCCTCCATCCCCAAAACCTGCCCCTGAAGTGGAAGGTCCTGAGCTGGGTGGCACAGGGAAGCGGACAACCTTTGGATGGACCTCAAGGCACACAGATGGCTACAAACAGGTCCAAAAGGCCCAGGGCATTATAGAATCGAATGGTTTGGGGTGGAAGGGACCTTTCAAGGCCATCTAGTCCAACCCCCCTGCCATAAGCGGGGACATCTTCAACTAGATCAGGTTGCTCAGAGCCTCATCAAGCCTGGCCTTGAATGTCTCCAGGGATGGGGCCTCCACCACCTCTCTGGGCAACCTGGGCCAGTGTCTCACCACCCTCATCATAAAGAATTTCTTCCTTATATCCAGTCTGAATCTTCCCTCTTTTAGTTTAAAGCCACCACCCCTTGTCTTGTCCCAACCGGCCCTACTAAAATGTCTGTCCCCATCTTTCTTCTAAGCCCCCTTTAAGGACTGGAAGGGGCTCGAAGGTCTCCCCGGAGCCTTCTCTTCTCCAGGCTGAACAACCTCAACTCTTCCAGCCTGTCCCCAAAGGAGAGGTGTTCCATCTCCCTGATAATTTTTGTAGCTTCCTCTGGACCCGCTCCAACAGGTCCACGTCTTTCCTGAACAGAGAACTCCAGGGCTCCATTATGGCCAGAGATCTTGGCTTTCTCCTTGAAAAGAAAGCAAAGAAAAAGAAAGACGGACGCGCGAAAACGCGGCGGGTGGGAGAGCGCGGGGGGTCCCGCGGGCAACGGGCCAGATTCCTTGTGGGATGGGTTTTCCCTTCATCTGCCCGGCGACTGAACCGCAGGGGCGAGGAGGCAATCGGAAGGGTTAACAGACTCGCAGCCAGAGATATTCGTGGCACCCAGAGTTCGTGTAAAGTTTCATACCGGGACCCTTTTCTAAATTCTTTCGGTCATGGGAGAAAACATTGCAACTGTTTAGTCTGCAGGGAGGTGGTGGCTCTGGCCCAGCACTCGACGTCGCTGAGCAAACATGCTGGAAAGCAAAGGGCCTGACAACCCTCTTATCTCCTCCGCCTGCTTTTCACCCCCACTCTCCCCCCCACCCCCGCCCCTGCCCCGCCATGGCCAAGCATCCGATGGGCATCGGGTACCGGAGCTCCCTGCTGGAAACGCAGCTCTGGGCTCCCCGGGATGAAGGACAAGCCATCGCTGAAAGACGGGACTTGGAGGTGAAGTACCAGCCTGCTAAAAAATGCTCTTTAAACAAAAGAGCTCAGAAAATCTTTCTCAGGGGCTAATATTTACAAATGCTATGAAGCCAGGGAGCTTCTGCTATAGCAAATGTTCTATTTGGCTATTTATTTTTTTTTTTAAAACGGACGTAAAAGACGCATTGATCTGTTCTGCTCATCCCCTGAAGCATGGAGGTATGGAGCACGCCCTACACACCCCGCAATGCCTCCGAAGCTGCCCGTCCACCCTGGAAAAGCTGAAATTACAGAAAAGAGCTGCAGAAAACAACATTAACCTGCAAAACCCCTCGATCCCTCCAAACTTTCTATCTCTAAAGGGATGCTCATGGTTTCCACGGCCTATTTTGCAGCCCGTTGGCGGAGCGGCTGACTGCGAGCATCACCGTGTAAGACCGCCGGATGGCATGGGCCGGAATATTAAAGAGATGCAAGAAAACACACCTTACTCTTATTAACGAAGCCGAAATGGAAAGGTTTTGTTTTTCCAGCCTGACACCATATCCTTCGCCGGCGCACGTTTTGCTCTCACTATCTTCGCTTTCGGTTCCTGCTGCTTCTGGACTGGAGGCGATACCGCTGGGTTTCGGTTCCCAGCATCGCTAGAGATGCTTCTCCTAGCCCCTCTTTATTCAAAAAAATAATACGTAGAGCCATAGTAATAAGAAAAAAAAATAAAGAAAGAAAAGTGGAGGAATTTATCACTGGGAGGGGAAAAGGAAGCGTTGGTTTCGGATGCTCGGCAAAGGCGGGAGAGCATGGGGGGGACCCCATGGGTGGCAGCACCGTTGAGGAGACCAGAGGACGTGTCACGATGGGGTGGCATCATCCGGCCACGCATCGTTTGGTCCTTGTCCTCAGGACTCGGATACTGTGTTTCGCACCGGGATCAGCCTGACAAGGACCCGAAACAATTCTCACGCGTCTCATTCCTCGCCCCCGCCCCCCCCCCCGCCACCCCGCGTATCCTCTGGCTCCTTCGCTCCTGGGACTCGTCCCACCAAAGCCACTTTCACACCATGGTTTTGCATTTGCTTGTTTCGATGGCAGGAGCAGGAAAAGATGCGGCGGTGCCCAATGATACTCCACGGCAGCATTGATCCTCCAAATCCTGATTTTGACGGGTGGGTACACACCAAAATACCCAGCAGCGAAAAAACTAAGCCTAATCCCGGCTGGGGGGGGATGCTGAGGGTGCCCACGCTGCGACACCCACGCTGCAGATCCCACGGGACTGTCCTTTCAGGGTGCCACCCGCGGCAGGCCAACTCTAAAGACCGGCCAAAATCTGCTCGGGGCAGGTTGGGCTTGAGCGTGTCAATCAAGGCCACACGGTTGGAAACCGAATTTGGTACAAATTCTCGCGGCTCAGCTAGAAATCCTTAAAAAATCAGAGATTTCCTGCTGGTGAGCACAACAGCAGCCCCCGTATCCCGTGTGCCCGCGGCCGAGCGATGCCAGGGATGGGCAAAGCACAAGCTTATCCTATTTTCCTCCATTCCCAGGAAAGAGAAAGAGGTGCTGCCCTCCCCAACGTCCTTCTAGCCAAACCCCAGCTGACGCTGGCACCTGCGTCTGCTCTGGCCTTGGCTCGGGAGGTGACGTCCCTGGCGCCGCAGCGCTCCTCTGCCAGTAGGATGCTTCATCCCTGAGCAAAGGGACCGGGGGACACAGGGGTTTGCAGGATGGGTCCCAGGCAGGGCGATGCATCACAGCGTCCCCATGAGCTTCCAAAAATCCTGTTCCCCGGCGAAGGGAACCAGCTAAGGGCAGGGCTGGGGACGGCAGGGTGGCCGTGGGCACCGGCAGCAGGGATCTTCCAACCCCCGCAGCATCCCGAAATCCCCACCTCGGGACGGCGGCAAGCAGCTTGAGACGGATTTATGCCGGAGCAGGCAGGAGCAGATGGTCTGGCAGGAGGGGGCCGTAGGCCGGCTGAGTCCCTGGGCTGGCAGGAACGTGTTCCTGCATCCTGGGGTTGCATTTGAGCCTTTCAGGAGAAAACGGAGAGCCAGAGCTGATGCCTGTCCGGCCAGTTCGGAGAGGATCTCAGCACTGAAGCGCCCCCCCTGCCTCCAGCTCAGCGGGTGGAGGGGGGGGTCCTCTGGCATTTCCTCCCCTCTCAGTCAATGGATAAATGGATTTTGAGGCTTTTTTTTTTTTTTTTTTTGCTACCTCTCCTACCAAAGCCCCAGGGGGACCCTGCGTGGCCCCCGAGCATCCTCACCCACCAAGCAACGGTTGGATCCGGCCCAGAGCTGCAGGCAGGCTGCAGGCAGGCCGCAGGCAGGCTGCACAGTCTGCAGTCTCCACCTAGAGCCCGGCGGAGCCTCTGCCTGCGCGTTGCCTCCCCGCTGCAGCTCACGCAACGGGTGTGCACGGGTCCCACCACACAAACCCCCCCCCCGGCCAGGTCTGAACTCGGTTGTGCTTTTAGCAGGCAGCAGAAACAGGCAGCAGCTCAGCCAGGGATGCTCCGGTCATTCCTCACCACCAGCTTGTGGGACCAAGAGGAACCTCCGCTGAGTCCCACCACCACTGGAAGATGCCCGGATAGGGCGTCCACCGGCCAGCGGAGATGATGGCACACCAAGCGCCATCCCTGAGGTCACGCCGCGCGCTGGACCAGGGGCTGGTCCCCACCATAGGAGCCTCCGGGGTGAAAAAGAGCCAGGAGAAACCACGCGCAACTTATTTACAGAGTAAAGGCGACGGCTATTTTTTTCACGACGCATCTGAGCATTGCAATATAAAATCTTACTGGCACATTGAATTCAAGTCAAATATGCCATTCTTTAAAACTCTGAAGGCTTTTTTTTTTTTTTTTTTTTTTTCCAATTTATTCCTGCTTCCCATCAATCTCAACTCCGTGATGCTCCTCTACTGAAAACTAAACACCTCCTCTGCGCAGAGCTGTGAGCGCGGCTGCCTCGGGGGTGGTCCCGGCTACCTGCAGGACAGCGGGGACAAGCCCTTGGCATCCCCTGTGATGCCCACTGCTACGTCGATGGCCCTGTGGCCACTTCCAGCTGCACCTCAGCTCCTCGAGGGGCTGCGAGCCCCGAAAGCCACCCCCGGGCTCGGCTGAGGAATGATGTGCGGTGTAACCCCACAGCTGATTTAATTTGGGGTCCGGCTCAGCTCCTCCCAGCTCAGAGGGCTCCTTGTGCTTACGGGGCACCAGCTCCTGACCCCATCCCCTCCTTCCTATCGGTGGGAAACTTTTTGCCTTTTCTTTTTCCATTAAAACCCCCAGATCTTGGGTTAAACCTCTTTTGGCGCTCCATTAAACCCCCCCCTCCCCCCCTTCATCTCACCACCGGCCTCCGAGGAGGCGATGCCCGGCTCTCCCTCGCCACGTTGCCGCATCATGGAAAAGCAGCGAAGGAGCCGGACGGTTCTTACAACTACGGCTCCGCTTGGGAAAAACGGCGAGTTTAAAGCACGGAGGTCGCTGTTTAATCCGGGGCTCTCCAATAACTCACAGAACCGCGTGGGACCTGTCTGCCAGCGGCTCCCGTAACCCCGACGGTGAAGCCCAGCGAGCGTTATTACTACGGGCCGGCGGCGATGGCTTGGCCAAACTCGCGGGTTAACGAAGGGGCCAGCTCTAATTGATGCCCGGTTCTGCCCTTCACCTGCCCGGCGCGGGGCAGGGTGCCAGCCCGCTCCCCTGGCTCCCTCTCCTGCCCGCTGCCGACGCTTGCGCCGGGTTCTGTTCGGCCCCGGATGACTACGCCAAAGCGTCAAAAAAAAAAAAAAAAAGGTAACGTAATAGGAAAAATGGAGAATTATTAAACGGAATAAATAAGAAAATAGAAAACTAAAATCGCGACACCAATAAAAAAATAAATAATAATAAGAATAAAAATGAAATAATGAATATTCTGTTACGGAATTACAAGGCGTCTTCCTAGGGACAACTGCGGGCAAACGAGAAGGAACCCGTCTCCGTCCCACTCCTTCTTTTCTCCGCGCTTGAGAGCAGGAGGATGCAGGCAGCTGGGGATACTCCTCGGAGCCAACCCGCTCCAAGCCCACATATACACACCATATATATGCATGTGTGTATGGATTTAGAATTGCCTTTGAATTCCCTGGGTGTACGGAAAATAAATCCCATCCACAAAGCTGCATTTCGCAGGCAGCTTTCACCGGCGAGTCCCACAACGGTTTAGAAAACGAGGACACTGCTGTCAACACGGAGTACGGTGTCCAGCGCTGGAGTCCTCAGCACAAGAAGGACACGGAGCTGTTGGAGCGGGGCCAGAGGAGGCCCCGGAGATGCTGGGAGGGCTGGAGCCCCTCTGCTGGGAGGACAGGCTGAGAGAGCTGGGGGGGTTCAGCCTGGAGAAGAGAAGGCTCCGCGGAGACCTTCCAGCCCCTTCCAGTCCCTCAAGGGGCTCCAGGAAAGCTGGGGAGGGACTCTGGAGCAGGGAGGGGGGCCATGGGATGAGGGGGAATGGTTTTAAACTGGAAGAGGGGAGATTTGGATTAGATCTGAGGAAGAAATTTTTCACTCTGAGGGTGGTGAGCCCCTGGCCCAGGTTGCCCAGAGAAGCTGTGGCTGCCCCATCCCTGGAGGTGTTCAAGGCCAGGCTGGATGGGGTTTGGAGCAACCTGGGCTGGTGGGAGGTGTCCCTGCCCAGGGCAGGGGGGTTGGAACTGGATGTGTCTTTAAGGTCCCTTCCAACCCAAACCATTCTATGATTCTATGAACATCAGCGCAGAAATGTAACAAAAAAGGGTTCCAAGCTCTGCAAACCCCCAAATGAAGATGTTTACACAAGGGCAGCACCATTTTGCTGTTTCTCCGCCTGTGCTGGGCTCCTGTGGGGCTGGCAGAGCCCATGGACACCTCAACTCTGAGGTTCACCATGGAGATGTCCTTCATCCCCCACGCTAAGGAGGCTTTCCCCATTGAATCACCACCTCACCTTGGGAAGAGCTCATCAAACTCTTCTGGAAGAGAAACCAAAGGCAGCAACATTGGGCTCGTGCACAGACCAGAGAGATGGATGCAGCGCTCCTCCATGGAGCTGAGCGCGCAAACCCTCATCGCTGCAGCACTCGATACACATATATTTCTGGCCTTGGGGTTTGCTCCAGGGACCTCGGGACCTTTTTTTCCCCCTCCTTAAACGCTACCTATCTTTCAGTGAAGCAACCTCTCTCATGTCTCTTGGGAATGTCTTTTCCAAAACAAGCGGTACCACTGTGTTTTCTGTGCACGAATGGACCATCTGCAATTAACTTCAATTAAAAATAGACACGGTAAGAGGGACGATGGGTTTTGCAGTCAATGCTGGATATGGCGTAGAGGTCCGATGCTCTCCAGCCATGCTCAGCTCCTCCTGCCTCCACCTCTGTCAAACCGCAAACCGTTCCTCACCGAAGACCCAGACCTTAATCATGTTAAGGAGGGGAAAAAATCTGTCTTTCAGCCTTCACCATGTGTTATCTTCCATGTCTAAATTCCCGCAGAATCCACTCTCATTACCACCCTCAGCGTCTTGATCCTCAGAACTCCTACGATGCAGAAACATGGTAAGCACTTCTCTTTGCATCCTGACTTACCGAGGGGAATCAATCAATTGTCCAGTACCTAATGCCACAACATCTACATCCCAGGAAGGGATTCAACCTAAATTTTCCTCTTCCATCCTCTGCCTGGGCTGACAACGACAGAGTTTTGGCCACCTTCCTGGTTGAGTCCCTCCAGAAGCGGTCGCGCCAACCATCTCAAACCCAGCCGAGTCCACCAAAAGCCAAGCGCGGCCCCTGCCAAAAAACCCTGGGATTTGACTCCAAGATTCTACAACCAGAGCAAAGAACAGCACCGAACCAAGGAAGGGCCGTTCCCGGGGCATCAAGAGATTAAACGAAGATGATGCAGAAACGCCGCGTGGGTACGCGATAGGGTATGCGATAGGGTATGCCATGGGGCATGCGATAGGGTGTGCGATAGGGTATGCAACAGAGTATGCATTAGGATGTGCGTTAGGGTATGGATTAGGGTGTGCAATAGGATATAGAACAGAATATGCATTAGGGTGTGCAACAGGGTATGCATTAGGGTATGCATTAGGGTATACAATAGGGTATACCATAAGGTACACATTAGGGTATGAATTAGGGTGTGCCATAGGGTGTGCGATAGGAAACACAATAGGGTATGCATTAGGGTATGCAGTAGGGTGTGCATTAGGGTATACCAGAGCGTACGTAATAGGAGATGCAATAGGGTATGGATTAGGGTATGAGATAGGGTATACCATACGGTACGCATCAGGGTATGCAGTAGGGAATGCAATAGGGTATGCATTAGGAAATGCAACAGGGTACGCGTTAGGGTATGCAAGAGGGTACGCGTTAGGGTATGCAATAGGGTATACCATAGGGTATGCAATAAGGAATGCAATAGGATATGCATTAGGGCATGCAACACGGTATGCAATACCATAGGGTACACATTAGGGTATGCATTAGGGTATCCCATAGGGTATGCAAGAGGGAATGCAATAGGGTATGCAAGAGGGAATGCAATAGGGTACGCATTAGGGTGTGCGTTAGGGTATACATTAAAGTATGCAATAGGGTACGCGATAGAGTATGCATTAGGGTGTGCCATAGGGTCTGCAACCGGGTACGCGACAGGGTATGCATTAGCGTATGCAATTTGGTATAGCTCAGGGTATGCATTAGGGTATGCCATAGAGTATCCAACGGGATATCCAACAGGGTATCCAATAGGGTATGCACTGGCGCATGCCGTAGGGTATCCGATAGGGTATGCATTAAGGTATGCCATAGGGTATCCAACAGGGTATCCAATAGGGTATCTAATAGGGTATGCACTAGCGCATGCCGTAGGGTATCCAACAGGGTATCCAACAGGGTACGCATTAAGGTATGCCATAGGGTATCCAACAGGGTATGCATTAAGGTATGCCACAGGGTATCCAACAGGGTACCCAACAGGGTATCCAATAGGGTATGCACTGGCGCATGCCGTAGGGTATCCAACAGGGTATCCAACAGGGTATGCATTAAGGTATGCCGTAGGGTATCCAACAGGGTATCCAATAGGGTGCGCACTAGGGCACGCCGTAGGGTATGCCGTAGGGTATCCAACAGGGCATGCAACAGAAATGGCCCTTCTCCACCGGCACCAAGGCGTTTCCAACCACAGGGACGCAGCAGGCGCTGGCTGGGCGCCCGCCGGCGCGCCCCCTGCGGCGGCGGGCTCTGTGTGGAGATGTGCATTTCGTGGTGGCGTGGCTTTTTTTTTTTTTTTTTTTTTTTTTTTTTTATTAAAAGAAGGTATCAGCCTTCTGTTTGATGTGCTGTTGGCCGCCGTTGCTAAGGGGAGCAGTGTACAATTACAGCCCCAGTGATGTCCACTCTAATAATACACTTGGCTCTGCATAGCTCGGATGCAGACACGGCTCGGCTATAAAGAGCACGGCCATTTCGACGGAGGAATACTCCAACTTATGTTACATGTGAAGGGTTCGCTGCACATTGCTTAATATCCCCCCACACCGGGGAAAAAAAAAAAAAAAAAAAGCACTGCAGCCTGGCCACGCCGGTGAGTGAAAACTATGACAAGCAAAAACCTCTCGCAGGAGACTTACTTTCAATTTATTAATTAAGAAGGAATTTCTAGAGCGACGAAGAAACTATATATGTGTTCACCAGGATGTTCTCGCATACCTCCATCCTCCCAAGCTCCCTGGGACCAATTTGGCCAGCTCCATCCCAAAGGCTTGAGCAGCCCAAAATTGCTCCTTGCACCAAACTCAATGAGTGGAAAATCAAAGGCAATTAACGCCCCCCCCGCCACCCCCCGCCAGTGCTGAACCCCCATGTGGCAGCATCTCCCCGAGCTCGACCAGCCGGCCACCCCCAAGACTCCCCTTTCCGCATCTCCCTTCAGCATCCCGAAAGGTTTGCAGCACTTAAATTCCAGGCTCAGCCCAGATTTGGGACGACGACACGGAGCGAGGGATAAATTCAAATCAGAATTTTCCCTGACAGATCCCCTTAGGGCCTGAAATGGTGTAACGCCGGCCGGGGGGACGCTCTCTAGAGGAGCTCTCAGCAGGGAGGGGGGTGACGCGATGGCGTTCCCGTGCCGCGGCGCTGGCATCTGTTTTGGGATCAAAACAAGTCCCCTGAGATAAGCTGTCAACATGGGCAGCCCCCGAGCCGCGAGCACCTTGTCAACAGCTGAAAACACAAGAGGAACCAGGTTAAAAAGACAGTTTGTTGCCCGTTCGGTGGGAAAAATCCTTGCTGGATATAGGGATGCCATCTGTAGGTACCGGGATGCTGGCAGGGTCGCTCAACGGGTTAACGCATTAATTTATGAGATCCTCCGGTGGGGCTGAGCCGTTGCCATCGCGGTCCCAAGAGAAAGGGACAAACAAGCTCCTACAAAACAGGAGCATCTGCTGGGAGCAGATGGGGGGGCGAGCGGTCCAGCCCTAGGCGCCAGCAGCACAGGGGGGGGATCGCGTTGATCCCGATTTATCACACCCCGGCAGAATAATTCCCCAGCTCGCCGGTGCTCGGCAAGCCGAGCTCCTTACATCCGAGGATCGGATTAGTCTGAAAGGTGCCAGAGAGACATAAATCCAGCTCTGGAGCAAGCGTTTCATTAAAGTTTCTTTTTTTTTTTTTTTTTTTTAATTAATGGTAAATTATCTAGAAACGGCTGATGGAAAATATTTGATGGGCTAGGACTGGAGCTGGGTAATGTTACATTGTCAACTATATATATCGATATATTGATATTATCAACACTGTATCATCAACCGTGTATCAATCTATCATATCGATGTATTAATACATCAAGATAGATCCGTATTACTCCATAAAATCCATATATTATCCAATATACCATACTGCTATTGATAACGCATCATGTAGAAATACCATCAACCCCCCCTTATTTCCCACCAAGGCAACTCCAATGAGGTTTTTGTGCTTCATACCCGGGTCTGTCTCCAGTCAGGGGTATCAAGCCCAAATGTATCACAAATATTCCCAATTTAGGGCTTGACCAAAGGATTGCAGGAATCTGTGGTGAATGCATCTGATTATTTTGGTCGGAAAAAGAAACTATGCTCGGAGAAAGTCAAAGTCCTTCACTATCAGAAAGGAAATGTTAAATTATTGAATTTCACGTAGCACTTTGCTTTTGACCTGTAGAGATCTGTCGCCTTTTGCCCCATCGAGACAATTTTAATAGATGTGCAGTTTGGGGCTGAGCAAATCCCTTCGACGCATTTTTCCGTGCTCCAGCCCGTGAACTCAGTCACCCGCACCCCCTGCTCAGTCTTTGCATTTCATTTCTTCCCAGCTTTCCACGACGGGCATCGTGCTCCAGTCACGCCGAGACTGGCTACATGCTCCTGGAAAGCACTTTGGGACTCTTTGGAGATAGGAGATATATTATTTATCCTACATTCGGGCTACGAAGAGGTGAATACGAAGCCAGTTGTTATTGCCCGTGACGCTCCAGTATAAATCAGTCTACTGGGTCTGTTGGTAGGGGTGGAAATGCTGGGGGAAGAGAAGAAAGCAAGTTGGAAGAGTCCTTCCTAACCCAGAAGGACGTCATCATCCTCAATTTTTGGGTAACACCCGGCTGTTCCCCGGCCATCGCTCCTGGACTTTACTTTGGATTTCTTAGCCTTGCTCAGCCAAACGGGGAAAGACACAAGAAGGACCTGGCACGGGAAGAGCGGGATGCGCGGAGGGTTTAGAGCCCCCTCCAGCCCCTTGCTGCCAAATCTGGGACCGGTGCCGACCGCAATTTGTCTCCTCCCGCTTTTATACTCGCTTTGGAAAGAAATCGATTGGAAAAAAATCACCGCCTGGTACACGCAATGGGCAGATGCGTCTGCCACCCAAGGGCTTTGTAGGGGAAAGCGGAGAAGAAGCGGGCCCAGGGAGAGATGCTGGGTTTGATACGCGCCCAGAGCAATGACAGGAGCAAAACCGGACCAGCGACTTTGCAGAATTATCTTAGGTTACGTTAAATATTGATTTTCGTTATTTTTATTTTGCTTTTTATTTCCCTGCTTGCTGTCTTGCCCAAAAGCCAACTCAGCCCGCGCAAGGTACAGGCAGCCAGGCACAGCGTCCAAGGGATGATCTCCAACAAGAGTAGAAGGGCAAGAAGATGTGTCAAAAATTGGAGTGACGCTGGGCACCAAATACGTTCAGAGAACAGAGAAGTGAAAGGAGAGCTTTGTCCATGCCACAGATGACACGTGTGCGTGAAGGAACAGCCAAATGGAAACGCGTATTAAATTAAGGACGGAAATCCATGGTTTCAGCCCCATGTGGCCTGTCTCCAGAGAGGCAGAAAGACGGAGGTCCGTGTGACACCCTCCCCAGAAAGCAACCCCTCTTTTGATGGTGGCACTACGGTAAAACACGCTACCCCCAGCAGACCATGGGCAGTTGAGGACAGTCCTGTTTCCCGTTATCACGGACCAGGTATCAGAGCCACTGCTTTTTTCTCCCCTCAAACTTTGCTTTCGCTGATGGTTTTGGAGTAGAACAATCAACCAGTGCTACGTGTACCAATAAACTCAGAATCACAGACTGGCAGGGGTTGGAAGGGACCTCTGGAGATCATTTAGTCCAACCCCCTGCCAGAGCAGGGTCACCCAGAGCAGGTGGCACAGGAACGCGTCCAGGCGGGTTTGGAATGTCTCCAGAGACGGAGACTCCACCGCCTCTCTGGGCAGCCTCTTCCAGGGCTCTGCCACCCTCAAAGGAAAGAAGTTCCTTCTCAGGTTTAGAAGGAACTTCTTATGCTCAAGTTTGTGCCCATTAACTCTTGTCCTGTCCCCGGGCACCACTGAGAAAAGCCTGGCCCCATCCTCCTGACACCCCCCCTTTAAGTATTTATAAGTGTTGATAAGATCCCCCCTCAGTCGTCTTTTTTACAGACTAAAAAGACCCAGATCCCTCAGCCTTTCTTCATAAGAGAGGTGTTCCAGTCCCCTCATCATCTTGGTAGCCCTTTGCTGTCCCCTCTCCAGCAGTTCCCTGTCCTTCTTGAACCGGGGAGCCCAGAACTGGACACAGTACTCCAGATGTGGCCTCATCAAGGCAGAGTAGAGGGGGAGGATGACCTCCCTCCATCTGCTTGCCACACTCTTCCTGATGCAGCCCAGGATGCCACTGGCCTTCTTGGCCACAAGGGCACATTGCTGCCTCATGGTCATCCTGTCGTCACCCAGAATAATTAGCAAAGACACAAATTATTTAAGTCTGGGTTGCAATCAGAAACCAGGTGATGCAACCAACAGCCCAGTCAGGGACCATGACTTAACTTGATAACGTCAGGTGCTGAGATGGACTTCAGCCGAAAAGAGCAGCAAAGACCCTCCACCGTAAGACCCTCCACCGTAAGACCCTCCACGTTCACTTCTCTTCATGCCATGAGGATGCTGCCGCAAGTCACCCACCCATTTCACAGACGGGCCCTCGTGTGAGAGATGGTAATTCCACGTACAGCTCAAGAAACAGGAATGAAGAGCAGCTTGACAACGCCCTCAGTGCCACGTTTTCTATGGTAACCACTAAAGATGTGCACAGACAAAATAGCAGGTACGCTTCTGTTGTCCTCTCATCAACTGCCTTCAAAATGAATTTGGTAACAGCTCAGCTCCTGTCCAAATGCGTGGTAAGATCAGGCAGGGTGAAGCTGCAGGTATCTACCCAATTAATTTTATCTCATTACCTGCAACATGTTGAGGAGCAGACTCCGGAATTTGGTTCCTTCCACCATGAAAAGGGCCATTTTGTCACAGAGCTTGGCTGCCG
This sequence comes from Rissa tridactyla, assembly GCF_028500815.1. Classification (NCBI taxonomy): domain Eukaryota; kingdom Metazoa; phylum Chordata; class Aves; order Charadriiformes; family Laridae; genus Rissa; species Rissa tridactyla. Next base: position 84,352,876 of record NC_071497.1, on the reverse strand, counting down.
TGGAAGCAAAGCTGCGGTCTGTCACCGCTTTCTGGTAGATGGTCTTGACTATCTCCCCTAGCATTTCCTCAGAGTTGGTAGAATTCTGGGCTTCCTCCATAAAGGTGGTGAGTTTGGAGTCAACATCACTGCTGTTGTTCCTCATACTGTTGAGGATTTCAATTAATTTGTCCATTTTGTTCTTTTCAGGATTGGTGGTTTCCACCGTGACTTCGTCCTGGTCCGTGAAAAGGGAAAGACAAGGCATCTGTTACACAAGGAAAAAACAGATATATCAGCCCTTGTCCTTCCGCAAACAGCAAAGGGGGAAGGGGATTGGGGAGACATATAAACAGACATAGAAAAAGCAAAGCATCGTTTAAAGGTACAACGGTGTCATCTCAGCACTGAAAACCACAAGTGAATGAGTCTTGCCCCATAAATGTTCTCTTTCTCCGTTTCCCACAGCACTTAATCCCAGAGTCCTCCCCCTTGGCTCAAGGAGAAGATGGGCTCCACGCTCCTGAGCCAGGAGGCCAAGGTCAGACCACTCCCGACTGCCTTCGGCATCTCGGACAGGTTTCTGGAGGTGTCTGCAACATGGTGATAATGGATATATTTTTGCCTCTATTTCGAAAGCGCGCTGATGTTTGCAAAATGCTCAGAGAACCGTCCTACAAAAATACCTACTTTTTAAAAAGATACATTTCACCTTCTAAACTGAGATCAAAGATGTCACATCCTCCCGGCATTAGAAAAACAAGATCTTAACTTTTCCATCTCTGGACTGTTACACTTCTCACTTCGTGCCGCTACCGTCGAATTTATCGCTTCTGTTCAACATTTAATGAGGCATTTGTCCCTTTTCCCCAGCGGAAGGCGTGCATCCTGCTCGTTACAGTCTGCTCCCTTCCCTTCTTCTAGTTGAATACAAAATGTGCCAGACAACACGAACCTGGGGCAAAATTTTTTGGCCAACCCCGGCCCCAACTAGCAGTTGGATGCTGTCCAAAACTCCCATCGGGAGGACCAGTTGTGTTGACTACACCCACCCAAGAGTGGGTGCTTATGTGCTGCGTTTCTTAGAAAGTTATAAATTCGCAGGGCAGGCATTAAAATGAATACTCTGAAAGTCTCTGCTCTACTCCCATTGCTTTAAAGAACATAAAAATAACTAACAAAATCTCTTCCTCCCCCTCATGCCACGTACATAAATAGTAAATGCACATGCACTCAAAGGTATACATTTCCAACACGCACTCCCATGGAATTGTATATGTTCAGGTTATTTTTGCTACGTATTTTGGAAACCTCGTTGGACATACCCCCAGGGGCGCATTTTCCAGTCTGACAAAAGAATCTCGAGAGAAAGAATCGGAGTTTCACAGGGGGCAAATGCAGATATCATCTCTGAATTCCTCACAAATCTGAGGCTGAATATTGTTTCCAAAAAGGATTTCTCCTCCGTCACTTGCATGCAATAGTTTTGTTATTGTTGGGTTGTTGGAAGGAAGGGGGAAAGATAAGGGCGTTTCAATTCATTGCTGAGATAAATGGATATCGGCTTTTAAGTAGCTGACTCCAACTACTCAGCACTCAAAAGGCAAAGCTCTGTAACTGTGGAGACAAACTGCCTTTTGTGGAGACAAACTGCCTTTTTTAGGCCTCCTTGCAAAGCACATGAGCTCTGCAGAGCAGGAGGCAGTCAGTTGCGATGAGCTGCTGGGGAAGGTGCACCCGCGTTGCAGCTCACGCGTGCACCAGCCTTCCCCAGGGGTCTTTGCGTGGGTGGGGGGAGAGTTCCCAGTCCTTCTTGGAGAACTCCAGCTGGTAGCAACCTCAACCAAGAAGCATTGTGTCAATAAATGGCCCCCTGAAGAAGCACAAAGACACTTCAAGAGAAGTGTTGACGCTGAGAGATTAAGATAAGTTGGGTGCACTCATGGAAAGGTCCCTTGAGCCCACCCTCCCCTTTGTATGGAGAATGGCCAACAGCCAGACTCTTGGAAAAAGGGAAACTCAACGTTTCCCTAAGAAATAATACCTTTTCTTTTAGTCTCCTCCGCAGCCTGTCTTTGGAAGACTGAAGCAAATTGATCTTGGGTCTTTCCCCAATGCGCTCGTGAATACTGTCTTTCCGCTTGGTCTCCGACTCCTGGATGTACTGCTGAGACTGCTTCTCCACAGCCTCCGGGCCTCGGTGCGTCTCCGCAGGAATATGCACCGTGCAGACCGAGGTGTCCTCGATTTTCAAATTCTCAGTCTCTTTGGCGTTTCTGTGCGTTTCTTTGTCGTTGGGCGAGTGTTTCTGGTTGTGGTGCCATCTCCGGTTCTGGCTGTAGCCGTGGTGGCCCGTCCTGCCTGAGGAGTGAGGGGCCTGGCCTCCTTGGTAGAGTTTCTGGTGGTCCCTGTTGTGTTTGGTGCCACCTTGCTGATGATCTGCGTGCTGTTGAGGCTTGTTCCCACCGGGAAGTCTCTGCTGTCTCCTGGAAAGTCAAAGGAAGTCGTTAGTACACCCTTTCCCGCGTGGTCCTGTTTGGTCAACACATCTTCTATCCCACCAAACAGCCTGGCCCTTGGTGGGTGGGCTCTGGGGGTCTCCCTAGCACAAAAGGGGAGCCAATTTCTTGGCGTCTAACACAACCTAGTACCAACTCACGCCTCTCAACCTCTTTCGATAACAGGCATATTTCAGCAGCAAATTTTCACGAACAGTTAGACAACTTGTCTTTGGAGGAAAATCTCTCCCAGCTCTCTGTGTTTTCTGTGTTGCTTCCACATTAAACCAGGGAAGACCTGGTGAGTCCCAGCTCAGCAGCGGGAACTCAGGCAGGCAAGAAATATCAGGAGATATTTTCTTTGAAGATCTAAGGAGCTTCCAATACCCCTGGCCTGCAGCATTCCTTGCTCCCCTTTGCTTACCACCTCTGCTGTACCAACACCCCATTGGTTCGCAGTACATCATTTTAAGCGTATCAGGAATTTCTAAGAGAGCAAAAAAAGCTAAAAAGCAAACTACCAAGTAAAAAAGGTGGCCAGACCAAATGCTTTCTTTATGCACGTCCTTCATCATTGCTAAGCTGGAAGAGGACGTGCACATGGATGAACAAGCTGAGGACCACCCGCGGCTCTGGCAGCGTGGAGAGCCAGGACCACTAACTCTGGATAGGAGGCTAGGTGAATACGGCTCCAAGGGGATAACATGGAAATTCAACAGGCATAAAGAGGAGGAATTGCCCGCAAATGGTTTGCTTGAGAGACTACAGCAGCTCTCAAGGGGTGAGCAAGCCCCTGTGTGCCGGCTGTAACCGGTAGCTGAGATGGCAGGTCCCCAAAAAACAATGGTTGAATGGAAGAAATCATAGAATGGTTTGGGTTGGAAAGGACCTTAAAGACCATCTAGTTCCAACCCCCCTGCCCTAGGCAGGGACACCTCCCACCAGACCAGGTTGCTCCAAGCCCCATCCAACCTGGCCTTGAACCCCTCCAGGGATGGGGCAGCCACAGCTTCTCTGGGCAACCTGGGCCAGGGGCTCACCACCGTCACAGCAAAGAATTTCTTCCTCAGATCTCATCTCAATCTCCCCTCTTCCAGTTTAAAACTGTTTCCCCTCATCGTATCATTACACTCCCTGAAACAGCCCCTCCCCATCCCTCCTGTAGCCCCCTTCAGGTACTGGAGGCCGTTAGAAGGTCTCCCCGGAGCCTTCTCTTCTCCAGGCTGAACAACCCCAATTCTCTCAGCCTGTCCTCAGAGGAGAGCAGCCTCGGACATTTCGGATTTCCACACAGGCTGCAGTGTGGCTCTCCCCAGCGGAGAAGGTTGAGCTGGCAAGCCATTGTTGAGGATTCAATTAAGATGGAGATCCATCCATGGAGATGGTCTCCGTGAAGATGGAGATCGGCTGCCTTCACCTGGGATGGCACAGGGTTAACCCTAAGCACGGCGGCAGCTCCCTGCCTGCTTGCTGCCTCTTTAACACTCAATATTGGCTCTGAGAGCACACGGGATGCTTTAATTCTCGGCTCCTTACAAGGCTGCTGGGAGCAGCGCTGGAGGCTCACCAGGGACATCTCCCCAGCATCGTTCCCTGAAACAGGGAAACAACCGTGAGCGCTGCAGCGACCACATTGGTTTGCACCCATTATAATCCCCCTGCTCAGCCTCATCCCTTACCCGAAACCCCCGCCGCCGTTCGGATAAATAGCAGCCTTTATTTTAAACCCGCCGCATAGCAATTAATTTTATTTTCATCATCCGCACCGCTCGCCTAAATGCATTCGGCCGAGGGAAGCGGCCATTCACAAATACATTTCAATGGTCAGCGGCTAAACAGTCTCCAACCCTGCCTGCCAAAGCCATCTGCCCGTCAAATCTGTATTCCTTGGCATCCCCGGGAGTTAAAACCTATTTTCCGAGGCCAACTGGCTCTTAACCATAAAGAGCGAGGGCTCGCGTTTGGCCACCGCGGGGCGAAGAGGCTTGTTCGCGGCGGCAGCGGAAGGAATTTGTGTTTCGTCTCAGACCACCGGATCCGCTTTTCTGAGATATTCAACATGGATTTATTTTACTTTATTTTTTTTTTATTTTTAAAAAAAAAAAAAAAAACAAGCTGAATGGCAGGGAGTTAAAAAAAAAATAATAATAAAATAAAAGGAGCCGGGGGAAGCTTTCCTGTTTGCTGGAGCTTACGAGGATTTTATGAGGACAGATTCTCCACATCAAGTTTTCCTGGCGTTTCTTTGTTTCCTCTCAGTAACGCAATCGCATAAACCGCTCTGTAAAGAGCGACGCTTATTAAAAGGGGAATGTCAAAATAAAAGTTAGTGAAAAACCTTTCTCTAGTACCGAGCCCTCAAATGCTTAAGCGGGCAAGAGTTTTTGCTGCTATAATTCAGCTTTCCGTGGTTTTGTTCTTTTCTCCTCTCGACCGCCTGAGTTTAACCGTTTGGGTGCGCTTTCAGCCTTGGGTTATGAGCCAGACAGGCTGCTACTGTCTTCAAGCTGCAAACATCGCACAGAAATGCTGAAAGTTGGACACGGACGCAGCTATAATTTAAGCAGAGCCAAGGCAAAACGCCTGGAAATGAGCTGGGAACCAACCTCCGCTGTAAATTCCTGCGAGAAACGCACGCCGGGATGTTGTTTTTTTTTTTTCCTAAAGACGTATTGATATTCTAAACCAAACTGTTTCTGTTTAAGGGCTGGGAAAGAATAATTAATAATAATAAAAATAATAAACAAAAAGGTTGAAGATTAAAAACACCCAACACTTTGGCCAATGTGGAACGTGCAAGATATTGTTCGGTTTGGGGCTTTTGCAATAAGACAGGGAGAGGACGGGGAGCTCCGTCCCCGTAAAGGACGGCTAAAAGGCAACAAACAAGCTCCACGACAAGGGGCAGAGCAAACACGAACCAAAGCTCCGCAGTCACCGACCACAGGACAGAAAACACCAGAGTTAAACAAGTGAGGGGGAAAAAATTTGCAAGAAATAAAAGGCAAAGGAAGGAGAATGGCAAACAAGAAGCCACGTCCGTGACTTGGCAGCAGGCAGGGGTCTAGAGGATCATCCAGCATTCAGGCAAAGACTTGTTGTGCGCTTTTATCTTCCCAACACCCCGGCGAGGAAGAAAAGCCAAGAAGAAATAGAACTCGGCGGCGAAGAAGAGCCAAAGTGAGGAGAACGGGGCCCGGTTCTTAATGCTTTTTTCACTGCACAGCAACGCAAAGCTGGGGAGATTGGGTTGTCCCCTCCCTGAGGAGAAGGACTTGGGGTGTTGGGGTGGATGAGAAGCTCAACGTGAGCCGGCAATATGCGCTGGCAGCCCAGAAAGCCAACAGTATCTCGGGCTGAAAACCAGCAGCGTGGCCAGCAGGGCGACGGGGGGGATTCTGCCCCTCTGCTCCACTCTGGGGAAACCCCACCTGGAGTACTGCGTCCAGCTCTGGAGTCCTCAGCACAAGAAGGACACGGAGCTGTTGGAGCGGGGCCAGAGGAGGCCCCGGAGATGCTGGGAGGGCTGGAGCCCCTCTGCTGGGAGGACAGGCTGAGAGAGCTGGGGGGGTTCAGCCTGGAGAAGAGAAGGCTCCGCGGAGACCTTCCAGCCCCTTCCAGTCCCTCAAGGGGCTCCAGGAAAGCTGGGGAGGGACTCTGGATCAGGGAGGGGAGCCATGGGACGAGGGGGAACAGTTTTAAACTGGAAGAGGGGAGATTGAGATGAGATATTGGGAAGAAGTTCTTTGGTGTGAGGGTGGTGAGCCCCTGGCCCAGGTTGCCCAGAGAAGCTGTGGCTGCCCCATCCCTGGAGGGGTTCAAGGCCAGGTTGGACAGGGCTTGGAGCAACCTGTTGTGGTGGGAGGTGTCCCTGCCCAGGGCAGGGGGGTTGGAACAAGATGATCTTTGAGGTCCCTTCCAACGCAAGCCATTTTATGATTCTATATCTCATCCTTGCTCTCAGGTGCGACTGAGATGCTGGGGAAGGAGCAAGATGGGGACCAGGGCACCCCACCAAACACACCCATTGTGAGTTGAGTTGAGTTGAGGGAAACAACCTGCTGCTTTCTTGAGGACAGGAAAGCTGAGATGGTGGCTTGGGGTGACCACGTAGGAACCCAAAGGCACTCCCCAGCCCAGGGTTTTAGGCGCGCGATTCCAAAGGGAGGAACAGCTTGAATCACACAGCCACATCTCCAAGAAAAGGAAAGATTCACCCCAGAAAAATACCACAGCTACTGGGAAATCCTTCTTCTGTCCCTCTCTGGTCATCCTTTGCTATAAGGACACGGCACCTTGCAGAGGACCTTAGTTCGGCTACAAGAAAAAGCATCTAGATAGCACAATGGTCTCTCACCTCTTGACTCTGTCTAACGTTAAATAACTATTTTCTCTTCAAAGGCCAAATTCTGATTCAGCTCAAAACTCCCCCTGACTTCAGTGGGACCAGGGATTTGGCCACCGGTCAACGTAGAAACTAAAGCGACATTCAGAGTCACAAGAGAAGTGCAGAAGTACTAAAAACCAAGGGGAGAGAGTCAGGGTTGCCAAGCTGGAAATAGGACGGTATCGCTTCTGCTATCATTTCTCCACCAATTTTTTTTTTATTTAATTAACTAAACGAGATACCTTTCAACAGAATTTAGATCTGACAAATGTCTGCTCTGTCAGAGGAGCCTACGCAAACAAACCTAAGGCTTCAGCTGTCTCGGTGATTATCAGCCTACGTGCTCAGAAACATGGGATTCCTGCAAGTTTTTACTACATCGTTTTGTCCCAAGGAAAGGGGCTGGAAGGCACAAGGCTGGGGAAAGTAACTCCAGACACGTGGACAGCTGTAGTCTAAAAACACAGTTGCTCCGTCCCGTCAGCCCTGCTCATATCCCTCCTCGCCCCCGCCGAACGAGACAAGTCCTCCGAGAGCCCCCACCATTTGTCTGGCATGTGGGAAGCCGGAGGACAACGCGGGGTTACATTCTCCTGGTGGTCGCGCGGAGATTTGGTTAGGCAATCCCTGCAAATACTGAGAGGTAAGGAGCTACATCTCCAACGGCACTCGTGACATCTACCCCGCGGCGCGGAGCATCCCATCCGGCCAAACAGACCGAGATCTCGTCCGTGGGCTCAGGAACAGGGTGCTCTGGGCATCCGGGCTCTTGCTTCTGAAGAGCCTGCCTGGACATCATGCTTGTCCTCAATCCCAGGTAACTCTCCCATGGGACAAACCCTCCTGGAGACGCTAAGCGCCTCGCAGGGGAGGGATGATGGTTTTGTCCTGCTTTCGTGCAGAGCCTGATATCTGGCGGGCACGGCCAGGGCCACCCAGCAATCAACAACTGATCCGGAGTTGCAGCCACTTGGGCAAGAAGTTGAGAACAAAGAGCGGTGCCACGGCCGAAGTCAAACCTTCCGCATCCCCTTCATCCTCCTGGTGCTTGAATGAAAACGTTCCTTGCTGCATTTTGCGGACAGAGAGTTTCTCTCCATCCTGTCTTCTGCCCAGGCAGGACCTCATCTCTGTGCCAGGGTCGGCCCCAGCAGTACGACGCTAAGCCTCAGGAGTATCACACGATCAGCTTTGCTATTACCATGCCTGCCAATTAATTAGCAATTGCCATTACAAGGGCCAGATTGAGACCTGCTGCAGAAATGGACTCTGTGGGACCTTCCACTCCCATGAGAGCTCCAAATCCCACTCATCCATGGCACCCCCCAAAGCTGGAAGAGCAGAGCGCCCCCCAGGGCTCATGGCGATGGCACCTGCAAACAGAGGACCGGCGGAGCTGGCTCTAAGGGATGAAGGGCCACCTCTCCTCACCTTCTTTTTGAAGATCCCACAGTAATGTTCCAGTGAGAGGGAGGGAAATGAAATAAAACTTTGAGAGTCGCCCCTGACAAGAGTTAAATTCACAAAGATGGATAGTAACGGGGTTCTCCCCTGCTGTGCGAGCTACCTGCCCAGGATACCCGGCATGACAAGGGAAAGGGCAGGAAGAAGCAAAGTCCTCTGAAACATTCCCTGAACGAACCAATTTCTCCAGGCACAGCCTTTCGGAACTAAGCATATTCCAGCCAGATCGGATAACTGGTCCACAAATAACTGGACTGGTATCGCCAAGCAGGCGTTGCCGGGGGAGTTTGGGCATGGCAACGATGCTGCGGTCAAAACTACCCGTCATCACTGGCTTTGGGCACCTAAGGGACGTCGTGGTCCAAAGTGGAGGGTCAGAAGGATCCCAGTTAGAAGCCGGTGGAATTTTACAGCGTCTAAAACTGGTCCTGGAGGTCTAATTCTGCTCTGGGAGGTCAATGGGAATATTGCTATTAATATAATGAGGAGGAAGGTCTGAAATTCTACTCTAGATGCCTGACTCCCCCCAAAAGTATTCTTCACCAAGCCTACCTCCACCAAAGGCACTCTGATGTCTTACGTGCATGTAGAGTGATAACTCAGCGTTGCTTCGGTGCAGGGAGCACCACAGCCCAGCCAAGGCCGTTTTCTATCCTCGTTAGGATCGAGAGTGGGAAACAACCAAATAAGCTTGACGGTTCCGCCCAATTTAATCAAAAACCTCAAAACCCCACAGAAAGCAACAACCACCAGCTCCAAGGATGAAGAACACAGGACTCGTGTGTGTTTTCCCTTTGGCTTTCTCTCTCCAACTGGTTTCACTTGGCTCCAGTTTCATTTTTGTTTGCATTTTTCTCAGATGAGAAGGGAACAAGATGTCATGTTCGCTCCCGAAAACAAAAATGAAATTATTCACACTTCTTTTATGCCTTTCTGTTACTAGGGTTAAAGTCTATCCCGATCACTAGACCCAGCCCATGCGTCTGGATGGACGTGGCATTTTGGAAGCGTAGAAAATCCACCCGTCAAAATGCTGATGACCAGGATCTAAAATCATCTTTGAACACGTTGGGACGCAACGCATGCTTTAGGTCTTAGATGTACGCATCCTTGAAAACATACAATAAACTCTAGAAGACAAGCACAGCCAACAAAAACAACACTATGAGGGCAGAGATGTTTTTGATGAATCTCACAGCATCTGGCTGCTGGGAAAAGCATGATGAAACCTTCAGAGGAGCCGCCTGGGAACCTGGGAACAACTCCTCTTGTCATCGCCTTGGTCTTGGGGTGCAGCCACTGCAGACAAGCCTCCCTTGGGCCTGGACATCATGCCTGGTTTTATCACCATATAACCAGGCTCACTGTAAACCACCATGGTAGCATGGATTTTTAACGGTGAGGGTGGTGGTTGCCCAGAGAGGTGGGAGATGCCCCATCCCTGGAAACATTCAAGGTCGGGTTGGATGCGGCTCTGAGCAACTTGGTCTGGTTGAAGATGTCCCTGCGCATGGCAGGGGGGTTGGACTAGATGGCCTTGAAAGTTCCCTTCCAAGCCAAACCGTTCTGTGATTCGATGATTGAAGGGCTTCACACAGAGACACCCAAGGCGCTCACGCAGTAACGCGTCCAAAAAAATGGGTGTAGGATTGACGCAAAGCGTGGTTCATCACACTATCTTCTGCTAGTTGGCCTTTCCAAACACCGGAACAGACCTGATTTCTCCCTGCGCCTTCCTGCAGCATCACTGCACACCATCAGTGTCCCCTACTTCCTACACCATCATTGTCCCCTGCTTCTCGCACCATCAGCGTCCACTACTTCCCACACCAGTGATGGACACCCCAACTCACAGGACCACCAGATGAGCACCCAGTCTGCAGGCAGGAGCAGAGACAGTGCTGCTAGGCTGAAAGGACACGGCACAAAGTCCATGGGCACAGAACGAGCGGAGCACTGAAGGGCAAACTTGTCTTCTGCCGAAGTCCAATGAAAGTCCTCGCATACTGCAACGCTTGGCCGCACAGGCTGCCTGAGTCAGCTATTTTCTTCTAAGCTTCATGGAAATGAATCTTCAGGAGGAATTTAAGTAGCTGTTTTGCAACACCAGCTTGGGAAAGACATCCCAAGTACAGATGGCATGCGAGATAGCTCCAAAACAGCTCTTTAAATGCTTTGTTGGATCTCCCACAAGTCATTAGGGACGTCCAGATGGAGGCCTTGGTTGCACAGACCGGGCAACCAGCGAGGAAGACACCCCCTGGACTTCAAGGCTGACTGCCCAGACTGGTGTAGAAATCCCTGCAGTGATTTCATGTAGAAATTGCTTGGAAACGGTTCTCTTCATAAACTACATTGCTTGGAATTATGGTTTTTTGGATTCTTAACGTACTGTAAACACGATTGCAAAAACTACATGAAAACCATAGGAAAATACAGCGACAAGGAACTGCACCCGGTTTAGTTGAAACAGTTTAAAGCTGAAAGATACAACCATGGGACATGACGTTTCCCAAACATCTGCTGAGCGCAAATACGCGCTGATCCCGGACTACTGGTAAGAATGCGAGTTGAGTGAATAAAGACTCATCTTTTACTACTTCGCAATAAAAGAGCTTATATCGCAGACTCCAGGCTGCCTCCTTTAAAAATACACCAAGGCTCATCGGTTATCCCGAGATCTGATAATCCTCCGAGAGATATAAACTTTAAACTCGTGCCAAGATGCACAGACACGGCCCATCACCGTCCCTCCATGGTCCCGTCTCTCAAGAGACATCCTAAATAGTACGTGCGAGCCCCCACCTGCTGCCTTTTTGTTCAGCTGTCTTCCTTTAGAACCTCTGTGACTTTGACCTGCAAGCAAGGAGACGTCCTAAGTTGTTTTTTTTTTTTCCATATCCTATTTATACCAGTGCTTTCTAGTGAAGAAATAAATGTCTTTTCTGTAGAAGCTAAGGCAAGATTTGACAGGATCTCCTAACAGCTGTCCAGACACATGAGCTGACCCAAAGTCAACGGCAAGCAATAACTTCCGACACTGGGATCTGCTAAAACACCAACCCAAGGAGCAGAGATGCTTTGGATTTCTGTGTGCCAGAAGCCTTTATCAAATAAACTTTATTAAATAAACTTCTTTAAAAACAATGCAGCACGCTCTAGCATTTAGCGTAGAGCTTTGGGAGCTAGGATCCACCTGGACATTGACTTACTGCAACCCAGTGACAACCCTAAGCAGTTCCCCAAACATTTACCTAAGTCCATCCCATTGTCAAAAGAAGAGTTGTCTCCTCTTGACCCCGTTCCTACCACCTCTCTCCATGCTAAGGCTCACATGGACGTGCTGAGCTACGCCAGGGTCTGAACCACTCCGAAAATTTACTTTCTCTTGGATGAGTTTTGGATGGGAACAGGTTGCCCGGGTGGAGGAACAGAGCTGGGTCACCTTCCGCAGCTCCAAGTAGCTGCCGGCTCTTGCTGCTTGGGCACCAGCGGCCCCCCAGCTTTAATCGGGAAAGCCGGATGATCCATAGCACGTGCACAACGCTGGGAATGGATGGAGCAATGTTAGTTTAAATGAAAGAAAGCAGCCTGTTGTCCACTCATGCCCTGGAGGCTGTCACGCTAAATAAAGACATTATCAGAGAAAGAGCAGATACTCAACGCCTTCATGCCTCTTAATGACCCCGGCACCTTCCGAATCAATCTAGGGACTCGCTTTCCCACAGATGGTCCCTTGGAGACAGACCGCTGTGGCTTTAGTAGGAATAAATGGAAACAAAACAGTTAACAAATATCCAAAAATAGAGCGTAGTTAACTTTTTTTTTTTTTAATACGGAGATGAAAAATCCCTGGGTGATTTACGTGCCAGCAGAGATATTAGCTGCATATAATAGATGCAATATTTTTAATACTAATATTTTGGGCTGAGACAAGAGTGGGAATGGAAAGTATTTCCAGTGCCTTGACTTCTTTATTTTGCAAACATCAGTTGCTAACTGGGGTCAGACAGAAATATTGTTTCTGCAACAAGAGCCCAAACAGCTCGAGCTGGCAACTTCTTCGCACACTAACCATGCCAGGAGGCCCTGCAGAGCTTCAGCACGTTGCTCCCTCCCGGGTCTTTGGGGCCAACGTCCTCAACTTGGGCTTCCAAGGAGAAGCAGTGGGTCGTAAACACTCTCCTGCCGAGAGGGTGGCTGCTTGCCGTGGCCAAAAACTGGAAGTCACCCGTGAAACCATTCAGCCACACTGTCAAAGTGCTGCCGGGCTTCTTCAAATGGGCCAGGTCTCATGGAAAGACCTCGTGTGACACAGGGAACGCCATAAGACCTTTTTTCACATAGCCTTCTGCTCGCCCTTACCTCTCAGTTCAGTTGCCACGTAACTTTGGAGAGCAATCTGATGGCACAAAGCCCTCAGCGCTCATTCCAAGCGGACCACCAGCAACGGCACACTTATATTGGAGGATTGAAAGCAGGAGAAAGAAACAAGTTGTTTCACTTCATATTCACTCCAATGACCGGCTGCTGACAACACCTCCATGAACTCTTGTTGGAAAACAACGTGTAGATGGATAAACCCATTTCCAGTACTGAGGAGCCGTGCCGGAAACACTCCACCAAAGAGAAAGCCATTTCAATAACAGATCAGTTTCCTAGTGCAGAGGAACCTGCCGCTATATTTCCTTCCCTCAATTCTGGCCGGCTGAAATAGCATCACGTAGACGGTTGTGTTTTGCACTACTCGACACTAAAAGAGCAGCCTTGAAGGACTCATGGGTGACGGGGTTCGCACATAAAAGGTTCTGGTGGCTACGGGTTCACTGCAAGGTCTGTGGCAGGGGAAGGTCCAACTAAGCCTTTTTCCTCCTTTCTGTCTTGTTTTCCTCGCAGGGAAAGGGAGCTGCTGAGAGCAGCCCTCTGCCAAAAAGCACTTTGAGGTTGATGGACAACAAAACTCCGCAGCGTTGTTTCATCTCTGGCTGTCTTCCTCGAGGACAGCTCTTGCGTTGCTTCCCTGTGACTCTTCCTACAGCTGATTGCCCCAACAGCACCCTACGTTTGCCCATGTGATGAGGACTTTTCCTGCCTAACTTTATTGGTTAAAAATAAATGTCTCATCATCAGCTACCAAAGCTACACCAATACAACCAAGAAGACCAAGGTGCCCTGGGTGGAGGCCACAAAAAAGAGCCAAGAGCTGGAACACCTCTGCTACGAGGGCAGGCTGAGAGAGTTTGCGTGTTCAGCCTGGAGAAGAGAAGGCTCTGGGGAGACCTTATTGCAGCCTTTCAATACTTAAAGGGAGCTTATAAGAAAGATGGGAACAAACTTTTTAGTTGTCCTATCGCTGTGTCCTGCAGCGATAGGACAAGGGGTAATGGTTTTAAACTTAAAAAGGCGAGATTCAGACAAGACAGAAGGAAGACATTCTTTACCCTGAGGGTGGTGAAACCTCAGCCCAGGTTGCCCAGAGAGGTGGGAGACGGGTAGAACACCCATCCCTAGAGGTGTTCAAAGCCAGGTTGGACGGGGCTCTGAGCAACCTGGTCTAGTTGAAGACATCCCCGCTCATGGCACCGGGGTTGGACTAGCTGGCCTTTAACGGTCCCTTCCAACCCAAACCATTCTATGATCCCACAGCAGGCACCGCTGAACGCTTCTGTTGATGCTCTTGCTTTCAAAATGGCAAAACCTCTTTTAAATGCTGACTCCCTCTTTGCTGAAGACAAGTGAAGAGCTAAGGTAGCATTCAACAGGCACTTAGTCTGCAGGCACAGCCACACGAGCACTTTAACTCTCACGAAACGAAACAAAGCGTCGTTCAAAAGGAGCAAAAGGAGGTATTTCTTCACATAACGCACAGTTAAAACTGTGGAGCTACGCTACAGGAAGACACGAGTACCAGGAGTTTACAAGGGTTCAAAAAGCACATTGCCAAAAATCATGAAAGGAAAACCCGTCAGGAGCTACTTGAGTAAATGTGGTCCTGCACATCCTCAAAGTGTAAATTCCTGGAGAATCACAGAATCGTTTCAGTTGGAAAGGAACTTTAAGATCGTCGACTCCAACCGTTCAGAAGAGGAGAGCCCCGCTGGGAAGTGGCATTACACGCATACCCTGTTCTTCTCACGCTCCTCCTGGTGTCCTTTGCTGGTCACCAAGCCAGGTGGCCTGGTCTGACCCATCACAGCTCTCCTCCTGCTCCTACTGAGCTTCCGACTGGCTCCAGCACACCACTAGCACATCTAATTTCAAACGGAAAACTCCTGCCCCTCTGCTGATGCGGGACGGTGTGGCAACCAGAAGATAAGGTGACTTATCTCCCAGCTGGGTGGAGGGGTTGCAGCGTAAGGCACTCCGCACGCAAAGGCAATTACCGCCGCCCAGCTCACGTGCCATAATTCATTAAGCCGCAGTAACGCAATCACCCAGCTGAGCCCTTTTAGGAACAAACCGCCGAGACAATATCGTCCTCTGGGGACCTGCAGTTCGGAGAATTAATTTAGTGTAATAACTCCCAGCGATGTTGCGGACAATCAAACCGAAAGAAATGATGATGTGTCTCCGAATTGCCTGTAACCAACCTCTCGGCTGATGCCCTGTGACCGCTGGCTCTGCTCAGGCAGGCGGGGCAAGTGCCGGCTGTTTGTTCGGGACTTTCATGCATACAAACACTTTATCCTTGAGGAACCTCATCGTGAAGGACCAGCACTCCAACGAGGAGTTCTTCACCTTGTTCTCTGGGATTCTCAGCTTCAGCCGGCACAGCTGTCTTAGCCAAAGGGTTTAGTTTTAGGTAGCCCTGTGATGACCTCAATGGACTCAATGATCCTCATGGGATCCTTCCAACTCAAGATATTCTATGATTCCTTTCTGAGATGCACCTTCGGTGAGGTTGTTCCTGTAGACGTGGCCTGTCCTTCACCACTAGTTCAAAGTTTCTAAATCTTAAGGGGGAAAAAAAAAAAAAAAAATACTTATCGGTCCTGAGTTTGCTCAGGAGAAGAGCTTTTCACCGCCACCGTTACGCAGGGTCAACTCCTCTGCACGCTGCTCAGCGTGGATGGCCACGGCATTCCCAGAGGGTTTGAGATATTCCCTCTGTGCCCCCAAAGTGAGTCTCCGTGGTGGCTCCAGCAACCCCCATCAGCTCTCACGAGGGCATGGAGAAAACTGGAGCATAAAGAAGGGGATGAAAACCTGATTTCCAGATGCTGCTCCAGGGGTTCAGACCCCTGTGCCATTAACCCTAATTATTTTGACTTGGAAATCCCACTGAGAAGGAAAACGGGTGTTTCAACCTTTTCAATTCCTTCCCTTCCCCTCTCTTTCTCCCGTTTCAACACCGTTTGTTGAGTTCTCTGAAAGCACTGCAAGTCATTTTGCTCCACGCTCGTTTTCGGCGGGTACCCAGTCCATCCAAAACATTTCGTTTTGTTCCAGCGAGGAACAGCACTTTGGCACTAAAATAACGCCTTGATATTGTTGCTTTCTTTAATAAACATCCTCTCCTCTCACTGCAAAGCTCTCAGTAAATGACCCTGGAAGAACAAAAGACATTTCTGTATTGTTTTAAGTCCTCTTCCTCTCTGAAAACCTCAATTAAAACGGTGAAAAAAGCAAACGTGTCACTACTATACTCTGTAATTATGAACTCATTTCTATTCACTCGCCCAGCAGGGGCGGTTTGTCCCGGTGACCTCCGAGAACGGGTTTCTAAGGCTTTTCCAAAATTTCACAGCCTTAAAACCGACACGTTCACGTCAGCCATAAAACACGCTCACCTTCGCCTTCACCCAAAATAACTCGCAATCTTAAAATCCAGGGTGAGGGCCGTTCCTGTGACTATTTTTATTCGTGGAAGGAGCCCTAGCGCTGGCCATGAATAGACTGGCACGGGAGGGGCTCTGCAAATAGCGCAACCCTTCAAGACAGCGTGAAAACCGCACGAACACAGGCTGTCGCCAGAGAGTTTTCAAACAAATACCTTGCCGGGCACGCTCCTGAGTGATTTTCGGGTTTTTCTACGCAATCTTTCCAGCACAAAAACCACCTGGCCTGAGGAAGACAAGCGCCATTGCGATCCCAACCCCTCGACTTGCCCACGCGACGCTTGCGGGCACAAGCGTGGAGTTTTCTTCCGGGGAAGTCTCACTGAGAAAACACTTTGCGAGACAAAACGCTGGGACAACTTGGTTATATACGCGTATAGCTTGGTTATATACGTGTAAACATGCGTCTCTTTAAGGAGAGAGTGGAAGACAAGGAGGGTAAACAACAGGGAAAAACCATTATTCTTTTTAAGAGATGAAACAGTGGCTGGGAAGATGACGCCTGACAACTCAGAATCAGACAATAACTAATGCAGAACAGCAAATTTTGACATAAAATAAAGTAATATTGGCCTTTAAATACAAGCTAGAAAACAGCTTTAAATTCACATCCAGGACTACAAGCCACACTGCTTTAGGGTCCTTGCCTGATCCTCCCGTGATTTCACATGCCCACGATGCAGCCAGGCAGATTTATTTCTTTTCTCTTAAAGTTTAAGACCAAGTCCAAAGGAGCACATCCACAACACGGCTTAGGCAGAGCTGAGGACTCTACAGCTCATCAGCCAATTCCCCAAATCCCACCCACTCCCAAGGGTTTGGGTCAGCTCACGTTTTGTCTGAAATCTAAGTGCCAAAAGCATCATTGCCACATACACCCTGAGATGCCACCATCTCCTCGGACCTCCCCCCAGTTCAACCAGCTCCTGCCTTAGGACATACCAGATTCATCAGCTAGGCATCCACCCACCAGCTTGCTTCTGGAAGAAACCTTCTAGAAGAAGGTGCACCTTGTTAACTGAAGTCAATTAGGGGGTGTAGCAGGAGTTGGCAACGCCTTGGAAGGTCTCAGGGCTAAACGCTTCCACCTGGGATGACAACAGTTTGCTCTGTCCACACCTGTTTATGAAAAAGTAAGGGCAAAAAACTCAACTACCCACTTCGCCCAGGCTGCTGAAACACCAGTGACTTGTGTCAACCCCTGCTCATTAGCAGCACCAAGCCAACTTGGCTGGTAGACCTCAGTAGGGTCTACCTCCCCAGCTGATGGGTAAGGAGGGCTCGCTCTGGCCAGTGAAGCCAGGGAGCCTCAACAAGGGGTGGAGCTAAATGTGGGTGAGGGATCTCATCAGCCATGTGCATCTTCTAGGTACAAATACAAGCCCATTTTCTTCAGACACCAGAAATACTTAGGGCAAACATGGTCTGAAGTGGAGACTGCTGACCCCAAAGCTTCTCAAGAAGAGTTACGGCAGTATTCTTGGCGAGTGTGAAAATGTCCTGGTGGAAACCTTGCTTTCCTTGGCTGGGAAGAGATTTCCTCTCCATGAGACGGGAGAGAATGGGATGCCCAGTCTCAAGTCTTTGTTCTTGCTGAAGAGAGCCCAGAAACAAATTCCCCGTCCCAGAGCTTCCTCTGGCGCGAGGTGTTTTGGCTCAACTCCTCCCACAGCTCTTTGTTTTTCAGACTTCCTTGGTTCTGGTCAACATGGGAAGGCAAAATAAAGCAAGGAAACCTGATCTCATAAGATGGCCAGACTCATTTTTCTTACGTGGGGGCCAGAAGGTCTCAGCGAGAAGCTTTCCAGAGCTCTCCAAGCACCTGTGATTGCCACCTTTGGCAATTCCCACCTTGTCCCAGGGGAAGAGGAATCTTCCCTCTTCTCCACACAGATTATTGTAGGGTTGCTCACAAAGTTCAGTCTTGTGCAGGACTTTGTGGAGCCATTGTGGTGGAGACCCTCAGGCCCTGCACGTAAGTGCTTAGCACACAGAACAACTGCTCCTCAAAGAGCTTACAGCATCAAGACACATTTCACGCACGGAGAACATAGGCATGGGCAGAGGGTTACACAGCATCACGCAGAGGACGGGTTCAATTTGCTCCATTTTAGGTGTCTGCGATGTCAGAGGCCAAAGGTGAGGTGGGGATCTAAACTTCATGGCAACTCAACCAGTTACAGGTGGCGGAGACTGGGGAGGGAGTCACCCGGCTGAACGCCTGCTTCATGCTGAGGTGAACCATCCTCCAAACTCCACTGACTGCCTTCCCACTGAGCATAACAGGAACTTTGGCTCCCAGTTCATATATGGTCAGCATACTTATGGACACATGTGGTGGGATTCAGATGGTGGTGTCACTGGAGGTGCTTTATGGCACCTTGTTTGGCTCCCACCCCATTCTGGTGCAGGTTTCACAAGATCCGGTGTCTGCTAGCTCCTTGCACGGATGTCATGATATGCTAGGGCATCTGAAATAGCAACTGTGATCATGGAGGTGAAGCCCAGCAGCCTCTGGTACAGGTGAGAAGTGATATGAGGTCCCCCCTCAGACCTTTGGACGCAAGAGCAGTTGCTTTGCTAACCTTCTCCATAGCTGTACAGCCACCACAAACTCCTGCTCCCCGTTCCCTAATGCTCACGAGAACGGAGAGCAGCAGAAAAGGAGCGAAGAGCTGTCGGTGTCAACAACTCGCCGTCCTCCAGCCCAACCCCTAATAGACACCTAATAAATACCGCGTTTTCAGGAAATCAAGCGTCCCTCCACCACAGGCACACGCTGAAGTTCTCCTGGATTTTTTGCTGGAGCAATTATTTTGCTTTCTGTGAAGTAACATCATAAGACCCTGAGCTTATCCAGCAGGCCGTTACATTTCTATTGAGGTTTCGTAACAGTAAAATGTTTTGCCGGTGGTACATAAAGTCTTTCAATCAGCTGCAGAGATGGAGAAAAACAACCTGCAAAAGCCTCCCGATGCCATAAAGTCTACTGGAAGCTTGGCAATTCAGGTTAAATTTAGTCTGCAGGACACGGGGTCGCTTCAGTCACCAAGATCATTAAAAAAAAAAAAAAAAGAAAGAAAAAAGGAAAAAAATGAAAAGGGAACGAAAAGTCTCGTGTTGCGGAGTTTTTATGTAATGACGAAGGCACTCTCACCAGAGAGGTGGCAACCCTGCAGCTGGGAAACGCACCCGGCTCTCTCCTGCCACTGCCTCCTGGCATTAAAAAAAAAAGGAACAATGAAAGGAAAGGATTAAATTTACTGAGATGAGTATCTTTTAACCCTTTTAACCCTTCTCCACCAGGCACAAAAGGAGGAGGGAGCAGATACGGGGAACGGTAATAGATACACATCTCCTGAAGGCCTGCTCACGTGGAGCGTGTCCTGTTGAACTCACTAAGGTTTTTTCTTTCTCTTTACGTTAGTCTTGAGCCCACAGAGCGCTCCGATATTGAGAGAAGGACATTTCCCCCGCATCACACGGAATGCAAAAGCCTTTCAGCGGTTGCTAGCGTCGGGAAAGAGCTGTAAATACGGCCTCGCCTTTCGCGGCGTGTTTCGCCGGCAGGATCGCAGCCCCACCATCTGCCTTCAGGGGGTGACTCACGGCTGGGCATATTTTCACTGACGCCCTCCAGTGCGTAAGGGTTTAGAGCCGATCACAAGGGCAGAAACAAGAGCAGCTGGGTGGAAAAGCCCTACTCACCCCGCCACAGCTTGAGACAAGGGCGACAGGCAAAACAAACTGCCCCATGGATGCCAAATACCAACTGCTCCACCTTACTGCTACTGGTGTTTCACATGGGCACCGCTTGGCTAATGGGAAGACCCTACACGTGCAGCTCTTAGACGAGCCAGGACAGATGCTAAATATAAATTCGGTAGAACTTCCCAGATGGTTTCTGCAGAGCTATTTCATCATCTGTGTCTCGTAGGTACCGGGTCTGGGATTACTGCACAGGGATGGCGCTGGACTATAACGGCTCCACGCCATTCTGAGTCCCGTTCACTGAGCCCAGAGTGCGGTGCAAAGGCAGTGAGGGGTCTCGATGGAGCCAAACCAGCTGCAGATCTCAGCTCCAAAAAGTCCCTTTTGACAAGAAGCTGTAGTGCTGCCCACCCATGGTTGAGTCACCCACAGCCGGATGCCCATGGGTCATCAGGAGGTGACTTTTTGATCATTCAAAGACCCCTCCTTCAACGAGGAGCCTGGTGCAGGCTTTGTTCTCAACAACCTCCTCCTGGTAGTGGGGTCCCAGTGCCGTGACCCCTATCAGAGCCTTCTCCTCGATGCCTAGAAGGAAGGGCAGAAGGGCCAGGTGATGCCAGCACGTCTGGCCAGTTGAGGCTCTGAAGGTCGAAGGGGCTCCTGCTTGACCCTTCCTGATACCATCTCTACCCTGCTCCATCACCACCTTGCCCAAATGCTGATGGACTAACCAGGTCACAACGACACCAGGTCTTCGTATGGACCTACCCGATAGCGTCGTGAGAGGATATGGGAGCAACTACAAACACGGGAAGGAAGGACCTTCTGCCACTGCAACCCCCTCCAGTTCCCTACATCTCTTACTCCCTTGGTGGCAATCATAGAATTGCCTAGGTTTGAAGTGACCTTTCAGATCATCCAGTCCAACCATCAACCTAACACTGACAAAACCCACCACTAAACCATACCTCTAAGCACTATGTCTACCTGTCTTTTAAATACCTCCAGGGATGGTGCCTCAGCCACTGCCCTGGGCAGCCTCTTCCAATGCCTAATAACCCCTTCAGTGTAAAAATTTTTCCTAAGATCCATCCCAAACCTCCCCTGGTGCAACTTGAGGCCGTTTCCTCTTGTCCCATCGCCTGGTCCTTGGGAGAAGGGAGCAACCCCCACCTGGCTACCCTCTCCTTTCAGGGAGTTGTAGCGAGAAGGTCTCCCCTCAGCCCCCTTTTCTCCAGCTTGAACACCCCCAGCTCCCTCAGCCGCTCCTCATATCAAGGCAGACCTTCATCTGGTTTCCAGTCTTAATTAAATAGCCAGGTTTATCCACTTGCTGTTCGAGGCAGGACATTTCTTCAGCAGAAACAGCCCTTCTCCCCCTGCGCCGTTTACCCCCCGGGTACCTCGAGAGCATCCGCATCCGCTCCCAGCCTCGGCCAGGCAAGGGCTGAACCAGCAGACATGCACGAAGCAGCATTTCCTTCTCTGGGCTTTCAAGTTTATTTTGTCCTTCACTTCCCTGGGTGACCCTGGATCCTCATATTAATAAACAGCAAAAAAAAAAAGGCAAAAAAAAAAAAGGCAAAAAAAGCAGAAAACTTTTGCTTTACCTCTCATCTCAAATCCCGCCCCCCCCGGCTAATGGCTCCATCTCACTCCAGCATCGTGAGGTCCTGCAACTCCCACCCGACCTCAAACCTCCTCCCCGCATGAGGAGACCTTGCACTTGAAGGAGCAAGCTGGGCAAAGCTGATTCCTGTGATGTTTTTACGACAGGGTAAAGCAGTGAAGTGCCCTTTATGGTGTTTTGAAAGGAAATTGTACAGGAACAATGTCCCGAGCAGCGTGGCTATTGAAAACCCTTCACAAAAGGAGTTTGCCACAAGAGGAAAAGCAGCTTAATCAGTCGAACTAATCACTGTAGGTGGTTGAGTGTCCCCTGTGGGTCTGTAAAATCAAATATAATGGGAAAAGAAATATATCACAGCTTGCCTACGCTCCTCGGCGGAGCCGCCGGCGGATCTGGGATGTTCCCTGCCTGGCTCCCAGCCCGCCGTGACCGTCCTTTGGGTCGTCCCTGTGCGGGACCACGCTCGCCTCCGTGCAAGACCCTGACCGGGGCCACGCGGATGGGCTGGGATGAGCCCCGGGAGGTCCCTCAGCAACGTGAACTCTGATGGGGGAGGCAGGACAAGGGTGCCCACCCCCGTGCGGTCACCCCAGTTAACCCGGTTTTCGGCGTGGGCGCGAGCAGGAGGGGTCAGCGGCGCTTACACAACCCTCCTGCTTCAGGAAGAGGAAACGGTCCCTGACAGCCACCCAGGGCTCTCCGGGGAAGGAGGATATTTCTGCCTCCCCCGGCTCTGAACCTAATTAAAACCAGAAAACAACACACACACACACAAAATAATCCAGACTGTTTTTTCCTGATCATTTAAGTGTAAAGCCAAGTTAACGGTAGGAAGCAAATTGGGACACCACCAGAGAAAACTCGGTGACATTACTCTAATCCTGTTGTCAAAAGCCATAGGTATTTGGGGCACCCCGAAGGGAGACGGGGAAAGCACACGAGCCTCTTTGCTCCCACCCCTTTTCTCCATGTACGAGCCAGGAGGACCTACAAGGTCTTCTCCTCCACCTCCTTATCTCCACCTGGGATATCCCAGGTAGAGAAATGCCCCCCTTAACCCCCATCCAACAGGAAAAGAAGGAGATGACACCAAGTTCAGCCACAGTTAAGGGTGATGGTCCTTCACCCAAGGTCAGCCCTGGTCCCCAAGAGCCCTGGCTGGGACAGGCAGAGCAGCCCCTTGCAGCTCTGGTTATCCCAAAGCCTGGAAACATCAGCTGCGCATGGAGGAAGCACAAAGGATCCACACCTTTTCTATGGAAAAGGGGAATTTGGATGCCTTTTGGAAGGAGGGGACTGATCAACTTTCAGGCTTTTGCTCCGTCCTCTCCGGGCCATGGGGCTGCGCTTCTCTGTTTAATCCTCTCCTGTCCCATAGACCGACCACCAAAAGCCCTGTGAGATACCAGCCAACATCTATGCACACATGAGGATTTCCTTTTGGTAAGAAATTTGGCCCAATTTGACTTTTGCACCCAACAAGATGCGATCGAATCGATGCGATTACAACGACGCAAATTATTTAAGGCTTCCCCAGCAACCTGTTCCTGGTCCTCATCAAAACTGTCCCCTTCCTTAGGTGGCACAGAACAATTTCAGTACTTTATTATCCAGAAGACCAAGAAGCAGGTACAAACTCAGTTGTCTTAACCCATTGCGACTCCATATATTCCTTGTAAATCCTATCTAAACCGGCCAATATTTCTTATCACTCCTACAAGGCTGGTGCAAGCCTCTCCGCACGCATCTCCAGGGTGTGAGGTTTGTCTGGCTGGACCCTCCATCCCCAAACACATCATCCCAGGATGCCACGGGAACCAGAGAAACGCCGTGCAGCGCTAAGCTTCAATAGATACTTAAAAAGTGGCATTTTTTTGTAACTTTTTGAAAAACAAGGGGCCAAACTCAGAGCCCATCTGCCCAAGGAGACCACGTCCCAGCACAGCTTGTGTTCCGCTCGCAGAGAGGCAGTGGGGTGGGAAGGCAGAAGAAGAGGACTCGAGAAACAGGTCCCAGAGTATTTATTTTCTCTTGCCTACTTGCAGGAGATAAAGGCAGGAGAGGTCCCGCCACCACCCAGGGAAAATCTCTCCTTCCCTAGAAGTACTTGTCCATGGGAGGTCAAACCAAGTTGCCTTTGGTGATATCTAGGTAGGGTGGGTGTTCTGCGGCAGCAAACAGTGGATTAGTGTTTGGGCAATAAAAGCCATTGGTGTTCAACGCTTACTCACATGGACATCTATGAAAAAACTTGCCTCTGCTGCTCTCCTTCAATGATCCCGTCAAGTGGTTGAGGCCCTCCATCACCCACATCAGAAGGTGGCAGTTGCACCTCCTGTGCCCAAACCAACAGAGAAAACACCAGGTGTGGAGTTTCTGCCGGGTGATGTGGGGAGGCTGATACCTCTCCCTGGTCTCCTGCCCTGATCGTAAAGCTCTTCGCAGCAAGGACCTCACCACCTCCTGCAGGCTTTTCCAACACCTTGTGCAACCAAACCCTCCAACAGACGTGACGCTGATTGTTACTATGGAAACGTTGTCCAAGAGACCAAGAGTAGTCCTGAACTGGGAAAGTCGAAGCCTGGTTTAATGAGACCTTTAATCTGCTTTTAGTTTGTATCTTTTACAAAAAATGAAGCACGCGTCCCAAGGAAAAATGACTCGTGGAACGTAAAAACATATCACATATGCAAGGAGAGAGCTACGGTTGCACGCCCATAGAGTTGCTTCTCCCCACGGGAGTGAAAGGTCCATGGCAGAGACTTCGGGGTAGGTGAGCCGCGTTCCCCCGTAACGCGGTGACAGCATTTCCCGAGGAAAGGTGACGGGAAGGAAGCGGGGACGGGCGCTATTTATAGCACGGCCGGACATCAGCGTCGTTCCGCGTGAGAAACAAAAGGTGCTTCGCTAGCCCAAGACGTGGCCTCTTTGGAATGTCACCGTCAGGGAAGGGAGAGGAGCCCGCAGGCGCTCTAAGGGAACAACCAGTATCTTTTATAAGACCAGCTGGAAAAAAATAGGCAGATTTTGGAGTGCTGATGTGCTTTATCAGCTCTTTTCTAATAGCTGTGCTATATAAGCCGACCTGAAGGTCAGCTACAACCAGGCAAGACCCGTGCGTCGCGCAGAGATCAGCATGGGGGTTGACTCCCTGACCCAAGCTGGATGTCCACTTGCGAGCAGTGGACGCACACGGCAGTAGGATGCTCACTGCGGTCCCTTGGGATGTGTCATCCTCGGATGAGGCAGATCCCAGGCAGGGAGAGCTGGTGCTCCATGGACAAGTATTGCTCGTGGGGTCTGGGGATGCTGCTTTGTCCCACGTGCTCATCACCTTCAGGAGAAGGGGAAAAGCTGCCCACTGAAAACCAGACCCTACTGCAGCAGGGCTTTGGAGCCACACCTGCTTCTAACCAACGGAGCAGGACAACCTCTTTTCTTCTTGCAAATCCACGGCATGTCAACCCTACTCCCACCCATGGCTGCTACCAACTCTTTTCTAAGAAACCAGCTCTTCTTCCCTTGGGTTTGGACATCCAGAGTTGCTTCCTAATGCCTCTCCTAACCCACGCACCACCAAATGGCCCTGCTCAGCCTCTCCCAAGCCTCGCCGCCTCCGAAGGCCCATCCGCGGTCTTGCAATTTTAAGTGTCTCCATATCCAGAGATCTGTACCCATTTAAAACAAAAAGCCCACAACTCCCAACTGTTTTGCCGGCCATAAAATCTCATCCAGAGGGATGGTTACACCACCCGCGTGGCTCTGAAACGAAGGGGGGGCTTTTCTCCTCCAGAATGATGCCCGGGATGTTAAGATAACAGCACTGCAAATTTCGTCTGAACACCTTTGTAACCTGTTTGTGCTGCGATACAGTAGGGTATTTTTTCCCCCTATTTCTACCATGGTTTTCTCATAAAATAACCATTCTGAGACCTCACTTACTGCTAGAAATCATTTTTAAGAACTGAGTGCTCTCCGGGGGGGCATCTCAAACGGCACTAGAAGGACTAAAACTCCCTTCCCAGTCCAAAATGCACCACAGAGGCAAAGGTAACCCGCAAACCCCCAGCGTCAAACCACGTGGCGTAGGGAGAGGGGGGGCTGCTGAGGTCCCCAGCTGAAGTCTCGGGGACGGGACCCCGTCTTTTCTGCTTAAATAAGTTCCTAAGAGATTGTTTCACTCCACTCCCTCAACCCGGGCTTCTTAGCTTTTTGCAATTAAAATAAATACGTTTTTCTGTCCAAGCTTGGACGCCACCACGGAGGACTCGGGCAGGACCGTATGCCCTCTGCTCTTCCCATTTTCTTTCATTTGTGACTGCTCAGGGCCGAAACGGTCCCACCTCTCCTCTCGCGTGATCCCCTATCAACTGGCTTTAAGGCTTCCGTCTCTCCTCCCGGGATATTATCCCAGCGCTACCGTGGTCTGGGCTGTATCTCACCCCGTAATCTTCCAACCCCAGCCCAAGGCAGCATTTTTTTTTTTTTTTTTTTGCTATCTCTCCTTGTCATCTGCGCGGGAGGGAGGGATGCCCTGGGGGGCCGAATGCTTCTGTCTGCTCACCGTTTATCTGAAGGGACCAGAAAGAAAAAGAAACAGAAATACACATCTGGCGCGATCCCAGTTTTTCGGAGGGGAAGGAAGAACCAACACGCAGTTCCGTGGCTTCGGTCCAGCACAAACTTGGGCAAGGGGACTTCAGGCGGGAGACCCTTTGGCTCTGCAGGTCTCCTCTCCCACGGCGTCATGAGCTCTTTGGATGGCGGAGGACGATCCACTCCGTGAGCCGGGATGCTCCCGACCTCCACTGGGATTTCGTGGGGAGCCCAGCCCAGCGCTGGGAGGAAGCCCACCCAGCTCTCCCTTTGCAACAGAAGCAGACTTCAACTCGGTTTTAACCACCTTTTGGCTGAAACGAGCGCCCTGCCCCCCCCCCTTTTTTTTTTTCCCTAAATCCCAAACGAAACTGTCTTTTAAATGGCGTACAGGAAAAAAGGAGGGAGCCCCAAAGAGGAGAGAAAAAGGAGTTTGCTGCTGAGGAACCACGCTGCCCGCAGAAGAATGTTTCTGGGATGCCTGAGCAAACTCTTTTCAGCTGTTTGTTGGCCACTCCGTAAAATTTGGGAAAACCAAAGCAAGCACAGAATTAACCACGTCGCGGCTGTTCACGAGTCGAGAAGCGACGGGGAGATTCGAGGACACGCTCCGACTGCTATTACGGGTGTCCGTAGGACTCCCCCCCCCCCCTCAAAATCCCCCCCAAGGAGGCATCACAGCTCAGGCCCAGATTTCAGATCGCTCTAGGAGAAAACACTGGCCGCTTTTTCTCCGGTTAAATAACATCGACCTCGCAAAGTCCTGGTTTTAGCAAAGCTTTATTGCCACAGCAGAATCCGCCGGCAGAAATAAAGCCGCGTGTACAACTAACTCCCTTATTCCCCGCTTATTTTCACGTTTAACCATGGTCACGGTTCCTACCGAGGACTCTAGATGCCCTCATGTAATTAGACATGCGGTTTACGCAATTAAATATCCCGTTGGCCCTATTAAATTAACCCAACGGATTGAAATCACCAACGCCACAGGAACTCGGCTGCCTCTGTAGCACGTCCCCCTCCTTCACGCCGACAGGCGTCCGATACTCGCCGCAAACCCCTCTCCACCATACCCGCTTTGCAGGCCACCCTGAAAGTCCGCGAATTTTGCTTTTCAACAGAAAGTGAGGAAACAAGACACAAGGACTCAACGCTTTTACAGAGAACGCTTTGCCAGCTGCCTCTTCTAATACAAGTAGGGGGGATCTGGCTATGGGGGGAATGAGTGGAAGGGGAAGAGGAGGTCCTTAAGATACTCCTGGGGGAATGTAGGACACACTCCAGATCTCAAAGACAAACCAGGGGGCTGGACAGGCTCTACATTTTCAGGATGTTAATGCTCAAACAAGGGTTTACGCATTAACCCAACGCTGGCAGCTGCTAAACGCAGTGTCGTCCAAAGATGCTCGGTGAAACAGAGGGGGAAGATGTGCAACGAGGAGGAGAAGGTTAAAAAAACCCACATTAAAGAGAGGTTTCGCCTACCTCCGGTCGTTTCTCCTCCTTCTGAACAGTTTTTTGGTGTGTGCGATTTCAGCTTCATGAGGCAACGGATGGTAACCCTGTAAAACAAGAGGGAAAAGCAGCGATCAGCTCCAAGATACAGGAGACATCGATACGGAAGGGGACAGAGTGAGACAGAAGATGTGAGCACGATAAAAGAACCAGTTCCCATCCAAACATCCTTACAACTTCTCAGACCCTACAGAAGCAGGTCTGGAAATCCACGGGGAATGAAGTTATCTGCGATTTCTGTATGGGAGAAGCCATACGGGGCAAGTAACCGTCCCACCTACGGATGGAGCCCAAACAACACCATCTACAGGAAAGTCACCCACGTCACCCATGATGCTTGCTGATACCGGCGCACCTAAACCATCCACTTTCACTGGGTTGTTTCCTTCGTATTTATGTATTTATCTAAAACCCAGCTGTAAAAATGACTGTTAAAGGGATGGTGCTCAGCAGCGTTTTGAGGATACCGGAGTAGGGCAACACGAGCCACAGCTGGTGGGTCTGTTGGGGCTGTGGCCCCACGCCATTAGCAAGTCAACGACCACATCGTGAGAACCTCACTGAGGCTGCCCACCATGAGCTAGTCAACCCATGCCACCCCAGGAGAAGGGAGGGGTGGCATCTGCCTACTGGAAACAACTGAGATGACCAGGACATTAAATGATTTGCCCCGGTCACGTCGGTGGAAGAGCTGTGTGTAACTCAAGCTGCTCTCTTGTCCTCTCTCCACTGAAGGTGCCGACTCTCTGACTCGGTACGTTCATCTGATAAGGGGGATGTTGTATTTAGCGTCCTACTATGGGCATCGTGAGGCTTCGTTAACATGAGCAAAGAGTTCTGAGGTTCCTGGATGAAAGGCACTATTTAAGTGCAAAGTATTATTTATTTTCCAGGGACCACAGAGCTGTCATAACCATAACGGTTTTTATTTATGCAGTATTGTGCTTCCCCGGCTGGCAATAAAAGCCCTGTAAAAGTCAGTCCTTTTATTTCCATCGCAATCCATCTTAGCCTCGGAGCTCCAGCCGCCGCTGGTGAATCACCACACGTGAGGGGCCACGAGGGAGCAGCCTGGGCAAGGGCGAGGGCTGGGTGGGAATGCGTCTCATGGAGCAGCAGCTTTGTCACATTGGCATGACAACATAACACACCCACTTCAAAAAAAAGCCCCTCTCTCTCTCTGCGTGAAGAGCCTGAAAAATGAGGCGTTAATTTTAGTAGCGGTTACCGAGATAACCGTATTTTGAGTTCCTCTGGTGGAAGAGGTAACGGAGGAGAGAGGTTGCTGGGGATGGTATTGAATACAAACCTTATGAAGAACGACTGAGGGAGCTGGGGTTGTTTAGCCTGGAGAAGAGGAGGTTGAGGGGAGACCGTATCACCCTCTACAACTACCTGAAAGGAGGTTGTAGAGAGATGGGGGTTGACCTCTTCTCCCGGGTGACAAGTGATAGGACAAGAGGAAACGGGTTCAAGTTACGTCAGGGGAGGTTTAGATTGGATATTAGGAAACATTTTTTCACTGAAAGGGTTATTAAACATTGGAATAGGCTGCCCAGGGAGGTGGTGGATTCACCATCCCTGGCGGTGTTTAAAAAAAGGGTAGATGGGGCACTCAGGGACATGGTTTAGAAGTGGCTTTTGTCAGGGTAGGTTAGAGGTTGGACTCGATGATCTTAAAGGCCCCTTCCAACCTCAGCAATTCTATGATTCTAATTTAGGCTTGCAGACCAGAGAAGGCTTGGACCCCGAGTCCAAGGCCAACAGGGTTTATTGTGACCGCCCAACCTGGCCATCTGCAAAGAGCCTGGAGAAACTGCTACTGCAGCAACCCTACGGTTCCCGTGGCAGCTGGAGCCTTCCACTTCGGGGACCTCGGCTCTTCGAGACTTCAAGCAATGAAGAAGTCCCCAAGCCCCTAGGTAAGTCCTGCTGCTGGCTAGCATGTCCCCATTTGAACCTTGCTTTGGCTTCAGTCTTCAAGTGTGTTTTCTGAGAAGGTAGTTCCCCTTTTAAGTTTCTTCACTTTTAATCCTTTTGGAGAAAATTGGATGCGCCGTGAACATATGGTTTAGCGCGGGCGTTAGAAGGCACGTTCATGAGTAGTACCCATTCTTGGTGACCAAATTACCCTTCTCTCCCACTAAAACACCCTCAACGCCCAGAGGTGCCACACCAACCACGGCATCCTCAGATGCTCAACCTGAGCATCCTCAACCACAGATCCCTCATAGCAGTGGTACAAAGGCCATCGTTACGTGAAGTTGCCTCGGCTTTCTTGCAGATCTGCTCATCCAGCGAGGATCTGCTCAGCGATGCACGTTGTTCTGTGGTCCCCTGCTCACGTGCCTGCACCCAGCACCAGAAAGAGCTCTCCTCATGCTCCCTAGATCTCATCTCATCTCACCGCTCAAACACGGCCCATCTTTGACTAAGAAGAGGAAGTCTGGGAGTAGGGAAAGCTGGCAGCCTGCTCTCCTGGGGCTGTGGTTGGGTTATCACCTAGTTAACCAGGTCTGACTTGGGTTTCTCCTGCAGCCAAACACCTCATGGTTAATTCTGTGTGGAATCTTTGATGTCTAATAGCTTAAAATCACACAGCACCTTCTTCATTACTGGGGGTTTGAATCTTCCTCATCTACTTGATCACTGAAGGCATAGGAGGAGCTTAATATCTCCGAGACTTCTGTTCCTCTGAAAATTTGCTTGACATTGGCCAATGGGTACCAATGAGAAAAGGAAGGGAAGGAGCAGACCCACACACAGCCCCATCACAACAGGCGTGCTTGTTTAGGAAATCAGGCTAAAAATAGTACCATACTCAGTGAGGCTGTTTCCAAATGTTGCACGACCACAGCAGGAGAAAGCCTGGGGTATTTTTAAGAATTTACGCTGCGTCGCAGACGCACGTGCAAATACAATTACCCTGCGCAAAAAATGAAACTCTCTCTGCAGAACACAAGGACTTCAAGCACCAACTTCCTCACCGCGAAGCCCTTCATTAAGTCGCGGGAGCTGCCTTTCTGCTCTTTCCAACTAGAAACCATGCGTATGGCAGTGCACCGCTGCATGTCCTCCTTGGAGAGCATCCCTCTGCTTCCTCAGACCTCTGCCCACCAGCAGCAGACAGCATCGGGGTGAGAGATGGCCTTATTACATGGGAATAAGGCTCCTAAATCTAGGAGCATGCCTGTAACTGAACAGAGGAGAACTTTGTGTCCTCGTTAGGAAAATCAAGCATCTCCCTTCTCCAGCCGAGCAATGCCCTTCCTTAGTCTTAGTCATGAGACAATGTTTTGGAAAAAAACAGTCACCGGTCCCTACTCTTGTCTATTTTGGTGCCTAAACAGAGCTAAATTTGGAAGGGAGAAAAGTCGCCTTCGTTTGTGCAGCAAGTCGATGTAAAAGGAAATATCAGCAACTTGCAAGAAGGGTGGAGTGGCTGGAGAAGACCGAGAGTGCCGGGTGGGTGGGGACAGGCCAGAGTCCCAAGGGCACGGTGAGGGCCTCGATGACATGACTCTTGGGTTTGTCTGGAAGCTGCTCCCCGCCACGGGTCGTGCAGGACAGCAATGGAAGTGCCTTCAGTAAGGTCGGCTCACTGAAGACGACGTGGATCTGGAATGCAGCTGTTCCATTCTTCAGTGGACACACTCTTTACGAAGCTGAAACCCCAGAATAGAGACAAAGGGATATGTCTTGCAAGGCAGAAGACCAGCCTCTGCTCTGCAATGGGTCTACAAGACGACCTACACAAGAGGGATGGGTTTTGTCCTTACTTGGGCCTGAAGACACCGTAAAGCCCAGGTGCTCAGGGGTTTCACAGGCAGGTTTGCATCTTCTCAGTGGGCAGCCAAATAGCTTTTGGTCTCTCTCCCACGTCGGTTTTATTTTGGTATTTATTCGCAGGTGGCTTGAGGAGAACGTAACAAACCAACATTTCAATGCTGCTGGTTCTGGAAGCGAAGGATGTGGGAAAAGCAAAGAACAAAGAGCCCGTGGTCTCCGGAAGGATCGTTACTAGGGGTCATTTTCAATTTTGGAGCTAAACACTCTGCGGTTGACGTGGTGGGAAGCTTGAAGCAGAACCTGAGAAGCCCGTGGGACTTCTAATGGATGTCAAGTTTAAATCATAAACACGCGCCTTCTAACAAGAAAGGCCAATAGGTCTGGAAAAAAAGGGGTGTTCAGGATTGGTCTGCAAGTGCCCTAGAGATCAGCTATGTTGTGATGTGCATATTCCTTTTTAGATGTTTTGGGGAAAGCAGCTCTTGGAGAAAGGAAGGTGATGTCCGGCAAGTTTAGGCGACCGTCATATGGCCAGCTAGCATACGCCGAGGGAAATCCGTCACCCGGCAAAATCGCTGCAAACAGACGGCAGAGGAGAGCAGGTTTGATACCCACGTGCCCTCTTTTTGTGCTTTACCCTCCTAATGAAGGTGTCTGCCCAGCCCTCAACCTTGTCCGCCTGCCTGTGGGAATCCAGAAAGCCGGCAGCTGCCTCTCCGCTGCCCCGGCCCCATTTACATCAAAGTTTAATGAAAGAACAAATGAAAAGCTTTCAAGATCTCGTTGGCAATCTGAGGTAAAGATACTTTACCTCTTTTACCGGTGACGGTAACACACGGGGTAAATCGCACGGAGAAAAGCACAAACAAGGAGGGATTTTTTTGCTGCTGCCGGTCCTTCCGTGACCACCCTTTGGCAGCAAAAACCCAGAGACTCCTTCAGCACCCAACAACAACTGCCTTATAAAAGGGACAGTCCTAATTTGGACCAACCTGCACCCTCTTTCCTTCACCTCCACTTCTGCACTTCTCCAGTGCCAACTGTTGCCTGGGGTGGCCAAATTCATGGGCGTTTCACAAAGACTCCAGGGCCTATGAGAGGTTGGGGATCACTGCTTCATCCTCGTGGTCTTCGTGTCTAACGCAGCCTGACTTTCAGATGCGAAACCTCACCCCACAAAGTGACTGTCTTCATTCATTACCCACTCATTCAGCCTCTTCCATAGGTGTTCCCCATGCAGCAGAAACGCTCCCAGCCTGTGATGATCAAGCAGGTGAAGATGCCTAAATGCCAAATAGCAACACCGAAACCGGAAGTGCAAAGAAAAGGTTGAGAAAAGCAACCGGACTGATGGAAAAACCCAATGCTGAGGGGTGACGAGAGAAGGAAAAGAAATGATCCGGCCATATCGCAGGATCAGTCCACAAGAGCTTTATCTCAAGAGCCTCTTGTGCCCTCAAGAAACATCTCCGCCCTTGCTTATCTTCAACAAATGGTTGCAGAAGGCCCAAACTGAACAAACAGGTTATTAGGCCTGCGGTAGGCGCTGGGAGTTTCGCTCGATTTTATTGCACACAAAGTTCAGGGTGGGACTTATTTTCTGGGGAGGTGGGAAGGGTGAGGTGGGGCTGGGTTCACGGCAGCCCCGAAGCCGCCCCATCTACCTGCGCAAAGGCAACAACACAAATACCAAGGTTGGAGGAAGTGTAAAAAAATAAATGTATTGTGGTTCCAGAAATGATCCGCAAAAAACAACCCAGTGACTTGCAACACCCCGTGATAAGTCTTTCATCTGGCTATAGGATGGATTATCCGTGGCAGGAAAGTCCGGGACGGCACAGAGCTGCAGATGTGTTTAACTTTTATTGTGCCGGTCCCACACTCATCGTGTGAACATGGGACATAGAATCATAGAATCGTCTAGGTTGGAAGGGACCTGTCAGATCATCGAGTCCAATCATCAACCTGACACTGGCAAAAACCACCGCTAACCCATGTCCCTCAGCACCACGTCTGCCCGGCTTTTAAATCCCTCCAGGGATGGGGACTCCACCACTGCCCTGGGCAGCCTCTTCCAATGCTTGACAACCCTTTCATGAAGAAATTTTTCCTAATATCCAATCTAAACTTCCCCTGGTGCAACTTGAGGCTGCTTCCTCTTGTCCCATCGCCTGTTACTTGGGAGCAGACACTGACCCCCCCCGGCTACCCCTTCCTTTCAGGGAGCTGCAGAGAGCGAGAAGGTCTCCCCTCGGCCTCCTTTTCTCCAGGCTGAACACCCCCAGCTCCCTCAACTTGTGCTCCAGCCCCCTCACCAGCTCCGTTGCCCTTCTCTGGACGTGCTCCAGCCCCTCAATGTCTGGCAAAGGCGCCGCTACCTCCCCACCGGCATCACCCCCATCACCTCTACCCACCCAAGGCCAGCATTTATCAACACGTGTAAGTCCTGTGGGCACTTCCAGCAGAGCCATCTCCTTGGAGGCCACTTGCCGTTGCCTCTTCCCCTTCCAGGAACTCCCGCGGCATTGGTCTGCCACCAGCTCTCCTCTCTTAACACAAGGGGAATTTTTTACCTCTTGAAAGGAGAGGGCTGAGGCACAAACCAAAGCCTTGACCTGCTTTGGAAGCCATGGAAGAATACCAAACAATGTCAGGAAGCCGCCTGGAAATGATTTCCTCTCTGTTAAAATTTAAGTGATAAATTTGTTCCTTCAAATTGCAAGCTATTCATTTTTCCTGGAAGGTGCTTATAATAATAGTTGCTTCTGAATAAGGAATCTGTCGGTGCTCAACATCAATGGAATAGAAAGTGCAACAGTTTTACAAAATACTCCTCGCTCAAGATAAAAGGCGGGTAAATCCTTACAGCACTTCGTGGTTGTGGCCCTCCCATCACTCCTCACCCACCATGCGACACACACAGGTCCTGGCCACCTCCAAGGACGCTTTCTTCAACCTCAATCATTGGAGCCAGGGCTAAATTAAAGTATAGGGTTGGCAAAGAGGACTTAGTTTACAGCCACCCAGGCGCTGGAAACGGAACAAAACTCCTCCGGCTTTGCCACCGCTGATCCGACACGTCCCACGGTGGAGGAGGGATGCTCCGCGGGACCTTGACCGTAGGATGTGCTTGCCCGATGAATCACGGCATGGCGCAACATGCCTTAAAGGGGAGGCATAGGAAGTTGTTTCTTGGGAGATGTCCCGCTTTGGAGGATTTCCTGATTAACTGCATCTTTGGGGAGCACACCATAAATCGTACACCGCCGGCAAAGGCTGAACGCAGAGCTGCAGTACATGCACCTCGGTGATGAGCACTTTGGAGGAGCCTTTTTACCAAAAAAAAGGGTGGAAGCCCAGAAGAGCGACTGCTGCGACAGCGATCAGGGCTGTCACAACTGAACGCCACTCTTTAATTACCGTTAAAAACACCGTTGCTGTTCCCTACAGGGCTCTGCCCTCCCACGTTGCCCCACGGACACGACCTCCTGGCTTCCCACTTGCTGAGCGTTAATACTGGTCTCTGGGGGGGGGCATTTTAGTCAATGGGGGGCGTTTTAGTCAATTAGAGACTCTATACATGCAGTCCCCGACCCAAAGAAGGGTCATTTAGACCCTTATCTTCCCCACCGCCTTTCCTTGGTGGGCTCCTGGCGGAAAGCGGACACCCAGCTAGAGGGAAGACAGCTTTTAAAATCGTTATTAAATACTTGGTGGCAGCTCAGCTGTCCCACCTCGTCCCTCTGCAGCCAGCTCTGGGATGAAACAAAAGACACAGAGAACGGCGGAACAACCCAGCGTGAAACTCCCCGTGCGGGGTGAAGGACGCAAACGCGATTAAAGCATCGGCATAATGAGGCAAAGCATCCCAAGTGAAACGTACCCTGAACCTTCCTCAACGCCTTCTGCTGATTATTGAGAGCGAGTTTTCCGGGGTCTATTTTTAACTCTCGGCCCCGCAGCTCCTGAATGATACATAATTCAGAGATAATAAAACTTTAAAATCCAGGACAAAGTCTCCTAGGAGGAACCGCCTCTGCAAACACCCATTACGCGCATCACTACAAACCACGCTGGGCAGGAAGATAAGCCCAACCGGTGCCACCAAACCCTGGCTAAGCCACCGAGACGGGGGACGGGCTGGAAACGTTGCTCCAGGCTCCCCTCGCCGTCGCATTGAAACCGGGCGCTCCAGACGCACTGACACGGACACGCGGTGCCATAGGAAGAGTATAAATAACAGACAAAAGAAACCCCCTTTTGTTACCAGAATCCGCAAATCCCAAATCAGTTACGAGCTGACTTAGGAAACGGAGCTTTTTTTTTTTTCCCATGTTACAGCAAAATGGGAACAATACTTCATGAGTGGAAGTAACTCTAATTGTTTTAACTGATGTTATTTTAGTGTTGTTTAGGTTTATTGTTTATTTGTATGTATTTCCTCTACCCCGGTCAGGCTTAAAAACAAACCTCACTGTCAGCAGTAAAGTGCCCCATCCATAAATAAATACATTTATCCAGTAAATACAGATATAACCACGCTATTGCTTGGAGTCCTTAAATGCAGAATATTGAGAGAATCGTTTAAAGAAATAGCGTTCACGACCCGGCTTTGCTTTCCCCCGGAAAAAGGGAGCCTTTTTCAGCTAATATTGGGAATAAATACCGCCCACGTCACTTGTTTCCAGGAGGCACCACGCCTGGTACTTGGGTTTGCCGTGTCCAGGTAGCCCAAGCTCATCCCGAAAAAGGGCAGCGCTCCTCTGAAAAGCTTTTCCTACATTTTCCTTGGCTTGTGCCAGTTTTGGGGGTGAGGGAGGAATTGCTTTAGCTGGGACTTAACAGTGTTATGAGGTTGCTATGGGAATATTTGTAACTGGAGCTATTTCAGTCCCTCCGGGACCCCGCATTTCTTTAAAGTATACTTTTCCTCTATATTTTTCACGTTCCCCAGCCTGGTTTTCCCCATCTCTGGTCCCCTTCAAAGCCTGCCACCCCCTATTTGCGCACCTTGACGTGCCGCCTGACCATGCCTCTCCAGCCGAGATGAAGCGGGCAGGTGAGATGGCAGGAGGACCCTTCATTCACCGTCCACCCCTCGACATCTCCTCATCGTGCCATGGTGGTGGACGGTGTCATGAGGAAGAGACGTGTAGGCCGAACAGGGACCTCCCTGATGAATTTTTAAGCTGACCTATAACCACATCCCAGAGGACATCAGGGAGTTTTGGACCAGAACCCAGGTCACCTCTAAGCTGGTGGGTCTGTGTTGGGTGTGCTCCCCCCCAACCTCAGCATCGGTCTCAACAGGAGGTAAAGGCTGTATCCAAGTTTATTTTCATTTCACCCTTATAATTAATAAAAGATTGCATGTTTTTCCTGTGCATTTGTGCAATCCCCCAGAACCAAGCCCCCGCAAATCTTCTCCTCTTGGGCGGACCGGAGTTTCAGCCCATAGGAGCCCCAGCTCACGCAAGCTCCCAGAAGTTGGGACAATCCAACAGCGACGAAACCCCTTATTTGCGGAGCGATAACTCCATAACCTTACAAACAAGAGGTGGCTTCTCTTTTCTTTCAACGTGGGTATTCAGAGGCGCTAGGAGAACTTTCTCACCGCTCAGCCCTTGGCACTTCCCATTGGAGGCCTTCCAAGTGCCTGAAGTTTCGCAACACCCTAAGATCGCAGGCAATAGTTAATAAGTCAACGAGCATTTTTTGCCATGAGCCGTATCACTGTGATCCCTACCCTGCGCCACCGAAGCCAAAGGGAATTTTGCCATCAACTTTAACGGGGTCATGGTGGTAACAGCCCCTCTCGGTTCACCAGTGGACCTTTCTCATAGACCTTCATGGCTGAAGCAAGCTGTGCAGAATATCACTGTCTGTTCCTTCTCCAAGCCTCCTGTGTTGTGCTGGAAATGTTTTCCCACAACAGATATTCCTGTTTGCAGTTGGCTGAAGACGCAGCCAACACATTTTCCCCCGGACTATACCACAAAGAAATGTTTTTTTCTATCTTCTCAAGTCTCTGCTTGGTCTAGCTCAGTCCAGAGAGAGCAAGTGAGGTTCCCGCGTCGCGGCCACCCCAGCTCGGAAAATCCCCCGATGCGCAAACGCCAATTGAATCCTATAAAAGCCTCATTCTTGCCTTTGAAAAGTCCCATTCCTTTGCAGGAGGGTGGGCTGTGAAACACAAGGGCTTGACTTTCCCCTTGCCAGGTTACTGGCAGTTTGTACCTGGGTAGAAGAAACTGCTTCTTGAGTGTCCGTCTGCTCCCTCCCCGGATTTTCCTTTTATGCGTCGAGGACTAAGATTCCTCCTGCTGCAAAGGGTTTTAACGCAGGGACAAGCAGAGAAAACACGATGCTTTTGCCACAGAGCATCAATCATCATATCACATATTAATTACGCCGGTGGCTTTTCACTGGTGCTTCGCAGACCTCTGGGAGCCACGGACTACTTCGAACAATAAAATGAGGATGAGTAAGAAAAGCAAGTTTGTAGCTGCTTTACAGCAGTCTCCAAACGTGAGATTTGGAAACGGATTTGGCATTTCCACCAAAAAAAAAAAAAATAATCCTGAAAACCTGCTTCATATCCGAAAGCTGCTACTGGACAGGAAGCAAGATGGTCATATCTGCTCTCCTGTGTCTTGCAAAGGTTGAACCTCAACCACAACAACTCCAAAGACACAGGCATCATTCAAACATCAGCTTCGCTGCCAGTGAAAGCATGAGTTGTGACGACTGCCAGGAGCTGGGGGAAGCCCCTTCAATTCATGTCACATCGTCCGAGAGGATGCACCTTCAGGTGCTTCATCAGAACCAAGCAGGGACAAAGAAGAACCAGCAACAAAACTCAACAAACCAACCCAACTCCTGGATATCTTCACGTGCCAAGTGATATAAGCAAAGACCTTGGTTACTGGGATGGCTCAGGTCATGTTGCCCTTCCTTGCTAGGGCTTTTTTAGCTCCTTTGTCCTTTCCTTGGTGCCCTTCTTGCTGGAAGGATTGTGCTGGTGTGATGGGCTCAGCTCCAGAAGGTGGGAAGGGTCTGAGATAGTGGTCACCGAGAGCGCTACGACAAGCAGAAAGGGATACGATGGAAAAAACGCAGATGCTCTGCATTACGAGCAACTCAGAATTGGCCGTCAAACTGCTAGCTACCAAAGAGAGATGGGAATTTTGGCAACGAGAACATCCCCCATGCCTGTTCAGCTGGCTCCCTTCTCTGTCCAGGACCCCCGCGTGCCATCGTCACCACTGCAGCCATAAGCATCCTGCAGATGCTATGCCTTCACGGAGCTCTAAAGTCCAGCAGGGACCCTACGACAGTCCCGGGATGGAAAACAAGGTCTCACACGCTCCACTCCTTGCTCATAGAATCATAGAATCATCTAGGTTGGAAGGGACCTGTCAGACTGATTCCAACCATCAGCCTGACACTGCCAAAACCACCACTAAACCATGTCCCTCAGCACCGTGCCTACCCATCTTTTAAATACCTCCAGGGATGGTGACTCCACCACTTCCCTGGGCAGCCTGTTCCAATGCTTGACAACCCTTTCGGTGAAGAAATTTTTCCTAATATCCATCCTAAACCTCCCCTGGGGCAACTTGAGGCCGTTTCCTCTTGTCCTGTTGCCTGTTCCTTGGGAGACCCCCCCCTGGCTACCCCCTCCTTTCAGGGAGCTGCAGAGAGCGAGAAGGTCTCCCCTCGGCCTCCTTTTCTCCAGGCTGAACACCCCCAGCTCCCTCAGCCGCTCCTCACCAGACTTGTGCTCCAGACCCCTCACCAGCTCCGTTGCCCTTCACTGGACACGCTCCAGCCCCTCAAGGTCTTTTTTGTGGTGAGGTGCCCAGAACTGGACACAGCCCTTGAGGTGGAAGGTGGGTAGCTCTCCTATGGGTCTACCTATAGCTTAAATTAGGTAGCCAAGTACCATCCCAAAAGTGGTTTTAGACATCCTCGCTCGCGTATTGCTCTGTGCCCACTGTCTATAGTTACATCCACGTACAAGATGCCAAAGGCACATGGGGTCTTTCCTCCTGCCTGCGTCTCTGCTGGGATCGGAGACAACCCGGCGAGCAGGGATGGCTCAAGCCCGCCCTTCCCGAAATCAAGTCATCAGACGCCGGCGTCTCTGCGCTTGGCAGCCTCAGCCTTTCTCTCCTTATCAACGCCAAAAATTATTCATTTAACATCCATGGCCTCTCGCCAGCAAGAACGCCGCGGCGAGGAGCAGAACCGTCTCCTCCGCTCCTCCGACAAACCGAAGCAACAAAAGCCAGGCTCTTCCTCACGCAGGGAGGCGGGGGGGGGGAAAAAAAATCAAAAAAAATTCCCACCGGCTAAGAAAAGCTGGAGGTTAATATAAATTCCATGGGTTTGAGGGGGAAACGGAGCTGCATTCAAAGACTCGATGGCTAACCACGCTTCCTTCGTCTGGCAACTGCCCGCTCCCCCAGCAGAGTTATTGAGGAAGTCAGACGAGCCCTGTATTTGTTCCAGCTGCAGATTTCCCTTAACCCCTAGTAGCGGTGTTTTCCAAAAAAAACCCCAGATCTTGTTTTCTGAGGGTGGCTTTTCATTTTCGCCTGTGCCGCGGCTCCAGTTATTAGCTTTAAGTGCTGTCATTCATAGATTAAAAATAAAGGGGAAAAAAAAAAAAACAAAATACCTTTGCCATTCTATTAAGTCCAGGCTGGATGAGCAAAAGGGGGATTAAAAGGCGGCTTTCAGGAATTAGCTTGGAACAGGAAAGAAGAAGATAAAGCCATTATAAAAGCTTGTGCTAATACAGGAGCCCTTTTTGTTGTAAGTGTTAATGCAGCCACGCAAATTCCTATGAAGATTTATTAGTCAGGTCATATAATCTGTTCTCCTTCCTCTTCTGATGATAAAATCAAGGCTATTTTCCTCCACTAAACCGTTCCCCTCTCTCAATTAAGAGGAAAAAGAAACGATATCTTTTTTCCGAGATTGCGTTTGTGGTATACACAAGGTTACCCGGGAAGCCGACGCCTTCAGAACAGCGTAATAAAGGCACTGAAATGAAGGCGCTCGTTCGGCGCTCGGACCGTTGGGATGCTCCCCGTCAAGTGAGAACGGCCCCAAGCGCGAGGTACCCGATGCCGAATAACTTGACGGAGCCGGGATGGGCAGCCCCGTCCCCTTCCGTCATCCCGCAACCTACGACGGCATCCGCTGTCCCACGGGACTTCAGTCCAGCAAAGCGTTTTCCTTTGTGCGAATCTTGCTCCTAAGTCTACGATTTGCCTTGGCCCTCAGCCAGCCAAGCACTTAGGCACATGCTTAAAGTTAAGCACAAGAGTAAACAGATTGAAGTCAGGGGGACTTAAAATTAAGCACACGTTTCGAGGATTTGCTGGATAAGGGCCTTAACCCCGGTGCGCGGCGTTTAACCGGGATGATTCCCGGCTGATCAGCTCCCCCCTTTCCCCGACCTCCCCTCCATCCATCGGACCAGGCAACGAATGGTTTCTGTTTCACCACCGCGCTGAAGGCTTGGCTTTAAAGAAACCTTGTCCACCCTCCCCAGGCCAAGCACGTCTTTCTTTAATTATACCTGCCTGTGAAATACCTTCCAGAAATCCCCACCCAAACAAAGCCTCAGGAAAGGAAATAACGGAAATTCTTGACGGTTTCCACGGCGGGGTGGGGGGGGGAAACGATCCTAACCAGTGAGACGAGGCGCACGTAAGATGAGGCTGACGACTGTTCCTTACTGTACGCGGCTCCCAACCCAGAGTGACTCCTTAAAGCTCCAGTAGAACCCCCCCCGCCCCAGGTTACCAAAGTCCTCATCTCCCCTGGGCAGGAGCCTCCTTGAACCTGGCTCCTGGATGCGTCTCTCTGCACGTGTTAAAATATGAAAAGCTTTTTAGTGGACACGCAGGGGAAGAAGAGTCATGTGACAACACAAAATCCATGAAAGCACCATGCTCCCCTCCGTAGCAAAGCGCGGCGCCCAACGGGGAATCTTCCAAGAGGCCACACAGCTTCTAAAGGGCTGGCGGTCAGCTGCATGGCTTCATTTTTGCTTTCCGTGTCCTTTCATATGAATTTTTTTCACTTTATTTCAATAGTGTCTACTCATGCCAGGATCTTGGTGGCCGCGGGCATGCGTGCAGGTCTCGCAGAGCACAAGCCCTCCTGCGCAGAAAGGCAACCACTCCAACCGGGCAGCCTGGGCAAGACTTAGAAGGTAAGGACAAAACGGACGAGGAGAAGATTGTAAACGTGGACACAGAGGATGAAGATCTACTCTTGGTTCCTCCAGAAACAGGATCGCTCTCGCCAAGGACCATCAACCTGCCCAGACTTGACAGTGGACTAATGGAACATCACCAAGTCCCACTCCCACCCGCCCCCACTCACCTGCCCCCATCCAACTCACTTCGAACCATCCCCTGCTGCGTTATCATCTGCTCCTCAACGGTCAGCCCTTCCCACCAGGGCACGAACATCTGATTGGCCTGTGCTACGTGCAGCAATGGCACTAACTAACCAAGTACCTTTGGAAAAGCACCTGTGAAAGATACACCTGAACTACTCCATCCATCAATTTTCACGGCAGCACACGCAGAAAGACTTCGGCGCTGCCAACACACCTTCTCTTTGGATCCAACTTCACGTTAGGAAAGCTACCTTAGACCTCCCAGAAGAAGGGCACGGCCACCAGCTTTGCCCTTCCCGAACCAGCGACTCTCAGAGGTTGAGGACTGGCGGAATAAATTCAGGTCTTGCCTTGTAGGCAAATCACACCACGAAAAGACCTCGAAGCCAAACAAGGCGACCTCCTTCCACTTGAGACAGCAACGGCAGGATGGTCAAGTAATCGAGGAGCTCCACCTCTAATGCAGCAGGTTCCCAGCCTCATGTACACTTACGATCCTTGGAGCTACTTGCGATATATTTTCACGGCCTTGCTGGCCACGGGCAGCTGGACGCTATTTCTTCTTCTAGACAAGGAAAGGACAGTCTTGGAAGTCTGTCACGCTTCACCTCCCCTCCTCTTCAACATAGCCCACGTAATTATCATTTATTACCTGCCTGGAAACACCACCCAAATCCTGGAGCTAGATGCTGCCCGCAGAGATCAGAAAGCTCCTCCAGTACCAGGAGAAAAGCAGCACCAAAGCTGAAAGAAGAACTTGACGCTTGCTCGCTTTTACCTTCAAATGCAGGCATTTGTGAAAAAAAAAAAAAAGAAAAAAAAAAGAGTTTAAATAACAAACGTTTGCCCAAGTATTTATAAATTGAGCTAAAAAGAGTTTTCCTTTCAACTAAAGGACCCTCATCGGGTGTGTAGTCCCAACACTGAGGCACTGCAAGAGGTGTGGGGTGCGAGACCCCAAATTTCTCCCCG
The DNA here is from genome assembly GCF_028500815.1 of Rissa tridactyla. Taxonomy (NCBI): domain Eukaryota; kingdom Metazoa; phylum Chordata; class Aves; order Charadriiformes; family Laridae; genus Rissa; species Rissa tridactyla. The sequence goes on along the minus strand of NC_071497.1, from coordinate 84,310,074 downwards.
GCCATGAATGTTCCCATCATGCCCCTTGGGATTTCAGGCAAGACATGGGACCGTTCTCTCCCACCTCCCTTGATGGGATCCTGGTCTCTGACAGTTTTCCATAAGCAGAACCACAGCATCATAGGGTTGGAAGGGACCTCTGGAGATCATCTAGTCCAACCCCCTGCCAAAGCAGGGTCACCCAGAGCAGGTGGCACAGGAACGCGTCCAGGCGGGTTTGGAATATCTCCGGAGAAGGAGACTCCACAGCCTCTCTGGGCAGCCTCTTCCAGGGCTCTGCCACCCTCAAAGGAAAGAAGTTCCTTCTCAGGTTTAGAAGGAACTTCTTATGCTCAAGTTTGTGCCCGTTACCTCTTGTCCTGTCCCCGGGCACCACTGAGAAGAGCCTGGCCCCATCCTCCTGACACCCACCCTTTAAGTATTTATAAGCGTGGTTTGGTCTTGCTTCAGCATTTGCAGAAGAAGAGGAGTTCCCACCCACCCACGCTGACAAAGCGGACGAGGGGAAAGAGGAGCCACCGCCGTGCTCTTCGGATCATGTCAGGTCGCACGTACGTTTGAAGTTGGCCACCCAGTTCTCAGCAGCCAGGAGCAATCTTGTAACGGCCACTTCCTCCACCGCTCGCGGAGCTGATCTTCAGGAAAGCTCTGTAGCGCGAGGAAATCCTGACCATCGCCACCAAAGCGTTATCGACACAGCAAGGAGATAATAACGACAGGAACTGCCTTACGGCAAACTCACCGTCATGATTCATGCGACTGCTTGGTGCCAAGGTCCATCAAGCTGTAACACAGCGAGGGGAGGTCACACATGCTAACACGGGTTATTGTGATAAAAAAAAAAATAAAAGAGGTGGGTTCCTACAATTTGATGAGCATCATCTACTCTCCCTCTGGCAAATGAATCAGGTCTTCAGTGCGTGATACGGCTTACTGCGTCGAACTTGTCTTCTCATAGAAGGCCACAGGTCCCACCTTCTCCCTTTGGGGAGGTAGGTGTTATCTAGCCTGGCAGATATGGAATGCCACCTGGAAAAAGTATCGCCATTCACGGTGGTGGAACCCAGCGTGGTGTGCAAGTTTCACAACCGCTCCAGATTCACAAGAAGTATGACAGAAGCCACAGCAGCCCTCTGATCCGTGTACGACATCCCCCAACAGAGAGATGCAGGCTGCTTTGATGATGGACAAGACCAGCGGGCAAACCACTATGGGTCAGGGCCTGCAGCACTTCTCCCAAGACCTTTTACTCCAGGAACTGATGGCTCAGACCATCACGATCTGTGATACACGTCCGAGGAGAAGCAGGCACGTCATGAAAGGTGCCAGCTTGAAAACCTGGGTGCTGCCTGCCAGGTGGTGGTCAATCCCTGGAGCAAGGTGCAATCACAACATGCCAAGCAGCCGTGCCTCCTTCAACCCCATCCTTGCTGGAGACCATACCTCACCAGCCCGCGGGCTTTGCTCGTGCACTGTGAGAGCAGCAGAAATTCCCCATCTTGGACAACCAGAGAAAGAGAGGTCAAGGACAAGCGAGAGACACGAGGTCTCACCTACCCTCTGTGGGGATTTGGCCACTCGTTGAGCAGACGCTGGGGAAGATGCTGCCGTGGCACGGCGGAGGGGACAGTAAGGGGACAGATTTCCCCCCAACCATGAGAACAACCATCGGTACCTTCTCCAAGCGCAACACCACACCAGAAATAGAGCACCCCGGAGACTTCATTTTATTTTTTCTTTCTTTTTTTTTTGGGGGGGGGCGGGTTGTCTTTTTGCAGCTATGGATTACTGAGTTCGCAGAGTCTCTCTTTAATGTCACACGCGCAGCTCAGGTCCCTCAGGCCCCAGCAGAAGCAGCCTGGGATATTTGCACAGACCCCTCACAATGGAAGGAAGAGGGTGTAGGAGGGAGGATCAGGCTGCTGACCCCTTTATTGTTCTTGGGCCAGAAGAAAGCTTCCTTCTGGCTTAAGAACCACGGCGCTGAAAAAGTTTTCCAGCCAAAACGAGTCAGATGGAGTCACTGGGTGGCGGTTTTTATTTTTTTTTTTTTTTGTTATTTTTTTTTTTGTCTCTCTCCTTCCCCTGCCTCCCCCTGCGGCCGAGCGACGGGGAGTCACAGGGTTGCGCTCCATTCACAAAATACCTGCTGCACATCACGTAGTCCTTCCCCCCCGACGGCGGGGAAAGGCGCTGTAACCCAAGCAAACGAAAATAAACCATTTTTTTTTTCTTCTTCTTTCTCCATAGATTTTAAAAAAAAAAAAAAAAAAAAAAAGAAAGGAAGAAAGGACCCTGCTCCCAGACTGACGCCTCCAGGGTGCACCCGCCGGGGAAGGGGTAGGCGGGAGGTGGGGGCCGGGGAAGCGAGACGACGATATGAAAGAAAACAAAACCAGCATATTCTGCTCCGAAAGGATTAAATGGAGGTTTTCCAAAAAAACACCCCGCCATTATATAATGAGGCTTAACTCGGAGTCACGGGGGTCACACGATGCAGCAGACTGGAAAAACCGAAGTGCAGCGTGGCCTTTTCATCGTTAAGCCATCCATAAAAAAAAAAAAAATTTAAAAAAAAAATAGAAAAACGATATTGTGATTGCACGACAAGGTGGCCGCTCGCACACTAGTGGTCGGGGTATTTTTTTTTTTTACCCCCCCCCCCCCCTTCGCTCTTCTTGGCTGAAATACCATTTTAGTGTGAGTTTGACTCCTCGCCTTTCTGCCTATCGGGGTGGTGACCTGTTTTTCCGGGACGCTGCTGGTGCCGGGCAGAGATGCCATGGGGAGCACGGGGACCACGGCGGCTTCCGAAGCCTTAAGGTCCAACGGGCCGATTTGCACTGAAAGCAAAATAAAGCACAAATGCAAATTTTACCCCAATAATCCAGATCAAAACCCATCGCTGGGTTTCCAGATCGAAATTTACACGGAAGGAGATGATTTTTTAGCACGCTGGTTGCATCTACGAGTCCAACCATGATCCACGACCACCTAGCCCCCAAGTTCTCCATAGCCTTAGGTTGAGTTGGTCGTACAACCGTGGGCAACCTTGAAGCTCCTGCATCCTTGATGTCTCCTAGCGTTTCCTACACCAGAGGTCCTAGCTGCAGGGCTAAACGAGATCCACAGACGCAGCGGCGTGGATGGGAACAACCCAAACGAGAAGAAAGCTTTAAAAAAAAGCCCACCCTAGCCCTCGGATTTTGGAAAACCAAACCTTCATTGACCACGGGCCCAACGGCTACAGCAGACCGGCCACCACGGCATGCCCAGGAGGTCCACCTGCAGCAGTGGGACCTACCAGTACCATCAGGTTGGAAACCTGGACATCATCCTAGGTCCGTGTTTTCTTTTTACGTTACAACAAATGCAAATTTGCTTTTCATCTTGGACTCTTAAAAAAACTGGCTTCGGTCCAGATTGTCTTTGCAGAGTGACCACGAAACAGGGAATTTCATTTCTCCCACCGCCATTGCTTCAAACCCTGCAACTACCAACCCCCCAACTTTTTATTCTTATCTCGTAAACACGCAGCAATCCAAACTTGAGGAACTTTATGTAGTATTTATTCACAGCCTAAAGAGGAAGGGCGTCCAAACGAATGCGTACGCAGCCCACCACCTTTACCGAATGATGTCCCGTTACGGAGCGAGTGTCGGTGGCCCCATCCCAAGACCAGCGAGCAGAAGCCATTAGTATCTCATGTGATATCTCCTTATTTTGCCCAGCCAAGGGGTCTTATTTTGCCCAGCCAAGGGGAAACAAACAGTTCCTATAAGCATACATAGTTTCTTTCCGTTTGGACAAGGCGCCTCGAAAGAATATACAATGAGAAACGAAATAATCAAGCGGGTGACAAAAGCAGGAAGAAATGAAGCTTTATCATTCTCCAGTGGTTTCTCTGCTCATACATTACAGGAATTAAAAAAAAAAAAAAGAAAAAAAAAAAGAGAGAATTAAAAAGAAAGCAAGCCAACAATGAGGAGTTTCTCCATGGTGGTACCAGCAGGTGAGGAGCAGAGCAGAAAAACCCAGGGAGACATGGACACCGAGGAGCATCGTGTGGCCAAAGGCGTGGAGACCACGTTCCTCTTGCTATTTCTATTAGCCCAGATGAAATCCTTCAACCCCACCATCCAGCGAAGGTGTTTTAGGGATGGCATAGAGTTTTCTTTCCCTGACCGCCTACAGCCGGGTGCTTGCCATTTTTTTAGAGCCGGCAGAAGAGTTCGTGGAGTATCTTAAAAAACCCAAACAACCCCCCCCCCAAAAGGTATTTTGAAAATCATAAAGCGAGGGACAATCCAAACGCGGGATTAGAAAGGACCACTGGGTTACAGAGCTCGGTCCTCGGCGAGGACATCGTCTAATTGCCTTCCTAAACAGTCTTTATTTTCCCCACGGAAGAGACATCCAGACGTCGTGTGCGGCAGTAAATTTCCCACTTAAAAGGACAATCTTTGACCGAACCACCTTGGATTGCAATAAACACTTATCCTGCCACTAAATAACTATATTTACACCCATAGCTATATATATATATATGTATGTATATATATACATATATATATATAATTTCCCCAAGCTGGATGGGATTCACTTACCTGCTGCCTCCGGGCAGGAAATTCACATTTTAAGAACTTCTGCTCTCATTTATCGTATCGGTTGCTATTTCCATAACATCAGAGGAAAGGTAGCAGAAAAGGGGCAGGGGGGGTGTGGGGGGGAAGCATCTTCTGGTCGAGAAGAAATTTTTCAGCGTGACAGGAAACATTAACCTCATATTTCGTCAGACAAGGGACAAGGACATCCCCCATTAGCGGGATTTTTTAGAGGGCGACGGGTTTCTAGGCTCCGTAGGTCCCCTCCGCCGACGGGGACAAATGCACGTCCTCTCTTCTCTGGTCCTGCGCTATGTCTGTTATTATGATTATTATTATTTCTTTTTTTTTTTAAGAGAGAAATTCCTTCCTTAACTTTATATTATTAAAAATTCAGGTCTTCCACAGGCAACGGGGAAGAGGATCAGGGTGGGGAAATAGCCAAGGCAGCAGAAATAGCTGCTTGACCACAGACACACTGAATTTTGATTTGGGCTCTCTAGAAATCTCTATTTTTTTTATTCCCCCCCCCCCCCGGCTACATTTAATACCTTTTTTTTTTTTTTAAAAACTTACTCCACAAATGGCTTCAGGAAAACATTCAGCAAATTCAAGGGAAGGCAGCGAAAGCCCTCTCAGATTTCTTATGAATTCTCCGGCAAAACGAGGGAGAAAACGACGTAACTCTATTCACAAGTTAAAATTCAGGCAGGATTTGGGGGACGTGCGTGTTACAGTCTACAGAAAGGACTGGGGAAAAAAAAAAAACCCAAACCAAAACCTTTTGGGCTTGCTTTAGATATTACATAGCTGCACAAAAGCAAACCTTTTTGAAAGGGAAGTCAACTATAAGGCTGAGAAAAGCCCTTCTTGCTCTCTGGAACTCAACGCGCCGACATTTTTGAGCCCCAAATGCCTATCGAGTTGTTATTTAGACCCCAGTACAAGTCCCCATATCTAAATTCCCCAGAAAACTTCAGTTCTCAGGTCTAAAACTACTCGTGAAACCCTTAAAAGCAAAACAAAGGATTCTTCTTCACCATCCTCCCAGGAACAGACTTACCCATCCGGCTCTCCCATCATCTCCCTGCGGTTCCTGGCCACGAATCCAAGACTCGCCACCTATTATTGGTAATCCCAGCGTAGTCCTGCCACTCAACCTCCTTGTGTCTACATCTCCCGCTAGCCCGGCCCAAGAAAAAGCTGCAAAGCAGCCAAAATCTCATTGTTTGTAATTTTTTTTTTTGTAGCACAAACCAGTGCCTGGCAAACTGGGGTCTAAGGAACAGAGACAGTCCGGCAGCAGACACCACCATGGTCCTCATCTCCCTCCCGCTGAAGCTGACACGTCTTTCAATGTGGGTTGGGGACAACAGGGTAGATGGGAGACGGGGACAGATGGACAAACGGGAACGCGAGTGTTCAGCGGAATATCCCACATTTGAAGGGGCAGCAGCATCTTCTGGAGAAAGGGAGGACCCCATAGCACATCTGGTACTGCTCCTTATGTAGAGCATCGCTTGGGCCCTGCTGGAGCATCCCATAGGAGCAGAGTTGAGGATTACTACATTTGCAAAAGTGAGATTTCCAAGAGGAATCACGGAATGGTAGGGGTTGGAAGGGACCTCTGGAGATCACCTAGTCCAATCCCTCTGCCAGAAGAGGGTCACCCAGAGCAGGTTGCATAGGAATGCGTCCAGGCGGGTTTGGAATGTCTCCAGAGATGGAGATTCCACCACCTCTCTGGGCAGCCTCTTCCAGGGCTCTGCCACCCTCAAAGGAAAGAAGTTCCTTCTCATGTTTAGGTGGAACTTCCTATGCTCAAGTTTGTGCCCGTTACCTCTTGAGTAACGGAGTAAGGGAGGTGTCACGATGCAAACTAGGAAGACTCGGGGGGTCTTCCCGGGGCATGTCATGCCCTCTTGAGGCATGTCTAACCCCTAGGCACCAGCTCCCTCAGGGTCATGGTGCTTGGACAAGGCAATGACAGGGGCTTCACAGACACCTTCAGTTTTAACCCTGCTCTACTCAGGGCTTCCATCTGCTTTGAGGCTCACGACAACGCGCAGTCCTAACCAAATTCAGTCCCGGGTGCAGAGAAACACCTTCCCCTTCCGCAAGCCCCAGGGTCCCCCGTGTTGGACGTGCACCCCGAGCGCGAGGTGGGCGCAGCGGGACAGAGAACGGCATGACCCAGTGCGGGAAGGTGTGAGACGCAGCCACTTCGGGGTGAGGTTTCTGCTTGGAAAAAGCCTTTGGAAAAAGCTTCTTGCTTCCTCTGCACAGATCCGTGATTCGGGGCTGCGCAGCGAGGTCGCAGTGCCCTCTAGTGCTGCGGGGCTCCCTTCTGCCACCAGCCCTGTCCCCTCAGCCACCAAACCCCAAGCCAGCCTTCAGAGCGGCAACGTAAACCACCCTTGCCCTTTCCACCGACCCTCCTTGAACACCACAAACCTGTGTCTCTGAATTCAGATGACCCAAAAAGGGTGTGAGAGCACCTCAATGCCTCCCATCCTGGCAAGAGCCCGTTATTGGTCCACCATTCTCCAAACAACAGGGTCCCAAACCTGCCCAGCTGACCAGTACCAGCTCCAGGAACCACAACAAAAAAAAAAAAAAGGCATCTCCAGGACGACCTGATTGAGAAGACACCCCCACAAATTATGAGCCAACGTTGGTGAGTCTGCTTGAACTGAGTGATGATGATGATGATGGCGACAGAAACATCAAAGCTCTTGGTCATTTCCCTGGTGTTTAATTGTGGGGTGAATCAGTCTATTATTTGATATGGAAGAACATCATAATCTGAAAAACCCACAAGAAAATCTCCTCTTTTCTGCACATCCAATAAGAAAACATGGGGTTTACAACCTGGTTCGAGGCTCACAGTAATTGTGCTCTACTGTCAGAGCCCAGGCTTGGGCCTTGCAAGAACCCACGAGCTGCTGACCTGTGTAGAAGATAAGCCAGCCTTGGTCCAGACCTCCCCTTTGCGGTGCTTTGGAGATAGCAACGGTCTCATCTGCCTTCCTTGGCCAACGGTGGTCTTGACTCTAACACTGGCGTGATGCTGAAGGGGTTACAGGTGACCATGGCACTTTGCCCTCTCAGCCCAAGGAGATGGTCATTGTCAGCTGGGTTAAATGCCACTAAAAGCAGCCCACAAAAAGACCCTATTTTACTGGAAGTCACGGCAAAACAAAAGCTTTTTACTCAGCAGGGGAGATCTGACTCCCAATACGTTGTGACCTATACTCAAGTAAACCTTGGCTCTTTGACAGGGACTTTCCACAGTGGTTTTAGCAGTTACAGTATTGGAAAGACCCTTGGGATAAGGGAAACTGGCTTGTTAGACTAGAAACCTTCTCTGAAAGCAATGCTGTGCCTCCACGCTCTGGATGGAGTCCAGCAGGATCTGGCGGGGGGGAGAAGAAATCCCCCTAAGTTTAGGGCTCCTAGGAAAGCCACCGCAACTCGTTCATAAGCGTTCGGTGGACACACAAAGGACGTCAGGGTTAGGCCTCATGAGTGGCAGGAGGGACATACAGCACGTGGGGCACACCACACCGACCAGGTCACTCCCAGTGGGAGGGGATGCCAGGCAGAGGGATGAGCCCACCCCAGCTCCACCGGTGCAGAACAGCCTACTGAGAGCGGGCCATGTTTTTGTCACCAAGGCTCTGAAAAAGGAGGCATCTGGGCTGGCTAACGAGCTGGCTAAAATGACAACTGCCCAACCTTGTAGTGCAGAAAGAGCGGGCAAGAGAGGACAAGGACCCTGTATGGTGATAGTAAATAACACCACCCCACCAAAGAGCCGTCCCTGAGCTCCAGAGAGGCCCCTGTCCCTCTGTCACCGCCACCCTGGAAGGGTCAGCGATCTGTCGGGTTCTGGAACAAGCCCTCACACCAGTGCTGGACACCGACCTCCTCCCCTTGCATGGAGAGTGACAGCAGAGGGAATGCTCAGCCACGATCCACCGTTCTTCCCCTGGACACCTGGATTGGCTTCATCTCTCTTAAGGAACCTACCATGTCTGAACAAGTCCAGGTGTGAGCTGGTCCTTCTGGGCTCCTTACCATCCAACCTTCTCCTCATCCAACCTTCTCTAGACCTCTAGATGGTCTAGATGCCCCAGTGTGTCCATGCCTCTCCTACAGCCAGAACCCCAAGTGACCAGCACATGTACAGGTCCCACCTTTACTCACATGATCTCTACACTGAATTGTAAGGTCTGACTTGAAAATACTTGTCAATGAGGAGAGGTCCCAAGGGGATTGGGTAGAGACGCCTGTTGGGTGCCTAAATTCAGGTGGGATCCCAGTATGGTCAGGAATCCCAGAGCTTCTAAGCCTATTTGGACAAGGCCAGGAGTACAGTGGTGCTGCGAGGAACACGAACAACTTACAGACTCTGCCTTTCTCCTAAGGAGCTGCTCCCTTGCTCCTCATCCAACAAGGAAGCTGGATGACAAGCTGTAGCCAAAAGAGAAACAAGCAGTTTATTGTAACTCCAAACATATGACAAAAAGGGTCAAAAATCAGTAAGGAAACAGGAGATGAGCTGCAAGGCAATTAAGAAGCCAAACCAAATGATATCGGTGCCGTCTTCCAAGTTTATCCCATAGAACCAGTAAAGCCCAGTATGCCTTTCAAAAATGCCACATAATTTCTACCTCCTAAAACACAAGGCAAGGAACCGTTGGCCATTGAACGCACAGCCACACCGTTCGGAGGAAGGCAGGCCCATCCTGAGGGCACGAGTCCAGCAAACCAAAAGCCAAAACCAGCAAGATGCCAGTCCAGAAACCATTTGGGATGTGTCCCAAAACTCTCTGCTCGTGTCTAGCAGCATTCACAGCATGTTCCTTGCATCCTTCGTGAGCTTCACAGGGAGGATGGAGGGCATCTTGGAGGAACGTGACCCCTTGGGTTATTTTCTGTGGTAAGTGTAGAGTTTGTCAAGGGCTTGCATCCTGAAGACCATCTCTAGGACTAGGGTATTCATCTGTGACGCATCCAAGCCTGAAAGCCTTTCTGAGTATTTTCCAAAGGGAGCAAAAGCAAAATGCACTGACTCAGCCCTCCCCCATGACATCTTTGTGACACCAGAATGGTTACATGGTCTCCTCCAACAAACGAGCTGAGGTGAAAATGGAGGGGATGATGAAGACTGGCTCTGCATCTGAGCTGCGCCTCTCTAACGTAGCCGACAACCGATCCTCCCTAGCGTGTAATAAAAAGCAGATCTTATGAATGGGGAATACTTATCTTCAAAAGATTATTTGCTTCCAAAGTCACTTTTTGGCAGCACTTAGGTGAATCAGTGCCCAAATCCAACTACGGGCTCCTGTGAGTAAGAAGAGATGGAGAGGTTATAGCTCATGAGCCGAGCCAAAGCAATGACCTCATGAGCTCCTAGCCACGAAGCTTTCAAAACAAAGCCTATTTACCAGTAAAAACGAGCGCCCCAGATGAGCTTTGAAAAGACAGGGCAGGAGGAAGCTTCAAAATACCGGTTGTCGCGAAGTAATCGCTCCCAGTGACGAAGCGGAGCCTGATTCTCCTGCCTGCGCGCGTCCACGAGATGGCAGAGCGCGCCGCGCTGTGGAGCATCTCCGAAGAGCGAAATGCAGAGGGAAATGCACGCTGCCTCCAATTTCAAAACAAAAGGCTGGCGACAAGCATTTTTCCCCTCAGACAGCTATGATGAAAGAGGGTTTGGGGTGGGGGGGGGGCTGTTTTGGGGTTTGTTCATTTTTTCGCCTTTTTATTGCCCAATTGTCCTAGGCTTTCTTTGCAATATTTCGTTAAAATACTATTGCTAGATTCCAGCAGCAAAACTCATGTGCATATATTTACGTCCACGTATCCAGAATATTCTGCTTAAGCCATTAGGGGAGTCGCTGTATCTCTCTGTAGAGATACGCATGCAGTCCTGGACGTACACTGGAAATTAGTTGTAGATTCATGTCCTACGTCCGTCCTACAAAGGAACCCAAATTTCCAAAGCAGCCTGCAAGTAAGACTCACTACCTCTCCCAAACTTGGTGCTCTCTTAACCCTGCTATAGCTGCTGAAGTCATTCAACCACAAAACATTTGGATCCAAGTTGTGCCGGAGGATGCTCGGACCGGCACGGTCACGCCAAAGGATGCTTGGACCTGCCCAGGCGCACCAGAGGATGCTCGGACCGGCCCCTCCGCCCATGCACGGCTGCCGTAAGCAACCCATGAGTTCTTAAACACAAACAGAACAAGAGTTTACTTATCTCCAACCTGAAAAGGCTCTTCTTTAGGATATGACACAAACGTAACTGCAGTGTGGGAAAGCCCTATGGAAGGTGAAAGGTTTTTCTTCCATAGGCTCAGAAGAATATTTTCCCTTGTGCCCCTACGCACCGCGCTCCACCGAGCCATTTAAAACAAGGGGTAAACACCAGCAAAATCACTGTCGACACCGCACAATCACATTCAAATCCAGTTAACAATGATATGTCGGGATTAAACCAGCTGTCTGCGAGTATTTCACTTGTCAACGCCGAACAAGATAAATCCTCACCCAGAACTACCCGGCTCCCAGTTCCCGCAGGCGCATATGACTGTACCTGCCTAGGTGAGTCTCCAAAACAACGTAGTATTGCATGAGTCTGCCCAGAGGCACAAACAAAACACCAAATCCAGCGTTCCCACTAGGTCTTCCAGCTTAGAGCTGCCCCACGAAGAATTAAGCCAGATATTAAGGTCTATATTGGTATTAATTCACCGGAGTCGATGGACTCGACCTGGTGTTACGACAGGATGAGGTGACAACCAGACCAGCAGGACTTGGTTTATTTAATAGCTGTCAATTATAAAAAGTTAAACCCTGGAGAAGAACCTTAGCTCCTTGCACCAAAGATAGTTTGAGTCCTCATTCCAATTATTCCCCAGGGAAACTAACCTCATTTTGTGGAATTACTGGGGTGTGTATCAGCTGAACCTGATGTTTTCTCCCTGTGACCTAAAGTCCAGACATAGCAAGCATGGAAGAAACTGAGCAGAAAGCAGCTGCAGGCAGCTTTCCTCCCTGCCAAAGTCAGCAGCAATTCTCCGTTCTTTCCACTGGTTCACTTACTTAGTGCCAGCTAGCTCATCCAGAAGAAATAATAAGATCATCACATGGTTTGCAGGATGAGCAAGGCTTTTCCTCACATGATGCATGAGCAAGAAGCCCGGCGAGCTCTTTGTTCAGCACTGAAAAGGGTAACCGCTTACTACAGCTCATGAGAACTTCTCCATCCTTCCCTCTGGAGGCAACTCGTTAAAAATACACTGCAGCAAAAACACGTTGAGCATCCAACCCAGGATGCTCAGCTCCTTTGAGGACTAGCGCTCCGGAAAGTGAAAAATTATATGATGCTGACAAATGGACCTAATTCAATGGGCTTTTTTTAAATCTCATCCCGCCATTCCCCAACATTCGAGCGTCAAAAACCATTTAACCAGCACTACCAAAACTGGGGATGTAGAGGGTGATCTGGAGAAAACATACAAGTAGATGACCACTCCATATAAACACAGGCGCGCCCCATAGAGGAAACGTCTGGGTCAGGACACCATCACTGCTGCCTTCCTAGAAGGAATTTGTTTTGGAGTTTTCAGGAGACTTGGTGCTCTTCAGAACCTCCTTCCCTAAAATATATGAGCCCTGTGTCCACGTACGTGTATATATATATATATATATGTATACATATACTGTCCTCAACGTTTCCCCTCCCAACGAAGTCTCCGCAGTAACCACAGACATAATTCTCCAGCACAAATCCCACAAAACTATAGCTCCGCGCATCCAGTCCAGGCTTTCCCACTTCTGGGAAGGGTTTCCTAAGGACAAGTAAGGCAGGGAACTGCTGGTCTCCACCTTACCGTGGGTAGATGTCCTCATCACCTACCTGCCACACTGGAAGGACTTTCTCTATGTCGTTCAAGTTGATGCCGTCACCGTCCTCGTATTTCCCTTTTCCGAGCCTGCGGCAGGAAGAAACCAAAAACAAACCCAAGTGAAACCTCGCTGGAACCAAAGTTAATTTTTTATTACGGCGCATGGGGAAGCTTAGTTGTTACTGCAAAGGACCCTCATGAAAACTAAGAGGCTCTCTGAAGCGAGTAAGCTCTGCCTCCAAAACACTCCCACGCCGGCACAAAGCCGTTAATACAAAATTAAATGCTTTTCCCAGTTCTCTCCACCTGCGCCATCCGCCAAAGCGTTCAAACCCTTTTGGTTAATAGTGGCAGCGAGCAAACAAGTCAGTCCTGAGCAGTGGCGTTGGGTGATTTAATTCCCAGACCGAGCGAAACCGAAAGCCCACCTGGTCCAAAAAAAAAAACCCAAAAAACAACAAAACGAGGACACGAAAACGTAAATGAAAAATGTTTCCTTTGAAGCACCGCTCATTTGTTGGGTCTCCACGGGAGCTCCCGTTCCCCTGCTGAGAAAGGTGTCGGCGACCAAGCACAAACATCCATCTCAGCCAGCAAACAGCCATCGATATAAATACAAACATACAATTTGAAACGCAAAAAAAAAAAAGAAAAAAAAAATAATAGTGGGGTGAGAAGTCAAGCGCTGCCGGACCAAGCACAGAGGTGGCAGGTGAAGGACTTTCTTGTAGCAAGAAAGGGAAAAAAAAAAAAAATAATCCAAAGATAATTACTAGCTGGATGCCGAGAGTTTGAAACGATCCAGAAGAAGAAAAAATAGTCAATAAACACCATCCTTCCACATTTATAAACAACTGAGGTGATCTGTTTTTATTGCGCAAGAATGATAATGTATTTTTTGGTCAATTAGTGACAAGATATTGTTAAATAACGTACATTAGATAGATATTTTGACAGCAGCACGTCCAGGTAATCAGTGCCCAGAAGTCAGAGAACAACAGATCTCGGTGGAATTACAGCAAATGGTGTGGAAAACAAACAAAAAAAAAGGCAAAAAGAAATGGAACGTGCTAAAGCACCGGGCTCGAAAACCAGCAAGATGGTTTTCAGAGGGCTGGAGCCCCTCTGCTGGGAGGACAGGCTGAGAGAGCTGGGGCGGTTCAGCCTGGAGAAGAGAAGGCTCCGCGGAGACCTTCCAGCCCCTTCCAGTCCCTCAAGGGGCTCCAGGAAAGCTGGGGAGGGACTCTGGATCAGGGAGGGGAGCCATGGGACAAGGGGGAACGGTTTTAAACTGGAAGAGGGGAGATTTAGATGAGATCTGAGGAAGAAATTGTTTGCTGTGAGGGTGGTGAGCCCCTGGCATGGATTTCCCAGAGAAGCTGTGGCTGCCCCATCCCTGGAGGGGTTCAAGGCCAGGTTGGCCGGGGCTTGGAGCAACCTGGGCTGGTGGGAGGTGTCCCTGCCCAGGGCAGGGGGTGGCACTGGGTGGCCTTTAAGGTCCCTTCCAACCCGAACCATTCTGTGATTCTATGAAGACAGACCAGTTGCAGGTCCAGAACAGGCAAATGTATCCTAGGAAAAGGTTATCTGAAAAGGATGGGGACTGTCCCAGGGTGAAGGCCTGATGCTGGACTGTGGCATGAAGGCAGGGGATGAGGAGGCAGGGATTAGGGGGATGAAGGCAGCTTTCCTCTACAGGCTGCACGGCTGAGCCTGAATGACAGGACTGCAGGCAGCTGGGGCAGTCGTGGTTCAAAGAGGTGGCGGAGAAATTTCTCAGAGTACAGGAAAAACCGAAGTGATACGCGGGCTTGGGAGATACCTGCCATGAAAAGAGAATACGAGCTCCAAAAGGGCGTTTGAACTGGAAGAGTAAAAGCACAGCAAGAGCTAACGCTGGAAATTAAAGGCAAATTCAGGTCAGAAATGAGGTGCAGTTCCCTGGTTTTCCTTAACCACCACCAAGCTCAGTATCCGCAAATAAAATCAGCCGTCCTTCTGGAGGAACACTCTTCAGCCAAGCAAAAAGACACTTGAGGTCAATCAACTGGATGCAACTACATGGTCAACCTTTGGCAAGCGATCAGGACAAAACGGTCTCTTTGGTACTTAAAAGTGGAGAAAACCCATTCTGAACAGCATCTTTCCCCCCTTTTTTCCCCCCCCCACTATTAAATTTTTCATTGCGCAGCTAGCACCTCAAAAACCCCCACTCAAGCAAGAGGGAAAATGCCTAGCTAACAGGTGGAGACTCTCGGAGGTTGTCCTGGGTTGAGCGACACAGGACTCATTTCTCTTCTAATGCTGGGGAAAACTCCACTTTTGGAAGACTCCAGCGTGTGAATTCGTGAAAATATTTACTTTATAGCCAGCTAGGCTCTGTGGGATTCAAGGTCCCAGTGTTTTCGAGCCTTGCCAGCTGCAGGGATGAGGAGGAGCAAGGCCTGGGCGTTTGACCCGGGCTGGCCAACAGGATTATTTCATACCATGAACATCACATTCTATATAAATTAGGAAGTTTGATGCACAGTTTCTCTCTCCCTTGATGGCGGCGGTCCAGAGAGCTCCTGGCCCCGGTGCCGGACACCTGAGCCCTTCCCTTCCTCCCGAAGCCGCAGCACTCGCAGTGTCCGACGTTTACTGCTCCCTGCTGGGAGCGCACGGCTTCCTGCTGAGAGAATTGGCTGAGTATAATTCTCGTATATCTTATATTAGTATCGGGATTGATACTGATTCTTTAGCATTATTGTTAATTATTTAGTCTCATCCTATTAAATCTATTTATATTTCAACCTTTGTGCTTCCTTGCTTTCCCCGATTCCCCTTTCCGGGTGGGGCGGGGTCATCGGGTGATAGAACAATTGTCTAAACGATGATAAATTGTCACGGGTTTTCTCAAACCGTAACAAAGGTTTAGCCCGCTGAATTGTGCTCAGCACAGATTCAGCACGGAGGGCTGACGAACGCACAACAGAGACAACTAGAAAAATTAAAAAACAAAAACAAAAACAAACCCAATTTTGTCTGCGCTTCCTCCATTCTAGTGCAGTTTACTGACGTGACCCACATTTTGGGAGATGCCCCGCTTGTGCTGATGGCATCTATTTAATTTTTCTTCATGTAGACTAATTCTCATTCCATTTTTACAGCTGTAATATTTAGAGATGATTAAATATCTCATTTCCGTACCATCTTCCCCACCTCTTTGCACCCTGGGCGTTCCCAGTACACCAGGAACTGGAGGCAGGCCACAAAGCAGACCCCGCTGCGCTCTCCCTGCACGTAGCAGATGTCACTGGTAGGATCATCTGGCAAGTGCCATCAACCACAAAGCACATTATATCTTATTTTACAGAGGGAGCACATCATATCTTATTTTACAGAGGGCCCTTCATCCCATTTTCCAAAACCATCTGTACAAATGAGAGCGACCAACACTAAGGCACTTAGCGACTTAGAAATTTAGCGTTACGCTGTTCCAAATATTCCGAAAACTGCTGCCTGCGTACCTCCAGCAAATACTTGGAGTGCAGGCAAAAAAAAGCCTTATACAGTCGTGCCAGTCTATACGGTACGGGAGCCTCCTGCGGATGCTGGACCCGAGCCAGGGTGAAGCGTATGGCATTGGCCTTTACTTCGGCAAAACCAACTTAGCAACAGAAAAACTTGTCCGAAAGACCATTTCCACCCCTACATACAACGCGGCAACGAGAATTCAACCTGCAATCCTCCCAGCCCCATCTTTTAGACCCGTTCTGAGTTGTCTTCCTTCCTCTACGGGCAGGAATTGATTAACGACTAGGAAAAAATGACTAAAATTCGACGGGATCGAATGTAGTTATGGAGTTCGTACTCTGTTGGTTTTTTTTCTTGAGCAGAGGTTTGCGGCGAGTTGCGTCAGGGATGAGCTGAAGCCTTGTCGTAACTTGGGGTAAGAGGACAGGTAATACAGCCTGGAGCTGTTTAACGGTTTCACAGCTAGCAGATATTTTACCGCTAGCAGCTAGGGGATGAACACTTGGCTGTACACGCATCACGCTGACGCTCTCTCCTTGCCTGAGCGGATGAGCAGAAGCCCGGCCACTTGTGGGAACTGTAACCGGGATCGACACTAAACCGGGATTTTTTCCTCCAAGATTGAGATGTTTAAATATAGGAGACTCGGATCCAGGTCTCCCGTATTTAGGAGGTCACCAGCGTAGTTTAAAGACTGAACTCTACCAAGCGATACAAAATACAGTGAGCAGCTCTGCTCCAGCCCAGAACTGGATGATAAAGGAGCCGGAGAGACTGAGCATAGCATCCCCAAATCCCGTAACGTGGTCCAGCACCTCTTCCCCACACGAGCCACGCCACCGAGCTAGCGTTCCCTCTGCAAAGGAGAAGTTAGAGACCTTGTTGGAGAGCACGGTATCGCGTGCGCGGCACTCACCCTTCTCTGTCTATGTGAGGCAGCGGGTGTTTTGAGGTGTTTCGCAGTTTCCTGTGAAATTGGGTGAAATCTAGTTTTTCAGGCTGCAAGTCCCACGTCGCACCACTAGGAGAGAAAAACAGGGAAAGACAAAGAAAGAAAGTCCGCTACTAATTAAACACCAACCGGCTGAAGAGC
Source organism: Rissa tridactyla (assembly GCF_028500815.1). Lineage (NCBI taxonomy): Eukaryota > Metazoa > Chordata > Aves > Charadriiformes > Laridae > Rissa > Rissa tridactyla. Next base: position 84,292,939 of record NC_071497.1, on the reverse strand, counting down.
AGAGGGCACATCGGAGCCTGCAGACAAGGAAAGCTGGTACTTCTGGAAGAACCTCTCCCTGCTGCAGAGCAGACGGATACGGGCCTCCAACCTTCACACTGTTGCATGACTTTTAATTTCTTCTAATTTTTTTTTTTTTTTTTTTTTGAGATGATGAGCTCCTGTTGCTTGCTCTAAACCCTGATTTTGATGGATGACGCAGCACGATGCAGCACGCCTTGCTAGCTATACGCGCCCTCTGTATCAAGGGGGTATGGCAACAGGTAGGTGTTCTGGTCCACGCAATGGAGATGTTCTCTCTTGGTCCTGCACAACCTGCCCGATCCAATGGCCCGGAGCAAGTCCTAGGTGGGAACTTAACCCCCGCAGACTCTTGTAGTGCTCCAGGCACAGAGAGGGAGATGTATAAAACTGGACAGAAAGCGTATTTCACCACCGTCTTCATGCTGAAGCATGAAGAGGCTCTCTCCTCATGAAGAGCCCTTCCCAGCAGCTACAAAGTCAATGCGTGGTCGCACCGCCAATTAATGGAAGACGAGAATCCTGGAGCAGTAGCTCAGAGCTGCCTCAAGTCTTCGTAGAATGGTTTGGGTTGGAAAGGACCTTAAAGATCATCTAGTTCCAACTCCCCTGCCCTGGGCAGGGACACCTCCCACCAGCCCAGGTTGCTCCAAGCCCCGTCCAACCTGGCCTTGAACACCTCCAGGGATGGAGCATCTACAACTTCTCTGGTCTTGCCTGCGCAGCTTTTGGATGACTACAAGTAATCATATCAGTGCCGGTTTCAGATGTTTGGACTGCAGACCCATCCAGCGGCCTCTCTGAAGCACGTAGGATGCCTTAAGTAGATTGACTGTGCTTAGGGCCGTGGGCTAAATGGGGATGGGGAAGAGGAGGAGCAGCGACACGAGTATCGGTAGGGTACTCACTGGCACCTGGGTACTGTCAGGATGGACACGCGGGCAAAGGCTAAGAGAAGGCATGGTCCATCTCTCTCTCTCTCAAAGAATTTTAAAACCGGCTTACCTGAAGGAGTCAAAGGTGTTGGCAGCCCAGATGTCCGTGCCCAGCATGTCAAGGGAGCTCTCCTTGTTGCCATTCTAGGAGGGAGGGAAAGGCGGTTACTCGCCAGGAAGGCACGAGGTGCTATCCGGACCACGGCACAGGCCGGCACAGCCGTGGAAGTGTCCCAGCTCTATGCGTGGGCTTCTCCACTTCCGTGTGAATCCACACTCACTGCAACGCAGAGACCCCTTGCCTGCTGCAAAAGCACACCGTGAAGGCAAGGAGTGGCACAGTTTCGGCCTTGGGGACACAAAGCTGTGGACAACATGGAGCAGACAATATGTAGGCTCAGCTCTGACTCCAGCCCTGTTCTCCTACCCCACCATCCACAACCTCCAAGACCCACCAAGCTCCAGCGGGCAGGCTGACATCCCGATCACGAAGACACCCAACTTCAGAGTCACAGACCAGTTGAGGTGGGAAAGGACCTCTGAAGTTCATCTAGTCCAACCCTCCTGCTCAAGCAGGGCCACCTACAACTAGGTGCTCAGGACCACGTCCAGGTGGCTTTGGAGTATGTCCAAGGATGGAGCTCTTCACCACCAGCTACCAGGGCCTGCTCACCAATAAGGATGAGGAAAGACGTCCTGCTTCGTTAAGGAGTCACGGTGGCAAGACTTCTTGCTCTAACAACAGGCGGGGGACATCAGAACCCTGCACTGTGCCACTTCTGCCACGCGCACCAGTAAACCAGTTCACGCGGTTATTCTGGTACGTGACCCACCAGCCCTAAGGTGACGGTTCCTTCCCTCAAGAAGCAAAAGCGTCACGGTATAATCCGGTGGGAATTATGAGAAACCTCCAGCAAACTGCAAAGCACCTTGAATTTTACCGTACAGTTGCTTTTGGCAGCAACCCGAAGCAAAAGTATCTAAAGCAAAGACCTCACACACATCCTTCATGACCCCTTTGCAGTCACCAGCCTACACGTGTCCTCCCCACAGAAAGAGGGCTGCCCTCTCCACCTTTTACCGGCGAAGAAGTAAAGCAGTTGGATTTTGCCGGGACCATTTAAAAAAAAAAAAAAAAAAAAAAAAAAATCAGACTTGAGTCAGACTTTTTTCCCCCCAATGTTTCTTACATATATTCAGATTATTTAAGTATTTCAGCCCAAACGGTCCCACCTCTGGTGAAACAAGCGCTGGAGGATGGTGGCTTCCATATATTCCCCGTCCTACAATTTCTGCCATTTTCAAATATTATTAATAATAACCACTGAGACACTAAAACCTCATGAAGATGTGCCTATTTCTTGATGAAGCCCCAGACCTCGGTCTGCCCATGCAGTGAGCAGTCTTTTCCCAATGAGCAGGACGCCCATCCTCGGTGCACGCTACGGACGGTCGGACTTCACAGCAATTCCCAGCACAACAAGCAATTTAGACACCAGCTGCTCCAAAACCAGCCACATCGCTCCCTTTTTTGTCTCCTCCAAGGGGTCCGTGGGTTACAATTTTAACCTCCGGGGATCTGCAAGTCAACTTGTCTCTGCACAGAAACAAACTACCAGAAATAAATAAAATTCTCACGATCAGTTATGGAAACAGAGCTTTTCATTTTAGGCAAATGTAAGGAAAATTATCTTCCACCAAGGAGGGAAATTACTTTTCCGACTACTTAAGAAGCATCCTCACGCGGTAAAATGAAAATACACACGTGCAGGTCTTTATAGCTATCATCCAAAGGAGAGATACCTCTTCTTGCTGACAGATCCATTTCTCGTTCCGTTTCCTACGGATATGGGATATTGTAAGTCCCTGTCAATGAGCCAGCTACAATAGGAGTTCCTAAGAGGAAAGAGTCTGGGTTCAGGGAGAACGAACGGGAACATGTAACCAGTTGCAGTGCAGATGAGACAGATCAGCAACAAAGATCCCAAATAGCAAAAATTTAAGAGAAAGCGGGTTCCTAATGCAACGGGTCGTGTCCTAAAATTGTTGCCCAAATTCAGCTTGGACCAGGGCTTCTGAAGAGCCCCTTCTTGACTCCTGAAATAAAGCGTCTAGCAATTACCCTCTGATGCTTGGCTTGAAATCTGTTGGGATGCGCAGGGAGAGTTTTGGCACCGACACCTCCTAATCCACAGCGTAAGCGAAGGCAACACAAGCTGTCCCACCCAGCCACCCCGCATCTCCTCGGCGCTCTAACGGTGAGCACCGGCGGGTCAGCCCCGGAATTTCCCAGCAATTAGGAGAAATGGCAGCGATGGTGCAGGAGGTCAGACGGGTGCAAGCTTCTAGGCAGCGGTTGGATTCTCCCACCCAAACCGGGCTGCAACTCCTGGTCCTCCTAGATGACGTCCCTAGACGATGTCCCCACGACCTCTTGGAGACGCTCCAAGCATTAGCCAGACTCTATAAAGACGGCGCCAGGGCCAAACGACAACACACCTTGTCATTAAGTTGTGAGTCACTACGGTCATTCCAAGAATTCCTTTTGGTCTTCGATGACCTGTCTTTATAACCGGTTTCTGTCTCGACTCACAAGGCAGGGAACATGCCGGCTGCCCAAGTGAATCCGGGCTGTAAAGTGCTTACTAAAATGCTCACAGCACAGGACCAAGACTTCAGAATAAGACCTTAAAAAAAGCCAATTCTCAAGTCCAGGGATGAAAAAAAAAATAAAAATAAATTTACATGTATTTAAGAAGAGAAGTGACTTGCTGTCAGTTCCCCCAGGACTGCAATTATAACCGTAAGCAGTTTTAACTTGAAGCTCCCAATGACCCAACCCTCAGCTTTAGATAATAATTTTCACCGCAAAGGGGTTAGTACTGCTGAAAATTAATTAAGCTACCAGGAAAGATGATTGAGAGACACACCGACGAGAACGAGATAAATACCCAGAACGATCAGAGATCCGGTAAAAGCCGATCCTACACCCAGTACGGTTTAAAATGCACGTCCATAACCTCCGTCCCTATGAGCACACACCATCTCCATCCACCGTCGCCCAACCCCCGTAGCTGCCCACACAAAACCAGGGACGGACGACGCCACCGGCTGCGTGGACTCTGACTGTTTACCCGTGCATGCAGCTTCAGCAAATTCCCCACAAAGTCGGCATTTGCATGCCCGCAGCAGCTTTTTGAAAGCCCAGCTCAGCGTCCCACCGGTTCCTCTCGCCGCTCCTCATGACCAGCCTCCAGCGAACCACTGCAAATACAAAATCATCCTCTTCGTCGCACGATTGCCAACAGGGTTAGCTCATCGCCGTGCCTGGCATTAACGTAGAACGCTGCCAAGTAGTCGGCTGAGTCTGTGGTAAAAATTCAGGGATTGTCCTGTGTCATGTGTTATTTCTTAAGCATTTTTCAGCTCTACGTTTGAGAAGATTCCCCCACCTTTCCTCCTTCTCAGCTGCCTGCGACCCCTGGCTACACTTTCATAAAAACCAAAAAGGATATTTAGATAACAAACTGTCTGAAAAGGCTCTGATTAAAGGTTTTGTTGTTGAAAATTGCAAGTCTTCATAAGAAAAATATAGATATTTTGAGGAAGACACTATTATCCCTGCTCGAAGAAGAAGGATATGTTGAGTCTCGCTCCTCCAGAAAGGACCATCACTTCCCAGCAATGACACGGTTCTGCAGGTCCTCTCCCACCACAGCGTGGCTCAGGAGGAGAGACTATTTCCTCAAGTTCTCCAGGATGGATGAGACGGATGAACGGACCAGGACTGTGACCACCGGCCCCGCATCTCCCAGCGGCCATCCTCCGCTTTTGGCACAACCAACACTCACATGTGCAAAAGCAGAATTACAGAACCATAGAATGGTTTGGGTTGGAAGGGACCTTAAAGACCATCCAGTTCCAACCCCCCTGCCCTGGGCAGGGACACCTCCCACCAGCCCAGGTTGCTCCAAGCCCCGTCCAGCCTGGCCTTGAACACCTCCAGGGATGGGGCAGCCACAGCTTCTCTGGGCAACCTGGGCCAGCGGCTCACCACCCTCACAGCAAAGAATTTCTTCCTAATATCCAATCTAAATTTACCCTCTTTCAGTTTGAAACCGTTACCCCTCGTAGAGCAACTCCAAGAGGAGAGAGGAGGACAGAGGCTGACTAAAACATGAAGAAGAGGTCCCTGGTCTGAGTTCAAGGAACGGACTGAAAACCAAATCAAAAGCAAATTCTCAAAGTCTTCTGCAGGGCAGGAAGGAAACTCCCCATTTAGCCCGGCTGATGGCTCCCATGGAAAGCAGCTGGACCCAAGGTCACACGTTTAACACCATCTATGTGGTGTCCACTCATATATCAACATCTAATGAAGACTCAACAAAAAATAATTACAGGCATCTCTTAATTTCCCCAAATGAAAATACACCAGGACTTCAAATAAAGAAAAAACCCTAATTTCCTTTGCACTAAACCAGCTGACTAGGGACTTCTTTCCCAATATTAAAGCACTCGGCACACCTCAACACGCTTCTTGAGACTGAAGAACAGCTACAGCCCTCAGCAGCCAGGTCCCACATTAAGCGTGAATTAATTAGATCTCTGAAGTGTCCTTCGTAATTGACACGCACTCACACCCTATGTGTAGACACACACACAAAACACATCATTAGGAGGATGCCTCTGATCAACAGCAAGCAAAGGACGCAGCTTCAGCACGTCGCTACCAGATATACCTTGGTCCATTGCCTGAACTGGCTGCTTCTCCCGCGGCTGCCAGACCTGGATCCAGACCCACACCCAGAGCCTGACCCCGGCCGGGATCCTGCGCTCCCACTGCTGCTGTGATCCCACTCTCCCTGGAAACAACAAACAGCTCGCTTTAGTCAAGGGCAACGCCATCTCGCACCCACAAAAACCACAGACCTGGTGAACCAGGAGAGCTCCAGCACCCAGACCACATGCGCAAGCACCATTAAACCCATGCCCAACGCCTTATTTTGGGGCATTCTCAGAGTCCTTTAACATGCCATATTTACACATTGCAAAGGGATGACATTGTGGGAGGCTTCAATGAATATAAGATCTGGCTCTAGTCTATGCATGGGGAAAATAATAACACCTACCTCCTCTATCTTGATGAGAATTACGCATATTCAGCAACCCCACCCCCTCTAAAACTCCTTAAGGGCACTTGGACGATGCCCTTAACAACACGCTTTAACTGTTGGTCAGCCCTGAATTGGTCAGGCAGTTGGGACGAGATGGTCATTGTAGGTCCCCTTCCAACTGAAACAGTCTAGTTCTACTCTAGTCTGGAATTCTCGCCTCTTCTAGGACTCTAGTCTGGAATTCTCGCCTCTTCTAGGACTCTAGTCTGGAATTCTCACCTATTGTATTCTAGAGTTCTGTTATATTCTAGAATACTGTTATATTAAGTTCTAGACTTCTCTTCTATTCCAGACTTCTATTCCATTCCAGACTTCTATTCCATTCCCTTAACTCCCCTCCCAAGCCCAAATCAACTTCTCAGCCAGTTTGTCCCTCTGCTTAGCCCACTGTTGGAGTCCAGCTACTCACACACTTGGAGTTTACCAGGAGACAACATTACACAAATAACTATTTTTGCCTATTAAGGAGCTGTGCCCAATATTCTCCTTTGTTTTCCTAACACTTGGTTCTACTGTCAAACAAGGTGCAGGTTCCTTGTTCAGCTGGCAGCCCTTCAGGCCGAGCTGAGTCATCCGAAAACCAGAAAAACTCACCCAACCAGCCCTATCTACCCAAACCTCCCACAAGGCGCTTGGAGAGAAAGGTGGATATTGTCAGGGCAATTGTTTTAAAAGCTTTGCTCAGAGGCTTGGGAAAGACCTTTGAAGTGACCTAAGATGATTTAAAAAAACCCATTAAATCACAGAGCGCAGAATATTCAACTCTTTCAAGCATTCTGAAAATCAGGGAAATACAAAGGGGGAATGTGTGTTTCAGGACTGGTGTGAGGCGACACTTCTCATGTCTCAGATATCTTCGTGGGGCTCCATGAGGCCTTGAGGACACTGCCAAGGGCTAAGACAAAGGCAGAGCCACCATGGCTTTCAAGAGCCAAAAGGACTCACCAGCAAAGCACACGACAGCCAAGTCCAGGTCACTAATTCGGAGGTACAGACCAGGTCTCACCTCCACCACTGCCACCTGGGTTGGATGGGGCAGGGAGACAGCAGCACAGCAGACCCTAAGCCACCTAAGGTAATGCTACCCAGTGGTCCAGCATGGACCTTAGCGCACATGAAACTCAACACGAGGGACGAGAAGCAAAACGCAGCAGTACTGGTTTCTGCATTGCTCCAGCTGCACGTTCTCCATCTTCAAACCTAGCAACTCTTAAGCAAGCTCAAATATATCATGGTTGCTGTAGCCTAAAAAATCAGTACTGACTTCAAAAGAGGTCAACTGGTTTTCAAGTTGTATATAGACGAAATCTGAGAGGTTGCGGTTGTTCCCACCACATGTCACAACGACAGTAGAAAGCAGCTTCTTCCCTCCTCATCACCCCGTGACGTGAATCTCCCCACGGTTGAGAAATACCGAGTGGCACAAAGTTTAGGGAGTCGTTAAATAGGCATGAAGGGAAACAGAGCTTCACAGATGCCACTTGTGAGACGCGGGCAGCTGGCCACTTTGGGAAGCCTTGGGGAAGAGCCAAGTCTTGCAGGCATCCCGAGAAGTGAGAAATATCTCATTTGACGTGGGAAAGATGCGCACCAACTGAAAAGGTGGCGTGGGGAGAAATGGGCCTTCACCACTTAGATGTTTGAAGGATTAATTACCAGTTTACCGCATCCTACGCACACCACGTCTTGTTCATCCCCGTATGAAAAACTTCTGAGCCAAATGCTACGGTGGGACCAAGTCAACGCGTGCACCCTTCGCTTTAAAAGAGACACTGAAAATAAACATCACCATTTGGTTATATTCGGTTGACCCAACTTTTGGTCATCGTCTCCTGCAGGCAACCTGAGGTTAGGCAAATTCCAGAAATGCAGCTGGCCACAATAAAACCCTTGTGAGAAACAGGGAGATTGGTACCCACCATGCGTCGATGTCCAAACTCACCGAGAGAAGCCAGCGGATATGGTATGAACCAGTTAGATAAAAGTCACAGGTACTTTTTTACTAAATCAACTTGTCTCCTGGCTCTAACTCACGGTGTGGGATCTTCTCCCAGTTCATGTTCCTTATCTTTATCATGCCCTGTTAAAATTTATATTTAAAACTAAATTATTTTTAAAATAAAAAACGTTGAACTGAAAATTGTTGAAACTTCTGTTGAAGCTGGAACAGTCGAACCGAGTATGGCCTAAACACACCCATGTTCAAACTCACCAGCACAGTCAAGCTCAATATTTTACCTAAATTTCTGACTAATTGCCAAAAACGAACAACTTTTTACCGCTATCTTACCGCCGGGGGTTCAAATCTCCAGAACTGAAATACGTCCACCAGAAACTCTCCCAGATGTTTCTGGTGGCTTTGTGTCTAATAAAGCCATTTTGTGCTAAAATGAACCCTCTCCGCAGACCTTGTTCCTACAGGAGAAGCGAAGCTCACGCCAACCTCATGGGTGATGCTGGAGGAGTGGGCGAGAGTATGCAGGTAACGATCGTTCCTTAGAAAATAACAAATGAGCAACAAAAATCCTCCACCAGCATCATTGCAAAAACCGTTAAACCCCCATCCCAAACCCATACAGGCAGCTGGACTTCAGCAGAAAGCCGAGGCTCCGCAGGGGTGAAACGTGGCACTGCTCACCCTCCATCCTGCAGCATGGCCACCTACATGTCTCCCACACAGCGCTCTTGTCGAATTAATTCAGCATGTTGTAGAAACAGATTTGCCCGCTCTGACGAAAGCTGAAGAAACAGTTATAATGGCACAAAGTTCTCCATCCCATGCCCTTGCCTCCTGCCAACTCAATCCCCCGTCATCTAAGCCCTGTCGCTCTCTGCTGTGCCCTCAAAAGACCAAGACTGGCCCAGTCTCTCCCAACATCCCAAACAACCCTTGAACTCTTGTTCCCAACTCTTATTTGAGCTTCTCCACCTACCATTGATGGTCTACGCTCACCAGCAGGAGATAGAACCTTTGAGCCATACTTTAGGGCTTGCAGGGAAATGTCACCCCCTCCAGAGATTGATTCCCAGCCGCTGCTCTCAACCATTCCAATCCTTCCGGCCAAGCTCCGCACCCTCTAGGAAACAGCGAGGCTGGTGCGCATTAACACCGCCAGCCACCTTCCTTTGGAAACTAGCTGTCGAATCTAACATTTGCATTTTAATTAGCAATAATCATATGTTTCACTTACACTGCAATTTTCACCTTCGCAGCTAGCTCTTTGAGGCATGAACTAATTAATCCCGCTCCCTCTGCCAGCTCAAGAGTTAATACTTTCTGCTGCCTCAGCCCGAGTTTGAAAATCCCATTCGCAGGAAAAGGAGATAACTTTCCCCGACGCACAGGCAATAAACGGAAACGCGGTGACCACCTCCGTGGTTGCTCTCAGCGACGATAAGTATGGGTGAAGTCGGCTGTGTTGGTAGAGGTGTAGACCAGCCACGGCGATACCACAAGCTTTAAGCGGCCCAAAGACATCAGTGGTTTCTTGATGGGACTTCCCGGGACACAAAGCCTTTAAGATATCCCCCAGCATTAACAACGGTCTCACCACTGCACCTACAAGGAGCTCCCTAGATTAAGAGCGGAGCGTCCTTCGAATGACTCCCAAATTTTGAGTCTTAATCCTGGTCAGAACAGAAGACAGCTACCACCCAAAACGTCCTTTTTGAGGTTTTTCTGCAGCAGACGTTTTCACGCACCCACATCTTCCAGTCATGCAGAATTTTGACACCGGACTCCAAGTATCTCCCTGTTCTTCTAGACCTATTCAAGAAGAACCACTCCAATTTTTCTACGGAAAAATAATGGTTTAATTATTTTAATCATTTTAAATGCACCTTTTAAGAAAAAAAAATGTACGATTACTCTAAACATTTTAGTAGGGACAAATTTCCAGCTTCTTTCTTCTCAAAATATTGCATAAAACCATAAGAAAACCAGAAAACTTACCCTTCTAAAAAACATCACGCAGAAAAACCAACCACCTTGGCTCTGCTCTTTCCCTCCCCAGGTCCGTGTCCACCTTCCCCAGCCCTCTCCAATCTGGTACGGTACCTGCTCACCGTTTTGGTAAAGGAACAGCAGAAGGGACACCAAACATCACTGGGAGCTCTTCTCCCACCAGGAAAAGTCAAGGTTTTACCTATACCTGTGCCACAATACGGCACCAAAGGACCCTGATGGGCCTAGAAGTTGGAGGTTAAGCCCACAAGATCTTTCTGGACTCCCTAGGAAAGGGCCAAAGCTGCATGGTTGTGTACCTTCCGGACAACATCAGAAGAGACGTGTGAGGCGAGGATGCGGTAGATAGCTCGTCTATGCATAAGGATGAAGATAAGAAGGAGCACTGAGAGCACTCAGACTGGCACCGAGAACTTCAGACGTGCCATGGGAACCCAGCAGCAAGCCCCTGCCCAAGCCTTGGAGGAAACGGCTCACGTCATCCTGCCAAGAGCTTTGGCACTTGTTGACCTATTCAACCAAATCTGGAAGAAGAATGGAGGCCTCAAAGGTAACTCAGTTACTTCAAGTTTCACAAAACTAGAGCGTGGGAAGCTCTCCTTTCAGCGGGCAGACTGGCATCACCCTCTTCGCTCTACACAAATGGGAACTGAGGGAGACGAGACGTCCTCCCATGTGAGTCACTAGAGACAGCAGGCCTAGAAGACACCTCCTCGGTAAAAAGCAACAGTTCTCCTAAATCAGGCAGCAAAGCAGTGAAGCATTTCGCTCCCAGATCTTCAGACACCCAAGCAGGCGGTTGCTTCACGAGGGGTGGTGCTGCCTCGCGAGGTGTAACCCCAACAGAAGTCCCAGAGAAAGTTAAACCCATATATTAGCTAAAGAACTTAATTTCTTTCTCAGCAGTCCTCTCCGACCGTAATTGAAGAGGGCTGCATTAACTGCACGGAGGGAGCGTCACCCAGCAATTACAGAAAACCATTAAGTGACTGGTTTTTTTCCAGAGTTGCTCTTTGATCATGGGCAGGTCACCCCACTTAAATCTTCAAGTTCTTCTTCTGTCAGGCAGGGCTACACCAACCTGTATTCACTGGCAAAGCCTCAAAGTAACTCCCTGCCTTTCGCTTTCTCTTTTTCTTTTGGAAACGAGACAACGGTGACTGCAAGCATCTGCCAGCACCCGCTTGTCCCAACAGGTCTCCAGCAACGCGGGCCAACCTCAACCAAATTCAGCGTACAAACTGGTCCTAGGCTGTGACACAAGTGGGTCGGTGAGATGGAGAACTGCCGCCGGGATCATTCCTCGCGTTTTGCTGAGCAAGAAAACCATGGCGCTTCGGATCCAGACCCAAGGATGGGCAACTAAAGCCAGACACGGGCTGGCTAACCAGCACGGGGAAATGAATTGCATCGTCGGTCCGGGAGATCCTCCCAGCCTCCTCGCAAGCAGCACCCACCCGCTCTCCAGCGCTGATCTGGTTAGCCAAGGATTTGGGGCATTACACGCTGCCTGCTGATGTCAGCGGATTTAAGCTGGCAAGCGGACGGCTTCACTGCCAACGTGAGAAGTTTACATGACGGCAGTGCTGGTCACAGGAGCCTGAGTCCAACTCTGGACCCAGTGACGTGGCCACTGCCTCAAACCGTGATCCCTTCCCACCTGCCTCTGCAGCATCCATCCGGGAGGATTTCCTCATGTTTGACCCCAGGCGGTCACGGCAGCGCTGATGCCTGCAAAAAAAAATAATCTCTGGAATTGCAAAAGAAATTTGCACTGATACTTTGGGGTTGTTTTTTTTTCCCCACTTTCTATAAAATTAAGTTTCACTCTGCACTGAAATCTTCTGTTCCCCAAGAGACAACCTTCACACGTCGCCCCATCCCCACTATTGCCTTTGCTTTGGCAACGTAGCAGCTTTTCCAGCCGTGACTTCATATGGTTGGAAGTGCTCAGCATCAGAGAGGGTTTTGAGGTTCAGGTGCGAAACGTCTCCTGCCTGGGAACATTTTGGCACTAGCCCAGCACTGAGCTTCTTTGAGTCATGGAGACACAGACGATAATTTCACGTGACACTAGCTTTGATTTTGTGGGAACTTCTCATGTTTCCCTCATCAGCAAGGCTTGGGTTCAGACATCCTCCGGCAGGACGTGCCAGGCTCGGTGACAATGGCACACACTCCCTGCAAAGCCCTCTATATCTCCATGCAACCGAACAGCGCAGGACACTCAACGCTTTATGCTGTTAATTCGTTAGCACAGCTCTTGGGATGCTCTTGAACCCGGCCGGTGAGTCCTCTCCAACCATGGCCCAAGAGTGGAAACCCACCACCTCTGCCTGCCACAGGCACACTGCTGTTTCTACTGGTTTAATGGGAAGGCAAACCAAGTCATCTCCTCTCCACCACCAGCTCCCTGGGGAGGAGAACAGAAGGGTGCTCCTGGCAACATGTACGATAATCCAGATGTGATCCACACACCCTCCCTGTTTCTTCGCTGCTCAGTAGATAGGCAACATGACCATCAACTGGAGAAGCCTCTGAGGTCCCCATCCACGCAACAAGTACAAGAAGGACACGGACCTGTTGGAGTGAGTCAAGAGGAGGGCCATGAAGATGATCAGAGGGCTGGAGCACCTCTCCTGTGAAGTCAGGTTGAAAGCGTTGGGGTTGTTCAGCCTGGAGAAGAGAAGGCTCCGCGGAGACCTTCCAGCCCCTTCCAGTCCCTCAAGGGGCTCCAGGAAAGCTGGGGAGGGACTCTGGAGCAGGGAGGGGAGCCATCGGACGAGGGGGAACAGGTTTAAACTGAAAGAGGGGAGATTGAGATGAGATCTGAGGAAGAAATTCGTTGGTGTGAGGGTGGTGAGACACTGGAACAGGTTGCCCAGAGAAGCTGTGGCTGCCCCATCCCTGGAGGGGTTCAAGGCCAGGTTGGCCGGGGCTTGGAGCAACCTGGGCTGGTGGGAGGTGTCCCTGCCCGTTTCATATGGAACTAGATGGTCTTTAAGGTCCCTTCCAACCCAAACCATTCTATGATTCTAAGTCCCTGCTGCAGCCGGTGGGACACGGACAAACATGCAAATAAGCAGTCAAATAAATTGCGTTCCCATTTACTGCCAACAACGTAAGCTTTTGCTCGGTGACGATGGGTGACTGCCAGCCACCATGGGGGAAGGGATGGACTTGGCCACAAAGGAGGATTTTCAACTGTCCCTCCCCCACCGCCTGGAGAAATGGGACAAACCCGCAGAGTCGCTCTGGTTTTTGTTAATGCCCTTTCCATAAGGGGAGCCTGGGATGGAGCCGCTGCCAGGCCTTTCATGTACCAAGAGCTCCGCTGGCTCTCGGAATACATACCATACCAGAAGTCTTTTCCTTCATGAATTGCTCTAAGAAATATATCAAAGAGCTTCCTACTTGCAACAGCCTCACAAGGGGAATGCAAATAAAGTATTATATAAAATCTTCCCACTGGGTCTTGTGAGAAAAAAAAAAAAAATCCAAATATAAAAAGATTTTAAATGATTCCATTATCCAAACTTTTCTCATTTATAGAGGCGGTAACGTTGCTCAGATCGTATCTTGCGTACATCGGCGGAGCGGTCTTCACCCCAGAGGCTCACCCGGCGCTAGCAGAGCTTCTGGGGGGTACGGCTCAAATGCGGCGGGGCTCAGCAGAGCGCGGCGATGCCACGCAGCAAACGAAAGCGGTCACAGTAGGAAAACAAGGAGAATTATAGAGGAGCTGAACGTAATTATGAAGCCGGGGGTTTTTCTCAGCGCACCAGGAGTTCACGAAATGTATCTCGTGAGATCCTCCGCATCTTCTCACAGCCACCTGCCCAGAGAACTGGAAAGACCAGAGTAAAAGGTTTCCAGGGGAAATTTTCTCTATTTTGAAGCAACTTCTTTGTACGGGATGCACAGTGCCGACCTACAGGCCGCTGACCCCCATATAGTATCCCACAGGTGCTAACAGCAGATATCTCATCAAGGAACGTAAGTGCAGGGCAAGTACGGGGTGATCTTTCCCAGAGATACCTGCTAACGTCGGAAAAACATCAATTTAGGAATATCCTAGACTGCAGGTCGCATCAAGACACCTTATTTTTTACCCTTCAATTCACATTATCCGGGAATTGCTCTCAGCCCCACACTTACACAACATCCTGTGGATGCTTACGTGTATTATATATAAATGCTTATATAAATCCATAATACACCTATGAAAAAAATATCTTTCTTTTATTTGCCCTAACCTTGCTGGATCCCACAGACAAGAATTTTGAAGGCATCGGGTAACTCTACGATGCAGAAGGGGATTTTCAGGCATGGGAAAGTCAGCTTCACTCCTGGCTCCCCTATAACCTTTAGGAAGCCAATTACTTTTGAAAACGTGGCCCTGGACTACTCTGCCCTCGCAGAAGAGGAACCAGACGCTGAATATAGTTTCAGGACCAACCCTGGATTTGCATAGAAATGCCTTTTCTGATCGTCAGGTTAGAATTGTGTGAGGCGTATCATGGTCACCGATACATAACCCACATTTCCACGGCAGCTGAAGCCAGCCGGAATCTCGCATCCAAGTATTTTTCGACTAAGACCGGCGCGTATTGCACAACCGGCAACGCAGAAATCTCAGCTGGAAATAAAATAGGAGAGACAGGAATTTGATTTTCCAACCAAACCCTTCAAAATCCATACAAAATTGCAACCAAAGAAAAAAAAAAAAACCAAACAAACAAACCCACAACCAACCAACAACCACAACATCCCTTGGGAAATAATTAGCCAGCTTTTTCCTGCGCGGGTTTGAAGAGCGATTGATAATTTACACGCACGACAAACACCTTATTAATGAATTATTATGTTGGGTTTGGGTTTTTTTTTTTTTTTTTAATGTTTAAAGCTACTAGTGAAAAATCAACAGCCAGAAATGGTAATAAACTGAGCCTAATTCTCACCAGCAGCGTTTCACTCGTGTATCAGTAACAGCAAGAGAAACGCTTGCCTGGACAGAAGAACAATAGCTGGCAGCTCCTCTTTGGTGCCAAGGAAAATTTGTTACTCGCTGTTAAAAGAAGCCCAACACGGAGAGAGATAATTATTAGCTCTGCTGCAGGCTGGGAGAGAGCCCAAACGCAGGAAAAACAGCTTGGGCATCGGCGAATGTTATTTGTACATGGAAAACAAGCTCTCTGCTGGCGGAGATGAAAAAGGTTTAATTCCCAGGAAAAAAAAAAACAAACCAAAACAAAAAAAACCAACCCACTGACAAAAAACCCCTGTAAGTTGAAACAAAAGAGCACGGCACCCGGCAGATGGAAGATGTCAGGGCTGCGTTGATTTGAGTGGGGGAAGCGTCACTCGTGTGCGATTCCTGCGTCCTCCTGCGGTACCCAGCAGGGACTGGCACGTCAAGCCGAGCCCTTGGGTGAAGAGCCAGGAGGGATCTTCTGCCCCGAGGACAAGAGCCGGTCCTGCTAAGAGCCCCAGCAACCCAAGGGGGCTCGACGGAAACGGCCAGCCTCCCCGCTGAATTTCAAGCGGCTGGCTGCGGCGGCGGGAGGGAGCCCAGCTGGGGTTTTGCTGCTGAATATTTCAGAGCAGATCAAAGCTATAATAAATTAAACCCACAATTCCGTCTGCCACCTTCAGAGGTTCATCTGAAGCAGCGTCTCCGTACAGCACCTTCCTACACAGCGACGATCTTTCCTTTGTTCTGTGCTGGCGTTTGTATAGATGCTGTCGGCATCCTTGCATCCAGGCGCACGGCAGGGAAGGGACGTGAAGCCACAATCCCAGCAGCTTCCAGCACGGCTTTGTGCAGGAAGAAGCTGCGTCCAAAACAGGAGCTGCACTATGCACTGCTCAGACTGGCACGGCGTCTTGTACCACCCTGCAAGGGGCTCCCACGCTCCTTCTCGTGGATCCCACGCATGGGACAGAAGCCTGGAGGACATCAAGCAGGGCAAGAGCACCAAACCCACCAGCCCGAAGCCACTTCTCCAGGTGGGACACCCATCAGCCCCAGCAACTGCAACCCTTTCCTGCAGCTCAGACCTCCTTGGTCTCGTATCTCCTTGGGTGAACGCCGCTCTTACAAAGCTGATGGTCGCATGGTGGCAAAGCAGCTCCTCAACCAGGTGACAACAGTCAAACCCATGCCTCTGTCCTTGCCAACCCTCTCCCATGTCAGTGCTCACACAGAGGAGGGACAGCCACCTCCAGCGACGCCAGCAGCACTTGGTAAAGACTCTTCACTGATGCTCGCACCACGTGCAACCACCAAAACTGACTTACACCCGGCTTCTGTCATTGCAAACCCAACACCGGCTCTCAGCACGCGCAGTTCCGCTTCTTCGCCCAGTTCACCCTCGCAGCTATTGAATCCCCTTCCCTCCAACGCCACCCTTGTGCTCCAGCACCTAACCAAGAAGCACGGCGACGCAAACCTCCCTCATCCCAGCTACGTCTCATGCTTCCAAGCCAGCTTCGATGCTCCAAATAGGTCCCTTGCACAGGTGACAATAAGAAGCTCTTCAGGAATAAAGAGGACACTCCATATTTTTTCCCCCCTTTATCGCAGAGCAATAAGCTCCACATCAAAGCATCCGTCCGCACATCGGGATGTTGCCCGTCTCCCATGGTTTCCGTGGGGGTGAGCCTTCGGATGCCGAGCACAGGGACGCGTCTCCCCTTCCAAGGGAGAGGGAAAGCTGGCAGCGTGGGCAGGCTCCACGCTGCCAGATGAGGCAGTGCCAGAAGAAAAGCAAAAGCTTGGTGAGGAAGAGCGAAATACAACCCCTACCTGATTGTGTTCGTGAGACAACGAGCCCTTCCCTCGGGATGGGGAACAGCTGCCATCAAGCTGCTCGCTACAATCCGCCGTCCACTGTAAAAGGGATAAAAAAAAAAAAAAAGGGATCGTGTAAAATAATAGCCGGGCTGGGAAAAACCGCTGCGTCAGTCCACAGCACACAGCAAACACCGTCCGGCTGTGGGCATCACTGTACACGTGCCGCCTCCCCCTTATTGAGGATGATTCCAAAGGCTTTGGCTCGGAAATGCTCCACCCGCCAACAGCGAGCGGAGGGAAGGTGCGGGAACAATTGCAGGAAGGCACCTGAAACGATGCTTTGCAATAAAAACCATCCCCAGTATTTCCTTGCAGACTCCAACAGTGTTTGGTATCCCAGGCGTGCGTTCTGGATCAAGGACAGCTTAACTCGATTCTTCTTTTTCACGGCAAGTTGGGAATTCTCTGCTTTTCCCAACTCTGTTCGCTTTCTGCGACAGACAAGAGTCCTGAGCTGCCAAAAACTCGTGGTTTTATTTTAAACAAAGCAGAGAACAGAGCTCAAAGCTGCAGGTTTGGCCGCTGCCGTATGCCGCCGCTGTGACGTGCGGCCTGGATGTCAGCCCTGCTGTCACACCAGCTTCACCCCACGGTGAAGGACATGGGCGCTGGGGGACTTCCCAGGCATAGGGAGAGGCCAGTAGCTCTGGAATATGACCCGCCGTTTCCCACAGGGTTTGACAGCAAGGTGCCTCCACCAAAATAATTCAATTTGGGGTCATTTGGGGGTTTTTTTTCCTCCCCCAGAGAAATGAAGGGTTGCATCATGCTGGGGAAAAACTAAAGTAATAAAAAAAAGAAAAAAAAATAATAATCAAGCAAACCAACATAAAATACACTGCTTAATCCTAAAGTCATCTCCTTGTCCCCCTGCAAAGTTGAGACTGAACCTTGGTGACCAGTTCCGTTTCTGAGGTCTTTCATCCTGGAAGTACCTGGCTGCTCCAGAGACACTGACCCCTTGGGATGCTGTCACCAAGGCTGATGCTCCAAGAAAACGAAAAGCCAATTCTGTCCAACCAGTAACTACCTGAGAGCTTCTTGACAAGGACGGATGAGCTCGCGACTAAGAGAAAGAGCCACCAGTCGAACTGCTCACCATCCCTGCGCAGCTCTGCCCTCATCGGAGAGCCCGCGCTACCTCAACCAGACAGCAAACAGCAGCCTTGTCTTTAATGAGCTCTTTAATGAGCTGCCCGTTGCTCTCCTGCCACCTCCGCTGACCTACCTGGTCATGATGCTATCACGCTTGAGATCCTTCTGCCAGACCTATGCGTATCTCCTTTAACAACCTGGAGTGCAACCACATGCCTGGAAAGTTCTCTCAAGCTACAGCTCACCCATTATTACGTCCACAGCCGAAAAAAACCTGCATTTTCCCTCTGACTTGCCTCTTTTTTTCCCGGTGGGTTCAAGGCTGGAGACACTCCCGTGATGGAAACGTCCATACTCTGGCATTCTCTGGACTGGAGATGGATGCAGCTCCTCTGGCCGGTGGTGTGGAGGATGGAGGAGCACACAATGTGCCTTTCCTTCCTTCCCCCGGCAAGAAGGGCAGTTAATTTGGGGATGTGGTACCATCCAAGCATCTTACACACATGGGTGAGAGGATTTATCCTCTCTTGCGCGGGGAAAACACTATTACAGCCACAAGGAAATGAACCGCAGAGAGATTAAGTAACTTGCCCAACATTAAAGATTAAGTTGCTGGCAGAACCTTGCAGTTAAAAACAATTTTCTTGGTTTCGGTCCAGCACCTTCCCCCTAAACCCATCCTTTTTCCTCCAGCTCTCATTCAGAGGGAACGCGTCACCTTCAAATCAGGCTGGCTTCCGCCAGGGTTACTCCAGCGAGCTGCAGGATACGTGCATGTTTATTCCTTGCTTTGATAAGAAGTGATCAGGAAGAGAAAAATCAGAAATAAAAATTCCCGGTTATTTCTTATAGAAACTGGGGGTATGAGGTGGGGAAAATCAACGTCTTCGGGAGACAGGTAATTCCTTCCTAACGCATCCCTTAAGACACGGCTCCACAAAAGCAGGTGACCTATGTAAAAGCCCATCCTCGCTTCTTGTCCCATATATAACCCTAAAAATACGAAACACTCCGTTTTGCTGGAGCTTCAGATAGAAATCCTAATTAAACTTATACACCAATGGTCTGGGGTACAACCACATTTAGTTGCTTAATTTGAGACGCCACTAAAAGGGGTCTAATTAAAAGGTTTCAACATTCAGGTCTTTCGTTATTCATTTTTCTTTTAAAATAAAACCTGACTGTTTTTAAAGACAGCATTCCCAGAACTGACGTTAAAAACCCCGCAGCTCCTCTTTTTCAGGGTAGGCCAGGAAGGAAAGCTAAAATCCCACTTCCACAACTGGAAAATGGATTTGGTCGTTGCAACCAAGGACCTTAACGCAAAAATTGTACCTGGGCTGCCATGAGAATTAGCAGCTTTTGTCCTAAAGATGGGCAGCAGCGTGGACAGGCTCCAAGCGGTTGTAAAACTTTGCCTAATAATTTATTTCTAATTCAGTAGTATTTCTAAACTTGACACGTTAAATAAAGCAGCACTTGCCTGTTTGACCTGAAGCCCCTCCAAGGCGTCACTTCAAATACAGCCATTTTCCAGCCTTAGGTTAAAAAAATGCACGATAAAGTACTTCGGATCACTTGATTTTTAAATTTAGTTTCTCCCACTTCTAACAGCTTTGATCCTCAAAATTTAAAACACCTCTTCAGCAAAATCTATTCTTAAAAAGGTTCCTTTGATTGATAATTTCTTTACACCGAGCCAATATATAAAGGGTCCAAAGCTCTGGATTAGATCCTCAGCTCCAGGAAACCTGCATGGCTCAGATAAATCAGATAAACGTTCCTGATATCAGATAAGGATGGGATCCTTCCTATATAGAATCACAGAATGGTTTGGGTGGGAAGGGACCTTAAAGATCATCTAGTTCTGACGCCCTGCCCCGGGCAGGGACACCTCCCACCACACCCAGGTTGCTCCAAGCCCCGGCCAACCTGGCCTTCAACCCCTCCAGGGATGGGGCAGCCACAGCTTCTCTGGGCAACCTGGGCCAGGGGCTCACCACCCTCCCAGCAAAGAATTTCTTCCCAATATCTCATCTAAATCTCCCCTCTTCCAGTTTAAAACTGTTGCCCCTTGTCCTGTCGCTCCAGGCCTTGGTAAAAAGTCTCTCTCAGTCTTTCTTCTAAGTCCACTTTATGCAGTGAAAAGCTGCAATAAGGTCTCCTCGAAGCCTTCTCTTCTCCAGGCTGAACCCTCCCAACTCCCTCAGCCTGTCCTCACAGCAGAGGTTTTCCAGCCCTCTGACCATTTCTGTGGCCTCCTCTGGACTCGCTCCAACACGTCCACGTCTTTCTTGAACGGAGTTGGACTCAGTATTCCAGGTGAGGCAGCTAGGAGTAAAGAATCACCTTCCTTGACCTGCTGGCCATGCTTCTTGTGACGCAACCCAGGATACGTGTGGCTTTCTGGACTGCAAGCGCACGCTGCCAGCTCATGCCCAATTTGTCGCTCACCAGTGCGCCCAAGTCCTTTATGGCAGGGCTGCTCTCAACTTATCCATTCCTCAGTCTGCCATGCTACTGGGGATCGCCCTGACCCAGGTGTAGGACCTTGCACTTGGCCCTGTTGAGCTTCATGAGGTTCACATGGAACTCCCCTCTGCTGGACTTGGGAACATTGGCTTTTGCACGCTGAGGTGCATGGGATGGGAGAAGCAGGCACCTCAGGAACTACTAGGAGAGCACCTTGCCCTCGTTACCCCAACCACTCCTCCCAATTTAAAGGCATAAACCAAGCCCTTAGGGAGGCAGGGCCTCATTTGTACGCAATTAATATACTTTGAGTGTGAAATGAGAGACAAAACGACCTGCAACAAAACTTCTCTGCATGCTGGAGGAGGTCGTGGGTCCTGGACAAACCCCGTCTGGACTCTGCCCTTCTCCCCATCACGGTACCTCCAGCTCGGCTTCGCCACACAATCTCATTAGCCGTTAAGCTAACATTAAGGCTTAATGCAAAGCAGTCTGGGGATCTCTCTGCTCGGGATCAGTCTCCCTCGTACTTCACATGAAGAGATGAAGACCCAAATCAGACCAGCAGATCCCTCCAGCAGCTCAAACACATCTTAGCTATCCAACGACGGCCACATCCTTACTCTTATGACCCTTCAGTCTTATTATTCTTATTTTGTCCACATAACCAGTATGTAAGTGGTCTCTAACCGAAATATTTTACCCTGCAGGGTAGGAAAGCACCTCTATCACAAATGAAGGATCACGGCAGCTTTACAAGGCCAAGGGCACAGAGCGGAGCTCCCCACTCCCTGCACCATGGGGTTCTTATCCCTTCAACAGTTCACATTTTCGCCATGCATCTGTCACGCCGTGGCACCAGAATACAAACGATTTCCCTCCAAACAACAACAACAGTTCAGGAGGTTTAATTTCTCCTTGTGTTGGATCTAAAACGTCCATTTTAGGAACACACCCAACTAGGACCATGTCATTCCTAATGACAACACCAAGCCACATCCTCACTAAAACCATCCCTCTGAAATACAGCGATTTCCTTCTCTGACATAACAGCCACGAAGCAAGCAAAAAAGTTATTGCACATACTAAAATGCCCACAAGAACCACACTTTTGGGGAGCATCTGGGGCTTTTGATCGACCTTCTGGTCTTGGTTGTTTCATGGACACCCCTGTGCATACGGACAGGAGCCCATCTCACCTCTGAGCATCCCCCCACCACAGGCCCTGCAGCTCTTCTCAATCCCTCCAGGATTTTTCCACTCTGGTGAAGCAGCATGGTGTTTGGGATGGAGAGACACACGCTTCATTTACAAACGAAACGTCCTTCACTTATTCACTTATTATTTCAGGAAGAAATTCTTTACTGTGAGGGTGATAAGGCACTGGAACAGGTTGCCCAGGGAAGCTGTTGATGCCCCGTCCCTGGAGGTGTTCAAGGCCAGGCTGGATGAGGCTTTGAGCAGCCTGGTCTAGTGGGAGGTGTCCCTGCCCAGGGCATTGGGCTTGGAACTAGATGATCTTTAAAGTCCCTTCCAACCTGAACCATTTTGCGTGATTCTGTGATTATAAATGGGAACCTTGCAGAAGTCAAAAAGCTTCGGGTCTCGCACCTTGAGACCATGGAAAAACAAAACCCAGTTGACAGGAGACCTCTACCGACTGGTTGGAGACCTCAGATCAGGCTGAACAAGCAAGGTGCCCCAACTCCAACCTTTTATTATGTCCTGCTTTACACCCCAACTCTCGAAAAGGTGCTCCCAGCTGGATGTGCATCCTCAATCCAGGTGACAAGCCATCGCCGTCCCCCAGGCCCTCTCCCACCCCACGCTGTGCCCTTCACCCACCTGCGAGATGTGGGACTGCGTCTTCTCGCTCTCGCCGTCCCCCTCCGTTTTATCCGTCAGCAGCCCCTGGACCTGATACTCCAGGACGTAGCTGTCGATGAAACGCTCCAGCTCCTCGATCTCCTGAGAGCGGCTGCTCCCCGCCTCCGAGGAGGCCGATGCCACTGACGAGTTCTCCATCCCTTCAGGAGAGACGCCGAGAAGGGAGGGGGCCTGAGAAAGTAAAATTAAAAAAAAAAAAAAAAAGCAAGAAATGATTTCCCAGTAATTATACAAAATTTAAAAAACAGTAGCCAAAGCCTGCCAGTTACCATGGGCAGGATACTTTTGCAGTACATCCGAGAACATTGACAATAATCCTAGGTGGTCACATTTAGAGCTTCCATTCGCGCACAACCGAAAAAAAAAAAATAAAAAAAATCCATTTCTCTAATATTTCTACATCTAAAGACAATAACAGACATCTTGCTTATCCTCCTTCTCAAAACCCAAAGTACTGAAAACCTCCAGACACACGCACAAGAGAAAACCCCCGATGAAAATGCTTAATTTAAAAAGCCCAGGGCATTGGGTGTGCTGGATAAGGGCGATAAGGTGGGGATGACGGGCAGGGGTGCGAGGAAGAGGATGATAATTGAAAAGCTTCTCTAGGACGGCAGCAGTAAATGCTGCTGAGTCAACGGCGCGACTGTAAATGGTCCAGCGAGGAGGTTTGCACGCGGACGTGAAAACAGACATCACGCCAGAAATTTATTTTTAAAACTTCTCCTTGTTAAAAATGGATTAGAAAGAGCAAAAAAGGGGAAAACCCTGCAAAACAACAAAGCATCTTCTGCATCAACCAGTTGACTGGCAGCGCCACAGAAGAAACGGTGCTATGCCTCCAGCTGAGCTCCGAGCCAGCACAGCCCCGAGCCCCTGTCACAGCAAAGGTGTCACCTCCATGGAGACACAAGCTCATGTTCATCTTGACCAGACACGGGTCCTCCTTCTCCCAACCCCAGTCCTACTCTGCCAGACCGCCAAGTGCCGTGGATCCATGGTTTCGCTGGCCGGAGCAACACGAACAGGTCCTTTCCTGGCTCCGAGGAGCCAGCGCTTCCAGGGAGATAGGCTCTGCTGGAGAACGGCTCTATAGAAGACATCGGGGCTTTATGATGTTTTTAAGATAAAGCATCCTCAGGATGCAAACTGACTCTGGACTATCAGCAGATAGCTCAGCCGAGACGCAAACCTTCAGAGGTGGGAGCCCGAATCACTAAATGTTCTGTATGGAGGTTTGGAACATCTTCTTACCGGTTAAAGTCCAAATACAGAGCAGAGGAGAAAGAGAAGAGCGTGCAAATGGAAACAGATGTATATTCAAATTCAGTCATTGCCTTCAAGGCTCGATTCAGCTACCCAAATGTCCCAACAGCCCCGGTTATCCCTCTCTCCGGTGTCTGCTCTAGGAGCACAGCCATCTCCTAAATATGTATATGTAGATTATGGCTAGCAGAATAAGAAGCCATTATCCAGGGGCTTACACTGCAAACCCTATTAGGATAGTCTTGTTTAGGACGCAGATCATCAAGGAATTAAGAGTCGTGCTGCAAATCAAAGCCAGACCCCTCTACATCCCCAGCCCCTCTCCTAAGCCAACACACGGAGAATGGATACACCACCCCACATATGGCTCTTCAACTAATACAAGAGACTGAATTCAAGTCACTTTCATCTCCTCTGATCCATATAGTGAATTAAAAACCTTAGCAAGTCCTGCAGTTAGCCTTTAACCGGGGAATGAACACATAAGGACATCGATAGCTGACATCCAGATCATCTGAAGAGGTGCATCTAATGACAAAAGCCGATGAAACCTCAAATGCAGCATTGCCAGCAAGGGCAGCTCTGATGACGTTCAGGTGGATGCTCCTGTGATCACTATGTGCGATCACAGCACATCCATCCCAGATAACACACTCCTCGGAACGTTGGCCAACGCTGTTTTCCAGCAACAGGCAGAACATCCCCTTCAACTCACTAAAATGCCATCTTCTCCAGCCAAGAACAGGGCAGCTCCACAGAGCACGCCATCACCAGGGACAAAAATGAAAGGTACGCTCCACAGGCAAACAAAAGGCACGGAGAAGTCCTCCTGTGGTCTCCTGAGATGGAAACAGCGCCAGAAGAACTTCACTCGGATGAAGGTGACCACGGATGCTTCTTCAAACATGGCTTAGGTTTAAAAGACTCCCAAAGCCCAGGTCAGAGCAAGGAGCCACAGCTCTTACATCTAACAGCAGCTGCACACTGTACGGTCAACACAAGAGCTTCCATGAGGACCACGCATCCGGTCATGTGAGCAAAGACAGGTACAGTTTGCTCTGAGGAGGGGACTGCCGCCACCCAAACCACCCTCTCACATGGTCCTCTCCCCTGCCCAGGTCTGGGGTGCCCAGGGGCACAGAGTGGGCAGCGGGGACCGTTCCAGCTACAAACACCTGCAGGTGACACTCTTCAAACCCCACACTTCAAGCACACATCACCGGATTTCTGGGAGGTCTCTCCTTGGGGTACTGACCCAAACCAAATTGTTTAGTTTGCAAACATGGGCTGAACGCACAGCAGCAAGAAGGACAAGAAGAGCCATCAAAAACTAAAGGGTTTTCCATGTGACATAAAAGCTCTGTGACTCATTGCTGTGGGAGATGGGACCGTTCTGGGGGGCTGACACCCCTTCTTTGGCCATCGGTCAGGTGCTGGCTCCGAGTTCACCCCAAGATCCGCATCCCCCATCCAGAGAAGCTGGGCTGAGTGATGGGGAGGGGGCTCAGCATCCCTATTGTCCCCCATCCAACCGCTGCAGAGGGAGCTTGGACCAAGCCCTCTCCTCCTTCCTATTTCTCCACGGCTGAACGACACACCTAGAAGAACAGAAACCATCAACTCCTGTACCTGAGCTGGGCACATTTCACATGAATTATGCTCTGGACCAAGGTCTTGTGGTAAGACCCATACTCCTCCTTCCCTGCGGTTGGGAGGGAAAAGACGCAGGAGATCCCACCACATTGCAGGACGCCAAGACTTCATATCCCTCACCCTCTCCTTCACCGAGAACTGGTATTTACAGTCTGTTTTGAGACAAGTAGAAAATTACCAAGCAAATTTGGAGTGAGTCACATGCCACCCGGAAGGGAAGGAGAAAAAAAAAAAAAAAAAAAAAAAAAAAAATCTGTTCCCAGCTCCTGAACTATTTCTCATCTGTCACTTCTGAACAATTGTGGCTTCATTTGGAAACTGCTGAGAACGAGCAGTTCTGGCCTAAGGATTTCATCTGCTTAAGGAATTATTCCCAAATGTGCCCGGACTGTCAAAAAGGCTCATTATGTAGATCAATATCACACATTAACTCCTGAACAAAAATCACGTGGCGTATTCAAAAGGAGGAAGAAAAAAAAAATAGACAAGGAAAAAAAACCCAAAAAACCAGAGGAGCCCTAGAGAGCATGGAGCCCTGGAGGAGGGCATGCCTCTCCCCTTTTAGCTAATTAGTGCCAATTACCATATGGAAAGCACCAATTATTACATAGAAAGTGCTAAAGAAAGAGCTGGGAGAAGAGGTGGCTGCAACGAGTCCCAGAGGGCACGATGGCGCGTGGGGAGGTGATGGCATGTGGTAGAGGACAGCTGATACAGGTGGCATCACTTGGGATGGAGAAAGCAGGGCATCCTCCATCCCCTGGGGCCACACAACACAAACCCAAAGGTTTTTTTGCCTTTTTTTTTTTTTTTTTTTTTTTAAGGCGGCACTGGAGGAAAATCAAGGCCAGGGGATGCTCCCCCTTGAACACCCACGATAAAGCAGAGCAAGGGCTAACACACGACTCCACTTTCGGGGTGCTCACCACCACGCTCAACCAGCATTTTGCTGGTTAGCAACAGGAGAGACAGCGGACTGAAAGGGAACGGGTTTGTCAGAAGTCACCAGGTCCAGCAAAGGAACACAAACTGCGTTATTTGAGACATTTCTGTATCTTTGGTAGGAAACCAAAACCAAGTCATCTCGCAGTAGCTTCATGCCTCTCTAAAGGAAACCAGAACTTTGCAGAAAGAGAACTCCTCTATGTTTAAGGGCGATGAATTACCACGTACACCCGAGACAGGACCATCGTTGTACACAAAGATCCCTAGAGCAGATGTCTAGGCACGGACTGCGAGTTGGTTGACATCTAACCCTTATAATAAGATAAAAGACTAACAAGTCATGGTCTGTAATCTTCTTTATGTGCTTAGTCTGCACAGAGTCAGTGTGAATCACGTAATGACACAGAGACCGGCCAACTGACGTGGACATCCCAACGTGGCGGCTGTGCTGGGGCCGCTGCTGATATGCCTTCATCACCCAACAGAAGCCGTCAATAAAAAGGCTCAAGAAGCAGAGGAACATCTTGACTTCATGGCATCTCCTGGCACTCCCTGCTAGAAACCATCTCTGAATTTTCTGAATTTGTCCTTTGAATTCCACTTCTGCCCACGCTCCCTTCCTATATCAGGGGTCATGGTTAGGACGACACGTGCCTGATCACTACAGCAGTGGCATAATACCCAAACTTGATGCTGACCCTGCTTTCAACAAGTGGTTGGACTAGAGACCTCCTGAGGTCTTCTCCAACCTGAATGGTTTCACGACTCCATGAGATGATGTTCAGGCACTTCATCGCTTAAGAAAGCCTCCGTTGCTCTCTCAGACTACTTTCCATACTTCATTCTGGGCAGTCTCACCCATTTTAGACGAGTATTTCCCAGTTATTGTGCAACTGCCTTCTCCCAGCCTGCCCAGAGATGTCCCAGTGCTCAGATGGGAGTTGTTTTGGTCACCGTCCTCTAGCAGTTTTGTCAAGACAGGGCTTTTTTCAGCTGTCACCCCTTCATTTCTGGGCTCTACCTAATTCTACCAAGCGTGAGATGCACGTATATAAAATGTACTTGACAAAACAAACACGAACCAATCACAGGTTTACAGAAGCCCATTTTCTGGGTCCTGCAAGCTGGTTCTTGGTTCAAGCAGCCTGGACCTTCAAGAGGGACAGATTTTGGAGCACAAATGGTGGCCACACCTTGGGAAGGGAAGCAGCCACCTAGATCCAAACCAATTCAAGCCCACCCACAAAGGTTTACTCTCCACACTAACGCTAAATCTTCTCTCCCTTTCCAAAATTAACCCGCTCCGCCAGGAAGGTGGCATGGGCTGGATGGTCTCCTGCTTTTCTTGGTGCCGCGTGTCATGAAACCTCTGTGCCTGGAGCAGGTTTCTCACCTCGCCCTCAAAACATGTACGAACAAGAGGTTTTCAAACAAAAAAACAACCGACATTTGAGGATCAAAGTGGTTGATGGCTTCCTAAACTGAGCAAACGCATGTTCTTGAGAGCTCTTCAGGGACTGGTGATCTGTTGGATCTGCGCTGGCATAGCACCACCAAGGATTCCCAGATAACAGATACGGTCCTTAATGATAATTAATAGAGATCAACCTCAAACCTTCTTTCCCCCCCGCCGTTCTCTCCTCCTCTCACCACTTTGTCGAGGCACAAAGTCTGTAAGTTTTGGGGGTCTGAAAATTACCTTCCAAGCCTTTCCTACGAAGCCCACGCTGTGCTCATTACTATGACCATGAAACATGGATCCACCAACAGAAAAAAGTCCAGAGATGTGCAAACTGCTTATTAGAACTTAGTAATTATCAGCTTTACTGTAATGTATTATTATTATTAATAGCTGTTATTTCAAAGAGTGACGTAAATGGAGTTCTTGCTTTAGTAACATTATACAGTTTATGGCAATTATATAGTTTTAGCTTTAATCAGCAAATAAACTCAATAGGAACAAGCATTTTTTTTATGACATTTCTGTGTTCGCCCAGTAGACGGAAGGTGGAAGCAACACTCACACAACAGACCAGCCCACCCTATGGGCCTGCCCATGGCTCGGGGTGTCAAGCCCAACACGTACCCCATCTCCAATAGGTGCTCCAGGCTTGTGTTGAACTTGAGGAACCAAGTGGTGAGTCTGATCGGTGAAGAACAGCAATGGAGAGAGAAACCAGTGTGGACTAGATGGGTGGGACGCAACAGCACAGGGGAACTTGCAACCAAAATGATATAAGAAAAGGAAGGTGGGTCCACGGTGAGAAGATGACAGGCACACAGGGATGGGAACGCACTTCCATCAGCTCACTGTGGCCCGGGTGAGAGGACCTCACACGTACGTCCTCCCCCAGGGCAGATGCTCCAGCCGTCCTCTCTCCAGCCCACCAGAACAAAGCTTCTCCAAAACCTGGACTGCAGCAGCTCAGCCATGCTGAGGCAGCACCACAGGGCAACCACACACCGCTCTTCCCCTGGGGTGGGACCCACCTGTGCCCCAGCCATCCCAAGGGCGCAGACACTCCAGGCCCATACAAACATCATTCCCTGAAGTGAGGAGTGGGGTCTTCTGGTCCAAAACATGTTGACATGGCAACCTTGTCAGCCAGACTGCTGCCCATGAAGAGATCTTCCTCATACAATGCTTGCTCCAACTCAACAAGACAAACCAACGCCCTAACCTACCATTAAGCCAACAACTGCACACCTTCTTGCTCCTACCCAAGGTCCAACCTGGTTGGGCATCAGCAAAGGAAAACAAAATAAAGAGGTTGCTTTTGCCGTTTTTTTGTGCTTCCATTGGATGGATGTTGAAAGCCTAAAACGCTTTCTCACACAACAAGTTTCTTTGAAGGTTGTGGCCTTCAAAGACAAGAGAACCAGGAGCACCGTGCTATCACACGCACCCAAATAGCGAAAGCTGGAAGTGAATTTACCCCCCAACTACACTGCCAGGAGTTAATACTCAACACTAACATCTACCAATGCTAACAACGATTGGAAAAGATTTCTAAAATACAGAGTTCAGGCAGAACCTCTTAATGCAGTGCTTAGCATCAGGCTTCTCCAGATTTAGGCACCTGTATCCAAATTCAATTATCAAAAGGTCAACTGACCACCAAATCCCAGTAAATGGCAAGCTCCCAGCCCATCTTTCCAACCACCTGGCCTCAGCTGTTTAGATATGAGTTTAAATGACTCAACGCATCCCAGGTGGAGAACCCATACCTCTTCCTTACTTGTCCTCCAGTTAAACCCTGAAAAGGTTCACACGCCAATCCTCTGTGCCTCCACGATTCCAAAAAGGGCAGGAGGAACGGCGGAGCAGCCTCTCTCCGCAGAAGATTTATTCCCCAGAAATGCCATCACAGGCCAGCCACCGGAGAGCCAGACTGTGACAGGCTCCAGAGCTACCCTGACAGATCGCTGAAAGCCTTTTTCTTGCCACATGGGATTTATCATCCCGGGTCTTCCGAGGAACAAGAGATGCTTCCTATAAAAGGCAGCCACGGTGCAAATTCTTCGCGTGCTGACGCAGCCACCTCCTTCGGGAGTCTTCTGTGGTAGGACAATCAGCATCCCTCTCGTGTTTGCTCTCCCTGGGGAGTTTATAACAAATACATTTTAAATACTGCTGTGATCCAGCAGGTCCCTTCTGCTCTGAGACACTGGGACGTGAACTGAGAAACACCCCAGCAGCCCACAGGTTTATTTATCTGTGCCTGCATGGCACGATGGTAAAACCAAACTGAAGAGACCTCCCAGCAAACCCCAGCGAGAGGCTCCAGCCCAGCTCCAGCCAGCAGACACCACGTCCTACCCCCTGAGCAATCAACATCGATTTTCACATTTCTTGTCTGGTCTCCAAAACCCACCCCCATTGCTCTCTGCTCCCTCCAGCGAAGACCTGTTGGACCGTCACCTCTCAGTGAGATGACACCCTCTTCTGCTCGGTGCCTATCTGGGACTGGGCAGAGAGGAACGGCACACGGTCAAACCTTCCATCATTATGTCCCTCGCACCGCCTCCCCACTGTCTTCTCCAAGCTGGCCTTTCTGAAGTTCATGGGGAAGGAGGTCCCTTCGGCCCCAAACCTGAGAGGTGAGGAATGCCTTGCCTGCACGGCCCAATGGGCGCAGGACAACTCTCCTACTTCTTATCAATGACTTCAGGTCAGGGGAAACCCTCTGCGTGCTTGAACTCTGCAAATAACCTTCTGCCAGCTTACGCTCTGGCAGCTGTACAGGCAGAAGGACCTTTGACCGTCTGCGTTTGGGGTTTGTCCTCCTGCCTATCAGCGCGGCCGGCGGGCAGCCGCTCGCCTCCCAGCATCTCCTTTTAATGAGCTCCTTCAGCAGCGATATTTTCTCTCGCCTAATCCAGCCGATTTCCAACAGCAAGTAATTAGCAACGTGTCTTTCTAAAGCGGCGAGAGCATCTCGGTGAATGAAAGGAGCAGTTTATCTTTATTGCCGGCGGCCAGCTTTCGTACCCAGCAAACCGCAGGAACGGTTACTATGGGAAATGAAAGCAATCGAGACGAACCACGACTCCCTCCATCCAGGTATTACCGCGTCTCCACGAGCGCGGACGAAGCATCACGTGCCTGGTTTGGATTTGCTGCTCCATAGCTGCTATTTTTCCATACGCCAAAACATCAAGCGCAGCAATTATATATATCCCGGATCTGATCCTTTTCCAATTAAAATGTAAACACCTTTGAAAACCACATTGAGCAACCGCTGCTGGCACTAGCCTCGGGCTTTTCAGATACTGATGCATCCGTGGTTGGCTGAGCATTTTATATATTTCATCATCCCTCCGCTCTCAGGTCTGGTTTCTGGTACCTGGTGATGCAGAAAAGCCCAAGTGACAAGAAAAAAGCCTAACAGCTGCCACGTTGCAGTGCCATCCACGAGCCTGGCATGCCACAGAGCGGGCGAACGCCACAGCGCGTCAAAACAGAGCTATTAAAATAAAAACACAGAAATAAATTGAGGGGAAAAAAACCCAAAAACAACAAAGGAGAGAGCCAGGAGACAACCAAGTGCAAAAGGCCACAGAATCCAACCCAAAGCGGCCGCCTGGACACAGTGATGCAGCAAGGGAGGGTGAAAATTAAGCAGAAAGCCCTAAATCCCTTGTTCTCAGCCAGACAATTTATTACATAGCTTGCTTCACTGCAATAAGGATTTTTTTGTGGTTGGGAGGTGGATTTTTTTTTTCTTTAAAAGAAACAAAACACAAACGCAAAGCATTGTCTACTTTTAGAAACACGAAGTCTGGGGGGGGGGGGGGGGATGTTACCTTTGGTTTCAAATGGATGCTACCAAGAAAAAGAAAGGCAAAACTAGCACACGGCTAATAAAACCACTGTCTCAACTTCAGGAGGTGAATGGAGGTGGGTTTATGGCCCACCTGATGGACGTTGGTCCCGTCCTGAGGTGGGATGCTCCGCGATGTGGGATGCCAGGGCATGGGGTCCACTGGAGCATCATTCTGGCTGCAACCCAAGAGCAAGGCACACTCCCCGTCCCCTGATTTTTCTACAAATTCGCTCCATGGAAATACATCAGAATTTCTAGGAATAAAACCTGAAGCAGGTCACAAAAAACCTGCAACCACAAGCCCCTGAATCAAGAACAGCCTGAGTTCTATAACCTATTTATACATCGCCTGATACTACGAACCGTGACTTAAGTCAGACTTAATCCCTTCTCACATTCCCCCACTTCTACTAAAAGCCAATGGAACGAGAGCCCACGTTACATCTTATCCTCGCTATTTCCCACCTTTCTAAAGGAAACATCAAGAAATAAAAATATTTGAAGAAACAGCAAAAAAAATAAAATAAAATATGCATATTTCACAGGTGCTCCACGATCTCCTCTTTGGAGCTGCACTGTTCCTCCTTCGAGAGCAGGAATTCATAGAATCATAGAATGGTTTGGGTTGGAAAGGACCTTAAAGATCATCTAGTTCCAACCCCCCTGCCATGGGCAGGGACACCTCCCACCACACCAGGTTGCTCCAAGCCCCATCCAACCTGGCCTTCAACACCTCCAGGGATGGGGCAGCCACAGCTTCTCCGGGCAACCTGGGCCAGGGGCTCACGACCCTCACAGCAAAGAATTGCTTCCCAGTATCTCATCTAAATCTCTCCTCTTCCAGCTTAAAACCATTCCCTCTCATCACATGGCTCCCCTCCCTGATCCAGAGTCCCTCCCCAGCTTTCCTGGAGCCCCTTGAGGGACTGGAAGGGGCTCAAAGGTCTCCCCAGAGCCTTCTCTTCTCCAGGCTGAACTCCCCCTGCTCTCTCAGCCTGTCCTCCCAGCAGAGGGGCTCCGGCCCTCCCAGCATCTCCGGGGCCTCCTCTGAATTATGCTAGAAGACATGAACGAAGGACGTTCTCCAGCCAGGAGGGCTTGCATTCATACACCGTGCAAACACCCGTCCAATCCCCAGGCAACCAATGCCTGTATTTTGCCCAGCTCCTCCACAATCCCCGGGGGATGAGCCCTGATCCCATGGAAGCAGCGGCCAGGGCGCAAAACTCCCTGCGCAGGCAGCGCTCTGCAGGCAAAGCGCACAGCCCACGTCCTAAATAAAAGCATTAGAATAACCAGCTGATCCGTACACTTTGCAATCGCACGTTTCGCCGGCGCGTTCGCATGCCGGCACCAGTTGCCACGTACCGTCTTTTACAAATAACCAAAGGGAAACCATTATCGGAAAGTAAATCTTTTCTTTTCAGGCACCCAGGCAATATAATGGGCACTTGGGCTGTGAAAAGCCCCGTAATCCTAAAAGACACAGCCAACTCTAAGTTGAGATGTCAACCCGCTGAAGTAATCCATCCCGTGGGTCGCTGTCGGTAGGGAGGGACTGGGCGGGAGCGGCATCCCACGGTCAGCAGCAGGGCAAGCGCAGAGGGTGCTTAATCCCTATTAAACCATGGCCGTAGTTTGCTGGCAAAGAGCATTTTTGCATCTGTACGCCGGCTTTTAGCAGCATTCAGAGGACATACCTTGGCTACCAGCCAAAATGCCGGGGCTGCCACTCTGGATGGATGGAGGGGTTTTTATGCTAGGAGGAGCCAGCTGGTCGTCTCCTCCTGGGAATCACAGGTTTGGGTTGGAAGGGACATTTCCAGGCCATCTAGTCCAGCCTCCCTGCCATGAGCAGGGACATCTTCAACCAGACCAGGTTGCTCAGAGCCCCGTCCAACCTGACCTGGGATGTTTCCAGGGATGGGGCATCTCCCACCTCTCTGGGCAACCTGGGCCAGGGGCTCACCACCCTCAGTGTAAAACATTTCTTCTACCTACTCTGAATCTCCCCTCTTTTAGTTTAGAATGATTACACCTTGTCCCATCACAACAGGCCCTTCTAAAAAGTTTGTCCCCATCTTTCTTCTAAGCCCCACTTGAAGTACGGAAACGGCCACAATAAGGGTCTCCCCGGAGCCTTCTCTTCTCCAGGCTGAACCCCCCCAGCTCTCTCAGCCTGTCCTCCCAGCAGAGGGGCTCCAGCCCTCCCAGCATCTCCGGGGCCTCCTCTGGCCCCGCTCCAACAGCTCCGTGTCCTTCTGCTGTTGGTGGCCCCAGAGCTGGAGGCAGCACTGCAGGGGGGTCTCCCCCGAGTGGAGCAGAGGGACAGAATCCCCCCCCCTCACCCTGCTGCCCACGCTGCTGGGGATGCAGCCCAGGCTGCGGGTGGCACGTTGTCGGCTCACGTCCAGCTTTCCAACCACCAGTACCCTCGAGTCCTTCTCAGCAGAGCTGCTCTCCATCCCTTCATCCCCCAGCCCGTATTGCTACGAGGGATTGCCCTGACACAGGCGCACGATCTTGCACTTGGCCTTGTTGAACCTCATGAAATTCACATCCTCATGGAATCTCACCTCCATCCCCACCAATTGCTCCCTTCATCATGGCTTTCCTCTTTTTTGGAAATTAAGCTCTTCTGTATGACAAGGCTGGGTGTAGGAGACCCTCAGGTGCCCCCCTTATTTGAATGATGAAATGGAAGCATGATGCTTTTTGCAACATCAGCCACCTTCTGCACCATGGAGAAAAGCAAATCATCCCTGGGTTCCTGCTGCTTTGACCGAGGGGAACAATCCTTCCCGGCCTCGGATCCGGTGATGTTTGGGCTTGGGTTACATGAGCAAAGCAAGGAGCAGATTTCAAGGAGAGACAATTCCCTATGAACCAAGCCTGGCTTGCTCACGGGGATCTCTGTCCCTTTTGCCTAACATGAGCTGCTCAGCTGGAACTGGGAAGAAAAATCAGCCAGTAAACCTCTGCCGTTTTGCAGAAGAAAGGGAAAATAAACAACTTACTATGTTCCTCTCCGAGATAGTTAAAGTCATCTGAACGACTCCGTGCACAGATATTTTCTGAATCTTTAATTACTTTCAGTGCTAAAAAAACCCCATACCCTAGAAAACCCCACTCAACAACACCCACAAACAAACAAAATTTCCAAAACCTGCCTTTGGATCCCGGACCCCCGCTCCTCCACCGCATTCAAATGTTCAAGTTATAAAATAAACAGCAGATTGGCTTTTCCATCACGGCCACCCCGGGAACATCAGTCCCCGACCTTATCAGTTCCCATACAGGCAGCATCCACGGCACTGCCATCGATGAGATCTTCTAAATATTCTAGCAGAAAAGAACAAGAATTTGGGAAACTGGCAATTCTGTACATGCAGAAGGAAAAGAAGTCCCTTCCTCATAATGCTTTTGGTCGAGTAATAATAAATTAAGAGGCAGGGAAGGAAAAAAAGCCCAGCAGAAGCACAAGGGGACAGGGAACCTTGGGGGGGGTTGGTGTTCAACACCACGGGAGCTGGTCCACCGTGACACAGAGCTGGCCAAGGAATGGGGACATCAGTGTCATGAAAGCTGAGCTTTCCAGGACCGCTGTCCCTTCTTCTGGCTTCTTCCAGATTTAAATATACTAATAAAAGAGCCACAGCTGCCTGCAAAAACAAGGAAAAAGCCACGAGCAGCATCTCCCACCTCCTACCTACTTGTTGAACCTTCTGCTCAGGAACGAAGGACACAGCCCGACACATACCCAGCAAAGCGACCGACCCTCACACATTTAATGACAGGTTTTTGACCCAGGAATGAGTCGGTTGCCAAAGCTTTCCCTTCCCCTGGGGTTGGACACAGTGTCCTCCTTAGCTCCTGGCCATATGGGCTGGACGTGGTCTAGACGGCAGGTTTCCATCCAGCAAAGTGATTGCATTATGGAGAAGTGATCCTCACTCCAACCAGAGGGACCATCCGAATTAAACCTGGCTCCCTGAGACTGCTGTGGGCAAAGGGTGTCATCTAAGACAGCTCTAACAGCTTAGGAAGATGCCCTTGCAGACCCTAAATCCATTTTTCAACCTACAAAGATCTCCTGCATGTTCTCACACATTATTTCTGATAGCAATTCAGAGAGCGCGTTTGGTACCCAGATTTCACATCAGGATCCCGATATCTGCTCCAGGAAGGGACGTGACCCAACGCAGACACCACTGTGCCCACCAAAGGTCCCACCAAGGCCAGGGATGCTGTGGTGCAGCAGGGAAGGGCTCCAGCTCACTGTGGACCCACCACCCCCAAAGCCCCAGCAGCAGGTGAAGCTCAGCCCCGGATGGGTGGTGATCCGGCCCTTCCCAAGCTTTGCCCAAGCAGCGTGGACCGAGCCCATGGGCTTAACCCTCCTCTCGAATCCATCCCCAGCTTTTAGCTCCTTCCTGCTGCTCATGAGACAGCTTGAACCAATTCACCAGGATAATGCACTTCCCTTAAGGAACCAGCCCGCAAATACCAAGGAAAGCACCTCCCCAGACAGGAATTTTCGGGAGTTACTGGCCAGCCACCAGCCTCCTTTTTGAGGCTTGAAGTGCATTTTTTCACAATCACTCCCAGACTATCGCTCTGCTCTGCAGCAGCAATGCAGCCGCAAATCTTCCCAAAAGCCCTTCCTGGGCGATCCCACTCCCCCATCAGTTATTCCCCCCCCTAAATCGCAGCGAGTGAGGGGTGATAAGAAGCCAGCGATGGGGATGGGAAGAAGAGCAGCCTGCCGAACCCCAGGGGTTAAAGATGCTGCAAGTATTTGCGCGGCCACATTTATCGCCCAGGGGAGCGCTGCGTTTGATTAATAAGAGGTAAATGAAGCAGCTCAACTCAGCTGAGCCCCGACAGGCAGGAGGAGGACAGGGAGGTTTTTCTTTAACACAAAGCAAACGGAGAGACAGGTACTTCCAGGACACGATAGCTGACCTATTTTGAGATGAACATGAGATCAAGCAAGCTTTGGGAGTGTCTGTTTACCTGCACCAGCAGCAACGATAGTCTAGACGACCAGCCCAGATTGAGACAAGTGACATTTAGCCTTGGGATCCACCAACCCTACGTCCTAACATGCCCTGCTGACAGTGTCCTTGACGTCAGTATGGTTCTGCAAACCCCAAGTCTCAGATGCCCCACTGAGCCCCAGCATTGCTGCCGGTGTGCTGGGGACAAGAACCTCAAGTTAATCCCAAAGTGTCCATGAGCTGCTCCTTGTGTCCAAGTCCTCCATCCAGCACGGACCCAAGTGCGCCACGCGCTGCACGTGTGATCGGGACGTGTCGCTGGCTCCACCACCGTGCCTCGCTTCCCTCTCTTGTAAAACGCAACAAGCCCTGTTAGGACTTCGTTTAAATGCTTGGCTTTCCCTTCTAGCTTGGGGAGGACCAAAGAGGTGTCAGAGCTTTCAAGGTGCGACTTTTAGGGAAGGCATCATAGATCTAGCAGGTCTTTGATGAACATCAGAAGTTTGGCCTTAGTTTTCAGAATGCCTCTGGGGTGAATGTATTTAGTAAATACCCAGCATCTCAGGAAACCAGGCCAAGAAGGCATCCAGAGAAGCTTTTTCTCCACAAACGCAGCCTGGTCAGGGATAGTGCCAGAAATACTTATTTCGATGTTTGCCTCCTGACCCAAAAGGAAATGCTGTTCCTATAGGGCTGGATGATGACTGGAGGACCCAGGACCACCTGCAGACAGCAAAGACCAACAGGATCTATTCTTTCAGGACAGCTGTGTCTACCCCAAGACCTCACTTACAGTGGAAAACCCACCAGCCATGTCAACTGGGGAACCTGCAGGCATAAGGACAACCCAGAAACACATCCATGAATGCGCCTGATACCATTTTTTGTTTTTTCATTGAAGGGTCCTTCACATTCATCATGAAGGTCTTCCCACAATGACCTCCACCACGTGGCAGCCCCACCGAACACGGCTGCAGGGACCTAAGGAGCTTGTGCCAGGCCAGGTTAGCATCTCAGAAAGTCCCCTCCTGCACCTCCCTTCACCGGTCAACCATCTCCTTACGCCCAAGGGATTAACAGCCCCGAAGTTAATCATAACAAGAACACAAGAGGAGGACTGTAATTGCAGCAAAGGGGAGCAGCATCAGCAGTTTTCAGCAGAAACATCATAGCAAGATGCCTGCTATTCACGTACCTTTGACCTCAGAGATGCAAATAAAGAGCCCAAACTATTTAACTTGGGCAAAATAAGAAAAGAAAAGAAATAAGGGAGAATTCGATCAATCAAGAGAGTGCATAACGCTGTATACCCAGATGGTATCTCACATTAAAGGGCCTTGCAGGTGGAAGCCCGTTGTTGCCGGCTCTTGGCTGCCTGTACAGTGCAAGTCAGATGAGGGCATCTGAGGGATCTTTGTGACCCACCAATTAAGCAGCTGAGCTTAACGAGGGACTGGAAAAGACACTTCTGGAATAAATTATACAATACGAAGGATCAAGAAAACAAATTCCGTGCCTAGCCCCGAGTTACTGCAAGCACTTGGAGACTTCAGAGGAAGATGCAACCACCGCTAACATAACCACAAAACGCCGAGGCTTTCCCCCCTCCCACTAGAGTTTTCTTTGGGGCTTTTCCCTCCCAAAGGGAACTTGAAGGACCTCTGTGCTTGCTGAGAACCCCTGGTCCACTGGGATACCCTGCTGCTGGTGAGCATCCCCACATGTCCACAATGTCCAGAAGAAGCCCAATGCCTTCCAGCTCCGGGAATGGGAGGTGAGACCTGGCACTCAAGTCCCACGTGTCCCCTCCTCCGGTGCGGGACAAGGGTCACATACCTCCCCTGCCTGCACTCATCCGAGGAACTGAATCCCTTTTTGCAGAAGTAAAATGCTGAACCCATCAAATAACAATATTTTTTTTAAAAATCACTTGTTTGCCAGCAGCCCAGCTTTGGCTTGGCGAATTTTAAATACTTTTGGTCAAATCACTGCAGCCAAAATGCTGGGAAGAAAACGCTGGAAAAAGTTCTTTCGAGTTGTTTTTTTTTTTAGGGTTTGGTATTTTTAAACAAAAGATTTTTACTTCTATTTCACAGTGATGTACGCTAAATTTCCACAGCTCTTTGTCATGCTGTAAATTACTTTAAAACATATTTCATTTTGGATTGAACACAGCAAATGTGACTTGACTTTATTTTCTTTCCTGTTTTAATGAAATAAAAATATCTACCCTGATTGACCCCAGCTAAAAATCCTCTTATCCCCCATGACTATCCTTATGATTTTTCTACAGGTTAATTAACTGAAAAAAAAAAATACAGTTCGTATCAATTATTTGTCCTATGGGCTGATATTTAGGAATATTCAGAATATCTAAGGATGATTTGGGGTATCCACCAGGACGCCGTCCAGGACAGAGCACATATTAAGTGTTACTGTAAGTAACATATATATTAGGAACTCACAGGAACCTCAGGAAAGGGTCACATATATCACTTTTGTTTTTTTTTAAAGAAGAGAAAAATTAGGAAAATAGGAACTCACATCCCCCCAAAGAGAGGGAGGGACCGCTTCAGCCCCAATTCTGCAGGCAAGGTGAGACATGAAGCACAACCCCACTGCCAGCCCTTTCGGGCTTTATCCTCCTAGCAATGCCTCCGCTTTGGCTTATTCCCAGCTCCTCCACAGGCTGCTCTGCCCCAGGAGGAAATATTTACTCTCCGGAGACTATCAGTCATTACACAAGATAACACCCAGGGCTGCAGAACCCCCAGTGCAGATAAAGCCTCACTGATGCTCGGATGATGCCTTGCTGCAACCTCTCCTGCTCCCTTTTCAGGTCAAACTGGATCTTGTACATGACAACGGGATAAAAAAAAAAAAAAAAAACCACCAAAAAAACCACCAACCCAAAACAAAACAGGTTTTCAGGATAATGCTGCTGACTTGTTGTTTTTCAAACCCTCTGCCACCAAGCCCCTGCGGTGCTGCTAACCTCTGCTGATCCCATCAGGTGGTTTAACCGGGGAGCTTAGTGGTAAGCCCTGTCCCTGCAAGGAGGCACCGAGTTATACAGGGTTATTCTTTGCCCGACGGGGACCGCAGAGGCTTTCAGATAGCACAGGGAGAATTCCCAACTTTACATTTTCAGGAAGAAAATTAAGCTTATGAATGGAGGGAACTCACCCTAAGATGCAATGTTTTGTTGCTGGATTGGTTTGTTTTGTTTTTTTTTTTCCCCCCTCTCCTAGGCTTTATTTTATTGATGTTGAAGTAGCTGTTAAATCCTGTTAAAACGCTGCAAATCCCTGTCTAGCTGAAAAAAGAATTTGGCACCTTTGAAAGGTAGCTGGCCTATATCTGTACCTAAATAAACCCTTTACGGAAGGGAAAGGGGGCACGTAGGGAAGGGAGAATCCACAGCAGGGAGGGCAGGGCAGCAGGAGGCGTCTTGCAGAAAAAAAAAAAAAAGGGATAGGGAACAAAAAAAAGGCTCGGCCACCAAATCCAGCAGGATGGCCATCAGAGCAGGAAAAGCGGTTCACAGGTATTGCACTATATCTGGCGACAAACCTTATCCTCTGGCTCACCTAGCCCGAACAAATGAACAATATTATTAAGAGACAGACGAGAAATCAAACAGCAGCTTGGAGAAACCAGGGAAGCCTCCCGAGAGCCAAGGAAACCTGCGCTATCTAGGGAAGAGCGAGATTATAATAATTAGGTCAGTTGGCGATAAGCCTTCTCGCTGCACACAGGCACACACGCGCTGCTGCCTTGCTGGAAAGTGGTGATGTCCCCGCGGA
This sequence comes from Rissa tridactyla, assembly GCF_028500815.1. NCBI lineage: Eukaryota > Metazoa > Chordata > Aves > Charadriiformes > Laridae > Rissa > Rissa tridactyla. Next base: position 84,252,538 of record NC_071497.1, on the reverse strand, counting down.
GCTGAGAAACCCAACAGCAACATTGCAGGAGCATGGACAAGACCGGTAGCAGAAAGCCTTCTCCAGCTGCAAACCACAGCAGCTGCACACCTCAAGGTCTGAGGATCGATAGCTGCAGCATGGGAAATTCCGATGGGATATCAGAAAATTCCTTCACTGTGAGCGTGGCTCAGCACCCAACAGGTGACCCAAGGGGATGTGCGATCTCCATCCTTGGAAACAGCATCAAGACGCAGCTGGATGAGGCCCTGAGCAGGCAGGTTTGACATAGAAGCTGACCCTGCGCTGAGCGGAGGGCTGGACCAGAGGACCTCCAGAGCTTCTTTCAATCCAGAATAACTCCAGGATCTTGCCTAGGGGGACATTCCCTCAGCCCAGACTTCCAGGACAAAGCCACCAGGTCTGACCTCCAGCTTAATCAGAGCCAGAATAAACTTCTTCCCAGCGGCAAGTGGCCTGAAAGTCCAGGTTGACCTTTAGGAGAGGTAAGAGGTTGACACGAAGCTCAAATACACAATAATCACACACAACGAGCAAAGTCTTCTGCTCCAGGAGGCAAAGAGGATGGTCCCACGCAGCAAGCACTGTATAGGCTATGTATGCACTTTTCCCTGTAAAAAGGGAGCTGGAGGCTTTCCATTACCCATCTCTTCCTTCCTGGATGGTTTGACATCAGCTCTGCCCATCCTGGCAGCGTCAGAGCTCAAGGACTTGAAAGAGCCCCAGCTACAGCCCCAGAGTGGGAGCTGGACCGAGCTCACATCCAGATGTTTGACACTGGACCAAGCAAACAGGAAAGGGAGACCAAAGAGGAGGATACGCACACTGCCCTGACCCGCCCCCCCTCCTCCTCCTCCTCCCCATCTGTATCACACGAGAGCCATCATCTGTCTCCAATTTGGCCGTCCAACACCAGGGCCCAACCTCCAATCCAGAAGACAGAAACCAGTCACCTACTGCTTGGTCTTCAGGGTCTCCCTTTGCATGGTGACTTGAATCAACCCCCACCCCTTCCAAAAACCACTTGCTTTTCTTAACAGTGGAGACAGATACTCCTTCCACTGGTCTCTCCAAAATTTTTTCCGAGCTGCTTCTTTGCAAACACCTCACCAGTATTCCCGCTTGCCCCTACATCAGCTCCCTGGACGGCTAAGGTCAACCCACACACCACCCAATGACATGAGATGCTCTTGTGAAGCCTCCCACTTTCAGACCACACCTCCAGCAAGGCATGTTGATACCAGCAAGCTTTTCCCACCGGCCAACTGCCGAGTACTCCACCACCACGTGAAGTCCTTCAGGACACAAGTACTTCACTGATTGACTGGTAACAGTGAAACCCAGTCTTTACACAAGAAGGGCATCCTACAGGCTCAACTGTCCTGTACATGCTTCATGCAACCACGAAGTTCCTGCAGAACTAGAGCTCCCTAGCCAAAAAACCATCAGCCCCCCGTAAATATACACAAATATTTTTCCATACTCCTAGGTCATGCAGAAGACCTCATGCAGGATGCTCATGTTCAGACAGCAAACTCCTCTCGTTAGCTTCCCGCCCGAGGCTCTCATTTGGTTAGGTACTCCGACCCCCCTCCAGCACGTTAGAAAACAGCAGCCACAGTTTCTCGTGCACTTTGAATCAAAGTTCATCACTTTTCTGTTAAAATAATTAGCTAATCAAACCCACTGCTTCCAAGCTGACACTCCTCCTAATGCTTTAATCAATAGACAGAGATGCTCGGAAGAGAACTAGTATGGTCTGAGTTAAGTGTAGGTGTTGCAAGGACAACGCTTTCCATTCACGTCCCTGGATGATATGGAAGAGACAACAAGAGAATCTGGAAGCACGCAACAGACAAGTCTACTGTAATAAAGTGGATAAACAGACAGAATTAAGGAAATAAGCGAAAAATTTTAGTTTGAGGCTTATTAACCTGTGGGAAGAAGGGGAGGAAGGCTTTACTGGCTGACACTTCACATCAAGCTCAGTGTAACACTTGTCGACAAGTGGAAAAGTTAGGAAGCATTAAGGGACGGAGGGGAGGACTCGCCAACAAATCCACCTCTTGACATCCACTGAGACAGATCAGAGAGTCACACCACCAGATGCTTAACCACCACCATGCTGGTTAACTAACAGCCTCTGACGGGTTCGCTCTGATTTGGTTAGATTTCTTAAAAAAAAAAAAAGATGAACACAAGCAAGCAAAGCTCAAGTTGGGTTACTGAAGCATTTCTAGGTGATGACCAACTTCAGACCTCCCAGCACACCCGACCACCTCCACGCAAATATTCATCTCAGCCGCTACATTTCCACAACTCCTCAATTACAAGTTCTTTCACAACTTCAGCCGCCACGTTATCACGAAACAAATTTAAACCACTTCCCATAAAACTTGACTTTAACACCTGTGGTGTCTCACAACAGCCAGAACAGGCAACATGATGCCCCCAGGCACCCACGCGTCACCTGCTGCAGCAGGTTGGCCCAGGGCAAGGAGCAAGAGACTTGAGGAAGGAGAAGACGTGTGATCTGACATGGGTATTACAAGAAGCAACTGGCTTCATTTCCTGGGGTTTCTTGTAAAAATATCTGGAAATTCTCAGAGTTTACATTTACTTAGTAGAGAGAGCCTAACCACCAGCATCCCCATCAGTGTACCACCATATTTGTTGGCTCCCAGACCAAAGAGATGGCTTCCTTACAAAGTGCCTCCTTCATCTTTCCAACCAGACTCCTTCCTTGTGTATTTATGGTTGGCAGTGCCCAGAGAGCCTCCTCCGCACACTTTTCATGGCAAACAGTTCCTTGAGAAGGTAAGTAACGTGAGGGGTAGGTGAAACATCCATCCTGAAAGGTTACCACACCTTCTCCAGAAACATCTGGCTGAACTGGACGGGTCTGATTCAGAGATGCCAAAAAAGATCAGACATCACTTCTGGGTCCTGGGCTGCACGCTCCTTTCCCCAAGATCTTGTGCTAGTCAAGGCCCTGTTTTGGGACACTCAACAAGATACCTTTGCTACCAGAAAACCACATTTGCTGTTCAATATGAGGACTCCCAGGTACTCCCTACGTACTTAGAAGGTCCCTAGAAGTGCTCCAGCCACACTGCAGAAGCTTGGTCTAGCCCTGCTGAGCAAACACAGTATTACCAAGCTATTAAAAGCTCTGCTGGAACTGATCCCATGACATGAGACTACCACCCAGCGTGCCAAAAGGCCTTGCTTTTCAGTTCTCCTCGAGCCTCTGGCACAACAGGGTCATGATGAAGGTCTGTATCAAGAGCTACAATGTTTGGTGCCAAATGAGGCGTTAACATGCAGAAAAAAAAAAAAAAAGCTTGAAACTTGTGACCACCAGAGAAGTCCTTGCTCACAGCACAGGAGCTTCAGTAAGGCCATATTTGGAGTTACTGATGTTCTACCAAAGGCTTGTGGAACCTTAAAATTCACCGTTGACTGAAATTCACCCATGTCAAAGTGGGATCAAACTCCGCTGCGTGCACCACACAGACCAAGAGTGAGGATTTGTTATGAAGCACTGGTAGCCCTATTACCATAAGCTACCAGAGAAACACTGCCAAGCCTCTCCCAACCTTCGGCAACACACAATCACAAGACTTTGCTCCCAGCCAGAGCCAAACAAGGAGCTAAGAGACCACCCGGGAGAGCCGACCATCAGTGAAGGAACAGCAAAGGCATGGGACTGCTGCCATGGAGGTAAGAGCTCCTCGGCAAGGATCCCATCACATACATCCTCAGCAAGGATCCTACCACATACAAATTATTACTCTTAGGAGTAATACTTTGAGAGAAGATAAAATTTGAGAGAAGAATAATTCGAGACGAAGGTAATTCCTACTCCAACAACCTTATAAAACCAAAGAATAACTGGCGCATGTTGGAATTTCCTAAGCAGAGCAAAATTGCTTTCGGGGTTTTATTCTCTGGGTTTTGGGGGGCTTGGGAGTTTCTTCTTCTTTTTATTTTCCCTTCTCCCCATTAAAAAGAAGCAGAGTCAGCTGTGCTGGCTTCCAGAAGAGGAGAACAATTAACGTGAAAGTAATGCACTTGTTTTTAATATAGTACATGGCACGCCAAATGCCTGGTATCACTCAGAGTGGCAGACGATTTAATGACTCCTTTGCTGAGCAGCAGTGTCTCAAAGCCCTGCGGAGAGCAAGCAATGCTTCCTCCCTGGTATTTAGCAACTGGTTCAGCTCTGCCGTGAAAGGCAAGCTGGCAGCAGTCCTGCACGGAGCGAGCGTCATCGTGCATCCATCATCCACGCAGACCTCTCCCATCAGTGCCCGGGCGAGCATGGCATCCTTCAGCGGCGCTGGTAGCACGACCGGAGTAATCTTCACTCCCCTCTCCCTGGTGAGTCCGTGCCACCAAATTTCATCCGTTTTTTTTTTTTTAATAGTATGACTAGGCTAGCCCCCAAAATTTCATTTGGCTGGACTCGCCTGCATCTCCGCAGACGTCCATGCTCACAGATGGGCAGCAGAGCAGGAGACCTGGAGCTGCTGCAGGTCTGGCAGCATGTCCTCCTCGCTGCGTTACTATCCTCCTGGCACAGGGAAAGCTCCTGCTGAGGGCTCATCCTCCCCCACCGCGCCCTTCCCCACCGAAACGTGCGGTGAGGAGGCAGACGGGCTCCTGCTGAATGAAGCGAGCGTAACCGAAGGTGCTCAAGGAAAACCTCGGCAAAGCGGGCAAGGGATGACTGTGCAAACTGGAGCAGGGGAAAGGCTGAGTCACTTCCTCCCCCAGAGCCCTAAATAGAGAGGAGCGTAAGGAAAATCATTCTCCAAGCTGACAAAAAAGGAAGAGAATCCCCAGTTTAAAAAAAAAAAAAAAAAAAGTAAATCAAAGTGCATATAGTGACAGCAGAAGGGGAAGGGACAGAAAAGGCAGCCTCATGCTCCAGCTGGAATGGGAAAGGCTGTCAGGAGCAGAGAGGGGCAGAGCATCATCTCTGGCTCCTTTGGGAACTGGGGGGGGAGGTGGGTCACTAATCACTTTTAACAGCAGCTCCAGCTGCAAGGCAAGTTCACAGACCATAGATGGTGCCGAAAAGCCACTGTGCTGCTGCGTTGTCTCCTCCAGGCGATGCTGCCGACCATGACCTCAGTCTTGATGGGAAACACCTGCAAGCCTGGCCAAGCTTTTAGGGACAGATTTTATGCACTCCCCAGTGTGCAAACGCTCTACATGAGCTTCTAGGTGACAGCACGTGAAACGCCCCTATTAGGAGCAGTAACGCTATAATACCTGATTATCCATCCCAGCAGGTACGCGGCGAGGCTAAGCTCAAGGCTGGAAAACACTTTTGAACTGCGGGATACCGGTACAGGCAGGAGACTCTGGAAAGAAATCAGCCACCAGCTTCTCTCTGCAAGCTCGGTGGTCGCGCACAAGCATAAAGCGCTGCGACAACAGCGTGGCAGCGTAGAACAGAATAGCTTGGGTTGGAAGGGACCTTTAAAGGTCACGTAGCATCATCCCACCACACCCGCCCAGGCAGCATCCCTACAGCCAGCTCCTCCTTCCCCATGTTCAAGGTGATTTGGGTTATTTCCTTAAAGAAAATGTAGTGAATTACTAAAGCCACTTCTGAGTTAACTGACCCGCCTGCAGCCAGACAGATAATATTTAAGCTAACGATTGCTGTAGCCTCTCCTTGTAGGATTTCCCTTTTCCACCCTCTTTCTTACAGCCTGTAAGTTCTTATCTTTAAGACCTGCACTCCTCTGTCAAATTTGGCTGAAATTAGTCCCCAGGTTAAAAAAGCTTCTGGAGAAATAGCGGATGACATCCAGTCTGAGCGCATAAGCCTCATTTCTGTTAATTGAAAAAAAAATAATAATCAAACCACAGAAATATAGAAAAGAAGCTTCAAAGTGGCTGTTTGCAGTGGATAAATAAATCTTTCACCCCATGTAATGCAAATATATTAAGAAGAAAAGCCGTGCAAATATCCTTTCTTGGAGCCGATTTCGAGAAAGACAATGTGTGCTCTGCAGGTGCTCCGAAACCTGGGAGCGAGAGAGAGGGACCGGCACCTTGGGGTGAATTTGTGCATTAAAAGCATCCGAGCGGAGAAGGATTCTGCGGCTCTGCTGACAACGAGTGCTCCACAGGGCTACAATGTCCTGCCTGCCACCGATGCTGCTCCGAGCATCCTCACAGGCAGGAAAAAACGCTCCTCTGCCTTTGTCAGGCCAGCGCAGGGATGGACAGAGCAGGGATGCAGGGAGGGATGGAAAACTCGCCATTCACCAGAAGAGCTTTCCAGAAGCGTACGTTTCATTTCAGAGCTGTTGTCGGAACGTGAGAAACTGCTGGTCCCAAAACAAGGGGCCTTTGGAGAAAGCCATACATCACACCTCATCACAGCTGGTCCCCTGCAGCTCTCCAGCCTCTTCATCCATATCCATGGCCTGCTCTTCCTCTAAGAGGCATCCATAGCCATTGTGGTGAGACCCCACAGCCCCTGAAAACTCCACCTAACTCACCTACTAGCTTGCAAGGATGAGACATGGACGTGGCGAGAAAAAGAAAGAAATCATTTTGAAACGCATCCCGAGCCTTCGCATCCTGCTGTGAAGTCTCCAGCTGCAAAAATTATTGCTGCAAGTTTTAGGATCACCAGCCAGGCTTCCTGAGCCAGAGAAAAATGTAATCAAAGACACCTCCAAGCCAATCACCTGGCTGGGAAGAGGCATTTCTTGGATCACCGATATGCCCTGATGCAAGGGAATATGGCTCCCATGGGTGCAGGCATCCACCCCCGTCTCTTCTCACCATGCAAAGCAAACACCACCTTAAACATAAAACATTTCTCTGTTATTTAACTCCAGCTGACAACCACAGCACAACCACAACCCTTCCTGCTTTCTTTTCCTCTCTTGTCCAGACACCCAAGATGGTAGTTTTGATGCCACGTTATTAAAATCCCCTCTGGCTTCATTGCAGCCAGACGCGGTGCCCAGAAGCCCTCCAGCCCAGGGGTTTGCTTCTGGCCAGGTGATGCAGGGAGCACCCAAAAGCAAAAGAGCATTTGCAGACCACTGCTTCAGACTGGCTTGGTTGGACCTAGAGCAAACCACAGTCCCACCAGTGATTGGAGTGCACACTTCTCTACAGGACAAAAAAAAAAAAATCCTTTAAAATTCACCCCACGATTATTCCTGCGAGATCCCCCATAAGCAAACACCAAGATGTGTTTTCGCAGACCTGACCACCCTTCAAAGCCACCTCCAGAAGCTGGTGGCCCCAAAATGACATCTCCACGGACCACATAGCAGAAGTAGCACCTTGCAGCCACAGCCACGAAGCGAGTCCAGCTCTGCAAAGCAGCTGCCCCAGCCCCGATCTCGCTGGTGGCTCTACCACCCGTGATCAGCTCCGTGCCAGCCGGCAAAGGTCTGGCTTCACAAACGAGATGCTCAATGCTCATGAAAGCCAAGACCCCCGAAACATCTGCAATTCATTTCTAGCTCAAAATGTTCTAGCAAATCTGCAACGTTCTAGCTCAAAAGCATTGTACTTGCAAAGACAGACTTGTGAGATTTAATTTAACGATGCAAAACCCCTGGGATCGTACCTACTTATTTGCAGAAGACCTTCTCAATGCTAGCTTGGGGATGGACCGGATGCCATCCCTGCTGCGTGGCATGGCACAGCTGATCACAGAGACCCAGGCTGCTGTGACATGCCACGCCGCTGAGCCGCAGCCTCCCATTCCACCCTTTCCACACCAACCCAGCTGCCCACCTCCTGGGCCAGCTACCACCCAATAAAACCGGCGGCAGACAAATGGCAACAGCCTGGTAGTGAACACCAGCTTCTCCCAAGCTTCTCCCGAGGTCCTGGCGAACACAAGCCAAGCAACACAGCTCCTCCAGGATTTCATGAGTTCAAAAGCATTTTTCAGAATTAATTACCAACGCTGTTTATGGTTCCCTGTTGCAGGTGGCTGGGGAAGCTGGTGGCAGCTGTGTGTCTTCCTGTAGCTTCTGCTTCGGCACGGGGCAGGCTCTGGCAGTGGTGAAGCCTTCCCGGGGTGAAGCAGGTTGTACAAACCAGTCCCAGCAAGATGGGTCAGATCCAGAGGGAGGGGGAAGGTTGGTCGAGTTTTTTTTGCATTAAGGCCAACTAAAATTGCCGGTGAGAAATTAAAAGCTTGTGGGCACCCACGTGCATCCTCAGGTCACCCAGGCATGACATGACACCAAGGGATGAGGCACACCGCACAGCCGCTCACCTCCGCTCCCCATCCCAGGCACATCATCCCACCCATAAACCTTTCCGTCCTGCCACCTGAGAGATGCAGATGACACCCACCACCACCCAGCGGCATGGTAGACGCAACCGTGCTGGGGAAGAAGGCGAAGCTGAGCTAGTGCTGATGGCCACAGAGGAGACGCCCTCGATAAATTGCTGCACGTTATGAAATACTCCTGCGGTATGCTCCCGGCCGACAGGCACGGCAGGATTTGGTCCTGCAGAGATAGCAGAGGCAGAAGTTTAGTTGTGTCACCACAGCTTCTCTTACCACCTAAGGAAACAGGTTTTTCTTCTCCTGTACCACGACTGCTACGTGTCTGGGGGACGGGGAGGCCAAGGGTTGCCTCTGTAGAAGAGGAGACAGGAGTCTTTCTGAAATAAGCAGGAGACTACTCCTGTTCAACCTGTGGTCCCTGAAGCCTCAGAGGTCCATGGACTCCCTCAAAGGAGTCTCCAAAAGCTAACTCGAAACAGCAAAGATCTCCAATCCATTATAGAGACACCATCCCCATTCCTGCCCGCTTCCGGGGTACCTCCACATTGCAGAAGACGATGCAGAGTCCTGCAAGCCAAGACCGACCATGGCACAGCCCAAGGCAGACGTGGAAGAAACAAAACCACTCCTTTCAGTGGGAAAGTTGATGGTTAAATACATAAGAGTTTTGAGAACACCCAATGTCATCCCTATTTCAGTCCGAGCTGAGCAGGAAACACGCTTCTTTTAGGATCACCAGCAAGGCATTTACGTTGTAAATAACTATATATATAAGTATATACATATGCACACACATACATATAAATAAATAAAAATAAAATAGCCAGTCTCTCAAACAAACAGAAAATGATTGGCTAGCCACACTAGCCCTTTATTTCGGCTGACTCAGTAATGCGCTAATTACACTTAGGTAGCAGAATTGCACCTTCTCCGAGGTGAGAACATCGCAAAGCATTTATGGAGATTACTTGTCCAGAAGCCTCAAGGCTTCCAGATTTTTGAGACAGGAACAGTTGTCCTTTCCCCAACCCGATGAAGACTGTGAGCTACAGAGCAGCAGACTGTTAACTCTGAAACTTAACAATGGCACGTGTAAAGAAATGTCTTAATACTTCTGCCAAACTGAAGAACAATGAAATCATGAGCAATATTTAATGGCTCCGTTGAAATAGTCGAGCAACATGCTAAATGTGCCCCAAACAGCTCCTGAAATAGCTCATCTGCTGGCCCCAGCTTCCATAGAAACCACAGGGTCTTGCTATACTTTTAGGGATAGCCCTCACAAATACACAGGGCCTCAAAGACTCACTTGACCAGCAAGAACATGAAATTAAATAAGGTCCAGGAGGGTTTTCTTGCCGCTCTGTAGAGACCTATGGGCAAAAACTCAAACAGTGACAACTACCACAATTTCACACTGCTCCTGCTGGGAAAAGACCAAGCAGCGGAAAGGACGGCTGCAAGGAGAAACAGGAGAGAGAGAGAGAGAGAGAGACCCAAAATAAAAAGGAAGGGGAGTCAGCGTAGCAAAATTTGTCCTCATCAGGAGGCCATGGTAGAGTAAACTCAACAGAACACTTCACCCCAAAGTGAGGACGCTCAGAGAGCAAAAAAAAGAGTATTTTTTCGCATCCAAGACCAAGCGCTGAAGGAGGGACATCTGGAGATAAAGCTCAGCACCTTGTCATCTTCCCTTTCACAGTCTGGATCAAGGGCTAACAACTTATCAAGTAAGTTTTCACGCTTTGCACATTATTTTTCACGGCTCTCAGGAACCCTCCGTATACCATTCCAATCCCATTTGTGCACGAAGTTGAGTCAGCTACGGGAATGAAGGTGTCCCAGTCAGCCAAGGCCCTCAGGTAGCTCACTCCTCTCCCAAATCCCATTGCAAAGGCAGACCTGATGTTCAGTTCATCTCCACAAATGATTCCTCAAGTCTCCCATCAGCCAGTGAGCTCCTGGGTCTTGGGCTTTACCCTCTAGCTCACCTGAGACAAGCCACTTCCCTTCACCTTCATCACCTTCACCTGCAGCTGCTCCTCTGCTTTCCTTTAAAAGCAACCTGAGATCTCATAAACGATAAAAAAAAATGCTTCCTAAAAGCTGCACAAGTCCCACAGCACTTTAACCATGACACCTTAAATTCACAGAGCCTGCCGATGCAGTACCCGCATCACAAGGAGGGCTCGGACAGAAGTCAGGGAGAAAGAGCTTTACATACAAGCACAGCCTGAGTTTCCCAAAACAGGCACTGCTCATCTCTCTGCCAAAGATAACACACTTAACACAGGGAAGCCACAGCCTACAAATTTTACTCAAGGCTCGAGGGAATAAAATCCAGCGCAAGGTTTTGCTCTTGGACCTCAGGATCAGCAAGGGCAGAGCAAAGCCTTTACAGTCCTTATGGGGAAAAATAACGTGGATTGCCACAATAAAATGTTTTTTTTTTTCCCCCCGCTCACCAGACATAAAGTGTGAATGCTTGCTTGTCACGGTCACAGAAGCCATAAGCCTAGCAGGATGCTTCCCTATCCATCCCGCATGGCACCCCCTGCCAGTGTCCGGTTGCTCAGAGGATGGTCCACCATCCAAAGACCTTCCTAGATTTTGGAGAGGAGGGACTATTAAATCACCTGGTCTTATTTTGGTATCTTTGGGTTGAGAGAAACAATGTAGAAGCTCAGTATATCTTCTGCTTCCTCCCATGTCTTTCGTTTCTGTTCACAAGGCTGTGACTTCAAGCTTCATCCTTCACCTGCCTCAGTGGTGGAGGAAGAGTAGCATGGATTACGGAAGCAGGAGTGAAGGTGGCACACATGGACATGGGGAAATGGCCTATTGCAGGGGACCCACCAGGTCTCCAGAGAGGCCGGGGCACTCCAGCCCTTCTCCTCATGCTGGGAAACTGCACCTACCCCTTTCCAATCTAAAGGGATTGCTACCTCATCCAGTGCGGGGTCTTATGGTGGGGAGACTCACCTCTACCAGAGGAGCCTGACACAGGGAACAGTCCCAGGAGACGAATCTTCGTCTCATTCTATGGAAAAACAACTCCCAGAACCAAGTTTTGAGGCACTGGGATGCCAGAGACACACAGCAACCGTGCCTCCAGGCGTACGGCTTTGCTGGGGGCAGCTGCAGCAAAAAATGTCCCAGGCCTGCCGGCTGCTCCACTGCCACTAACATCTGTTGTCCCCTCCTGTCACCCACGGTCCCCGAGACCACGTGCAGCCAGAGTGACTCTGCAGGAAAACGATAATCGTAAAATAACAACAAAACGTAGTCCCTGGTGAGCCCTCGCTTGCTACACCCAAACCCAACCCTGCGCCAAGGATGGGGAAAGCACCTCCCAGCAGGTGGGTGATGCTCCCGCCTCTGGACCACACAGCAGTGGACATCCCAGCGGGGGATGTCCCCCCTGTACAGATGCTCAGGGTGAAACCAGGCGGTACCTTTGTGCCTGCGGATGCTGCCACGGCTCTCGTCCTCCCACCCCCAGCTTTGCTGCAAAGGGGATAACGATGAACGAGGCTAATTGTGGTAGGGACCGCACGAGCGCTTGCCTCCGAGGGGTTTCCCCTCTCCTTTTTGTCCATGGCGGGGCTCGCCGGGGGAGATGGAGTAAGAGGCCAGCCATGCCCTTCGTTAGGACTAACGAAGCGGGCCAGGAAGCTTCCAGAGGCCGAGAGCCGAACCCGACTGCGGCCCCACACCTCCACGGTCCCCGTTACCGCCCTTCCCGCCGCTCGCCCTGGCGAGGAGAGGGAAAATTCAGGGGGAGGGCAGGGGGGTGCCCCACGTCCAGGCACAAACCGTCAGCGGAGGCAAGAGGAAAAAAACCCCAGACGGGACGAGGCCGAACCCCGCCGAGAGGCCGAACCTCCCCCCCATCCCCCCCCCCCGCCCCCCCGCCTCCATCTGCAAACATTAAAACCCAACCCCACAACCAGCCGCGCTCTTCGCTGCCCAGAGCGCAACCACGCGTGGGGTTTGGGTGTTGGTTTGGTTTGGGTTTTTTTAACTATTATTATTTCTGAGGGAGACAAAAGGCGGGACGCGTCCGTGTCCCCGTCCGTCGCCCCCCCCCCCCCCCCCAACCCGGCTGCTGTGTCATCGCCCCCCCCGCCCCGGCCTTACCGTGCTGCGGTGCCGGGCGGTGTCAGACCCCCTCCGGGAGGCTCATGGGCGCCGGGCTGAGGTGAGGAAGGGGGGGGGGGGACGAGGAGGGGACAGCGACACAGAAACAGGCACCCGGGGCGCCGCCCGCCCGTGAGGAGACACCCGGCTCCGGCTGGGGCGGAGGGACGGGCCGGGGCGGCCGGAGAGTGACGCGGTCGTCGCCGCCCCGCCCCTCCCGGCCCCCTCCGCTGACTCCTCCGCCGCCGGGGCCCTGACGGGAGATGTAGTCCGCGTCCCGCCGCCCTGCCTGCCCGGCTCCCCAGCGCCACGGAAGGCGGAGGGGGGGGGGGGGGGAGCCTTCATCACCCCCATCCCCCCCGGGACCACCGAGCCCACCCACCGCGGCTGTTAAAGCGCCCAGATTTCGGACCCCGCTTTTGCGGTGTTGTTTTTTTTCCCTCCCCTCCCCCCCCCCCCCCCCCCCCGCGTTGAAGGTTGTAAAATCGCCTTTTTGGCCCGTCTCCCTCACCAGCGAAGCTGCATCCGTCGGGATTCAGCCCCAGACCCCGTCTTCTCCCGGCTCTCCTCCTTCGTGGTCAGTCACATCCAGCCAGGCTTTAGGGAAGGGAGGGTTAAGCTGAGTTTAAAGGAAGGAAACTGCAAGGATTTCCATATAAATCATAGAATCACGGAATGGTTTGGGTTGGAAGGGGCCTTAAAGATCATCTAGTTCCATATGGAATGGGTAGGGACACCTCCCACCAGCCCAGGTTGCTCCAAGCCCCGGCCAACCTGGCCTTGAACCCCTCCAGGGATGGGGCAGCCACAGCTTCTCTGGGCAACCTGGGCCAGGGGCTCACCACCCTCACAGCAAACAATTTCTTCCCAATATCTCATCTCAATCTCCCCTCTTCCAGTTTTATACGGAAATGCTTGATTTGAGCAACCTGGTCTAGTGGGAGGCGTCCCTGCCCAGGGCAGGGGGTTGGAACGAGATGATCTTGAAGGTCCCTTCCAACCCAAACCATTCTACGGTTCTACAAAATACCCAAAACTCCGAGCCCAGAAATGTCAAAACCCGCATTTAAAGACCCTCCTAGCCAGCTGGATCCATTTCTCCCCTTCAGACCTGCTCAAAGCCACTTGGAAATGTTCCTACAGGCGATTTAAACCACCTTCTCCTCACTCCACCAGGCTCTCAAAAACCCCAACCCGCCTCGTCATTCCCCTTCTCCTGTTGTTTGGGTTATCCTCAAGGGGTAACTTTATTTCCAGCCGTGGATTCTTTGTCGCTCTCCCTCTAGTTCGGCCGTAGCATTCAGCCGGATAAATGGATCACGTTAATGAACACCAACGGAAGAACCGCAGCCATAAATTAGCCAGAAGAGCTGGCCTCTGAAGAAACCTTAATTCTACTTTGACGGCAAAATCAGATTCAAAAGATCTCTCTCCCCGCTGTGCTTTATTTTTGGCCGTATCGTTTGCTGGGCAGGTTGCCATGACAACCTTCTATTCACCGGAGGGTGGCTATAATTGGGCGAGCACATTGTTAATTTAGCTCCAGATTATTTTTTTTTTCATTATTTTTTTTTTTATTATTATTATTTTGGCGTATTTTAAGCAAAGGGGAACTGCCTGGATTTTTCGTATTTTTATCCGTGATCGTACTAGGGGGTTTAATTATTAATCCCAGCGCCAATAGCATCGCTCCGGCGAAGGCTGATCTGCCGTGCCGGGCTCACCGGGGCAGGCGACAGCTCTGCCCGCATCCCGTTTCTCCGGCTCATCCCCTCCTCCAGCTCCCCGAAATCCCCTCCAGACCCCCAGAATCCCTTCCAGACCCCCAAAGTCCCCTCCAGCCCCCCGAGCCCCGAAGCCAAGAGCCCCCAGGATTTCCCAGGGATGCTTCCAGGGGGCAAGGTTGGCGGAAAAAAAAAAAGGTAGGATCCGCTCTTGCATTAATTAATGAGCATTTTTTTTGAAATGCCAGTGCCATCGGGATTGTCAACTTTAACCTGACAACGGTTCATCTCAGCTCGTTATTAATAGCAAATCGCCCTTTTTGGAGAACGCCGGCCCGTAGGAGTGATATTAACGGTGTGAACACGCTGGCATGTGTGAAGTCCTGCTCCTGGGTGGGCACGTCAGGTCCTGGCGTGGCGGGACCTCTCCGAGCATCCCGCTCCTGCCCCACCCTGCTCAAGGCCTCCCTGACCCGGTGACATCGCAAAATGCCACCGGGTGCTCTCCTCCATCCTGGCTGGGAACGGAAAGGTGGCTGGAGAGTGGGTGTACTCCGGTCCGGGAGCCCAGGTGGGTGCCGGATCACAGCGGGCAACCTCCAGCCTGAGATTTTTGGTGCCATCTCTGCCATCTCACGCCAACCTCTCGCGGGTCTGAAGCTCCACGGTCACGCTGGTCATCGCGTCTGTTATTAACCCGTCCCAGCAGGAAGAAAGCGCAGCTTTATGGAAGCCGGGGACTTTTCTCCAGGAGCTGGCTTGGGTCCGGGTCCAAAGAGCAAAGTGGAGCTGTTGGTCCCATCCCCGCCTGGGTGCAGCCCTGCTCCCCTCAGCCCCTCCGACGTGCACGCTCCTTTTATCCCTGCTTCTGGCTTCATCCCCTTGGAGGGAAACTGGGAACGGAGAGGGTTTCCACTTAAAATGGAAAAAAAAAAAAAAAAAAAAAGAGAGGAGTTGTGAAAAGCTGGGGATGGAGGAGGGAATGGAAACATCCTCCTTTCAAGGAAAAGATGCTGTGGCTGCTGTTCTGGGTACCGTACGCCAGGTAATAACACGAGATGACTCAGTGCTTGGGAAATTAAATTGGCTCTTTATTAAAAGCGTGTATTTAGGGAGGTGGTGAGGTGTCAGGGGAGTTCCTCCATCGCTGTAGCGGAGGGAATTGGGGCAGGCTGCCTGGCTCCTGGTGCCACCAAGCACGGAGTCCACAAGATGCCGGGACCCGCCCGGGCAGGACCGTATCCTGCCTCAGCATCCTCCTAGGGCTGCTCCCGGGAAAGCGCTGAGCATCTCTGGGAAGAGGTTAAGAGCCTCCCTCAGTTCTCTCCCAGTTCAATGGGAACTGGCGGATCTCTGCCAGCGGGAAATGCTCCAGCCTCAAGATTTTTGTCCTGGGAAAATAGCAAGAGATGGGAAAAGAGCAGCCGGGGACGCGAAGATGTTTGAGAACACAAACTGTGACCAAAAAGATGCTGTGCTGGACTCCACCCTCGCCCTGGCAATACCCTTCAAAACGTCTTAGCAACGATGGGAACCTCTTGTGTTGAAGGGGAAATACGGAATATTTACAGAGCACCTTGCTCGTAGCTGTAGCGTTGTGGTAGCTTGGCATTCCTTTGCTAGCTCGGAGCAAATCTTGGCTTCACAGAGCGTAGCTGAAGGCAAAATTCAACGTACTGTGTTCTGCTCAAATTATACATCCCCTGTGCGGAAAGCTCACTTATACATACAGATAGGTACTGAAAAAATAAACTAAAGAAGAAGGGAATTCCTTTCTTCTTCCCCAAGGGCTTCCGGCACAGGTGGGACGATGGGGATGTCTCCCAGGATGGAGACGCAGGGATGCCCTCAGCAGGTTTCGAAGAAACGGCCTGCAAAATACCACCGTGGCCATCAAGTGCTTGGATGCTCCATCCGAGACTCCTAGAGGAAAAGAAACCCTTAAAAGAGTTGGGTCAACAATCTTCCTGCCAGAATCAGAGAGATCATTGTTCTGGCCGGGGCTGCAGTTGAGCTGAAAGCAAATAGACCTCCTTTAAAAACCCAAATAATAGACTTACTGTAGAAGCAACGACTGGAGACAGACGGGGTCTTTATTCCCATCTTGAGAGAGCCTGGGTGGTGGCTCTGCCGTCCTTCCCTAGAGCGGAGACGTCTGTCCGTGCCCAGGGTGGGGCCGGCGGTGTTGGACGTGGAGCTCCAGCGGTTCCTCCTCCACCCAAATCTTACAGCGTGAGATAACCTGGCTGCAAAACTAGAGAGAAAGTGAGGTGATGGCACGTGAATGCGGCCAGCCGGGATGTTTGCGGCAAAAAAGGCAGCACAAAGCTGTCAATAGTCTCTCCTACATATATATAAAAATCAAATTTCAGAGCAGGGTGCCCACGGGTGAAGCAACGCTTTGCTACGGCAAGAGGAGAAGCTGGTTTCAAAACGCCGGGTGCGGGGACAGGCTCCTTCCCCCACTTCTGAGTTATTTTTAGAAGGGCATTTGGATCCAGCTCAGCGATCGGTGCCAAGGCTGTTTTCAAGTCAAGGCTAAATTCACTGGTATTCGGCGGAGGGCTGGAACAGGATGGGTCCGGGACTCCCGGAGAACCGGGCTTATGAAGACTGTTTTGCCGCATATGGGTTGAAATCCAGCTCTGGTGCCACCTTCCGCGCTGCAGATGAGAAGACGTAACGCAGAACATTTGGGTTTTCTCCTTGACCTCCCGTGTCGCTTAAATAATATCCCTAATTTCCTGTATTTCACATAACTCAGCTGCATAATGGGGCTACCTGGACATAATTCATGACTTTCCTCCCGTGATTTAATTCCCAACTACCTCTTTCGATTAAAGAGGCCTTAGAAATGCAAAGTATGATTACCCAGGCAAGAAGAAATTACCGATTTAAGGGATTGCGACTATTCTAGCCCCGAGGAAACGTGGGCATTTGCAAAGGTCAAGCTGCTGAAAAGGCCAAGCCAAGAGCCGGCAGAGGCGTCGCAAGGACTTGGGACGGGTGATGAAGGATGGACATCCACACCAGGCAAGGCAGATCTTGTCAGACCCCTCCTCAGGGTGACAGAAAGCATCTCAGACAGGGACATCAATAACTCCGGGTTTGCCGGAGAACGGAGTCAAATTAACCGTTGACAAGCGCGTTTCGCAGAGGCACGGCTGGCCAGGAAATATCCCAGTAACCCAGAAATATCTCTCGCTTCCCCCCCTTGCTTGCCAATGGGATTCTTTTCCATAATCCCTTATTATGGATATTAATTGCATCAGAGGATTGCGATGCTGCTTCGAGGGGTGCAGCGGGCGGGAATGGCTCGTCGGTGGCGTGGGAGAAGCAGCAGGGGAATTTCACGGGCGTTAGGGTGAGGGATGCGGGAAATCCCGGGCACTGGGTGTGGGACGACAGCAAAGCACTCCTCCAGTTTGACCCTCTGGGGAGACCTTATTGCGGCCTTTCGATACTCAAAAGGGGCTTAGAAAGAAAGATGGGGGACAGATTTTTTAGTAGCATCTGTAGCGACAGGACAAGGGGCGATGGTTTTAAACTAACAGAGAGGAGATTCGGACAAGATACGAGGTAGAAATGTTTTACGCTGAGGGTGGTGAGACACTGGCCCAGGTTGCCCGGAGAGGTGGGAGATGCCCCATCCCTGGAAACATTCCAGGTCAGGTTGGACGGGGCTCTGAACGACCTGATCTAGTTGAAGATGTCCCTGCTCATGGCACTGGGGTTGGACTAGATGGCCTTGAAAGGTCCCTTCCAACCCAAAGCATTCTGTGATTCCATGATTCTGTGACGTGGCCATTTCATCACTCACCATTATATTCCATACAGGCAATTTATTGACACCGTTGTCTTTTAAGCAAACTATAGCCCCAAAAGACTACCTGGAATGAGGTAGTTGTAAAAAGGAGACAAAAACTAAGAAGCCTTGGAGGAAAACCATGCTTTAGGCAAGCTGGAGAGCTACCACTCTAGACCTGAGAATACTTTTCAACAGAAACAAGGCTGAAGAGAGCAGGCTGGGCACCGCACCGAGCTGTGATGGCGTCACTATAGGAGCCAGCTCCACCAGAGCCAGGGCAGGTATCGCCGGGGGGCTGGTAGCCCAACCCTTGGCTGGAGAGGGGTGGAAGGCAGCATGACTCAATGGGCTTGGGTTGAGATGACCTGGGCTCTGCCAGTGGTGATGGCAGATGAAAGCCTTCAGTTCTCAGCTTCAGTTTTCCTCCCCCGAAATGGGTACGGCTCTATTTACCCTGTTGGTAAAGTACTTTGTGAGTCAGCTTTCACCGGCTGGAAATGGCCACCGGTGTTCGTAGAGCTGCCAGCAGCCCCAGGGTTAGCAAGGACTGAGAAGGACTCTTTGAACACCTGTCTCTGGTCCTCAGGACAAAGTCCTAGGAGAAAATCTTCCTTCTTGGGAAAACAAGAAGTGTCTCAGGGTGTTACAGTCTCGTGCCTCATCTTCAGGGTGGTGGTGGCAGCTTCCTTGCCTGACCCTGGGTTACTCCAGGATCCGGTGGGGAAGAGCACGGAGCCCACCAAGGAGGTTGTCACCACACACCTACTCACACCAGCTTCTTGTTTCTCCCGCTCCTGGGAGCCCACATCCTCTGCAGTCACCTTCCTGCACCCTCTGTTATCTCCCACGCATCTTCTAATGGTGCTTTTCCTGGCCCTGACTCACCTGCTGGTATGGAGATCCTCCCTTTCCCACCAAAATCCTCTCTCATCTCCACCTACCGGCAGAGCCACCGCAAACAGGAAGGAGGGTTGGCAGCAAACATCACTCCAGCACCCATGAAGCATGGGTGAGCTTGGAAAACACGTATATTTATGTCAGATAAGTATAGTTTATACATTATGTGCAACGGAGAAACCATCAGGGTCGCTCAGACCCCGTTCCTTCCGGGGGTGGGGGGGACTTACACACCTCCCATCGCCAAGGAAATATGACGTCTCACAGCACCCGAGTCTTTCATCCTCTTTTGCCCACTGGGCATCTCCACGCTATGAAATGATAGTCCTTAATCGCATAATAAATTCCATAACCTGGACAAGGCAACTTGTGGTTCCCTCGTGCCAGCGGGTCAGGTTGAGCAACGACAAGAGCCCAGGATTTATCCTTGGTCTGCTAATAAAATAAACAAGCTTATCTTCACGCGGGTTTTGCTTCTTATCACATCGCTTTGGTAAAAAAACGCCGGGCTGACGGCCTCCCCTCCCTTCCCCAGTTTAGACCTGGGTACCCCAGTTTAGACCCCTTTGCCTTCCCAGTAAGGTTGGACTGGGGAGGAACGGGAAATACTTTTATTCCCTGCCGGCTGCAAAAGGTGTTAGAAGAAAAGGGCTTTGACACGCTCTTGGTTTTGATAGGGGGGGGGAACAAAAAAAATAAATAAATAAAGAGAGATAACAGTATCAAACCACGAGCACGCCGGGCGTATGGCAGGCATCTTATCACGCTGTGGCCTTCAGGAATCGGAGCGGGGCAGGTTTATATGAACCGTGCTGGGACAGAAGGATGTACGTGACAGAGAGCTCCTCATACAGTGTCTACGCGGGGCTGGAAATTTGCAGCTGCTGAATAACCGACGACGTGAAGGTACCCACGGACCTGCTCGACAGAAGTTAGTTATCTCCTCTAGGATAGGCCCTGGTTTGGCTGGTTGAGAGCAAAAGTTCTATTTATTTGCCCCAAAATACACAGTGCACAAAGTCTGAAATATCGTACCTGTCACCTTTCTTTTTTTCCTAGTCCTTCCCCCCAAAATCTCATTTGACCCCACGCCATGACCAGAAGGGAAATGGAAGCATTAAAACAGCCATTAAAAAGCAGTTCCTGGGGCTCTCTGCATCTCCACGGCGGTGGGCGGCTTTTGCCCCAGAGCTTCGGCAGTTCGTAAATGTATCATGCTTTAGCTAAATCAGGTTGTTTTACCCAAATCTCCTCCAACCATCCCATTGCTCTGGCTGGAAGAGGCAGCAGGAGCTCTGTGCCTGAGGGATGGCTTCCAGGATGCTGCTCTGGGACTTCCCAGGAACGTGAGGGTCACCAGGAGCTTCCGTCTCCAGCTACCTCTTCTTCATCTCTCTCCCCACATCAGCCAAGGACAACGGATGAGCTCTGGGTCCCGATGGCAAATCCAGCAACCCCAAGGCTTTCTCACCCTTGAACTTCATGCACAAGGAGGATGGACACATCCCTTCTCCCCTCTCCTGCCTCTCCCTCCATCACCAGCACCTCCGAGTTGCCTGTTTCCCAGGTTTCTGGTAAGAAAAAGACAGCTGAAGGACCACGGCCATAAGATCGCTGCAAATCAAACCGTATCCACAGCTCTCCTTAGGATGTTCGGACTCACGCGGTCGCTACATATTTTATAGGGTTTCCCAGTTCCGACAAAAAGCCGGCTCCTACTTGCTGGGAAGGGATATGTTTCTCCAGGACATCCCTCATAGAGGGATGTCCATGCACGGGTGGGAGCACTGACCGTTGCACCCCGTTTTGCTACAGGGTCTCAAATTGCCCATGTTTTCTCCTAAAAAAAATCATCCAAATGCTGTAAAAAAAAAATAAAGAGGCAAAATAAAACTTGCTTTTCCAACACGTCGCTGTAGCACGACGCTGCTCCAACCCAGCTGGGGAACCCCGGGCAGGGTTGGTCCCGCAGCACCTTGGCTTTACCGTGCGCCAGGACCGGACCGTTTTCCCCAGGGATGGGACGCAGGGAGATCTTCTCCCGTGTTTCCTCCATACGGTGAGTGAGGAAATTCCCTTTGTTTCCGAAGCGACAGTAGAATCAGGGAAGATGCTGGGTTCATCCCTCCTTAGCTTCCCTCCCGTGAATAAATATCAACAGGTCTTTGGAGCTAGACCAGGCTCAGCCCTTCAGTCGGGAGTTATTCCAGTGTCCCTTCTTCTTCTACTGTGGAAATAAAATGTTTAATTTAACTCAATTTCTAAATTATCCTAATTAAAAAGGGCTAGCAACACAAGTGCGCTCCACAGAGAGAAACTGCTTTCTGGAAAGGAAAGTAATCATGAAAGACCTGCTTTTGGACTCCAGATAATGTAATTTCCAGCAGATAATGTTTAATTTCTGTGTAATAAACCCATGTTCCCCAGCTGGGCTTCGTTCACACGGGCTGGAGAGCAGACGGTCGTAGTAATAGTAGACTCAAACCTTGGTTAGCATCTTCCAGGTCCTGGAGCTGAGGACAACCTTGTTGATTAGAAGTCCATGACGTTTGCAAGGCATTTCTAGCCATTTGGAGAAGCAGAGTGTCATAAAGCCAAGCACCTCAATGTCCTCAGCATCTTCTGAGGCAGTGGAACAGGTTGCCCAGGGAAGTTGTGGCTGCCCCATCACTGGAGGGCTTCAAGGCCAGGTTGGACGGGGCTTGGAGCAACCTGGGCTGGTGGGAGGTGTCCCTGCCCAGGGCAGGGGGGTTGGAACTAGATGGTCTTTAAGGTCCCTTCCAACCCAAACCGTTCTATGATTCTGGAAAACCACGAGATTTGGGGTTCTAGAATAGAATAGTTCAGTTGGGAGGGACCTACAACGATCATCTTGTCCAACTTCTGGAGCACTCAGCAGCTGCACCAGGTAAAATCCTTTCTTAATGATATATTTGATCCATTTTGGGATTCTGGCAAGTTGTAAGGAAAGATACCAGAGTCGTGCTATAAATCGCAGGAGAGCAAAGTGGTGGGGAAATGATTTTCTCCGGTTTTAAAGCAAATAAAGCCTGGTCACCTCTCCCGAGTGACGCATCCTCCTAGGAGGGATTGGACTTCACTACGAAGATAGACCTGAATAAATCTCCTTGTATTCGTTCTCTCCAGGACGCAGCGATTATAATTGCCGAGAAATGATCAAGGAATACAGGGATGCATGGCAGGACATGAAAGATGGACAAATTGAGTTGCAAGGATTTAACAGCAAAGGTAATTATGGGTGTGGGACCTGGGGCTGTGCTGGATTCTTCATCGGCTGGAGTCTTTAATCAAAGTTGTTTCTTTTTTTTTTGGGGGGGGTGTATTTAATAGAGGCTTCTAAAATACTCTGCTGGGGCTTAAACAAAATTGGTGGACGTTGTATGGGGATTACAGGGTGCGGTCCTTCAGGCTGCGTAAGAGAGGGCGTCAGAGGAGACCATCCCTCCCGGCCTTGAGCTCAGCAAGTCGATTCCTGCTCGCCTGGGGAAATATCCACACGCAGACAGCGCCTCGGAAATCCCGGATAAATTCTTTGGGTGCGCTGGCACGCAAAGGGCAAGTGTCAAACCTCGTGGCATCCCCGGCTGGGACGGGGCTGCGACCACCCCGCGAGGGCACCAGGGAAAAAAACACGTGAAGGAAAATAACTCCCTCTGGAGAGATGAGAGTTTGGGGGTTTAATAGATTTGAGCTTGTACGAATTAAAGGGGCTCTTTGCGAAGGGCTTATCCATCAACCGGATCTCAGGCACCGGGAGTATCGACATCCCTCACAGCGCTGCAAGCCCGAAGATCAGAGAACATATCTGACGGCCCCAAGTAGCTAAGATACCTCCAACATATATAAGGAGGTTTCTATTTCCCATCTTCAGCATGAAATTATTGTTTGTCCGTGCCTTTGCCTTCCGCTGCCTGATTCCCGTGGGGTCAGAGGGTTTGGCAGAGGTGGTGATAAACCACGTCCACGTTAATGCAGGGGAATACGCTCTTCCCCGTAATAATGGGAGTATATAATTCCCCGTAATATATGGGAATATATTATTCCCCAGAATGTATGGGAAAATATCATTCCCCATAATAATGAGAATATGTAATTCCCCATAATATATGGGAATTGTGGGAGGGCATCTCAGAGAAACAAAGGTCCTTTCTGCCCCTGGGGGCACAATACCTTCGCCAAGGAGCACCCTGAGGAGCTCCTCCTTGGTCCCACTGCACTCCTTAACTAGCTCCACGTCAAGCACGTGTCCTCCAGACCCACAGCCCCATCTTTCCCCGTCCCCTTCCCTCCTCCCAGAACCTCTTTGAGAGAAGAACGGGGAACTGCCTGCCTCTCCTGCGCCGCATCCAACACCACATCCAACGGCAGCTCCAGCTTTGAACGCCGGCGCAGACGGAGGAGGCCTCAGCCTTTGAAACCACCGCCCTGGGCTCCTGTTGAAGTTCATGGCAGGTGAAAGGTGGCAGCAAAGTTGACGTAAAGCGTTAGTCAAACAGAGCCGGGTTTCTGCCTCTGAGCCAGCGACCGGACCAACTGATATTTTGTTGTTTTTTTTTTTTTTATAGGTTTCATGCAATAGTTGGTCACATGGAGAACAAATTACACGAATGCTCGCGACCGTGGTGAGAACAGGTTCTCACCACCGTGACCCTGATATACCGGTAGCCTCCACTTCCCAGCCCTTTTCCCACATCCGAGTCTTTGCTGGCAGCAGCCAAGCCCCAGGGCAACCTGAGTCAGGTCCTGAACAAACACCGAGAGGAGAGGAGTTGGCCTTGATCCCCTGCCGTTGTACGGCACAGCTCGTCCCAGCCGTGGACGTTCACTGCTCGTGAGACAGAATCACAGAATAACAGTCGTCTAGGTCGGATGGGACCTGTCAGATCATCGAGTCCAACCATCAACCTAACTCTGACAAAAACCATCGCTAACCCACGTCCCTCAGCACCACGTCTGCCCGGCTTTCAAATACCTCTGGGGAAGACAATTCCACCACTTCCGTGGGCAGCCTCTTCCATCGCTTGATAACCCTTTTCATTTAGAAATTTTTCCTAATATCCATCCTAAACCTCCCCTGGTGCAACTTGAGGCTGTTTCCTCTTGTCCCATCGCCTGTTCCTTGGGAGCAGAGACCGACCCCCCCGGCTACCCCCTCCTTTCAGGGAGCTGCAGAGAGCGAGAAGGTCTCCCCTCAGCCTCCTTTTCTCCAGGCTGAACACCCCCAGCTCCCTCAGCCGCTCCTCACCAGACTTGTGCTCCAGACCCCTCACCAGCTCCGTTGCCCTTCTCTGGACACGCTCCAGCCCCTCAAGGTCTTTCTTGTGGTGAGGGGCCCAAAACTGGACACAGCCCTCGAGGTGGGGCCTCCCCAGTGCTGAGAACCGGGGGACGGTCACTGCCCCAGTCCTGCTGGCCACACTGTTTCTGCTACAGGCCAGGATGCTGGTGGCCTCCTTGGCCACCTGGGCACACTGCTGGCTCATATTCAGCCGCTGTCGACCAACACCCCCAGGTCCTTGTCCGCCGGGCAGCTCTCCAGCCGCTCTGCCCCAGGCCTGGAGCGTCCATGGGGTTGGTGTGACCCAAGTGCAGGACCCGGCACTTGGCCTTGGTGAACCTCACGCCATTGGCCTCGGCCCATCCATCCAGCCTGTCCACGTCCCTCTGCAGAGCCGTCCTGCCCTCAAGGAGATCAACACACCCGCCCAACTCGGTGTCGTCCACAAACCGACTGAGAAGCAGGCTTCTCCTTCGGCAGGAACGAGCCTCTGCCCACATAAACCCGGGAGACGATTAGACGCCTACGAACCTCCTCTGTTGTTTGCCTGCCACGAAGCTCCCTGCCCCTTTGACCTCATCCAGCTTTAGCATTTGAGACGCACTAAGTCAGCTGAATCCTTTCACATCCCAAATGTGCTCCCCCCCGCCCCGCCCCCTCGACTCCGTTAACAACCGCACTATCGCACAGTCCTTTCCAAATGCTTTTACAGTCAGACCGAGCCCAAAGCCTAAGGTTTATTGTTTTACCCTGCCTACAAGTTGCGGGGCCGGGGGGGCGGGGGGGCGGAGAAAATCAGGAGAGGGAAAAATAGAAAAAACAAGCTTCAATATTCAGGTTCTTAACACCGAGTAGTTAGAGAGCGGGAAGAAGCGTGTTTGATTTTAAGGAAAAAGTCCGTGCTTCTCCCTGAGTCTGTCCTTGAGCAGAAGATGGGATTAAAATTGCAATTAAATGTCGAAATAATGCGTCTGGGTATGAGGGGATACTTAACGCAAATGTTAGATACAAGCAAAAAAAGGTCCCCCAGGCCAAACCGATGCCTTCAGGAGAGGTTGCCGTTAACTACGGCGCTGAACTGGATGATCTCTTCTTTGAACGATCTTGAACGATCGCGTCCTTGGGAAATCCAGGACAAGCAGATTTCACGCTCAACCCGCTCAGTCTTGACTTAAAAACAAGGCCGTGCTTTCCTGCTTTTTTCCTGCTTTTTTCAGCTCTCCTTACTGAAGGCAGGAACGTGTTCTCTCTGTCTTCTAAAGAAGCCACCGCCATCAGACCTGGGTGCATCAAACCCCGGCCCGGGGCTGAGCCAGCTCGGGTCCGGCTTTTCTGCACCGATTTCCCCAGCAAACACCTTCCGCTGCCAGCACGGATACCATTTAAACCGGACAAATGGATATTAAGCTAAATGCTTCGCTCCCATCGGAAACAGTTTTGTCTTAGGAAAGATCCTAGCGTGCTGCTTAGGCCAAACTCCATCTTACGTTTAAGACTCAACGCGTCTGTCTTTACGACGCTGTGTCTCCATCCCAGTCTGGAATGTTATCCCGACACCAGGCTGCTCCCGTTTCCTTCATCTTCCCGCAACGATTAAATCCACGAGTTTGCATCTCTCTGTGTCTTGCCAACCTACTGAGACTTAAGCCACGGCGTATTTTCAACCCGCTGAAGGGAAGAGCTGTCTCTAACAGCTTACCAGTGGGTTTTCTTTGGTGGGAAGCTGCAGGAGCCTCCCCCAGCGTCTTTCCCGAGCGTCGGTGGCCGGATGGATCTCCTCTCCCAGTTGCACTCTTGCAGGCAGTGCGGGCGGGAGATATCCAGACCACTTTGCCGCGCGCAGGGCCAGCTCTCCTCCTTGCAAGCCCCAGTTCAGCAGCCAGCACTCCCGGGGGCTCACGGGGCCCAGGGGCAGCAGGGAAGCTTCCACAGCAGCTGCCTTCCCCATCCCATCCCATCCCGTCCCATCCAATCCCATTCCATCCCATCCCATCCCATCCCATCCCATCCCATCCCATCCATCCCATGCCATGCCATGCCATCCCATCCCATGGGTTTGTGTCTGGTGCTCCTCCATCCCTCTGCTCCTGCATCCCAGCAGCCCCTCCCCATCCTGATGCTCCACATCCTGGTGCTCCTGCATCTCTGTAATCCCCCCCATCCCGGCGCTCCTGCATCCCGCTGCGGTTGCACCCCGGTACTCTCCCGCATCCTGCTACTCGCCCCATGCTGGTCCCCATCCCAGTACCCGCCTGCGGTACCCCACATCCTGACATGCCACGTCCCAGTGCTCCTCGGCCCGGCACTTCCATCTCGGCGCCCCCATCCCACTCCCCCCCATCCTGGTGCCCCCATCCCAGTACCCCCACTCCAGCGCTCTCATCCCGATGCTCCTCCCACCCCAGCACCTCCAGCCTGGTGCTCCTCAGCCCAGCACTCCCATCCCAATATCCTCATCCCAATATCCCGCATTCCGGTGCTCCCCAGCCCGGCATCCCCCAACCCGGTATCCCCATCCCAATATCCCCCCTCCCGTCCTTCTCCCCCCGCCCCCCCGCCTCCGCCCCTCCCGGCAGCGGCGGGCGGTGACGCTGTGGCGCTCCCTGGTGGCGGCGAGAGCGCACTGCAGGCAGCGCCTCTGCCTGCACCCCCCTGCCTGCATCCACTGAATCCCCTGCCTGCATCCACCGAATCCCCTGCCTGCACCCCCCCAATCGCCTGCCCGCACCTAGAATCCCCTGCCTGCACCCCCCTGAACCCCTGCCTGCAACCCCCAAATCTCCTGCCTGCACCCCCCAATCCCCTGCCTGCACCCACCTGAACCCCTGCCTGCACCCCCTGGAACCCCTGCCTGCACCCATCAAATGCCCTGCCTGCACCCCCCTGCCTACACCCACCAAATCACCTGTCTGTGCCCCCCCTAATCCCCTGCCTGCACCTAGAATCCCCTACCCGCACCCCCCCATCCCCTGCCTGCATCCCCCAGTCCCCTGCCTGCACCTAGAATCCCCTGCCTGCGCCCCCCTGAACCCCTGCCTGCACCCCCAATCCCCTGCCTGCACCTAGAATCCCCTGCCTGCACCCCCCAATCCCCTGCCTGCATCCCCCAATCCCCTGCCTGCACCCCCCGAATCCCCTGCCTGCACCCCCTGCCAGCACCCCCCCACCCCCGGCCCACCCCACCATCTTCCCCTGCCACCCTGCCTGCACACCCACGGCTCCCACCTGCAGCGAGAGGACATGGGGGGACCTTTCCCACCTCACCCCATACAGGGCATCTCCCAAACCTTCCCCTACAGCGCCATGGGGGACGGCGCAGAGGGGCCCGGCTGCCTTACGGAGCACCCCATGGAAAGGGAGGAGAGCAGGAGGGATGCTGAGGGTGGTGGGGATGGGACCTCAGCAGGTGGGGCTGCGGTGAAGGACCACGTCCACGAGCTCCTAAGGTGCATGTAAGCCCTCACACGCTGCAGCTCCCACCCACCACAACTCCTCCACCCAGCCAACATCCCGGGAGGAGGATGGGATCCATCACGCTGCACTTTCAACTCTGTCCATCTGGGCCACGGGAAGGCCAACGACCACCCCACGAGCTGCCGTGAGGGACCATCTGGGACAGGCTGTCTCATTGCATTGCGTTAGCCACCGCGTTCCCCGGCTGCCTTCAGCCCCTTGGGCTCAGCTGCTGTCCTGCTCTCAAACCAGATCCATGAGATCTTCTGCTCTTGCAGCCCTTTCTTCAGGTCACCCGTCCCTTCCTGCCCACGCTCTTGCACAAGATGAAGTTTTTCCCTTGTGCCTTGGAGCCAACAAGGACGGACAGCGTGTTCCCAGCCGTCCTCAAGGATGTCTCTTCCCCCAGTGACCCATCGCATGGTCCCATGGCCGTGACAAGCAAGTGGGTCCTTCTGCCACCTCGGTGTCAGACCATCCTGGCAGGGTTCCTATAGGATCAGAGGAAGGTTTTAGGGTTTCGTGCTTGGAGCTCTGTCAGGCGGCTCTACTTTGGGGAAAAGTTTGGGGAAGGAAATGGTGGCCAGGGAAAAAGCACTGGCTGATGACGGAGATGGGGACACCAGAAAAGGCCACAGCACCTGCTCCCATACCAGCTTCCATGCATGGCAGGTTGGATTTCCCACCGGTTGCCCGGCAAAGCCGTTTGTCGGCTGGGCTGGACATACCAGCTGCTGAGGGTGCGCCTGTTGCTGCAGAGATGTTCACCACTGAGATTTCGGTGCCCAGGCAGGGTCCCAAGCTGGGTGCTCCCACCTAGAGCAGTTTGGGGGTTGTTTCCTCCACCCAAAGGCATCCTGAGGCTGAAGACATCCTTTTGAGATGCCTCCAACTGCGGTCAGACCCACTCCAGACCTGGTGTCAGCCTGGCTCAAGGTGGTAGAGCAAGCTCTGACCATGGGGACAGGTATCATCTCCTAACCCCAAACCTTTGGGAGTGGAGATCACTTGGGGAAACGCCACCAGGAACAGCACGATAAGAAGTGACCCAGCTTCCAGCAGCCAGGAGTTAAAGATGGGAACTGGATGCAGCTCCCAACTCAATTTCTTCTAACCAGCCCTTCCCCCGGGAATACAGCTCAGGGCCTTCCTGAAGCCAGGGTTGGAGATGAAAAGGCAAGGACAACCTGCAGCAGCAAGTCCCATAGCTGCATCTTTGCAAGAAGATACTTTATAGTTTGTTTTAACTTCCTCCTTGACCTCCTTTGGATGCTGTCTTGTTCTTCTCCTGGAAGTAATGAGTATTTCGTTCTCCAGAGGCCATCTCCACACCCATACGTGACTGTATCTTCTCCGCTCTCAATTTTAGGACTTCATGGGCATAGCCTGGGACCTGTTCCACTTCCCTGAACATGATTTGCATTAGGGAAAGTGCTACCAGGGTTAATTGGGGCTGCAGCTTATTTCAAATAATGACAATTTCAAAGTACAGGACTCTGCCAGCAAAGAACTGGACTCAGGCAGGAAGGTCTGGTGGGACACTAGGAAGTTCTTCCATGCACAGGAGAAAGCCCAGGGCTGTGTCTACACAGAGCTGGCCTCCTTGCTGGAGCAGCTGGTCATGGCCCAGCGACGCAGCTCTGTGCTGGGAAGGATCTGGCCCAGGAGATCTCTCTTGGGTTCCTCCTCATCCACCCAGCAACCCAAAAGCACGAGAGCCTTTGATTTTAGCATCAGGACTTTGCCTCTGCCCGTGACTGATGAAGCTTGCTCAGCACCGGCTGGTGGTCTGCTGGGTGCTGGCAGGGTGGGTGGTGCACAGCCTGCTCTGCTTGGCCCTGGTGCCCTCTCAATGGCCATGATGGCACACAGTGGCACTGAGGTGACGCTAAGCCCAGTGCCATCTTCTTCTCCAAATCCAAACCTGAGCCAAGGCCCTGGGTCCCACTCTAAGGCCAGGGGTCGGAACTAGATGATCTTTAAGGTCCCTTCCAACCTAAACCATTCTATGATTCTTTGATTCTATGGTCTACCCTCTCCACCATTTGGAGAAGAGCCCTTCCACGGTCTTCTTGCTCCTGCCCTTTAGCACCACAGCTCCAGGGTGGGTGGTGCGCCAGCCTGCTCTGCTTGTCCCAGATGCCCTCTCAATGGCCATGATGCCACACAGAGGGTAGCATTTAGTGGCATTGAGGTGACACTGAGCCCGGTGCCATTTTCTTCTCCAAATCCATCTGAGCCAAGGCCCTGGGTCCCGCTCTAAGGCTAGGGGTTGGAATTAGATGATCTTCAAAGTCCCTTCCAAACTAAACCATTCTATGATTCTTTGATTCTATGGTCTACCCTCTCCACCATTTGGAGAAGAGCCCTTCTGAGGGTCTTCTTGCTCCTGCCCATCACCTGCCTGAGCACCACAGCTCCAGGGAACCCACACACACGCACAGATCTGCTGCCCACACATGGCCCAGCTGGACACGCTACATGCCCACCGTGTCCCTGCATGTGGCCCAGGAGGGACGGATGTTTGTAAGGACCACCCCTGCTCCCATCTATGGTCAGCACTTGTCCAGAGACAAGAAATCTGGGTCCTGCTTCCAACTCTGACACCTTTGCAAGGTGGGTCTGGCTCCTCTGAGTGCTCCCCACCTCTACCAAGAGCCACGAAGAGGGGTCGGAAGCAGGGTTGGGAAAAAATCTACCTTTCCTGAGTTCCCTAGGAATGGAAATTAAATTAGGGGAGTAACTTGAGGAGCAAATGGAATGAGAGGGATGGGTTAAACAGTAGGATAAGCTGGAGGCCAGATGAACAAGGGTGGAAGGAGGTCCCCGTTTCTTGAGGCACCATGCTGGAGCACCATACTGGAGCACACTGCCTCCAAACCAGGTCCCATGGGAGCAAGGTTTCGTTCTCCTGCTGGGATCCGGTGATGGAGGGGGACTGGAAGGGGACTGGAAGGTCTCAAGGACCTCCTGACCTTGGATAGGAGCGAGGGGGCTCAGCGCCCTGCAGAGCTTCCCACCCGCAGTGCCTGGCTGTGCTCCCCGATGCTGGCCTGGCCGAGGGCAGCCAGCTTGAAGCACTGGAGTCGTATTTTCGGTTCTTTTTGGTTCTTTTTGGTTTCTCTGCTGTTTTACCAAGGAAGTAATTTGGGAGGGATGGAGAAGAGGGTTAAACCCAGCTAACAGCACCACTGCTGCACCGGTGTAACACCAGCCTTCTGCTATTTAAGTCAGATTAGAGCTATCAGCATAATCTCTCCGTGTAGATACAATTTCTATCTCCATCGAGAGCAGACAATCAGCGTAAAAAAAGACTCATTTTCTTGCTCCCCTGCCCCAGCTGTAGGAAGGCAGAAAAGATGGTCCACCCTGGCTGCGCCCAGGCACTGAAATCCACAAGCCTGGTCCCTTCCTTCACGCTTCGCCCCAGGTGCCCACATCCATGAGGACCTCCTGGCCCTGCGCGGGGGACAAGAGGGCTCCCATTCTTCTCAGGGAACTTGCTGGCTCGACAAGACAGGATTTAAGCTCCCCTCAACACCCTGCAGAAATGCTTGCCTGGCTTCTCCTCTTGCCAGGGAGCTCCCCCGGGCTGTGATTGTGCAGGTGGCCACAGAGGGGTGCCAGAGACTGCCTGTCTGCAGCCATCCATCCCTCCGCCAGGCACCAAACCCATCAGAGAAAGCGCTCTCCTCCTGCTTGCAGCCCACCAAACTGTCCTCTCAGGAACGTGGCCCAGCATCCTGGACTCTGCAGACCCTTCAGATCCTGCAAGTTGTGACAGCCGAGCACGCAACGCTGCTCGCAACACGGGAGTTAAGGTCCGCTGCGAGTCTCACCAACCGTTCTCAGTGCAGAGCAGGACGGGGACTACTAGGATCCCCTACAATAGCCCACGGCACTTGCAACTCAGTCCTTCCATAATCAAGGAATAAGGAAAGAATGATGCTAAATGTTGTTTACCCAAGTTCTGTCCCTTCGGAGTAACATTTTCCTGTTGCGATATCAGCAGGCAGTAAGTATCTGCAGGTAAAAAGACTCATCTAGAACTTAGAGCAAGTCATAAACTATTGTTATAGAGTAGAATAGAACCATAGAACAGTTCGGGTTGGAAGAGACCTTAAAGATCATCCAGTCCCACCCCCCTGCCCTGGGCAGGGACACCTCCCACCAGCCCAGGTTGCTCAAAGCTTCATCCAGCCTGGCCTTGATCAAGGGATGGAGCAGCCACAACCTCCCTGGGCAACCTGTTCCAGTGCCTCACCACCCTCACAGCAAAGAATTTCTTCCTAATATCCAACCTAAATCTCCCCTCTTTTGGCAGCGACCCGTGGTTTGGAGGAAATCCTCAGCCCCAAACCCTGATCTTCAGGGAGGCCCGAGGATGACCAGAACATTTTTTTATGGTCTTCCATGAGGAGTTACAAATCTCTCGCATCAAGTTCCATGAAAGAAGAGTTAACCATCCCTGGGATGAAGCTGGTTTTGAAGTCTGCGTTACAAACGTAGGCTGGAGAACCCTCAGCTGCAAGCGCGGTGCGTTTCGCGCGGCTGAGAGATGTTGCAGGACTCAGCAGACTCACACGTGCTCCTTGTTGCACGCGTGCTGCATCCTGGCAGATGCTCTTTCTTCACTCAGAGAAATCGCTGGATGCTCCCTGGGCTCCTCTCGCTTGTCTTCCTCTCCGCTTCCTTTCCCCTGGAACCTTCAGAGGAGAAAAACAATTCCTGGTCCACGTTTATTAAAACACGCCAATTTTAACGAGCCTTTAGGATGCAAAGTTGCTGCTGCGGTGAGCGCGTAGCTGGCCGAAGGCATGTTTGAGCAGAAGAAGAAGAAGAAGAGCATTGCATAAGGCAAGGAAGAGCAGAGTCAGCCGAAGGAGCTCAGGCTAGGGGAGAACAGCTGTAACAGCTGGATGAACAAGGAGGGCTCGCTGGGAGGCAGAGACAGGGGTGTTTTTATAAGCTAAACACGCATCCACAAATCACAGAACTCCTGCCAGGACCTTGACCTCTTGTGTTAATGACAAGGCAAGATCTGCAAGCAATTAAGTAAGGAGCCAGACTGAGGCGCTGCCAAATCGCCCAAATTCATCCTCAGTCACACAACAACGTTACTTAAGGCCCCGCTCCAGGGATTTAGAGCATGGCATCTCCTCTTCTTTTTAGAAATAGCCCCCTCCACCCGAAAACCAGCTAAGTTTCTAGCCCTCCTAAAAGGAGGGGGAGAAGAGGAGCGGAGGAACCTGGAAAATATGAACCAAGTTTAAACTCCCAGTTCAAAAACAAACCCAGAAAGGAAAGGAGACTTGGAGGAGCTGGGGGCAGGGGGGAAGGGGGGAAAGAGACGGGGGCTGACTCATGGTACTTGAATGCTTGGGGTTGGCAGTGCTGCCTGTGGCATTTCTGTTCGAGTCCAGCCCAGGAAACCCTGGAAGTTTTGCAAGACGCTGTCAGATGATTTCGAGACCAAAACTATGCTTCGGGTCGGCGACTCTGCCCAGCTCTGCTCCAACCGTGGCTCGTGACATTGATTTTTCAACCTCTGTTCATGAACTGAGGGGAAGGATAACCGAAGGCTAACATCCCTGCCATTACCCTCGTCCTCCAGCCAGCGTTGGGGACCCAGAGCAGCGTGTTGGAGCACGCTTTTGCCACCAAAGATGAGCAGCCAATTTTCGTGCACACCAGCAGCTCCAAAGGCCACGCAGTCATTTCGGGAAAGGTCTGACTCGGGGACAAATCCACAGAAAGTTTCTTTCCCCTCCAGCGCTCCTGGCACATCGATAACAACTCGCTTTTTCACGGGATGGAGGAAGGCCTGTGGGGTTCACAAGGGCAGGAAGAAGCTCCTCTGCCCGGATCTCCTGCAGGTAGCGCAGGGGGGCAGGAGAAAGATGCAGACACCCCTGTGGGACAAGCATCTCCATCCCGATGCTCAGGCACTAAACTCACTCGCAAAGCCTTGGAGCAAGGCTAAGATCATGCCAAGAGCGGACCTTGGAGATCTCCACACTGTGAGGTTGGGGTAGGGTACCACAGCCACCAGCTGGGACCATCAGGAGAAGGTGGAGGCACCAGCCAGTGGGAGCAAGATGAGCTGGAGAGAAATTACCGAGCGCAGGCTAGCTACCTGCACAGGGGATGGCTCAGAGCCAGCCGATTAGATGTGGAGATGCAGGTCTCCTAACGCTACCGTCTTGAGTTGTTTTGCTGACCCGAGGCAGCTAAAAATAAAGGCAAGTAGACAAAACATCGCCTGCTCTCCTGACAAAGACCATTAGTAACTAAGGCTGGCCGTAGAGAACCAGATTAGTGCGGCACAGCTGGATTCTCCGCAGCCTGCCCGATGCTCCTCCTGCGGCCAAGGACTTCCATAACACTCTTCTGCCTTAGCAATGTTTCAGGGAGCTTCCCTGACAGCTTTCCCCTCATTGGGGCACTGAGAAGATCTTTCTCGTCCACCTGAGGCGTAAGTGTATGTTTGGGACTTCTAACGCTTTGCCAGCTTGAAATACAGCTTTAGAGGGGGAGACGAGCAGAATCATGTCATAGAACAGAATCGTGGAATGGTTTGGGTTGGAAGGGACCTCAAAGATCATCCAGTTCCAACCTCCCTGCCCTGGGCAGGGACACCTCCCACCACAACAGGTTGCTCCAAGCCCCGTCCAACCTGGCCTTGAACACCTCCAGGGATGGGGCAGCCACAGCTTCTCTGGGCAACCTGGGCCAGGGGCTCACCACCTTCACAGCAAAGAATTTCTTCCTGATATCTAACCTAAATCTCCCCTCTTCCAGTTTGAAGCCATTCCCCCTCATCCTATCGCTACGTGCCCTTGTAAAAAGTCCCTCTCCTCTTTAACCCCTACCTTCTGCCTTACCGTAAATGAATAATGATGGGAAAACACATCGCTACAGAGCACCAGGATGCTCCCGGCATCCTTTCCAACACCACATTTAAGCGAGACCCCGGCACAGCTCTCAGCCACTGAGCCTTGAAAGACGGAGAGGTAATTTATAGCAACCTGCTCCTTTTTCCCCCAGCCTTTGCCATTCGCCTGCTCTTGGGGGAGCACAGGGCTCTCCACGGCCTCGCTGAAGAAATGGGGAAGCTGCCCCCACCCTTAAGGGGCTCCTGAACCCCACTGAAAGCCAACGAGGGGAAAACGTCCTGCTTTTTTTGCCAGGTTCATAAATCGGCCTCTGCTGAGCCTTGTCTTCAGCCAGAGCAGCCTGCCTCTTTCCCTGCTGTCTCAAATTATGCATCTCTTCTTTATTCCTCTCTCTTTTCGCTCCTCCTGGGTCTCCTCCTCCAGTCCAGAGCTGCAATTAAAAGTCCAGGTCTCTTCCGTTTCCCATGGAGAGAGTCGCAGAGAGTCACCCCTGCCAGAGGGGGGATTTCAAACCTTCCTCTGTGATGTGTCTCACCTCCAGTCCTTGGCCTTGCCTAAACTTTCCCAGCCCTTTCTTGTGGCTAGGAGGAGAACTCTTCTTAGGATGCATCATCAAGAGACTTGGGTAAATCTGGAATGCAGGTGCCATTTCCAGCAGCGTATGTTTCCCTGGAGCATTTGGCTGCTTCCTAATGGGAAAATTGTCTGCTAGGATGAATCCAAGAGCCCAAAGCTCTCAGCTCTTTGAAAAACATTATGCCTGAGTCTACCATTTGAGGCAGGTGAGTAACAGGGTTTGGGTTTGGTTTTTTTGGGGTAGAAAAATAACCGGAGGTACAAAGATCCTGAGCTACACAACATACCCATAGTAAAATTTTAGATATCTCCCAGGCTTCTTGTTTCTGTCAGTATAGAATCATAGAATCATAGAATGGTTTGCATTGGAAGGGACCTCAAAGATCATCCAGTGCCATCCCCCTGCCCTGGGCAGGGACACCTCCCACCACACCAGGTTGCTCCAAGCCCCGGCCAACCTGGCCTTGAACCCCTCCAGGGATGGGGCAGCCACAGCTTCTCTGGGCAACCTGGGCCAGGGGCTCACCACCCTCACAGCAAAGAATTTCTTCCCAAGATCTCATCTAAATCTCCCCTCTTCCAGTGTAAAACCGTTCCCCTTCGTCCCATGGCACCCCTCCCTGCTCCAGAGTCCCTCCCCAGTTTTCCTGGAGCCCCTTTAGGGACTGGAAGGGGCTGGAAGGTCTCCCTGGAGCCTTCTCTTCTCCAGGCTGAACCCCCCCCAACTCTCTCAGCCTGTCCTCCCAGCAGAGGGGCTCCGACCCTCAGATCGTCTTCACGGCCCTCCACCGGACCCGTTCCAACAGGTCCACGTCTTTCTTGTGCTGAGGACTCCAGAGCTGGACGCAGTACTCTCTGGTGGGGTCTCACCAGAGAGACCTTTCCCATTTCTTTCTGTTGCACTACAGCAAGGCTGTGGGCAGCTGGAATACAGCTCTCCTGAAAGATGCTGTGGATAATATCCTCGCGCTGCACACCGGCACTCGCCAATGTGACCTTGGTTAAAATTGGAAGCCATCCCAGAGCTTTCTCCTTCACTAATATATTTAGAAGCCTTTGCTGAGCCTGGCAGAGCAGCGCTAACCTGCGCACTCACAGGGTGTCAGAATAAATGTGCTGTGATAGATAGCTTGGGAATCGCGAGGCTACAGTAGAGCAGCAGGCACGGAATCGGAGTGGGTGTGAGGATCCAAGAGTCATCTTTTGGACCTTGGGCAAAGGCTCGCTGAGAAATAAATGATGTACTGCCCGTCCCAGAGGCTGGCCAGGGATGCGTACGCTGGGTTTAAGGGAGTCTAATTTACTCGTGCTGGTGGGAACTGCTCAAAGACACCTTTCTGAGTTCCACATGCTGATGCTCAGGTTTTTGTAAGCCTTGCTGTGATGAATGCCAGGATTGGCCTCTCTCGTGCGCTTCCCAAATCTCTTTGCCACTAGAGTGAAATATCTTGGCGGGAGATTATTTCTCTTTCAGGAGGGGGAGAGCTGGGAGCAGCGAGCAGGGAGTTTGCTGGGGGAGGTCGTCCCACCCTGTCTATTCTGGAAGTGCCCGATAACAGTTATGAGTTATAACACTTCAGATTACCAGGGCTCAAGGGAAACCTTCAGGTGACAGACACAAGGGCTGTCACCACCTCCTATCAAGAGAGATAAATCCGTGCATCACCTTCCTAAACCTCGCTCAGGGTAGATATCATTTGAAAAGAGGATAGCTTCTCTCACCTACTTCTCCAGCCCTTTCTGGTGCAAAGACCATTCAAACAGGAACATAGAGGTGTGATATACCCATACACCCAGGGTAGCCGTGTTTAAAATAAGGAAGCTGAGAGCACAGGCTAAGTGGAGAAGTTTAATGGTATCCCACCACAGCTGAGTAGCTGTAACCATCCTCATGCATGACCTAAGCCCACAAGGGTCAGATATTTCAGCCTACTAACTAGCGGTCCCGAACCGGAGGGAAACCACAGCTCCACCGGTGAATGGCAACTTGTGTTTCTCAATCATAGAACCACAGAAAGGTTTGGGTTGGAAGGGACCTTAAAGACCATCTAGTTCCAAACCCCCTGCCCTGGGCAGGGACACCTCCCACCAGCCCAGGTTGCTCCAAGCCCCGGCCAACCTGGCCTTGAACCCCTCCAGGGATGGGGCAGCCACAGCTTCTCTGGGCAACCCGGGCCAGGGGCTCACCACCCTCAGAGTGAAAAATTTCTTCCTGAGATCTCATCTAAACCTCCCCTCTTCCAGTTTGAAGCCATCACCCCTTATCTTATCACTACATGCCCCTGTAAAAAGTCCCTCTCCAACATTCAATCCGTTTGACTATCAGAGATGTGCAAGCTTAAAATCACCCGGGGTCCTGTCTCCTTCTAGAGCCTCACTGATGCTGCAAAGAACTCCACCTGTAGGCACCGGTGGCACGATTACTTATGGATAAGCTCGGAAGACTCCTCCATGAATAGGGTCTAGCTGGCTGATTAGGGATAAGTGAAACTAATTAATTTTGAGTCCATCAGAGGGCTTTTTGTACGGGGTGATTTCTTGGCGATGGGAGGTACCAGCCTGGTCCAGGCTATATGGAGTTGTATTTGCTGCGTTCACACATGCTGCGCGTAACAGCATGGAGCATCTCCTCGGTGCTGGTCACAAAGTGATAATATTCAGGGACAATGCAGACTTTTACACACTTCAATCAGCCTTGAAGAACCACCTCAAAGCTCAAGGTGTTCAGTTTCCACGCCGGTTTTGTCCCTGGGCTTTTTTTACAGCAGTATTATCTCCGAATTCAAACCGCTTAGCGTGTTATTAGTCTGATCCTGGCTGTGTTGAACCAGCAACCAGGCCCTCTGAGGCAACTGGTACCAATTCTCATCTGGTTGCTGCTATCCCCTGGTTGGTTTTATCTGGTCTTCTCGCATCTGATCGTTGACATCCAACAGTGAACTTGCAGAGCTGTTTGCACCGCACCGGGCAGATCCTTGTCTGAGATCTTCTTGCATTGCGGTAGCGCTACATCCAACTGCAGTGAAGCAGGACTGAGACGGTGACACCAGCGATAATGTGCTTTACAATGAGGCATTAATAAAGAGAAAAGCGCTCCGAGGTGACAAAGTTCCTACTAAGCTTAACAGCATTAGGCCTGTTTGGTTAAGTTTAAGAGATAATTGCTATAGTGACATGTTCACATTTCTAAAGTGCAAAAACAATAGTTCCTTTTTCGCAAATGTTAGGACGTTTCTCTTGGAAAAGAGAAGGGAGGATGGAATGAATGAATATCAGCTTAAGGAAATGAAAGCACGCGCATCACTGAAGGAAAAAAACCCCAACTCCTGAGGATTTTAACTTGAAGCACATTTAAAAATAGAAATAGGAAAAAAAATATTCAGAGATCTTCCCTGTACGAGGTCGTGCTCCTGCTGGACGAAAGGGCTGCCCACTGCAGTCAGCCCTGCTCGGGAGGGGTTTGGTACCTCTGCTGCAGAGATAACTCTCCTGAGCACGTTATCAGGCGCTGGAAACCTCCAAGGACACAGCTGCCAGCCCAGGCACCCTGTCAATGCCTGGTAATGACCTTGAGGGATCTTTTCATGGCAGCTTAAACTGATGGAAGGGATTGCTGCTGCAGTCCCACCCTTGGCCATACGCCCGTCAGAGAGGAGATGTGATGTAGCGAGTCAGAAGCTAATTCAGTCCAAAAAAAAGAATCACTTAAACATTATAGAATCATAGAATGGTTTGGGTTGGAAGGGACCTTAAAGATCATCTAGTTCCAACCCCCTGCCCTGGGCAGGGACACCTCCCGCCAGAACAGGTTGCTCCAAGCCCCGGCCAACGTGGCCTTGAACCCCTCCAGGGATGGGGCAGCCACAGCTTCTCTGGGCAACCTGGGCCAGGGGCTCACCACCCTCACAGTAAAGAATTTCTTCCTCAGATCTCATCTCAATCTCCCCTCTTCCAGTTTAAAACCGTTCCCCCTCGTCCTGTGGCTCCCCTCCCTGATCCAGAGTCCCTCCCCAGCTTTCCTGGAGCCCCTTGAGGGACTGGAAGGGGCTGGAAGGTCTCCCCGGGGCCTTCTCTTCTCCAGGCTGAACCCCCCCAGCTCTCTCAGCCTGTCCTCCCAGCAGAGTGGCTCCAGCCCTCCCAGCATCTTCATGGCCCTCCTCCGGACTTGCTCCAGATAAAGAGTCCCTCCCCATCTTTCCTGTAGGCCCCCTTTACATACTGGAAGGCCGCTATAAGGTCTCCCTTAGAGTCTTTATGCCAAGCCAACCCACAGATACTTAGCTCAGGATTGTCCTAGCCAACTACTTACTTCTTCCCACCTCCTGCCCCACTCTGTCCCTCCTAGAACATCTCATGCATCTCTTGGCTTCAGGTGGCCCAGATATTTCCCTGGCCTGAAGAAGGGTTTGCACGCCTGAGAGCTCATCTAGTTTTTCTGACTCTACCAGTTGGCCTAATAAAAGATAGCATCTCTCCACACACACCACTGACTTCAAGGAGCCCTCGCATGTAGCTGGTTCTGCCCAAGATAACCTGTCACTCCTCCAGCATTGTGCTTATCTGTGGGAACAGGGCGTGTGGGGCGGGAACCTCGCCTGGGTCCCGGGGTTTCCCTCCCTCTTCTGCACCTGAATGCGCTTATTGTTTGTGCGTCTTTGTCTGTCGGAGGGGAAGAAGGAGGCCTTCAATGAATTGGGTCAAACAAGTTTTTCAGCTGCATGCAGGTTAGGAGAGGCCACAAGAAAAGAACCACAGCCCTTTGAAGTCAGGCTGCTCCTTTTCTTTTTCACGGGCTGTTTTTTAGCTCTGACAGTGAGTGATACTTTCTCAGATGGAGACCAATTCACCGAACGCAAGAACAAAGGCTCTCTAAACACACCACTATCTAAGGGCTGGCATTGCAATGACATATCATTGATGGAAGGCCAGGAGGCAGCTCCAGCTAAATCATGTTTATAATAAGGGCGAACCTTTCCTCCGGGGCCTTTCACTCTAAAAAATGCAAGAACTGGGCAAAAATGAGGGCATCTTTCCATTCCTAAGGAAGGAATCTGCCATCAACAGATGTTAGTTTTGTCACTTGTATTTAGATATCAAGGTGGCAGGTACTTTTGAAATGCCTGGCCATGTTGATGATGTTCAATCCATGAAAAGACTCAAGGCCCGAGGTCCACAACTGAGATACGTGGCCTCCAGGCTTCACTGATCCCTGGGCACTGATGCCGAGGAGGCCACTGTTGACCTGGGAATTCCACACTCATCTCTCCTCGTTAGTCTTGGTTTTATGCACAGTTTTCTGTTTAACTTAAACAGTCTTAAGAGCAGGGACTAGGTTTTCCCCTTCTAGATAAATGCCTAGGCAATGAGGTGCAAACTCACATGTTCTCTCCGTCTCTCTCTCTCCCAGTTAATTATTTTATACAAAACAGAGAAAGAAGCTGAACAAGCCCCACTTCAGAATAACTTGCCAGGTGGCTAATCTCCTCAAAGCTGGGAAGGGGTCTTCAAGGTCTCCTCAAGCACTTCCAGATGGGTGCTCGAACTCATGGGTTATTAAATCAAAAGGCACAGCTCCCCCATGGCACTATTTGGCAAGAAAGGATTAGCTGGTACATTAATCTGCAAGAGACGGTCCAGCAGAGACCCCACAGAGGAGCAAGGACCTCCTTGCTGCCTGTTGCTCCCCATGGTCGCACCGTCTCCTTCCAGCCAGCTCACGACTACGTGATCGACGAAGCACCCATCCAGACCTGGTCTCAAGATTAGATTCGCCCGCTGTCCTTCCTGCAAATGCTCAAGCTCAGACCAAGAGGACGTGAGGCTGATCTCTGAAGCCCTTGCGGTATAGACGTAGCCCAGCTTCGCTCGCACAAACCATCTCACTCGGGACTGAGGGTCTTCTACAAACGTGGTGCAGCAATGCCGAAGCTCTCTTCTAAAACATTTCCATGTATGCAAATGAGGCTCTGCAGGCATAGCTTGACACAGGCTGAAGAGTTGGCATCACAAAACTAGGATTTCTTCCAAACCGCCACTGGGCCTCCCCATGGACATTTTGGAAATGCCAGGACACTTCCTTGGGGGTTTGAAAGAGCCTTTCTGGGGTGAATAACAGAACCTGCAGAAAGGTTAGCATCAAAATAGCTGCGGAGCAAGAGCATCTGCAGGGGAGGCGTAGCCAGGGGTTCAGTGTCACCGAGTCTGTGCAGCTGTCCTATGGCTAATGTAAAAGTCTGTATTCTGAAAAGGTCAAAAAGGCAATTAAAGAGACAAAAGACCAGCCCTTTCCAGTATCGAAGCAGATGCTCAGCCAAAACATTTGCCTGCAAGATTGTATTTCCTTAAGGTTTATTAACCATTAAGTGTTTTTAGGGATGGGATCATAAAGATAATGAACTGAATGACAAGTATAGTCAGGATTCCTTCGCAAATTATTCCCGCTGGGTTAGACAAGCGTTTGAAAAGCAAAATGCTTTGTTATGATTTTACAACAGGAGACTCTGAGCTTGTCCCTGGCAGCTCGTCTCCGCTTTAACTTGCTGGTGAAACCAGGGAACCTGCTGGGTTAAGGGAAAGCCGAGCAAAGCAGCCGTATTGGACCAGCAGCGGGATGATTTGCAAGGACTTTTTCCCTCGGGCAATGCCAGCTTAAAAAAATTTCCGCTCTCCCCACCCTGACTTCTCGCTGCATCACCCCATGCTCTTTAGTTGTCCTGGCACTAAAGCAGATCAGCCAACGGATCCAGGTTAAAAACAAAGAGTGAGGGGGTTTGGGGTGGGGTCTCTGTGCCAAGAACGGCTTCAATCAAATCACCTAAATGTCCAACTGCAGTCGTGTTTGAAGAGGTTATTTTTAATCTTGTTGTGCAACGAGAAGTCTTCCCCCCCTCCAGGGCATCAGCTATTAAAATATGCTGATTTCCAACTAAATATAACATTTTACTAGATTTTGGTTAGTAGGTGGGTATGTGATCAAAGCGGAGATTGTGGGGTTATCCACCAGGGGAGATGGGTAATAACATGCGAGAGGAAAACTGCGCCAGAAATCACAGCTAACCTTGTTTTGGGCGTAGGGAAGGGATGAGCTGAACAGCCAAGGTCCCTCCTGGCTCTGTTTTGCTACGACTCTGGGACAGAAACACACATTTACATCATCATAAAAATGAATACCCATTTTTTCAGAGTTTTACTACTTCAGTGTTTCACATTATAGAACAATGGATGTTGCACATGTATTTATTTGTTTGTACCAAATCATAGAATTTAATGGAGTTCAACTACAACGCCGTGGACACATAAATTATTGATGAGTTTATTCAAATTTATTCTCATGGACCTGAGAGCCGTTGCCCCAGCAAGCAGTTTGTAGAGGGGCCACCTCGTTTTGAAGGATGAGAGAATCTAACGGCACGGACATGGGTTGCTCCCGGCCGGAGCTCTCAGGGATGAAGCCTAAATGTGTTGGATAAAAAGGGAAACATCAATTTGTTTAAAAGCAACTTAAATGAAGAAAGTCCTGTTGTCGGTGACCTGACTTGACAGATGTACGTAGCGACCAGAAACAAGATTTTTAGAACTAGTGGATTTTCACACCTCATTTTTTTATTCCTGGAGGATTAAAACACACTTTGTTGCTTATTTCAATTGCCAATTCTCTTCTGAGGCCTGGATGAAGAAGTCATTGAGCTAAGTTAGGCAAGGAAATGGAAATGAAGTAAATAGTCTCCCTGCATCTGCAGGAAAGTCGGCTTCTGTCCAAAGGTGCCTTAGTTCCTCAAGAAACCAGGGCTTCATGTGCTTCGCCTTGACTGTAACTGCTCCACTGATCTGGGAGTATTTGCAAATTTGGTAATTAAGGAAATTTAATAGAGTGTAATAAGCCTAGGACTTTCAAACAGTTGTAATCCTTTATTTTTGAAGGTGTATGTAATTTAAATACAAAAAACCTGCTCTAAGTAAAAACCATTAAAAGAGATTCATTTTGGTCTCCATCCTGCTGGCTTACTGCATCTCAAGGAGGAAATGGGGATGTCTGATCCAGGTGCAGGGGAGGTTGAAGTCCAGGGGGAAAAATGAGGTTTGTTCTGCTCCTTGACCCAGATCTTGGGGCCATCATCTGCCCTGGCCAAGCTCTGGAGCCCTCTGGGAAGGGGTGGCTGAACATACCCATCACCTTCTCGTGGTGCACTCATCCAGGCAGCCTGGCTGAATGGAGAACCCGAGAATCAGATCATCAGAGAATCAGAGAATGTGTTGGGTTGGAAGGGACCTTTAAAGGTCATCTAGTCCGACCCCCCTGCAGTAAGCAGGGACATCTTTAACTAGATCAGATTGCTCAGAAAGTTCCTGCTGAGCCAAGCTGCAGGAATGTCACATCTCAGGACAAGCTGTGTGCAGTGTGAACATCAAAGGCTCAATTCAGTTGCCTAAACGTAGGTCTCCAATGCCACGTGAGATGCTCTAGGTACTGAGACGATGCCTGATGGCCATGACACAGGGCTCACAGGAGACATGTCATGGAGTGGTGGCTGAAGGCAACACCAGAGATGGCCTCAAACATCTCAGCTAACATAGGAGGCGCTCGTTTAGGCAACCCAGAGGCCCATGGGCCTGAGCTACCACCATGTTCTTCTTCAGTGAGGATGGGAGACATGTGGGTCATGAGACTGCAGTGGTTGTGCCTGTTCCAGTTCACTCTTCCCCTTGCAGGGCAAACAGTCCTGAAACCTGAAGGACTCCCGAGCAACGAAGCTGGATGGAGCCAACAGAGAACCCCCCAGGACCTCTCAGCTAGAGCAGACCTCGCC
Source organism: Rissa tridactyla (assembly GCF_028500815.1). Lineage (NCBI taxonomy): Eukaryota > Metazoa > Chordata > Aves > Charadriiformes > Laridae > Rissa > Rissa tridactyla. Next base: position 84,208,645 of record NC_071497.1, on the reverse strand, counting down.
TGGCTCCTGCCTCATCCACCACCCAGACCCAGGGGCAAGGATGCATCCAGGGCAGCAAGGGCTGGGCAGGGTGTAGGGCTGAAGCTCTTTGTACTCTGATTGTTCCCAGATACCGCGTGATGCATTAAAATACTTGGCATGGTGGGGAACACGGGCTTGTGTTCGCAAAGCTGGGAGTAAGGAGTGAGTAGTTATCCTAATCTCTGCCTTCCTCTCCTCCCCATCGGGGAGATGCCGTTCAATCAACTCAGGCTACTTCACGTAAGCAAATTAAATCCACAGGCCCCTTCTGCCCCCACATCTGTATTTCTCGATTGTACCTGCTAATGGCAGCTTTTGCTACACCCAGGGAAGGCCAGCAACATGCCCGTCTGAGGAACTGGCAGCCATCCCTTTGCGTGGATGAGCTTAGGAGGGACTCTCGGCAGAGTTGCGCTGAGCTCTTTTTCTCCTGGAGGCAAAATCCTCATTCCCAAAGTACACTGCAGCCAATTTACCCTGGCCCAGAGCCTGGGAACAAGAGACTATTGCTAAACTCAGACAGCCTCTTGAACTAGCGATGCTGCTCCGCGCCATTTCCCCCAAAGGCACTTTGTGTCAACGCCTCCACTCTTAACAACCTTGCCTCCACTGGATGGCAAAAGTGCCTTTTTGGCATCTGGTTTGCAGCGTTATAAAGAAAGACAATCTTCTTGCCAGGACAAGAGAGTCAGATGCTATCTGTTCTCCAGTCCACGGGGCACGCTGTGGGGCTGTGTCCAGACACCCAGTGCAAGCTTTACATGTCAGAGGCAGGGTGCCGGGAGGAGCAGCCCAGAGCTCCAGTCAGCTCGCCCTGCGTCTCTGCAATGCCGCGCTGCCGGATGGCAAACGCTCCCATGGACACCCCGGATCAGTCAGCGCATCTCCATCGCATGCCAGCTGAAAGTCCTCTAGACATGCTCCTGAGGCATCCCTGCTTTCCCTCAGAAATTGCCCTCGGGATGACAGCTCGGCAACCAAACTCTGAATCTCTTACTGCCATCCTTGTAGCAGCTATGAGAATAAACTCTTCCAGCATGGGAAGGTTGCTCAAGCTCAGGAGGTGACCCAATCCTGTCCTGGCCACCAAGGGGAAGAGTTTCTGGAGGAGCAAGGAGATGGTGCCTGGTCCTGTATCTCTCACAGGAGCTTCTTCATCATTATTTTTTCTAGGGTTGTCCCTCTCATAAAGAGATCTCCAACAGCACCTACCCATTTCTGACCCCATCCCAACACCACCCACACTCACCTCTGAACTTCTCCGTTCTCCCCAGCTTTCCTCACTTCCCTAGTTCTTATTTCCAGCGCTGGAAGCACCCATTGCGTACTCAAGCTTTTGCAGCCCTGGGCTGGAGCATGCCTGCTTCAGAGAGTCCTCGGAGAACGGAGTTGTTAATCTGTGACCGGATCTGTTGAGCACAAGCAAACCATGATTTGCAGAGCTTATAACTAATTCAAAATTAAACAAACTTTCCTGGAAATGGCAAATGACACTTTTTGACAGCAGGACCAAATTTCATGCTCTTTCTTCAATGCGTGGAGGTTTTTCTCTCTTACAGCAGTTTCATGGAATTATTTATTTTCAAAATCTGGGCAAAACACTGTGCTTTCCCCTCATTCTTGGAAATGGTCAAAATAGTTTGGCTGAAACTTTCCAGAGAACTTCAGCCCAAGGCAGACATCTGGCATGGAAAAATTTTTGCCCAAACAATTACAGTTGGACGAAACTATAAGCCGAATTACCGGCGCCTTAAGTGCTAGGCCCTGATAACTCTGGATATGCTGGGGACCTGCACTGGCCATGAGAGCGGTCTGTAAATATGATGAAGATTTAGGGTCTTCTGCTCTAGGAAAAGGTAGGGGAGAGGATAGCCACGAGAGGGAGCGCAATTCCTTATTCTCACCATGCAGCACAGCCCCGCTGCTGCTAATCACACCAGCCCTCCGGCTACGAGCTGTGTTTCATCTGTAGATGGGTCCTGTGCTGTGTCGAGTCTCACCCAACGAGAATTATGAAGGAAACGATGAAGATATGCTCCTGTCACGTCTAGCAAACAGCCCACCCGCATGCCAGGCTATTGCAACATCGGGCATTTGGCTTCTGAAACCACAAACGGTAGGTGAAAAGTTACAAGGAGATTCAAAGAGGTCTCAGTGCTGGACCTGAACATGTGGATGGATCCTAAGAAGACCTGGAGCACCGTGTGTCTGTCCCAGCTTCTTGCAGCACCAAAAGGAGAGAGGCCCTGATCTTGAACGGCCACTTGACAATTCAATCTGCAAAAATCCTGGCCTCCCCGAAGACACTAGAGAGACGATGGGCGAGCTCGAGGGAATCAGATCCCCACACCATGGTTCCCAACCCAAGTACCTCCAGATGAACACTGGCTACAGTCTCATCTTCAAAGTGACCTACTCAATGAGGTCAGAACCACAATGGACTTTTTGCTCCACAGGGGAGGTAGCAGGGAATGTGCAGGGGACCTATTCGCATCCCAGCAACACTGCAATCGCTGCATGCTCCAGGCGTGTTTTACTCACTCAGGGCTCAGGCCAAATCTAAGACACGCCATCAAATGTGACCAAATTATTGTCACATAACAAGTTACGGCCCATGAGCTGGGCTGCTAAATCGTTCCTCTGCGTGCTCACGGCCTGCCCATGTGGCAAAGGAAAATGTGTCCGCTGAACTTGCCACGAATGTGGTTTATATCACAGGTTTTCCTTCGGAACGGGAGCACGTTAAGAGCTTACACGAGGTCCGCAGCTCCAAGACAGGTTGGTAACTTAGGCTGCTAGGGTAACAGTCAACGGGTTTGAGCCGATGTACTTTATCTCACAATTTGGGTTGTCTCCTCCTACACACCAGGACGGTCACAGCAGCTCAGCTGAGGGGGCAGCTAACCTATGAAGCCACCATATTTCAGTGGCATTGGTTCAGGAACTTAAGGCCACTGAGCCTTGACAGGCACAGGCAGGGAAATTTTGCAGGCGCTGGACTAGCCACAAGAGGGGGATCACAGTGAATGCAAGAGATGCTGAAAACTGTCTGGAAAACATACCGGAGCCCCAGGCTTAAGGGGCACGGATCTCCCTGCTCTGGCTGCTTTACCTTCCATTCACAAACCAGTTTGCCTAACAACACCTGATACACCCCTTAAAATTACGGGTGAAGGAAAACTGCACTTTGTCCCCTGGAAAACCAAGAACACCTCTTCGTACTAAATATTTCAAAAACAGCCTTTGAAAAATAGGTATGTTTATATTGGCCAAAGCACACACGTCCTTACCCAGGCTAACTCTCACATCTTACGGCCAGGCGAGAAAATGTGCTTTATTCTCTTATCCTGTGGATTTATTACCAACCTACAGTCAAACCCACGAAGATCACGTATGTGATCGCACAGGGACAGCAGGCACAGCCGTTATGGCGAGGAGGACGGACTCCTAGGACTCGAGCTATTGGATAATCACCATGAGCTGTTGGGGGGATAGGAAGATGCTGCACGGCCAGGCAGGATCTGTTTTTTCCCCCTCTCGAAGGGGTGGCACGCAGACACACTAGTCATGGCAACTGTCATCTTGGGTGCGATCAGCCAGGTTTTTAATTGGCTTGCAGATGTTATGCCCCGGCCATATATATTATTTTCACTTAAGTTTATGTCAGCAGGAACAGGAGCCTACTAAATTTATCCCCTGTGCTCAAGACTAACTGCGCAGGCCTTGAAGGGTATTTTTAATAGGAGGTAAACCTCATCCACAAACAGTCTCTCATTTCAGGCCTACAAATGAGATATTTTCCAGCCCAGTTTAACTCCAACCCTGCCCCTTCCTTCCACAAGCCCCAAATGACTGTTTTCTCCTGATTCTTTGGTCATTGTGTAAGTGTGATATCCCTTGGCAGCGCCTACAAAAGAGCTGGGGAGGAACATGGTTCCTGCCCATTTGGCTCCTTTTAGGGTTAAAGCCAGGATGAGTTTTGTGCCTAAAGCAACATCCTTCACGCAAATGCCAGTATAACATAAATCGTGCCGGGCTCTGAGGAGAAGCAAATGTCAAAAATTAAGTTATTCTTCTGCTTGACTCACAAATCCAAGTAGCATGCAAATAAAGAGGAGCCATCTGTTCAAGTCCCTGGGCCATTTCAAGTTAAGCATCCAGCGCCAGCTTCAGCTCCCAGTTACATCGGGTCAGCCCTGCTGGCTGGCCTCCACAGGACACGCTCAGCCTTGCCCAGGACCGCCTGTCACCGCACAAGTGTCTGTAACCCTTCACGCTCCTCTTCAGCTCAACTGGCATGCTGTCGCTGAAGCCGCTTTCAGCTGCTCACGCTCGGACGCAAGGTTTCCCTACTTCCAGGCGGCTTCACAAGCAGGATTTTGGGGTTTCTCCTGGTTTAGTTCCTTCACTGTGCGTATCAGGCTTGGTCCCTCGCCGCCCTGTGATGCTTCGATGATGCATCAGAGCAGTTGGTGCATTGATCTGAAATCAGATTTGTCACTGGCTTCAGCGGAGCCTGTGCTACACCCATGGCTGACTTCCTGCATCTCCAAGGACACTTCATTATCGTCGACAATGCAGATCTGTCAGGCTAAACCATCGTTGGAGGAAGAGCGGATTACCACCTCATTTGAGAGAGGAGGCAAAGTGAAAGGAGACCTGACCATACTGCAGATGGGCGCGGAGATGTTTAGTAAGCTGGCCCTGACGCCATCTGTAAGCATTATCTTGAGAGAATCATCATACCAGGGACAGGTTGCCCTGGCAAAGCCTGGCTGTGTAGGTGGAGCTTGCATGTCCCGAAGGACTTGGGCTGTGTTAGGCCCACCACCTTCACAGCCCAGTTGCAGGAATGATGGCGAAAATGATGCCCTCATGGAGCACGTTTTACTTCCAAGCACCAGGCTGAAGTCTACGGGGCATTAATTATCACGGTACAGCCAGGGGACCGGAGCTATAGTTGTGAGCGGTATTTAAGGCTGCATAAACCTAAGGATGAGGAGGGCTCTAGGTGGAAAATAGGAGAAGGTTTGGGGTCTGTGCTGGGGGCCAGTAATTAACCACTGAGCATCCAGTCAACATGTGAGCGCTTCTGTCTCACTGCGAGCTCAGACGGGGCAGTTTAGGCCGTAGTTGACAGGAGATCTCATAGTTGAGAGAGTTGCTGCCCTTCTTCTGTGCTTCTCTCCTCCCAGCTAAAGTAGCCTGGTTCCAGCACCTCTCAACTCCCACCTCTTCTCCAAGGACTCCCCCATCCCACCCAAAACCGACGGAAACTCCAGGGTAGCTCCACGGAAGCGAGGAGAGTTAGATTGCTGTCAGTGCAAGGGGAGAACAGGAGGTATCAGTGAAGGAACACTCCCTGCATCCTCAATGTATAAAGAAAGAAAGAAAGAAAGAATCATATCTAGCTTTGTCCCTTGTTGAACCGGCAGCTCCAGATCAAAATCAACAAGCAGGTTATTGGAGTAAAGCAAATAATGTTGCAATGATAAGAGAAGGACCATTAGCTTTCTTGGCTGAATCCCGCAGCGCACCGACACTTCAGAGGCAGCGGTGCGTACCTGTGATGGATGTGGAGATGTTAATTCAGAGAACACGCTTTCGGTATGCCTTCTCCTTCAAACGGGAATGGACAGACCCTCAAATAAACACCAGGGAAGCTAGGAGTGAGGTTTCCAGTCCGTGCTGGCTGGTATCTGCGGGTGAACTGAGCTACATCACACCCTGCCTCATGCAGGCTGGAGCTAACCCAGACGGAGAGTGTCTTCATCCTGGCAAGAGCCCCACGCATGCTTTGGTGCCACCCTTCCAAAGTCTGGGCTTAGGGATTTCCCTAACAGGGCCTTGAAGGCTTACAGAGCTGGGATGGAGAAGAGACGCACACATGCTGAAGCAACCATGCCACACTTGCTGAGAGGTAGCACTGGAGAGCTTTTACAATGTGAGTCACTCGCTGAGCTCCATCTCATGGCATATTAAGCAGCATGAATCAAAGACTGAAAATGCAGGGCATGCCTTGCCCTACAAAAACACCATCAACCACTTTAGTTTTTAAGTAATGATTTGCTATTGATTATGTGCATGAAGATGAGGTAGTTCCCTACCTCTCCTGCCAATTCCCACACTCTCAATCACATCACGAGCAAATGCCAGAGTCGAGCCCGCTCTAACAGAGCTGAGTTACTGCTCTTCGGAGGGGATAAACTGGGCACCTCAGAAATCTCTGGGACAATGCCTGAGGCTACCTGAGTTGACCAAAGAACTCCATAAGTACAAGTGGAACAAACATGGCAGAGGGTAGGGGTGGCCATGTCTTCCTGACCCTATAAACCACAGGCCAAAGTCTTCACAAGTCCAACAGCCACAAGAGCTGCCAGACATCCCTTGGAGAGCTAGGTAGGGAACACGGTCTAGAAGCAAGGTGCTCATGCAACATGGTTCCCAGGTGCTGCGGTGCGTTCAGGTTCAGTGATCCTTCCTGCCAAGGGAAGGTGACCCAAGTGCCAAGGAAGACCACAGCACAGGCAGCGTCCTCGCTGGCTGGGACATAGACCCGCCGGATCTGAAGAGGGTTGGCAGGGCCAGAAGCTGGTAAAAAGTAACAACCAAGAGTCCCAGGTAGGGTGAGGGGATGAACTGGGTCCAGAGTTCATGTAGGAAGAGCAGGAGCAGGACTGGGAACAAGGCTACAATGTAGGTCTGACCCTGATCCAAGACACAGGACCCCAGGCAGGAGTACAAATAGGTGCTGCTCACAGATCACCTATTTGTAACACAGCTCAGGCAAGGTGCCCAGGCCTGAGCTTAAGTGGAGCCTCTGCGCTAATTAGTGGAGGATGCGTGGGTGGAGGTGAGGTTGGTCAGGGTAATCAAGGCCAATTAGTGCACTCAGGACCCCGACACAACTAGATGCAAAGTGGAGCAGGAAGTTATGTTTCTGTTTTATCCATTTCTAATCTCAGGCCAAGGTCGTCTTTGGTTGGGTCCCATCTCAAGTTTGCCCTGTGGCTGGGCGGGAGGAGAAGACAATCACAAGCAGATACAAGTGTCACTTTTCTGCCCCGTGACAGGTTGTGTCTAAAGCTGCTTTCCCTGCTAGCCTCTCGCCTGCTGTGCTGGTGAGTGTTTGCCAGACGAAGGCGTGCGGGAGTCCTTAGCGTACGTCTGGCTTGTGTCACGCACTCTCTCCAAGACGCTTGTGCTGCAGTGGGTTCGGATGCTTGGGAAGGCAATACCATCTCGATGGATTTTTGAAGGCAGGACATGTACTAGGGAGATGAAGGGGTAGCACCACGTTGTTCATGTCAGCGTGTTTTACACGAGCTTGTTATTTTAAAAATAATCAGGTGCTAACTCTGGATCTAGAGAACAAGATAAAGCATGGGGTTTTTCCTGTGTTCCCTATGGAGAGCTTCTGTGGCTGGACCTTCCTCTCCAAAACCAGGTGATACAGAGGAGTCATAGTTTTATCACGCGAAAGCTCTCTGCGGTTCTTTGAGGGTTAGCCCCCAATCCTGCCCCTGCTTTCTGTTGGGAACAGCAGCAGAGAAAAGTCACAGCAGCCGCCCCTGCCCTTTCCAATTTAAACCTTCCCTTTAAATCCAAAAATGCACTAGTACTGAAAGATTTCCACTGAAATCGGAGGGTTTTGACTAAGTAACGCATTCAGAGTCAGATCCCAGGTTGGATCGGCAGTTAGCAATGGTTACACTCGGTCTTAGAGCAGAGATCCCAGTCTGAATCGCAGCATCGCTGTGCCAGAGTCCTCCACCTGAAACAGCTGGATTGCAGGACAACGTACCCTAAAGGAACAGCTGGAAATGGCGTTTCACTGAAAACATTTGATGAAAGTTTGCTGCATCCACTACAAAAATCCTGGAAAATAGCATACAAATATGCTGGAAATGTTCTAAATCCACATGGGAAGGACACCCCTCCAAATAGCTGATATTGAGGGTGAAGACTCAACTACTTAGAGTTTAAGCTGACAATGTTCTTCCATGACTCAGCATCGTGCCGACTGTGCTCAGGGACCCGGTGGGAAAGCACGGAAGCCTGATGACGGGGTAGGCTGCCAGAGGAAATAAAAACAAACAAAAAAAATAATTCAAAAATCCCAAATACCCAGAACAACAGCCTGCCAAAGGAAACAACCAACAAAAAAACCCCCCAACCCTGCTGTCAGGACCTCGATATTTCTTCCTTTGGAATACCAGTTTTGGGACCAAGTTGATTAAATGTATAAAGGAGGCTTCTTGCTATCTGAATTTCATGGAGTGAGCTGGATTTACGTGCATTCTTTGCCAGCTTTCTCTGCAACTGTTATTCCCTCACAGCCCAAGCCTTGCGAGGGTGAGGAGTGATAGGGGACCATCCCTCAGTTTTGTCAGGTCGGCTTCGGGGATGATGTCGGTAGAACAAAACATGGGGCAGGTGGCACCCTCAGCTTGTGACCCACAGGAACATGGAAAACGATACTTTCAGGAAGTTTGGGTTTTTTTTTTTCCTCAGAAGAAAAACTTTTAGTTTAAATCCCCTTACCCAGCGCACTGGGGAATGCAGGCGGACGGGGGCAATTAGGAAGGGGAAGGGGAGGGGAAGCCGTAAGACATTCCCCACTGCACCGTGCCTGCGAGTGGGACCTGGGGGTCTTGCAGCGGGACGACAGTGCTGGAGCAGCGCTGCTGCTCTATATTTTGTTTGTTTTTTTTTTTTTTTTCCCCCATCTAAGGGTTTATTCAGCTGGAATCACCTAATAGTCCAGGACATGACTGCTCGCTTCGCTCTTTCTCCAGAGGGCATGGCATTTCGCCCCGCAAACCCTCCCAGCGGCCGAGAAGGCCGGTAACCGGCCCAGGGGGGCTGAAGGTGGGCACCGGGCAGCTCCCCCTTCCCAACGGCACCGGCTTCCCCCAGCTCTGCCCGCAGTTTGCCGTGCCAGGCCCCCATGCCAGCCGGCAACTCTGCTCCCTCAGGCACGGCCGCGGCGGGGCTAAGGGGATGGCGCCTCCACGGCCCTCCCGCGCCCCGCGGAGGCCGCCCCCACTCCTGTTGGTGGCCGTTACCGGCCTCAGAGAGCCCCGGAGGGCCGTGAGGGGACGGCGGTGGGTCGTGAGGGGAAGGCGGGTGGTCGCGAAGGGACGCTGGAGGGCCGTGAGGGGAAAGCGTACGGAGGGGACGGCGGAAGGTCGCGAGGGGAAGGCGGGCGGCCGTGAGGGAACGGCGGAGAGCCATGAGGGGACAGTGGAGGGCTGCGAGGGAACGGCGGAGAGCCGTGAAGGGAAGGCGGGTGGGCGGGCGGCCGTAAACGAACTGCAACCACCGCCTCCCGCCGCCCCGTCCCTGAGGCGAACGGGCGCGGCGCCCCCCCCCCCCGCTCCCCCTGAGGCGCCCGCTGGCCCCGCCCCCGCCTCCCTCCCATTGGCTGATCCACCCGCCCGTCCGCCGCCGTGGCTTTGGACCTGTCAACCCCGCCGCGGGGAGGGGGGGGGACGCACATTAGCGCCCCCCCCCCCCCCCCCCGCCGGTCCCACGTGGCAGCGCCCGGCGCCCCGACGGGGCGGGCGGGACGGCGGGACGCCCCCTCACCCCCCCGCGGCCGGTGACACCCCCCCCCCCATCCCCCCCAACGGCGGAGGATGGCGGGGGGGGGCAAGCCGAGGGGAGGGAGCGGGCTACCGACATCCGGGCCCTTCGCTCGCCGCCGCCAGCCGCGGGTCAGCGCCGCCGCCGGACGGGCAGGTGGGTTCGGCACCGGGCGGGGGGGGGGGTGACCGGGGGGTCCCCCGCTGTCCCCAGCGCCCTCCTCCCGCCCCGCGGGGACGCTCCTGCGTGGGGCGGCGGCGGCTGCCTCCCCTCCCGCCCCTCCATCCCTCCCTCCGCCGGACGGGGGGGACGGTGCCCGGGTCTCCCGGAGGGGCCGCGGCACCGGCGGGTCCCCGAGCTGCGGCAGCACCCTCACCCCCGCCTTCCAGGTCTGCCGTTTTCCCCTCCCTCCTTTTTACCGGGTAGTTGTTATTAATAATTTTTATTGTTTTTTTTTCTTGAGCAATTAGTATTTTTTTTTTTATTTAATTATTATTTTTTTCCCTACGGTGGCAAAAACTTTTGCCGGAGTTGCTGCCGCAGCCGGCGCGATGCCGAGCGCTGCCAAGCGCCCGCCGGCTTAAGAGGATCGGCTTTTACTTGTAATTAAGGACAGGACGCGGAGGAAAGGGCGGGGGGCGGTTGTGTGTGACCCCATCGCGGCCCCTCTGCCCCTCGGCAGGGACCCGGTGGCTCAGGGTCATCCCCCCCCTCCCCGCCTCCGGTGCTGGGGAGCCCTGGGTGGGTTTTTATCCCGGTTATTTACCCGGCTGCTGCCCGAGCGCGGTGGGAACTCGGAGGCGGGTTGTGGCTCTGGGTGGCACCTCGGGCGAGGCGTTGTCCCCGCTGGTGCTGACGGGCTTCACGCTGTGTCACCGTGTCACTTAGGTTTGCCTGGCGCAGGATCCCCCCCCCGCCCGCACCTCCTCACCCCTCCCCGGATAACCTCTCGTCCTGCCTCCCCGGCGGCAGCACCGAGCTCGGGCGATGCGGTAAGTGCCGGCGTGGGAGCGGGGCTGGCTGCCCCCCGAGGGGGCTGCCCGGAGGAGGGGGACCTGGGGGGCTGCCGGTGTGTCCCCCGCTGCCCAGGGACCCTTGAGCCTGGGGGCGAGCATCCCTGGGATGGGATCAGCGTGGGGCGAGCATCCCTGGGGCGGGTTCAGCCCCGGTGTGGGGCGAGCATCCCTGGGGCGGGCCCGGCCCCGGTGCGGGGAGTGTGGGGAGAGCATCGTTGGGAAGGGCTCAGCCACGGTGTGGGGAGTGTGGGGCAAGCATCCTTGGGACAGGCTCAGCATGGGGCGATTATCCCTGGGATGGGCTCAGCCCCGGTGTGCGGAGTGTGGGGCGAGCATCCCTGGGATGGGCTCAGCCCCAGTGCGGGGAGCGTGGGATGAGCATCCCTGGGATGGGCTCAGCCCCAGTGCGGGGAGCGTGGGATGAGCATCCCTGGGATGTGCTCAGCCCCAGTGCGGGGACTGGGGGGCGAGCATCCCTCAGAGGTGCTCAGTGTAGGGGGGAGCATCCCTGAAATGTGCTTAGCCCCGGTGCGGGGAGCATGGGGCGAGCATCCCTTGGAGGTGCTCAGTGTGGGGCGAGCATCCCTCGGAGGTGCTCAGTGTGGGACGAGCATCCTAGGGATGATCTCAGCCCCGGCGTGGGGAGCGTGGGGCGAGCATCCCAACTGGCACGGCTGCCTTGCCACCTCCCGCACAGCTGGCAGGGGTCCTGGCATCCCCCAAACGTCCCCGCTGTCCCCTGTCCGCACACACCGTGCGGCAGGAGGGGGAGCTCGCACCGCGCCGGCTGAAGGGGACGGGGGGAACCCTGCAGGACAGGGGACAGGCCCGGCCTGTGCGGGGTCCCGGGAGCCCCCCTCTGCCCCGAGCAAGGGGAACCCCCTTCCTCTGAACTCCCCCTATTCCGCCAGCCCTCGCCGCGGCTCCGGCGCTGAATTTCCTTCTGCCCATATCGCGCTATTGATTGCTGAGCTGAACTTCCTCCCGAAATCATTAAACCTTAAAAAATTGATGGCACAATAGAGCCCTTTATTAGCCACATAACTTTTCTGGCTTTCTTCCTTTCTTCTTAATTTCTTTCTTTCTTTCTTTCTTTTCTTTTTTTTTTTTTTTTCTTTTAATCAACACAAAAGGGCAGAGCCTGAGCTCAGATTTGTGTCCTGTGTCGTCCCCCCCCGCCCCTCCTCCTCCACCCCAGCCACCCATCAGCACAGCCGTGCCGGGCTATTTATTAGGAAAAACGGCAAAGAAGGAATCGATGTGTGCAGGTTTTTTCTTTTCTTTTTCATCACAGCCTCCTCTCTTTACAGCCTGCAGATAGGTCTATTTATTTCGGCTCTTATAAATAAAAATATTTGAATGGGGACTGTAATATTTTATTCCCTGTCGTGCCCATCCTTCGGTCTAACGGCGGCTGAGTTCTTGCTCGATATTAACTTACCATTTTAGTAACAGTTGAGTTTTCCTGAAGGAAATCCCTCCGGGCTGGCCATTACCGTGTCATTGTATAACACAGCAGAAAGATGGATTACCTGGGTGGATCTCCTCCAGCGTGACTTCTCCAAGTGACAGACTTCAGCTAATTCATCCCCGCTCCCCTTGCAATCGTCGGGGTGGGTTTTGTAGATTCTAGGGAATATTTGCAGTATCCTTCGGCGTGCGGTTGTAAATACAGGCGCTGATTTTCCAGGTCGGACTGTTGGCAGCATCCCGCTTCCTGCAAAGCCCCGGCTCCTGGAGGCAAGTCAACCCCTTGTGAGTTGTCCTTTAGCGGAGAAATATGAAGTTTTTACTTTTTTGGGTTATTGCGAGAGGTTTTGAGATGTGTTTGATGGGTTTGGATAGAGGAGAAAGGAGGCAAAAAAAAATAATACTACATTTATATGTGTGGGTGTGTATGGGCGTAAAATAAATCGCACGATTTTGGAGCTGATATAACGTTTTGTTGAAGGATCCCTTGGTGATCCTGTGCTGGAGTGAAAGTCACGTAGAGGGGACACTGCCTCGCTGCGTGGCCTTGGGCCAGTCATTTATCTTCTGTGCTGCAGTGTCGGTGTCTCCGGAGCCTGGCTGCCTGCGCTGCCCGCGTTTCCTGCTGTCCCTGTCTTAATGCTGTCCCTCTCCTCCCCACCATCCCTGGAGGTGTTGAAGGCCAGGTTGGCTGGGGCTTGGAGCAACCTGGGCTGGTGGGAGGTGTCCCTGCCCAGGGCAGGGAGTTGGAACTGGATGATCTTTAAGGTCCCTTCCAACCCAAACCATTCTATGATTCTATTTTAATTTTCATGTGGCTCTTGCACCCCCTTATTTTTAGGGTGTTGCATCAGGGTGCTAACCCTGGGGTGCAAAGCGTCCCCCCCCTACAAATGCTTCCTTTCTGGCCCAGGAGCAATAGGTGCATCCCTCTGTGCTCTCCGTTTTCCAGGGGAATCCATTGATTCTGGGTAATGCCGACCGCCCTGCGTGCCCCCCGTTTGTCATCGCTACGGAATATTGCATGCCGCTGCTGGAAACGATGAAGCTGTAAAACAAGACTAGCTCGGAGGGGTTTGTAGTTTGCAGATGACACCAAGCTGAGTGGTGCGGTTGACACACCTGGGGGACAGGATGCCATCCAGAGGGACCTGGACAAGCTCGAGAAGCGGGCCAATGTGAACCTCGTGAGGTTCAACAAGACCAAGTGCAGGGTCCTGCACCTGGGTTGGGGCAACCCCTGGAATCAGTACAGGTGGATCTAATACAACCCCCCTGCCCTGGGCAGGGACACCTCCCACCAGCCCAGGTTGCTCCAAGCCCCGGCCAACCTGGCCTTGAACCCCTCCAGGGATGGGGCAGCCACAGCTTCTCTGGGCAACCTGGGCCAGTGTCCCACCACCAGTAAAGAGTTTCTTCCTCAGATCTCATCTAAATCTCCCCTCTTCCAGTTTAAAACCGTTCCCCCTCGTCCCACGGCTCCCCTCCCTGCTCCAGAGTCCCTCCCCAGCTTTCCTGGAGCCCCTTGAGGGACTGGAAGGTCTCCGCGGAGCCTTCTCTTCTCCAGGCTGAACCCCCCCAGCTCTCTCAGCCTGTCCTCCCAGCAGAGGGGCTCCAGCCCTCCCAGCATCTCCGGGGCCTCCTCTGGCCCCGCTCCAACAGCTCCGTGTCCTTCTGCTGTTGGTGCCCCAGAGCTGGAGGCAGCACTGCAGGGGGGTCTCCCCAGAGCGGAGCAGAGGGGTGATTAAGCCTTATCAAAAAGTTCTGAGTTTGCCCAGACCGGGGCTTTGCAGTTACCAGAACCAGGTGCCTGAAGACTTATTTAGGCAGCTAAATCTCTGTGAAACCCTTCTCCTTCATCGCCCAGAGCATCCCTGCTGTCCCAGCCGCCCTCCCACCGCAGCAGCCCTCTCTCCTCGGCGGCGGGGACTCTCCGTTCTTTTCTGCCACGCTCCAGAAGCTTATACAATTTTTTTGGCGCTTTTCCCTGAAGTCATTATTCTGGGTAACATGGTTTGTTTGTTTATCCTTTTTGGTTTTAATCATACATTTATTTATTTTATTTTTATTTTTTTTTTTATTGTGTCTGAAAAGCTCCAGGGCTTCCTTTCCCCTCCCTGCTCCCAGATGGTCGCCTGTAAAAAAAATAAAAAAAAGGAAATATTAGAATAAAAAAGGAAATAGTTCGGTTCTGCAAGGTATGAAGTTTGGCTTTTCCAGAGAGGATGTGGGAGAGAGAAAAGGAGGGGGAAAAAAAAGTGGCAGGTGTGTTTGGAGGGAAGGGTGTGCCCTGCCGTGTATTTTAAGCTCTGCTGGGTCCGTGCCACTCGTTTTACAGCGTTCGGGTGAAAAGGGATCCGGGTCTCGCTCTGCTTTTAATCTCACCGCGACCAGCTCGGCGAAACAACCCTCCTCGTTCTTCTGAATCCGTCTCATTTATTTAATTAGATTTTAGTCCTCCGTTGTCGTCGTTGGGAGGAGGTGCGTTGGCTTGTTTACCTAAGCTCGTTGGCCTGAAAGGGTTTGCATTTTTTCTTTTGGAGGAGGAGGAAGGAGCAGGCGGGTGGGGAACGGTGGAGCTTGCCAGGCTGCTGGTTTCCTCTCCAGTGGATCTCCAGGAGCAAAGGGAGTCGCTGTAAGAGCGGGGCTCAGAAGAAAGACTTCAAATGGGTGAGGTGACACTGCCTGTTCCTGGTGGCAAGGAGAACCAGGACCCAGCTCTGCCTCCAGTGCAGGTGGTGGTGCAATTCCCAAGGAGCAGGGCCAGGCTCTTGGCAGACCCCCATGGCTTGGAGGTCCAGCCCATGCTGGTGTCACCTTGGCTGCTGCGGCTCGCGGTGGCACCAACAACCCGTAGTAGTTGTCCACACGCGTGATCCTTCATGCAGTGTGACAAACATCTGGCATGGTTAGAGGAGGTGATCCAGGGCCTGGCCACAGATGTGGAGTTAGCCCACATTCTCATGGGTGCTGCTGGGCCACGTCAACCTGCTTTTGGACAACATGTTGGCTTCGTCAAGGTCAAGTGTGGTGCAGGTCTGCGCCTTGCCAGACCAGAGCTGGGATATTGCAAATCCACTCACCGCTTCTGCGTTGCTCACCAGCAGCAGAGCCTGCACGCCGCCTCGGGGCACTTATAGAGAAGAGGAGTGGTATGGGCTGATAGCATCTCATCCTGCCGGTCCATACAAATCAGCGCTGGAGCACGCGTTGGGCGTGCTTGTTGTTCCTAGAGGGAACAGGGTGGGTAGGGAGGCTGTCCCAGCAAGGACAGCTTTATCTGGGTCTGGCTTTGCAGAGGCGTGAGCTGATGGCCTTTAGTTGCTCTCGTTGTGGTCTAGGTGTTTTGGTGGGACTTGTGTCTCAATATGAAAGGTCTGTCTGAGGCTCCTTGTCCTACCTGAGATGGGGCTTCTGTGGTCCTCTTCTGGTTAAACGCTTAGACGGATGCTCTGTGGATTGGGGTTCTCTTTTTGTTTGTTTTGCTGGGGTTTTTCTTGGGATTTGGGGACATCTTCTGGTGTTACCTCCATTCTCCGCCAATGGCAGCCATGGTGCTTCCTTTTCTCCTGTGTGGTCTGTAGAGCTGGTGCTGCCTCTTGCTGCTGCTGTCAGGCTGCATATTGATAGCACGGCCTCAGTCATGGTTGGCACCTGAATGAATTACTGCAATACAAATAAATAAGGAAAAAAAAATAAGAGTATTTGCAAGAGCGACGGGTTGGAGATCTAACATTTATGCAGAGCCATTCATCAGAAATGACGCCCAAATGTTCTATAAACCCTCAGAGGCACGTAAAACGCTGCTCCCAGGCTTCAAGGCAGCATCAACTGTTTAATAACAAAACTACACCACAGTTCAGGACCTGAAATGCAGAATTACTGCCTCCACTTGGAGCTGCAGGGAAAATTTGCGTCCAGAAATAGGATGAATCCTATTAGAAACTGGCCAGGGCATCTCCTATGAACGTGACGTGGGCATTTGATTTATAGAATCATAGAATGGTTCGGGTCAGAAGAGACCTTAAAGATCATCTAGTTCCAACCCCTCTGCCGTGGGTGTCTGCCAGTGGGCAAACCCAGCAGCTTTATGGCTTATCTCAAAGTTGTCACCTCTGCCAGCCAAGCATTCCCAAGATGGACATGGGTCCTTTTGGGTGCTGGGGCGAATGATGCTCTAGAAAGTCGTAAGTAACCTTTTGGGGTACTGATTTGCCGAGAAAAGTGGTGTCTCCCATCCTGTTGTGGCTACTTCTTGCAGATTTTGGGTCTAATGCAGGCGAGATTCACCAGTCTGCAAGATGGCCTTTGGCCCTGTAGGACCTCTTGGTCTCTGTTCCTGGTGGAAGAAGCCTTTCCAACACTGGCTGAACCTTCCCATTGCATCATGTTTAACAACACGCAGCACAGGAGGAGGTTGGGAGGGAGGAGAAAAGTTTACTTCTTGCCCTCTATTTTCAGTTTAACCCCCAAATGATATTTTTATTTATTTATGGGCTCAGGCCTTCTCCTTTCTCCAGGCTTTGCCTAGCGTAAGACCTGAAGATTTGCATGCGTGATCAAATCTGATGGGACTAAACAAATCAGCATTAGCAAATGTATGGACCTCAAGCTAATTGGCAGGTGATGAACTCCATGACTGCAACGAAGACGAGCCCTTCTGTAGAGCATGTTGTACCTTGGCACAGAGACACGAGCAAGAAGCCACTGGCAACTTTTAAATATAAATCCCTTCAGGGGATTTATTTTTAGGTTGCCTGGCTTTGTGATGAACGCACGATCAAAGTAAAACCAAAAAAGGGTGGGCAGGAGCAGGGTGACCTCAGCTAGGTCAGCAGTGAGCTTGAGGTTAAAATCCAGAAGATTCACTAAAATTGGTGACCGTTTGCAGCTTGAGAATTAAGTTCCAGAAGTTAATCACGGTGATGCAAGAGAAAACGTTTCAGGGTATTCATTGTCGCTGTTAAGCATCTTGATTGTCAATTAAATAGAGGAGAAGAGAAACATGACTGATGATAGTCACTGGAGTTGCTCAGCGGGGATTTGCAGGCAGCGTTGTTATTGCATTGCCGTCTGCCGGCAGCGCTCCGCCTGTCAGCCCTGCCTTTATAAATCGTCCTTTTTTGGATGTTTGCAGCTTGGAGTATCTTTTAGGGGCTGGAATTTGGTACCGGGGGGCCTTGGTCTTCTCTTTAACCCAAAGGCACCGGGCGTTGGTGCGGACCTGGTGTTGGCCGGTGCTGTCGATTCATTAAATTTATCCCTGAGACTCTGTTTAAAAGTATTTCTTTTTTTTTTTTTTTCCCCCAAGAAGACAAACACTTCTTGGCCAGCCTGTTGAGAAGCACGGAGACGCCATGTGAAATTGTAAGTGGGAAACAAGCAGCAGGGTTTCTTTAATGATGACCGTTTCCAATGATGAGGTTACAAATGAGCCCTTTGATAACGTGCAACTCATATGACGACACAGGAACGTACCGGGTTCAGGTCGTAAATTTAAAGTGGCCCACGCTAACGACAGGCGTCGCAAAATAACCATCAAGCTGGAAATTAATTTAGGGTCAGTTTACAAATAATTGGTTTTATGATTCCCCTTCGAAATAGGAAAAAGAGGATCTTACCCTCATTTTTTTGTGATGTTGATGCAACTCGAGCGTCTCACTTCAGCAGCTTCATGTGTACGTGTACGGATGTACTCCTGCAGCACCGCCCGTGTTATTTTTTGATGCCTTTTTTAATGCCTTTTATTATGGACCGAGCTCACACCACTTCCAAGTGTGAGTGATTTTGTTCGCCTGGATAATCCATTGATTTTCAGGAGCAGACCCTCACCGGGGCTCTGCGTGCGGGGTTATTCTAAGCCCATTATCTTTATCGGGCTTTGAATTGTAAAGAAATGGCCGGCCATCCCTGTAAAATACCTGTTTGCTCTTGGTTTGAGTGTGCAATCCCAGCTGAAAGCGAGAGGTAGAAAAACTATCGCCTTAATACGCAGCGTCTAGGGTGAAGCAGGGAGGAGGAGGGTGGTATCTTCACAGCATCTTCACAGTGGCTTTGGAGGTCATCTTATTTACACCAACAGCTTCTTTAGAGAAACAAGTTGGAGCCTTTAGCAAAGCCCTGGAGCAAAGTGCCGTCAGCCCTGGCTGTGGATGGGCTGAGGGTGGTGGTGGCATCTCGGGGTTGGTGATGCTGAGCAGCCCTTCACACCGTAACCCGTATCGGACCTGGACCGCTTCCCCAGGATGCGCTTGCTGCAGAGCTGGGGGTAAAAAAAGATGCGGTACTGGAGCTATTTGTCCCACGGCCAAGCTGAATTGCTGGATCGCTTGGATTTTTTGGGGGGGAGGAATAGAGGAAAAAGGCACTTTTGATTTTGAAACATGAGTAATTGGGGAAGATGCTGCTGTGCCAAGCACTGAGCTTCCCTTTTGGCATCCGCGGATGAGCGTGCCATTGGGGTGCTCCTCTTCTGGGAGGCTCAAAGGCAGGAAAAGGCATTAAAAAGAAAGAGAGAAATCAAACCCCCCTCCCCTCCTCCAAGAACAAACAGAAGAGGAAATGAAAGTCATCGTCCAGTCTTGAGTTTCCTCTGTTTTGGCAAGAGTTAACGCAGCGTCGGAGGGGAAATCTGCTGTGACTTTCCATTGTTGCTGCCTAGGGATGCAGGATAAAGGGGACCGAGGTGTGGGGGATCGGGGCACCGGTGGCAGGATTTTCGGGAGATAACGCTCCTCTTCACCCCACCCAACTTGGCATGGTGGTGCCTTCCTTGGTGGCATGAGTATGGACATCCTCGCCTTCACAGGTGGTCCTGCTGCATGAGCACCCTTCATGAGATGGACCTCGAGGGCGTGTTTTTGGGTGGAGGAGTGGCCGGTGGGTGCATGGGGGTTGACCACTGGCTGGTTCTGAACCTCCTCTCGCCCATCTCGCCCTGGTGGTCTCGGTGCTGCTGCAATTTTGGCCCCGGTCCCTACTGTCTCTCGCCGGTGCCTCCCAGTTGCTTGGCAACCCCAGTGCTGCTAATGGGACTTAGTCATTCCCCGGTGCTCCTGTCCTCTCCTGCGCCTTCTCCTCCCTGCCGTTCTCTGCGGGAATAGGAAAATGCCACACAGCCACGGGGGTCTGGCATGGTCCAAGTCCCCTGCCATCTCCCGGGCTCCCCAAAGTGGGCTCACAGCTCACCAGGCTCTTCTCTCCGTGATGAACTTCAGACCTCCGCAGTCATCGGAGGCGAAGAAGCTCTGCCTGGAAGAGTGGCTGCTTGTCCTTGGGGTCCGAAGCCCCAGGAGAGAACCTGGGGAAGGGCAAGGATCAGGGTCAAGTCCCCCGTCCTGCTCTCTGTTATCCTGAATCCGTGCAACCCACCTTGTCCTCCGGGAGGGGCTTCAAACCAGGCTTGTTGTGAGACTCTTTTCTTCGTTATTTCTTCCCTGATTGGACTCTGCCAGGTCGTGTCTAGAGGTGAAAAGGGAGTTTGAAGAAATGTGCTGCCTCCAAGTTGGTGGGGATGGCTGGTCCTTCCCGATACCCTCTCAAGTCCTTGGAGCACATGCACTGTGGATGAGGAATAAAAGAGTTTCCGTTGCGTCTTTTAACTGGATGTGCGAAACATTTTATAAATTTCCAGACAGGCTGCTGGCATGCTTGTGTAGGGATGGGAGGGGTTCTCCATCGTCTTTAGTTCAGGATTGGGTGTCTTCCTGAAAAACGTGCTTTAGCTCTAATGTCACATCTGAGCTTCATGAGGCTCCGCTCTTCGGATTCAGGCGAGGTTAGCTCATCTTAGAGATCCCTTGTAGGTAAAATCCCGTGAATTTACTGAAATCTGGGATCAGTGACTGTTTTTAGCCCATACTTCTGATGGAAACCCGTATGAGAGCTGGAACAGGTTGTTCAGAGAGGTGGGAGATGCCCCATCCCTGGAAACATTCCAGGCCAGGTTGGATGGGGCTCTGAGCAACCTGATCTAGTTGAAGATGTCCCTGGCCATGGCAGAGGGGTTGGACTAGATGGTCTTTCAAGGTCCCTTCCAACCCAAACCATTCGATGATTCTATGATGATCTGGAGGTTGGGAGCGGAACTTGGAGACAGCCCATCGGCTGGACCGCGTATCAAACCAGGACATCGCTCCATGATGAGTCCTGAATTTAGAAACCGCATGCATGCAAGAACGGAATCTAATTGGCCAATTGCATACTAATTCATAGCAATTACCCATGCAAATTAGCTGCATAATTTTGCATTCGTTGTGTGCAGGCATTTATGCATAGTGTTTCCTGCAAAACGTTGGGATGGTTTTGTGCCCACTCTGGATCTGGATGGGGTCGTCCCGGGCTGGGTTGGTCATCCCGGTGGCAGGACAGGTCGAGGGTGTGACATGCTCAGGCATAAGAAGGAATCCATTTTCCCATGGGATTTCCAAAGCCGTGCGGTTCCTTACCCCTGGAAAACTCCTTCACCTTCAGCTCGGTTCTTTTGATGGTTTTGGGGGAGAGCAGACATGCAGGAGGGGCATCCCTGAAACTGTTCTCGGAGGTGCTGCTTCTTTTCTTTTTTCATTTAAAAAGAAATGAAATAACGAGCGAAGCGGCTCTTTTTTTTTTTTTTTTTTTTTTTTTCCTTCTTCTCGTTCTTTAGAAAGCACTTAGACTTTTTAATCTCTGCCGAGTGTGTCATGGGCTGGAATCTGCATAGACCTGTGCCTGCTTCATTCCTGCCTGCTTTGCCTGTCTGAAGAAGTCGCTTTAGAGGCAGTTTGCTGCCTGCGCTATCCCAGAACCACCGTTATTGCTTCACGCTCCGCAGCCTGATCTGGGATGTAAATCTCAAGTCTCTTGCTTTGCCTTTCAATTCGCTGCATCCCGGAGCTTGTGCCTTGACAAGGGCTCTCCTACTGATCTCCAAAAACGTTCCCTTATCTCTGTCTGCATCTGTCTACTTCATAGCTCCGTGTGTTGATGGTGGGCAATGAAGATGGTTTGATATTCATCTAGCGCGCCCAGGATGCCACGAGGATAGGAACATCAGGGTTTTCTTCCGTAGGCAGTCCCAAATAAACACCAAGAATATTTTTAGCCACATGACACCGCCATCTATGAGGTATATGTTGCAGTTTGGTATATGTTTTATGTATATTACAGGTATACCTTGGTTGCTCGGTCATCTTTAGAGCCCTATCTATGGGGGCTTCAGGAGGAACGGGGAAGCAGATCATTTGCACCTCCTCTAAAATAATCTGAAAAATGGGGTGCTGTATGTAATACAGCCGCGGTTGTGATTTTTTTAAGGTCATCTCTGTTGGAGCCCGCTATGCCTGGCAAGCGTAAAATAAAAACTAGGCCCGTTTTTTCCACGGCTGAAAATCCCCCGTGTTATTTTCAAACGTTGCAACAGTTTGTACTTTAAAGGCACCATTTTCGTAGAGCTTAATATCGCCTCTCCCGTCTTTTAGAATTGCATAGTTTTGCAAGAGATAATTGCCTATTCGGGAGACAAAAAAGCTAATTTCGCTGAGGGCTCTATTCTTTTTCTTAGCAAAGTTGCTCCTTGTTGGGAAGCGTCTTGCAAGTCATGTGTGTTTGGATGAGTCTGGAGGGGAACGAATGGGTGGACGATGTGCAGGTGTGGCTCGTAAAAAAAAAAAAAAAACAACAAAAAAACCAAACCACACACAAACCACTTATTTTTTTTTCTGCTGCTTCGGATACCACTGCTGGACACCTTTCCCTTGGCTGCTCTGCCTCCTCTCCTGCTCCACCTTGAGCTCCTGGGGACGGGGACATCTTTGTGGTTTTTGGCAACCGCCGTGGTGGGTTCAGCAGGGGATGCGCACGCCCAAAATAGTTGCAGTTGCACTTCTCTTTCGGTCTTAAGCTATTTTCGTTAGTATTACGGGATGGTTTTATGTCTTTCCAAATATGCAAACCTTCAGACAGTGCAATCTGAAGCAAACGGCTCCACGCAGCCTTTCCATGCTTCCCCAGGGCTCCCCGCATCGTGCTGGCCCCAGGGCTGGTGGTGCCTTGGGTGGCTGAGGTGGCTAATGAGTGTCTGGTGAGTCAAGTCCTGGGGGACACCCAGGTGACTGAGGTGACCTGGAGGGCTAAATCTTCCCCCCTATGCTCAGGCATGTCCTCTCCTTCTTCCCTGTGTTGGGCATATCTCCACATTGACCTTCTGCTATGGGGCTTCCTCAGAGTCCATCACCAGGATGATCCCCACCTGCCCATGGGCTCTCCTCCACCCTCCCCACAGCTGAAGCTCATCATCTAGTCACCTCCAGGTCAGATCCTTCAACAGCTGAGCAAGAAGAGGCTCTGCTGCAGGCATGGCAGGTTGGCCAGCCGACTGTGTCTATAGGTTATCAATAATAATTCATGAGGAGCATAAAGGAAGCAGTGTATCTCCATGGAACAGCTTTTCTCAGGTGGATGAAGGATGGATGCCGGTGGCAGGATTGTGGTAGGTAGCTTTGGTGTGCGGTTGTGTTTGGGAAGGGGGCTGTGGTGGTGCTTCTGCTTGTTGCTGTTTTCTGGAGGTGCGGTGGTCAAGTTTTGCTCTTCTTTGGAGGTGGAGCTGCTCAATATGAGTTTTCAGGGAGGGACAAAGGAAAAGGGAATTCTCTTTAATCCAGGCTGAGCACTGCAGAGCCCCATGGGGGTGGTTTGCAGCCCCTCTCGGGCAAGATCCATGTGAAAGTGGCAAATCTTCAATCTTCCCTTTGGGGCTCACCTTGCTGAGGCAGTAAGTGAGGTGACTTTGTGCAGGCTGGTGTGACCTCACCTGAGACATCTGCCCCACTTCTCACCTTCTTCTGCCTCTAGTTTTGGTGTGCAGAAGGGCTGTAGCTCGCTGGGGCTGTCGGACCTGACAAAGGCACCAAAGCAATCCCCAAACCACGTGCTTGCTCCCAGCCCACCCTCCGCTTTGCTGGTGGAGATGGGGACAGTGGTGGGATTGCACGTTAACCCTGGAAAAAATGGATGGAATGAAAAAAAAAAAGCCTTATTCCGTATTTGAAAGAGGAAAGAAAGAAAGGGGAAGCTTTGGGTTTTAGCAGGTGCCCAGAGAAACTGGTACAGGGTGTCTTGCTCTCCTGCAGGCATCCTCTGTGACCGGGGGCAGGTTGCTCAGGTGTAGCATTGCTGGAGTTATCACGGCTCACGTGGACGTAGCCGAATTAGCTGGATTCCAGTTAACAGGGAGCTGCAGCCATGCGTAGCTGCGGGCTTCCTGAGGTTGCTGGGTGGCTCTGAGAGCTGGGGCTGGGGTCAGTGGGATGCAGGAGGAGCGTTGGTGTCTGTAGAGGGAGAGCAGACCCTGAGGTGGGCTCAGCGCTGCTTTGGGCTGAAGGGATGCTGTGATGTTTGACACCAGCTGAAGATGGACGTGGTGGCTTCTCTTGTGTGCCCCGTGCTTGGTAGGGCGTGCTCATGGTCTTGGGCAAAGCCCGGGAAGCAGTGATCGGTGTTGTCTTCTAGGTCTGGGCAGCTCTGCTCTGCCCCAGGAGGTCCCCGTGCATGGGTAGGGTGCCCTGTGCCTCCAGGGAAAACCAGCGCGCAGCTCTTCCTGCACCCTGGTGTCTTTTCTCCATCATAAGCTTTGAGTACCTGGATTGAGGTTGGACCAAGCCTTGGATGTGTTGGTGACTACATTTAAGCAGGAGATTTTTGAGCCGTGGTGTGACGAGTAGAAAGCCGGGGAGTCATCCTGGACTCAGCAGAAACCTTTTTTACCCTGTTCAGCCTAATTGTCCTCACTGTCCCTCCAGCTCCTCCATTAGTACAGAGGAACATCAGCTGGGGTTGCCTTCCTGTCTGATATGGGTTCTTCTGCTGGCAAGTTGGCTTTAGGTTATCAGCTTTTTTTTGAAGTCCCACCAGAGTGGATCTGTCCCACAATATTCACCCTTCCCTGACTCCTGTGCTACTCGGTCCATCTTTTGACTTAATCTTGCCTGAGGCCTTTTGAATTGCCCATGGGATGTAGGAGGAGAACTTGTGTCTATGGACAGTTGTTTAGTTGGGGTTCCTGTGGCATTTTCTTTTTAATAAGATGTACCGTCCGGCAGCAGTAGAGGTTTTTTTGGTTCCTTCTTGACCTTAATGTATAAGAAAATGGCATTTGTGCCTTGCTTGTTTTCATTACACCTGAAGAGAAGAGTGAAAGGTGGCTCAGACATGGAGGTAGTTTTGGGTGAGGAGTAAAGCATGAGTTCTGGTCCTCTTACAGGGGAGGACATGATGGATAAAATACTGAAACAATAGGAAAAAGAGAGATATGGGAAAAAATGTGTGATGCCATGGGGTGGGGCTTGAAAGAGTGGTTGGGCCTGTGGGAGATGGTTCGTGAGCTGCAGGTGAAGGATCTCACCTGGAGGTGGCTGGAGGATGAGCCTCAGCTGTGGGGAGGGAGGAGAGGAGCCTGTGGGTAGGAGGGGTGGGGGGATCATCCTGGTGGTGGACTCTGGAGAAGCCCCCCAGCATGAGGCTGATGTGATGGAGTGCTGTCTGAGATGGGGGAGCAGGAGAGGACATCCCTGAGCGTGGGACGTGGCGAAGGTAAGAGTGAACCTCGTGGCATTGGAAAACACCACGTTTTTGAGCTTTTCTTTGAAACGATGAAGGTGAAAGGTTTTTACGACTTTATTTTTCGGGTGAGCGCAGCTGGGACTCTGCTGTAATCGCAGCCCTTTGGGAGCCGGGGGCGGGGGGGGCGGAACCACCAGCGTTGGCCACCACGGCCGGCGTGCTTGGTGGCACCTCGCGCAAGGGCAGCCTGGGCAGGGCTTGGAGGACGCTGCCGCCTTCTCCCTGCCCGCGGCGTTTCGCTGGCGGCTCGCTGCGAGGAGCAGCGGAGCGGAGCGTTCCCATGCCCTGGCTCTGCCGGCCGGCCGAACCCCGCGCCGGCTGGCTTCCTGGCCACGATTCCTCATTAAAAAGCAACAAGCGGGGAGAAACCTGGGGAGCGTAAAAGTACAAGCCTGATGCTAAAGCGAACCAGATGCCGCTCGGGCCGCGATGCCCCGTGGTCCGTAGGAGTGAGGATACGGGGGCGGCAGGGAGGGGAGAGGAGGGAGCAGCACAAGCCAGAATAATCCCTTTTTGTGTTTTGTTTTGTGTGTTTTTGGTTTTTTTTCTCTCTTCTGAAGCGTTTTGGTCTCGCCCCTGGACAAAAGCAGGATAGTGCGGTGTGTCATTTCCTCCCCCGGCAGCTATTCAGCGTGGCACCGTGTGGGCTCTGCCACCCCCTCCCCTGCCCTGGGCACAGATTGCTCCTTGTTCCAGTTGTCTGTACCACCCAGGGTTTCCTTTCCAAGTTTTCTCACACCCTTTTATAGCTGCGCGGAGGAAAGCTTTAAAGCCGCGCAACCAAGGAACCGAGTAGGCAGGAGGGATATCTTTCAAAACCAGGCGTGTTCCTCTGCCGAGCCGCGGCGATGGAGGTGGGCTGGGTGAGCTCTGGTGGTGCCCTGCCCGGAGAAGATCAGGTTCAGCCCTTAAATAAGCTCCTGTCTCGTAGCCAAGAGGGCAGCTGGTCGCGCATGCCGTGTATCGATGAGTCTTTTAAAAATGAGAGCAGCTGCATTTTTTTTCAGGTCCCGATCCGGGCGCGGAGGCAGAGCGGGAGGACAGGATCCCGAGCGGGACGGATCTGAGCTGGAGAGCACTGGTTGCCCCCTGGCTGGAAAGCTGGTTTGGTGAGGCGGCCCTGATGGTGAAAGCATCAAATCCGGTGGTGTCTCGTCCGTTTTGGGGACAGGGGAGAAATCCAGGTTTGCTGATCTGGCCGCGGAATCGGCGTGAGGCTGTCCTTTCTATTTTTCTTGAGCTGATCAGCAGCTCTTTTCACCAAGGAGCCATCCCATGGGCAGGACCTTCTGCCCTCACCAGTCTGCTTCGGTGGCAATCAAACGGGTGGCCTAGAGGCAAGCAGCCGTTCATTCCAGCCCTTATTTAGCATGTGATAAAAGACGCCGTATACCTTGTCTTCCGGTCGATAAGCCGTATATTACACAGAAGTGGTGCACGAGTCGATGCCTTTGCGTCAAACGAAGGCTTCTCGTGGGCTCCTTTCCGCTGGAATCTCTCGGCCTGGATGCCGGATCGCCGCTCGAAGGATGGGGAGCGGTACTGTTCCACAGTAATTGGTCACTGAATTATTTAGCTGCACAATCGCTGTAGCAGCAACGACCCCAGCGAACGCTTAACTTGCAATTGTCTCGGCTGGGAAACAAATACAGGGCGCTGCAAACTCCGTGGAGCCCGGAGGCAGGATAATTCTGTAGAAACTGTGCATTTTTTTTTTTTAAAAATAAAAAAGCTTACAGTTATTTTGTCGATGATGGCCCTGTGCAGTGGAAAGTGTATGCTAATCTCTGATCGGCTGCTGCCTTTTAATGTGTGAGCTGAATTCTGCTGCTTTTCTAAGGAAAAGGTAACGTTAATCCGTTGCAGGTTCCCCAAATTAAAGGGCAGTGTCTTTCTGCACCTTCTGAATTCAGCAGCGGTCGCCGCAGATGCGGTTGAGCTGTAACTCATGCGCTCCTGACCTGGGGTCCCTGCGGGAGACGGGCTAATTGACAAAGCGGCCTAACTTGGCAAGCAGAAAAACCCCACCAAAACAGGCGCTTTGTCCCCCAAACCCGTGTTGCGGTGGCTTGAAGCTGGTTGAAGACCACCAGCTCTTTCCGCGCGCGGTTCAAGACCAGGCGTTGCGGTGACGACGCTCTTCCTGCTCTAGGGCAGAACCTCGCTACTCGTGGATTTTTCTCCTTGATTTTCAGCTTGGGAAGTTGAAAGCCCTCTGCCTTTCAGGCGCGTCTTGAAAACCCACCAGCCGAAAACCCGCTCTTGGTTATATTTGCCTCCAAATTGCTGGCAGGAGGCTTTGCGCGCTGATCGCTCTGAGTACCAACTCCGCCGCGAGTGCAGCCCGTCATTCAGGGGACTCCCAGTTCCTCGTCTGCCGAGCCGTTTCTCCTGCCCCTTTGGTGTCTGTGTGTGTAGGAGTATCTAAGAGCTCCCTGGTGACTCTTCAGGGTTTGCTTTGAATTGGCCTGCGATCTGCCGGCTTAAACGTTGTTCTCCCGCGTAGGTGCCGCCTGCGTTCTCAACGCGGCGCTCAGGGAAGGATGGTGTGACCCCGATTCCTCGTGTTAGATGTTCTTCTCTGAACGAAAAGCCCAAAGCTACGTTATTTTGCTCCTGGGGACGGAGGGCGAGCGGGGTGGGGGGGAAGAAAAGGAGGTGCGGGCTGTTTGCAGGGTCGTGTTCGCAAGCCGCTTGTCCCAGCAGAGCCTGGTGTTTGCTGTGGGATGGGCTGTTCCTTCATCGCTTTGTTATTTGAGTTCGTATAGCACTGAGGAATTGGGAGGTTCCCCTAATTTAGGGATGGAGGTGGCCATATGAGCAGCAGTGGGTCTCCATGAGTGTCCCCAGGGACCAGCAGCTGAAGCTTTCCCATCCCGCCGCGTAGACACGACCGCTGGTAGATGCTCTGATGACTTTTCCAATCGCGGTTTGATTATTGCTATAAATCCGTTATTGACTTGCCGCCGTGCCTGGCAGACCCAGCCCCGGAGCAGGGCTCTGCTTCGCTACGCGGGGCGTAAATATTCTGCTGAAATGTCCCAAAGAGCTGATTTTTTCTACTGCCTTGCTCCTGTCCGGTCCCACGGCAGGAGGTTTGATGCTCACCAGCCTAGGTTTGCTTTTCCTTGTCTTCGCGCCATTCTGTTGATGCCGTGTAAGCGGCAGCAGGATCCAACCCTGTGCTTCAGACCTTCCCATAGCTGCATCTCGGGGAAGATTAATCTTCCTAATGGAAGCCGGGCTTGTGACAGCTGTGACTTTCAAACCTTGGTCTGTCTCGATACTGAAGAAACCAGGGAGATCTGGAAGGCTCGTAACTTCCTGAGCGAGTGATGTGTAAAGCAAAATAGTTGTAATTAACTTCAAAGCATGAAATAGTCTGTCTTTCAAGCAAAAAAAAAAAAAAAAAAAAAATTCCTCCCTAGGCTTGCGTTGAAAATGAATGGTTTTTCATGTCACGTTAGCCCTGCCTTATAAAAAACAAAAAAAGGTATTTTTTTTTTTAAAATTCTGAATTGTAAGAGGTAACAGATAATGAAGTTCTCCCTTTCATAGTAACAGCGTGATTCTGTCACTGGGGCGAGCTGCTTGAAGCCTGCGTGTTTGGAAACAGGGTTTAAGTTGTGTAAATCAGCGTGCGGTCACTTAATTAAACACAATCAAGGCTTTGTGGGTCCCTGAAGACGAGTGGCATCAAGTAAGGGCCAGGGCAGAGGGGGCAGCAGGGCTGATGCTGGTGCAGGGGATGGAGGTGGAGCCTTTTGCATAGTTCCTATGTCTATATGGGACCCGCCTTGTAGCTGATAGAGGTGACCACGGTACATAAGGATGGAGAACGTGAGGGGACCATAAGGAGGTTTAGACCTTGACTATCTCCCCATGTGGATTGTTTGGGGCTCTGCATGGACCCCATGCAAGCAACCCAAGCTTGAAGGATTTGGCCGTTGGTTTCTAAGCACCGTCCGGCAGCTCTGGTTTTGCTGCCCCATTGTCTCCTTCCTGCACGGAAATGCTGGGTGAGGAGTTTCTTCCGAAACAAACCCCGCGTTGGCAAGGCGGCCCCGTCTCCATTTCATGCACCCTTGCCTTCGGCTTGGGGCCTGAGCTTGCATCCCAGGAAAATAATACATGTCCAGGAGGCCAAGACAAACAATGTCTGCCTGCTTTTTTTATGACCTCTTGTTGTTCCTCCCAGCCATCAACACTATTCCCTTAATAAAGGACGTTTTAATCTCCGTAGGGGACTTCCGTACTTCTCATGGGTAAAGCCAAGGCAGTTGGCAAAGGGAAGACGTGGAGAGACTGGGGGCTCCTGCTCTGTGCAGCTCTTTTCATGGCAATGTTTTGATTTAGATCGTTATTCCAGTTCAGAACTGAGGAGGATGAGTATGTTTTAAACTGAAAGAGGGGAGGTTTAGATGAGATATTAGGAAAAAAATTCTTTACTGTGAGGGTGGTGAGGCAGTGGAACAGGTTGCCCAGAGAAGCTGTGGCTGCCCCATCCCTGGAGGGGTTCAAGGCCAGGTTGGCCGGGGCTTGGAGCAACCTGGTGTGGTGGGAGGTGTCCCTGCCCAGGACAGGGGGTTGGAACTAGATGATCTTTAAGGTCCCTTCCAACCCAGACCATTCTGTGATCCTTTGAGAAGGACTGTTAGATTTTAGTGGGAAATGCGGGCACTGGATTTTGACGAGAGGCAAGATGCTACAGCTGATAGTCGTCTCCCCTGGGACTAACCCAGCGGCTGGTCTCAGCCTGGTGACTTCAAGCGCCGACGGTGGCCCCACCACCCCAGGGCCCTTTGAAAACCCTTCCAGGAACGTTGGGTAGGTGCAAATAACTCATCCCAGCACTGGGGACAAGGGCATCAACACTCTACTTGAAGCCCCAACTCCTCGCATTGGATGCTGGTGTGGGTTGTCCGCTTTGGCCGGTGGAGTGAAGGGGAGAGCAAGATGGTCTGCTGCCTTCATGGTTTGAAGGAGAAGCTCAGAAACTTGTCCGCCATGCAGACTTAGAGGCAAAGAAGTGATTTGCTTAAGCCATGGGAATTTTTTTTGGAAACTGCCACAGGGGTTTTGAACCTCCAGGGCTTGCAGTTCCAAGTGTGACAATTAAAAGTTTGGGGTATTTAGTGAACTCTGCATAGCTGTTTTTCCTCTTTCATAGTTCCATCATACCTTCTAATTAATTCCCTTTAATTGCTTTTAATTTCCTTTCCTCCTTATTTCTCCGTCCGTATAACTAGTGCTGTCATCCTTTTAGTTTGCCTTTCATGTTGGAGACTCTCTGTTTGATTTCGTTTCACCCACGTTGTGTCTTGCAGCTATTTCATTCCTGGAAAGCTCCGTCTCCAGAGATAAAATCTAAGTGGATTCAGAGAACCTAAAAGGATCGCATGCTTCATGGCTTTCTCTTTAGTAATAGATAAACAGAGCGTAATAAAAGATCCGTCCTCCTTGGAAAAGGGCCATTTTCCATCACCTGTATTTTTGTGGTACCGTCATGCCATGGATGCTCTTAGTCACCGGTGACAAGATAAAGAGCCTCCTGGTATCTAACGCTGACGGGTGTCTGAGGCTGAAATGGGCTCTTAGGATGACACACTGTCTCGCTGTATTTTGATTTACTCAGCGCCGCCATCCTACCCAGCAGCCCCCCCCAAATTCCCACCGCTGGGACAGCCGGCAGTGGGGCTGGCACCGTGCTGTCAGCCGTAATCCATGCCTGGACAGAGGGGACACGGGGAGGGTGGCAGATGGTTTTTGACCTGATGAGGATCTAGCCCGTTATTAAAATTTTGACATTTGTCTCCGATAGCTCTCGGTTTTAATGTGCGCTAAAGGGCATGGTGCGTTTTGATTTGAGGTACTTTCCGGCCCGGTCAAAAATAAAACATAAAAGTAAGCAAAACCTCTGACAAATGCTCAGAAGAGTCCTAGACGCTTGGATCTGGCGCTTGGCGGGTGGCTATCAGCAGAGCTCTGGGGAGCTTGGCCAATATACACCATCTGAAGAGCTGGCTGAGGGTAGGGGATCATATATTTGAATTTTCTACACCATCTCCCTTCTTGAGTGGAATTGGGTTTGCTTTATCTGATCTAACCTCTTTTCCTGCTGCTCCTCCATTCCTAATGGTATTTAAATGCTGTATACTCCGTGCTTTCTGTGGTCCAAAGCCACCAGGCCTTCAGAACCTCCTTGGCAGTTTTCCTCCCATATGCTGAAGGATTTATGTTTCCAGCGCTATCGTTTAATTGCCTCCAAGGACCGCAGGAGTAAGAGCGAGCAATGCTCCGAGTACAGAGCTATGTTTCTACGAGGCTGCGTTGGTGCCCAGCATCAGGCTGTCTATCAAAGGTGTTGGCTGGACAACGTCCACTCAACAGAGCACCAATTTGGAAGAAAAAATGACCAGCAGCACCTAATTCCATCTGGAATTGTCCCGGTTGTCTAATTTATATTGTAATGCTGGTAAAGCCCTGGAGGAGTTAAAGCTGGGATCACGAGGAATGTGGTCAGGAGTCAGCTGGGGACTTTGGTGGTGAGGAGAGTCTTGGTGGGGAGCAAAAGGTAGTGCAGAGCACCAAAGGGCTGTCCTGGCTGCCGCGGGTTGAGGACATGCACCTACAGCAGGGTCGGGTTGTGGGCCAGTGTGGTGGAGAAATGTCTTTGGGCTAATCCAGGTGCCGGAAGGAAAGAAATAGCTGAATTTGGGTGGAAACCATGATTGTGGAAGGACTGGTGGAAGGAATGTGGTCCTGGGACTTCAAGGTGCCGAGAAGAGAGGTGCTAGAGATAAACACATGTTCTGCCACCAAAAAAGTTATCTCGTGCTACCTTGAAAGTTTAGTATGGATTATTATTATGCTACTACCAGTGTGAATAGTAGTAGTAGTAATAATTTAGCTTTGCAGGGTCCCCAGCCAGTCCTCCCTGAGTCAGTTCTGGTGAGTGGCTGTCACGGTGAGGTGGTGCAGCAGGTAGATGGGAGATGTTCAGGGCTGGTCTGTGAGCTGCAGGGTCTGGTTGTGGAGATCTCAGCAGCTTTTAAGTCTCCCTTTTATCAGGTGGCGTAGGGAGGTCTTAGTGAGCTGTCCCTCTCTGACAGGGGAGAAGATTTACAGCAAATACTGCTCTGTCCGGGTGGGACCAAGCTATGGCCAGGAGTTGGTGGCTGTCCCCACTGTCTAGGAGCCCAGGACCAAAGTGGCTCTTGGCCAGGCCGTCGCCAAGATGTAATATTTTGCAACAAGCTGATCCGAGGGCTCTGCACCTTTGCATTTGGGAGTGAATCATCCTGGCGAGAGCCGCGAGCGAGCCATCTCCGGAGGCACTGAGGTGGCATCACCGCAGGTTGCTGGCAGCCCCAGGCTGGGTGGCAGTCACGGGGGAGCCTTCTTGTCCCCGTACGGTCTGGGCACGTCTTCATGGCTGAAGCTGGGGCTGAGATCGGTGGGGCTGAGGGAGAGCAGCCAACTGCAGACTTGGCCCCTGGTCCCGAGAGCAGCCTCTTCTTTTTGGGACGCTGGGTAATCAGAGAATGGCTTGGGGTGGAAGGGGCCTCTCAAGGCCATCTAGTCCAACCTCCCGCCGTGAGCAGGGACGTCTTCCACTAGACCAGGTTGTTCAGAGCCCCGTCCAACCTGGCCTGGAATGTTTCCAGGGATGGGGCATCTCCCACCCCTCTGGGCAACCTGGGCCAGGGTCTCACCACCCTCAGCGTGAAGAATTTCTTCCTCGCGTCTAGTCTGAATCTGCTCGCTTTTGGTTTAAAACCATTACCCCTTTTCCTATCCCAGCAGGCCCTACTAAAAAGTCTGTCCCCATCTTTCTTCTAGGTCCCCTTTAAGTACCGGAAGGCCACAATAAGGTCTCCCCGGAGCCTTCTCTTCTCCAGGCTGAACCCCCCCAACTCTCTCGGCCTGTCCTCACCGCAGAGGTGTTCCATCCCCCTGATCGTTTTTGTGGCCTCCTCTGGCCCCGCTCCAACAGGTCCATGCAGCATGACGATGGTGCGGTGGGGAAATGCCTGTCTCCCCTGTGGCTAACCTCTCCCTCCAAAAAGGCACCGCAAGAAAGTTTTGGGGAGCCGACCTTGGACTACCACCCATCCAAGAGCTTGGCGGACCCTCCATCGCCTCATGAGCGAGGCGGGGGGAGCTTTATTTCCTCGGTAGGAAGCCGGGTCAGCTTCTCGGCCGAGCATCCCTCTGCGCTGTGCTTCCGACTCTTCCCGCTCCCGTCTTAATAACTGTAAAGATCGGGGTTGCCAAGGTCTTCCCGTTGCTATAGTGAGATTAGATAGGGCAGAGCGCTGCATTCCCTCTGCCGAGGGGAGAAAACACTCCCATCCCTTCCCTGGGCTTCACCAGCGAGATTTTTTTTTTTTTTTTTTTTTTTTTTTTTCCTCCCCCCTCCACCAGCAGCTACTAATTGCACCTGAAAGACACGCTGCTTATTTCACCCGAATTAATATTTCATAGCCTTTAAAAAAAAAAAAAAAAAAAAAAAAAATTTAATTATCAAGGCATTTTCTCCTGGAATCAACTTAAGAGACTCTCCGGCTGGAACGAGTTTACAGCGCTAACTGTGAAGTTAAAATATTTATCTTCATAAACACGTCACTCGAGCCGTACTCTTCCTCGCGGGGTAATTAGCAAGAGGCACGTTAGTCCAATCGGCAGGTGCCTGGGAGACACAGATTTGCCTTTTGCTTCTGGGCGTGGTGAGGAGATGATTTATTAAACGAATTTGAGAGCTGCGAGTCTGGCCAGACCTCTGAGTCAAACCGCTGTAGGAGAAAAAAAAAAAAAAAAAACCACCCGCCGGAGCGTTTGCCGGCAGAAGATGGGGCGCAGTCGTTTCGATACGGTCGATTCTTTGCTGATGCGGAGGTGTCCCCCCCCAAAACTCCCGAGGACGTACAGCAACTGACCCGGGGACCGTCGGATTGCGGGAGGTAGCTTTTATTTTCATTTTCTTGGCTCTTATTTTCCTTTTCTTAGTTTTTGTTTTAATTTTCCTGGCACGCCTGGGGACTTGGGTTGCTTTATATAAGAATTCAGGTGAGATTTCCCCGAATATAGGAGCGCACACTGCTTGGGAGATGGCACGTTGTCCCTCCCCTCCGCCTCCTTTTTTTTGGGTTTAAAATGTTATTTTGGGGGCCGTAAAGTTTAACTCTCTATAGCCTGGTACCAAACGTGCCCCGAAGAGGGATCTGTGCGACCTGCTGTGTGTGTGTAGGGGGGTGGGATGGAGGGTTTAGATAATGGTATATTTTTTTGGACTCGAGGCTGTATTTTGTGCGTGTTGGGTGCTGGTGGTACCCTGGGACGTGGAGCGGGGAGAAGGACACAGGTCTTCTGGACAAGTTGCTGCGGGGTGCACTTCCCAAAGCTCATATCTTTGCTGGGGAACCAGAGATGGTTGTGTCTGTAAACCTCTCTGGTCTTGAGGCCGGTGAGGAACATGTGAGGGAAGAGCTAGTGGTGGCCCCGTAGCCTAGGAGAAGGTCCTTAGCTGGTGGTAGTGGCAGCCCGGTGAAGATTATTCAAGCTGAAAGTCTGTCGATGGGGTTTTTTTGGTTTTGTTTTTTGGTTTTTGTTTTGTTTTTCTCTCTGAAATCCCCTTCTACTCCTTGGGGCCCCATCAGTCGTTTATGTAAACCAGACAAGCAACCACACACGATCCGACCGAGCTCGTTCCGGGGTTTTGCACCCCAGTCGATGCATGGGGTTCACCAGTTGCTGCAGCTCGGGTGAGCTGGGCTGGGATTTGCGGAAGAGGTGGCTGACGTCTGCCAAGTTTCATGGGTTCAGAGCAGAGCAATGGAAAATGGAAGCGATGCTGGGTTGGTGGCCTGGGAAGGGTCTGGTTTCCCATCTTCTGAGCAGATAGATGTATTCTTAGCCAGGCTCGAGATACATCAGTCTTCCTCTCCGACAGCAAACCTCAATTTTTAGTGAAATTTTTGAAAACCGATCTCCTGAGCCAGCATTAAAAGCTCTCGGTGCCGAGAGGACTGTTGTTAAGAGACGCGGTTTTCTGTAGGAAACCGGTTCTCGCAGAGATTCTTCTGATGGGTCCCAATTTGTGCTGCTGTTGACGCTTGCCTGCCGTCTGCCCTCGTCTCTTCAACTCGCTGTCTGCCAACCTTCCCCAGATGTGCTGAGCCTTACAGCCGGAGGAGCTTGTCGGAAGAGCTTTCCCTTGCTTTATTTCCAGGATTTGCTGTAGCAAACGTTGCTCCATGTCGATTGCCTGGTCCGCTTCGCTTAAGCGAACTCAAACCTTGATGCTCTCCTTCCTTCCCACCGCCGCTCTTTGCTCGTGGTCGGGCTGGGAAGCACCTCCTGGTGCTCTCCGCGTGCTGCGTTTGCGCTTTTTTTTTTTTTTAGTCATTGGCTCTGTCGTGGCTTAATCTGATCATCGGTGTTGGCTGAATGGCACGGAGTGTGCTCGGCGCTAATCGCTCGCAGGAGGTGTACTCAAAGGTTACATCCTGGTGGTAAACGTCATGCCCTGCGCAGTTCCATCGGGGCTGATATTTATGTGATCGCGCTCCCCGGTGCCGGGTGGAGAGTCCTCCTCCCAGGGAAACGCAGATATTTTGGCGGCAGCAGGATCTAACCCCCGTTTCTGGCAGTTTGGCTTCTTCCCTGCCCTTTTCTAGCAGATGGTTCTTGCTGCCCCTTGGGTCGCAGCTGCCGTGACCATCCTTGGTTTAACGCAATGGGGACCTTTTGAAGGAGCAGCAGCTTCTCCTTCACCGCGGTGTGGCCAAGAGAGCAAAGCGTGACGTGGTGGCGTCGCAGTTGGTGCCCCGGGTAGGCAGGAGGAGGCTGGACCAGGCCAGGAGGATGGTTTCTGGTCCAAGTCCTGCGTCTTTTTGATATAAAAAGGAGGGGGGACTCCCCCGTGCGTGCTCCCTGTCCGGCTCTTGTGCCAGCAGAGGAACTTGGTGGAGGTGTGATCGTGCGTGTGGAGGAGACTTGGTCCTGGAGTGAAACCCGTCCAGGGGAGGAAATCTCTTTCCTGAAAGCCACGCAAGCAAAAGGGTGTGATTGTTCCCAGTGGAGTGGGTTTGTGATGGGTTTTAGGGAGAAGAGCCTTTTGGGATTGTGTAAAACTTGGTGTTGGATGCTTTCAAGGGTTTCCAGGGATGTGCAAAACTTACTGGGATTTTTAGGGAAGGACCAAGGGCTCAGGGTGGGCTGGGGAAGAACACGCAAGGGGAAATAGAGGGAAAAGGGGGGATAAAAGCAGCTTCCCTGGATCTGGGGATAAGGAGGGAGGGTCACAGCTGGGATGAAGACTAGATCCGGCAACTGGGGGAAGGCACTGGAGGCTGGATGGCAGGAAACTGGTTGAGATGATGAAGAGGAGGTCGATGGTGGCCTGGCAGTGGGAACGGGAAGGAAAGTAGCAGGCTGGAAGGGAGCCATTGCATAGGGTGCTCTCAAAGTACCATGGAGACCTTTGAGCGTGGGACGCGTCATACCCGGAGTGTTTAATGGTCGTTACAGCTGACGACCTACTTAAAAAGCCGTTTTCATACTGCGTGACAGAGAGGGGATGCGCGCGAGCAAGATGCTCGGCCCTCGTCCGCGCCAAGGGGCAGCAGTTGGCTCGGTCCCCCTGCACATAGATCCCAGCCCCGGTGAAACCAGCCACGCGTTGCCGCTGGGCAAGAGAGGGGAGGATACGCTCCCAACTGCCTTCGGGATCGTAGGGGCATTTGGAGCTCTTCTTGGTTATTCGAGCGGCCAGTTTTTTGGCGTTGCGGCCGGCCCTGCCGGCTGTGGCGCTCATCTCCCGCTTCCCCGGCGATGCCAGGAGACATGCATTATGTATGGCCACTAAAGCTCTCACCCCGTTGCTTCTGATTACGGAGAAATTACGGGTTACTGGGGCAGACTGTGCAGCCGGTGACGTCTGCGGGGCTTTGTTGCCCCGAGCAGAATTCGGTCAATGATGCATTACTAAGTGCAGGTGCTCGGCAGCAGCCTGACCTCAGCCCCGGCGCTCCTGGTTATCTGAATCCTGCGTTTCACATGACGTTTGCAAGCCTCAAAACTTGCCTCAAATCGCTTGAGTATTTTTTTATTTTGTTTTTTTTTTTTTTTAGTCCTCCAGAGCTGTGGGCAAAGCATGCGTTTTCGGGTGCTGTTTCCCGTGAGTCAGAGGATAACTAGCGGTTGGCTGCGCTCACCTGGTTTGCTTGCTAAAAATGAATGGAGAGCCGTTCGGGGGTTTGTTTCCTGCGAAGACAACTTCTATTTCAGTCGAGTTCGTCTCTGATTATGGGCCGTCAAACCTCAGAAATTCCTAACTGCTTGTCCACTCTTTCATTTTTCTTTTCTTTTTTTTTTTTTTTTTTAAATAGAAAAGGAACGTAGCCCTCTTCTAGTGGAAAGCCAGAAGTATTCATAAGAGCAGGTGGATTTTGGAGGACTCCTCGTGTGCGGCAGATGAGGATGCGTGCCTGGGTGGCGATGCAAGCTTGGTGAGCAGCCCAATTTTTTGGCAGTAGACAGTAAGCACTGAGAAGTCCCGGCCATATTAAAACATTTACGTCCAGCTCTGCCGACCTTCCTTGGGTCATGTGTTGTGTTATGTCGTATACCAGGAATGTCGTGAAGAGGAGCGCTGTCTTTCTCTGCTACATTTAAGACCTACCAAACTGTAATTATAGTCATTATTTCAAGGCTATCGTCCATTTTGTGGGGCCCAAGTGGAAAGGCAGGATCGAGCGATGGGAGATGTTGGAGTTGGTTTGGATTTATATCCAGGCGGGACTGTGCTCGATGTTGGAGATGGGATGAGTCTGGGGGGGGAGATGGTTGCACAACGGGACAACAGAGAGGCAGGTGGTGTTAGTTCAGGCCTGCAGAGACAGTGCTGCACTGCGGGGAGGAAATAACGTGATGTTGGCGTTAACCTGACGTGGTGACGAAGCAACATCACCACAGCTCTTTGGAGGCAGGATTGTGCGGTGACGCTTGATGCAGGGCTGCCCTGAAGCATGCGGACATGGGCAGCGAGGTGGCTGCCCTTCCAGCTCCCCGTGAGTGCGCGTACAAGTACACTTATGGACATGCGAGCACACTTGTGGACGTTTTACTCTGTCGGACCATCACCCCAAAGCAAAGACTGTTGTGCATCCTTTTGCTGCATGCTGGAGCTTGCTGAGATCAGCTTGGCTTGTAGGGGATGGTAGACAAGACATTGGTGTGTTCCCCATCCCTTCTACTCAAGGATGAGTCTTCCCTGTCTGAGAAGGGCTCCAGTGGTGGGCTTTGGGCTGCACTGGGCTCCTCTTCCATGCTTTGCCCGAGGCCCAGTGGTACTTGGTCATGGGATTCTTGTTGCTCCACAGGCAATATTTGCATCGATTGACTTGCGCAGGATGTCGGGCAGCTCGGTGCTTGTCTGCGTTGGTCTCAGAGGTGCCTGGTGATGATTAACCCTCACACAGGTTTTCTTCTGGCAGAGGAGCGGCCATTGAGGACATGAGCTAAGGAGGGTTGAGGAAGGCAGGGGTACGAGGAGGGAGGCCTGAATGTGAAGCCATCTTTGAAGAGATGGCGTGGGGCTGGGCTTCCTTCTGGGCATAAAGGTGGGGTGGCTCTGGGATCAGCAGATACGCAGGGATGAGGAATGTCGGTAGCAAAGAAAAGGGGAAGCTGGGGAGGGAGAAGGAAGTGGTGGATGGTGAGTTGGAGGGTGAGGGAAGGCAGCTGCCTGCGAGCCAGAGCAGGCAGGGAAGGGTGGGGTGCTGGACATCCATAAGCAAGAGGGTTTGGGGCTTTGGCCGTATCTGCCCTGGCAGCTCTGCAAGGTTTGGGCAAGCCTTGTCATCGGGGAAGCTGCTGCTCAGGGGACATGTCCCATCACTTCCTCAGACTAGATTTAAGGAAGAGATTTTTTTTTTTTTATGCTGAGGGTGGTGAGATACTGGCCCAGGTTGCCCAGGGAGGTGGGAGCTGCCCCATCCCTGGAAACATTCCAGGCCAGGTTGGACAGGGCTCTGAGCGACCTGATCTAGTGGAAGATGTCCCTGCTCATGGCAGGGGGGTTGGACTAGATGGCCTTGAAAGGTCCCTTCCAACCCAAACCATGCAATGATTCTATGATTCCCACTGGGTCCTGGCAGTGGTCAGCTCTTGTCTGCAGCTGGGAACCCTGCTGATCTCCATGCTTGCTGCAGAACAGGTATCTACCCACAGCTCAACATGGGGGAGAAAGTAAGGCGAGGACAGGTAGCAAAAAGCTGATGTTGAGGACTGCAATTTGTCCCGGGAGGTGGGGTTCCCCTGGGGGGACGCCTGGGTGTTTCCCTGGCTCGGCCACTACCTGCCTGGGTGACCACGACGAGTCACTCCAGGTTTGGTGTTGCCACTGCCTTGTCTGTGGAACATCTCTTTGCTTTTTCAGGGCAGGGATTGTCTTTGATGTTGCAGGTTGAACATTAGTAGCTTGCCTAGCATGATAATATGCCCTCTTGGCTATGTCTCTGGACCTCTCTGTAATACGGGCAGTGAATCGTAATGATACAAGATTCAGCCGAGGCCCAAAGCCAGCAGGCTGCAAGTTGGGGTTCTTAAGATCTTCCACCTCCTTAAGGAGGGAGACATCAGAAGGTCTGCAGTGAAATGACCCTGGTTTGCACTAACCAAACTTTTAGATTGCTGCCTCGTGAAACTTGCACAAAAGGAGGGTGGTGAGACACTGGCCCGGGTTGCTCAGGGAGGTGGTGGAGGCCTCATCCCTGGAGGCGTTCAAGGCCAGGCTTGATGAGGCTCTGAGCAACATGATCTAGTGGAAGACGTCCCTGCTTACTGCAGGGAGGTTGGACTAGATGACCTTTAAAGGTCCCTTCCAACCCAACGCGTTCGATGATTCTATTCTAAAATACATGCGGAGTTCAAAATAACAGATGGCTTGGATTTTCCTCTGTCTTCTCAAATACAAGGGACCCCAAAGTTTGCTGTTTTGACCTTTGCAAACTTTATAGAAGGCAGCGATGAATTTGCATGGGTGGGATAACCAGCTGGAAGGAAGAGGTCAGTGAAAGAGTATTTTAGCAGTGAAAAAGAGATGGGGAGCCTTAGACTGCTGGTCACCCAGTTAAGCCAGACTATAGCCGAGGAGCGTCCATCCCACCAGATACAGTAGCATCATCGCGTACAATCCAGCTTGTTCCAGCAGGAACGGCTCCAGAGAGAGAGAGGACGTGGGGTATGGACTGGGCAGGACGAGGGAGGAGCACACAGCTCAGCCGCATCTGCTGGGAGGCTTGAACTGAATTTTGCGTTAGTGGTAATTTTGGCTAATGAGCAAAAAGGCAAGGCTCGAGATCCAGCTGCTTGATGGGTGGGTTGATGTTTTAGAGCAGAACGGCCTCGGATTAATGCAAAGTGGTTTAGATCTGAGAGGGAGAGAGGTTTTATTCTCCCTTTTAAGACCTCTGTGGGATCTTCACGATTCATTTCTTAGTGACTGTGGCTTCCATGCTGAGAGTTCGGCTCAGACTCGGTGTGTGACCTTGGTCAAATCGCCGTAGACCAAGATACGTGAACGTGATTTTGACGGGTACCTAAATAAGGGCTGGAAGCCCTGTGGACCTGGTCCTCAGATATGAAGCCCATGAGTTAATCCCATGTGGGACCACCCGTGCACATAGGCTTAAGCGTGTTTATCTGCTAATTGAATTCCCACATTATTTTTTTTTTCCCAGCTGGGGGAGCAGAGATGATACTTTTCTCCCAGGCTCTGGGAGCTCTGCGAGGCACCTGGAAAGACGGGGCTGCAACAATGTGGAGCTTCCCAGAAAAAATAGAGGGGAATTTGCCATCTGCCCCTTGTGTTAGCGATTTGTAAAGTTGATTGATGTCCCGTGTACTAACGATCACAGATCGCTGAGGGTGTGTCCTGCAGGTCCCTCTGGTGCTCGGGCTCTTTGATCACCTGCGGGTGGA
This sequence comes from Rissa tridactyla, assembly GCF_028500815.1. Classification (NCBI taxonomy): domain Eukaryota; kingdom Metazoa; phylum Chordata; class Aves; order Charadriiformes; family Laridae; genus Rissa; species Rissa tridactyla. The sequence goes on along the minus strand of NC_071497.1, from coordinate 84,167,966 downwards.
GGTGGCCGCTCCAAAGCATGGGCGGCTGAGCGGGAGGCGAGCTTGTTCCTGTGCTGCCATCGCCCGTAGCCACTTCAATGCGTTTAAACTCATATTGGGGCAGGTTTTCTGTTGCAGAGAGCAAAACCAGCGTGGCCAGTAAGTGCTCTGGCAGCGAGGTCCAGAGCAGCCCTGGCTCGTTCCTTGTTCTCCTTGCTCTGCCAGGTGATGCCCGCAGGCAGGCGATGCTGCTGGACACCCCTTCTCCTTCGACTCTTCTCAGGCTTGTTCACGAAGGGCTGCAGCACCCTCCTTTGGGCTCGGAGCTGCGCCTGGCACTCGCTGGGAGAAGCCAAAGCCCCGGCGTTGACTTCCCCCTTGGTCTTCTGAGGGTCGGCGTGCCTGGGCTCTGATGCAGCCAAGTGGCTGCCAGTTTCATGTTGGCATTTCAAGGGCCCCAAATCCCCAGGAGAGCATCTGAACAAGTGGTTGTTGGTATAATTTTTGCTTTTAGTCAAAAGCCCTCAGCTTTTCCCCTTGAAACCCTTCCTCGGCTCTCCATTTCTTCCACCGAGATCCTGTTTCCTTCTTCCCACCAGGATTCCTTCCCTCCCTCCCAAGGAAATCCAAGCTTCATATTTTAATGCTTGACGTAGACGTAAAATATGATCAAGGGTCTGGGCACCTCCATTTCAAAGTGCCTGTGAAGGTTTCTCCAAATAGGTACCAATACTGACCCGGAGGAGGCTGGCATCTTGGAGAAGGTTTTTCACAGGAGATGGCAGCGTGCTGGGGTTCAGAACATCGTTAAATACAGGCTGGGTGGTTCCCCTCCCATCCATGGGTTTTCCAAGCCCTTATTCCCATCTCCGCACACCCAGGGTTTATCCCAGGTTACGAGGGAACAGTCTGGAGGAGTCTCAGCTCTCGGTCCTGCCTGGTGTAAGTCATCCTCACCAGGCAGCATCCCTAATTTTGCTCTCATTTACAAGGGCGCAGCTGCGATCGGCGCTGCTGGGAGCGTCGCCCGTGCATGGTAATGGAGGAGTAGTCAGGGTTTTTAATCACTTATTCCAAGCGTAATTCCCAGGCTGTTCTGAGTCACGTCAAGAACTGCAAAACAAGGCGTCTAGCCTCCTGTCCTCCGCGTTGGCGGCCGATGACGTCGTCGCGGTGATGTAGAGCGCGCCCAGCCCTGCGTGCCGTGCCCTGGCTTTGCAGGGACCAGGCAGCACCCTGTCTGGTGGGGAAAAGAAATGCAAGGGAGAGGGGGGAAAACGGGAGCCGAAGGACGGTTTGCGGCAATGGCAGTTAAGCAAAGCTCTTAAAAAAATTGTCTCGGAGTCGCGTCGCGGGTCTGCGGCGTAACGTAAAACACGCGCGAGCAAGAAAACGCACCTGGCAGTCGGAGGAGGTGCCGTGCTTCGGGAGGTTGGGGTGAAGGCTGATGTTTAGGAGGCGCTGCCCGCAAAGACGCGTCGCTGTCAGGGAGCACAGACGTCCGGCCGTCGGAGAAGAAAGAAGAGGGATGCAGTTATGCTCTCTCCGCCATGCGGCCCTTCACCCTGGCGAGCTGATCGGGGCATGGATGTAGGAAGGCTCCTGAGGGTATTGTAACCTTTAAGCTGTGGTTGCTTAAAGGTTGAGCTGCGCGGGTGGGGAAACGAGGTGGGCTCCAGGAGGAGGAGGAAGGGTACAGACCTGGCAGTGAGACCCCGGTGACGTTGCAGTGAGCCGTTAAAATCAGGGGGTTTATGAGATTTGGCTGGAATTGTGTGGTGGGGCGGGTGAAGGGGATTAGATTTGAATTCCTGAGTTGGCGTGAGAGAGGCTCCAAGTTCAGAGCACGTCCCTGTGGCTCAGGTCTGGCACAGCGGATGACTTGTTCATCTAAACGCTGATCCACAGGGAGTAATCACCGGGTGAGCTACTGCCCGCTGATTTCCCATGTGGGTACTTTGGGTCCGAAGAGGAAATGAAATAGCTTCCAGGATAACCCGGGACTTCAGCTTGGAGCAGACCATGCCACGGGCATCCTGCTCCAGGACCGTCCCCTGGATGGGTTAACGTGGAATACGCCGAACACCCCCAAATGATGGTTCAGTGCCTTCCTCAGCTCACCCTCTTGTAAGATGCCACATCCAACCCTGAGACCATTCCCAGAGGGACACAGGACCGTTGCTTAAGTTTTGTGTGGAGATGGAGTTGGTCCCCATGTCTTCACTCTCCCTTCTCTGTGTTCCGTTTCTTGTCTTCCTTATGGCAAATGTCAATCCTTAGATCTTGCTTGGTCAAGCTGTGCGCCTTCAACCAGCCTATCCACCTGAGGGTCCTTTCACCTGGGGGCTCACCGCCCTGCAGAACTCTGCCGTGCTGGTTGTCCAGGGTCAGGGACCTGTTTCTTCTAGCCCAGGAGGGGTTTCTGAAGGAGCCTTCCATCTGTAAGCCGGGCAGGGTGGACCTTCAGTGGTTCCGAGTGACCTGCGCACCAGCCCCTGGGCCTGGAGATTTAGTTATCTGGGATGAGCGCAGACATCAGAGAAGTCTGGTAAAGTCCTCTCATTAAATTGTGCCTTGAGGAGGCCTTACGTCTTTGAGCTGCACGCTCATTAATCCCTGCATGAAACTTGGAGCGATAGGTGTGAAAATGAGATAGAAAACTGGCATGCAGAGGACTTGTGCTTAAAATATGAACACATTTGAATGATGTCATGGCGTTTGCCGTGCCCTTGGCTCTGGCATGAGCTCAGAGCCCTCCTGGCTTCCTGGTGATTTGTCCCCTGTATCTGCTCCTCCAAGGTGCAAAGGTGACGTTCAGTCTGGTGACGCTCTTCATCCTCGCTGAGGGCGACCTGCCGTCCTCATCCCGTGGCTGAGGTCGTGTTCCTCATGTTCACTGATGAGAGCATCTGGTAGCTGTCAGGGCTGTCACTGAGCCATTATGAGACCCCTGTTGGGATCCTCTCTGTGCAGGAGATCTTGTGTGGGGCAGAGAGGAGGACTGTAGATGGAGCAACATCAGTATGACTGCTTTCCTCTATCTGTTGACTAGGATTGCTCAGGAAGAGCTACACCTTTTCATCCAGGAAATACAAGTGGCAAACTTGGACATTGCCACCTTCAAAAGACTCCCAGAAATGGTCTCAAGTCTGCAAACATCTGCCTGGACGTTCAAGTCCTGGACCTAGTGTTCAGCCGGTGAGACCTGAGCTGATGCAGGTATGGGTCCTGCAGGAAATGAGCCTTAGGAAGGTGCTGAAGCGTTTATTTGTTGGTTTTGAATAGCAGCAATCAGCTTTAATGAAGAAACTGCGAAGAAATTCAGAAAGTAAATTCATTCATGAGGTCGTAATGGGTTTAGAAAAGAAGGCAACCAAACCAAAATGCCCGTAGTGAAATGAGGCATGAATTACCCCTCTTCTGCTCCTTGGGATCGTTCCTGGTGGCAGGAGCCCTCCAGCGTGCTGCCCACAGAGCCGGTCTCATCGGTCCGCACTTGCAGTGATAACTGGAGCCTCCTGATGCCCCATAGCAGGTCCCTCTGTCCCTCTGGGCTGTGGGCAAGCCAACTGCTGCTGCGTCAGGGTCAACGGTGGTGGGCTGCTCAGAGAAACGTCTAAGACTGTCGGTTCCCAATGGGGAGAAGCAGCCTCCTTGGAGAAGGATGAGGTTTCTGGGAAGGAAACCTCCCATCTCTCTGAACCCAGCAGGCTGGGGGAGATGGGGCTAACATCTCGTTATTGCTGGCCCGCTCAGGAGACAGGGCTGTTTTACTTTATTTTATTTTATTTCGATATTAAAGACCTCCTTTCCAGAAGTGTCAGCTCATAGGTTGTCACTTTTATGATTTAAAAAAAAAAAAAAAAATTGTAGCCACTTGCCTGGGGTATATTAGAGAACGGCAGGGAAGAGACTGTTTTAGATTAATAAGTGGGGGCTTAATTAATTTTCATTATTTGCATAATAGTGTCCTCTAATTAATAGGTAATGGGCAGCCTCTGAATTAATGCGGGAGTGGGGTCTCCAGTGATGCCATCGGAGAAGGGTTTTATTGCTGGGGAAGCGCGGCTTTGCTTAACCTTTCTAGTAAATTTAGTAACCAGGAGAGGCGAAGGGTGTCCGGGGCGGTGTGTGCTGTGTCTTTCAGCGACGACATGGCTCAGACCTCAAACGCAACCAAGGTCTCGTTCAAATCTGTTGCTGGCCTACTGCAGGCAGAGGCCAGCCGAGAAGCTACCCTTATGTTTTAATCTGTCTTAAGCAGCTTGCAAAGTAGCTGCTTGAATCGCGGCCGTGGGTTTTTCCCCCTCTTTTTTGCCCTTAAAAGCCCGTCATTTGGCGTGTCCCTTGTTCAGCTGGCAGAGATCTCATGTCTAGAGGCATACAAATGGTGCTTGTCTCAGATATATGCTGGATGGGGTTGTCCTTCAGGATCTTTCTCCACCTCTGGCTCTATTTTTCCTTTCTTTTTATGGCTCGCTCGTGCCGGCGCTTGTGATAACAGTGGAATGGGATTGCGTTGACTGACTTGAGATACAGTGGCTTGAAGCGGAGAAGAACCGGTGTTAAATTTTGAGGTGGGAAGGAGATAGAAGATGGGAGGCCCACCTCTTTGCCGGAGATTACGTCCTGGCAGTAGCTAGGACTCCGGGCTCGGCGAACTACAGGCTGTGCATGGAGCAAAATGCAGTCAGCATCCTGAAGAGCTCACCTTGTGAGATGATTCAGGCAAACACAGATGATGGATACAGGCATGGAACGGTGGGCAAGCAACGGGACGCGGACCCGGGGTGACTGTTTCTTGGTTTTCCTCTTCACCAAACAGCCCTAGGGCTGTCCCACCTTCATCTTAGTGACTGGTTTGCCCCCTGTCAATTTAGTGATTAGAACCCTCTTCCCCACAGCCTAATGCACGCTCAGTATTTCCCACAGCGATAATCCCGCTGCCTTCAGAGAGATGCCGCGGGGGTGACCTCGGCTCTGCGTTGGGATTCGCACCCTCTCCAACCAGCGGTGAGCTGGGACCTTAGAGTTTATTTATCTTTCTTTCAGTTAATCCACTCCCTCTTCTCAAAGGAAAGCTTTGGATATCTACCCTGGGAGTTTTTCCACTCGTTTTCCCCTGAAGCCTTGTGAGATACTGCGGGCTTTGAGTGATGGTTATAGGCTCTGACAAAGGAGAAGCATCGTTCTGACAGGCAGCAGGTATTTTGGAAGTAAATGGCAGAAAAAAACGGGTTGTGGAAGTCGAAAATTCCCATTTCTGTTGCATGTGCAGTTCCGCCGAGCAATCTCTCCTCACCAATGGCGGCTCTTCAAAGAGGAAGCGCAATTTGGCTAAAATTGCTCGAATGAGGTGATAGAATTATACTCCCGCGCAAGATCCCGTTATTCACAAAGCGCTTTTGTTTGGATGCAAATTGCCGAAGACCTTTGACTGATAGAGTGGGGGAAAAGAGAGAGTTGTCATGAGCCTCCCACAATTTAGCTGCGGAGTGGATTAATACTAATGGAACAGCCAAATACCTTATTAGAGCCCATTTGTACTCTATTATACTCCGGGGGCTGCCGCTCTTTGGATGTAATCTTGAACAGAGCTCATCAGAAACGGCTTACAAGAAAGTACGTTTCTATAACGTCTGAAATCTCAGAAGGTGTATCCAGGAACCCCTTTCCCAAAGCCTGGAGCTCTTCCTTGCCTTTACTCCTTTGGGTAAGTCGCTCCTCCTGCACGGGATGTTTCTGAACCTGGTATCGGTGGGAGAAAACGCCGCGTGCGGTAGGAGGCAGAGGATGCTCTCCGCTCACCTGGAATGACAGGGAACTTTTATGGGAGGAAAGTAGTTACCGAAATTACTAGCCATGCCAATCAAGGAGGCCAGGACTCGTTCTTGCAGGAAAGAGTCAAGGAACGCATCTTGCCTGGAAGAATGCATGTGCACCAAGTCTTGGAGATGCCACCTTAGTGCATTGGCCCAGGATTAACACGCGCTGGCACGCTCCAGAGCGTTTCCTTCCCTGCCTTGGGTTTCACCTGGAGGATTCTTCTTGCAGAAAAGCCCCCATCTGACTTTATACCAAGAGGTTTTCAGCTTAGGAGCCTTGAGAAAAGGCGCAGCCTCTTTAGGAGTATTCCTAGGAGCTGTGTATTTTCCGTAAGGTTGCTTTTTAATATTTTTGCTGTTCATAGTTCAGCAGGTGAAGAGCCAGCTTCATTTAATAAGGGATGCTGGCTGAGCTTCAGGAACCAGCAGTTAAAAATCTACAGAAGGGCATGGATTAAATACAAAAATATGTGGAGAGCTGAGAAAAGGCTGGATGTGAAGAGGCTTGTTCTCCTCCTGTCCCTAACCTCAAAAAGAGAAGAGGTAAAGGGATCCAGAGAAAGGACAACAGGAGAGAAAAGCAAAATGCAGATCTACGTTGTGTGTTTTTTTTTTTTTCTTTTCTACTGCATTAATTCTTTTTCCTGCAGCTGTCTCGTAAAAGCAGTGTTTTGTCTTCTTCTGTATTTCATACCTCCCGTGACCGTGCCGGGATGCCTGCTTTTATATGATGGACAATGGGAGTGCAGTTGGCATTGAGCCGAAGCCTGAGCTGTTCCGCGCCTCATGCGGATTCGAGTTCAAATGAACGGTTTGACTCGCTCCGAGGAGTGAATCAGAAGAAGGAACTTGAGCCTCCAGCCTACAAAGCGCCGTGCTGGGCGAGCAAGGCGTATAAACACGTAAGTTATTCTTTAGTGTGCGGTTCAATGCAAAGCTCGCGCTGGAGGAGAAGGGGGTCTATTCGGACCTCCTGTAGCCCTCTTCAGGGTCTGGATGAAGGCTGCAAGGATATTTTGGGTTAGACCCTGTAGAAATCCAGGAGAGTGAAAGTTTGTCATCTGTTCTAGGCAGGTTGGTTGTCCGTCCTGTCTCTCAGCTTTGTCTTTGGTGCTAAGTGCTTTCAGTCTGGGCGAATTACAGCGTTAAAAAAATAAAAAAACAAAACCCAAAAAACCAAAAACAAAAACCCAGGAAAAATGCCCCCCCTTAACTATCATGCAAAACGGGAATAACGGCAGGGGACTCTCTATTCAGATTTCTCGCCGTTGGAAAAAGTTGGTACCTTGCTCATGCTGCTTGGGGACAGGTTCTCCTGGCCTTGACCGACTCGAGAACGCTTCGGTCTATCGGTCACCCAGGGAGGTCACACCAGAACGGCGATGGATTAAAGCCTCGTGGTGCAGCTTTTCCTTTAGCCACCGTCTCTCCAAGCTGGCTTGAAACCAGTGAGCGTGGTGTCTTCTAGAATGATGGTTGCAGGCAGCTCCGCCGCGTTGGACAGCCCGAGTTCCTGGCGAGCGTTGCAGCTGGCGTGGGGGCTCTGCAGAGTCCCACCACCAGCCTAGTGGAAAGCAAGGATGGGTGTGACGGCTCTCGTGTCCCCAAAAACCCTTCACCAAGGCCTTTGGTTGATGGATATTGTTAGCCGCACGAGTATTACTCATCTGAAGAGGGGTTGCGAGACAATAACCTTGGTTTGTCATTGCCAGCTGGTTTTGTCGTGCCTCCCGAAGCCTTTGCAAATCACTCATGGCTTGACGTGGTCGTCTGCGTGTGTGAGGAGAAATCTACTGAGAAATTGTTTTTATTATACGTTAGCGCTAGCAAATAAATAATGCCCCCTCTGTCTTGCGCATGGGGCGATGGTTTTCTTCCGTGCCTTCGAATGGGGTGATTAATAACGACCATTAATCCCCGTGAATGACAGCAGTATATTAGGAGTGAAGCACATGTTAAAATAATTTGAGAGGCTGTTGTCGGGTCATAGGCTAAGCCATTCTCTTCATATATTAATATTTTCACAAGGTGTAAATATTTCTAGACTTGAGCTGTTGGCCGGAGATGAAGTTTGGGGAATGCGGAGCGGAGGATCATGTGCAAGGGCATCGCAGGGTCTCGGCATCGCAGTCTGGATCAAAACTGAACTGAACTTCCAGCGTTAAATTCATTCAAAAGCTGAATTTGGGAAAGCCTGGACTATTCATAAGCTTAAGTTGAATTTGGCAACTGGATATGTTCAAAATCCCCAGGGGGAGTTAATTTATTTTTAATGTCCAGGCATTTCATTTGAAATGTCAAAATGAAATGTGTCATTTTGGAAATGCCAAAACGTTTCTTTTTTGACATCTTCTCAGTGAAGCTTTTCAACTTTTTTTTTTTTTTTTTTTTTTTTTTTGTTTGGAAATGACAGTTTGCAGTTAGAAGGAGGAAAGGTTAAACAAGACTTGGAAGTGAACGAAGACATTTTGTTTCGATTCAAACAAAACATGGAGGGGTGGTAAATTCTTTTTTTTTTTTTTTTTTTTTTCCCCCCCTCAGTGTTGGTGAACCCCTTTCCCTTCCCCTCAAATCTGTTTCTCATTGACCCAATCCGTTTTCCTCCTACTTTTAGCACAAATAGGAAATGTCACTGGATTAAAAAAAAAAAAAAAAAAATTATTATTCACCCCCTTTTAGCTCCCGGGGGGCCCTGTTTGGGAAATGGTGAAAACCACTGATTGAAAACCCATGCGGGAATACGTAAAAAATCCCCTTAACATCTGATGATCCTAAATACCGAATTTCATGGCAGGGCTGTAAGGGTGCTCACGGTACCCAATGCAGCATCCCAGACCACGTCGGCTGTCCTGGGCTTCACGGTAAAGCCCTGAATATCCCGGTGGAAAAAGTGTATTGCAGGATCACTGTGGGGTTGGAGGAGGTGATGAGGCACCTTGGGGAGGTGGCACCGCAGCTCGTGGAGCTTCATCCTAGCTGAGCCCACCAAACTCAGAGAGGTGGGAGATGCCCCATCCCTGGAAACATTCCAGGCCAGGTTGGACGGGGCTCTGAGCAACCTGGTCTAGTTGAAGATGTCCCTGCTCATGGCAGGGGCGGGTTGGACTAGATGGCCTTGAAAGGTCCCTTCCAACCCAAACCATTCTGTGGTTCTAAGCTGCTGCGTTGTCCGTCTTCTCCTACCACCATCTTCCTACGCACCTAAAAGGAAACTCCGTGATTTTTTTCAAGTCGATGCTCCTTTTTATGGAGGGTAGGCTCAGCAGGTGGCTTGGTGATGGAAGACATGTTTTCCTTTGGTGGGACTCGTTACCTGCTGGTAACCTGCTCGTTACCCCCCATCCGGTGGTGGAGCGAGGCCTTGCTCACCCTGGGGACTGCAGGAAGCCATTGGTCTTGACGTATCCTCTTTGCAGGCAATAACACATGCTCTTTCCTTAGCGTTTTGGGGAGGAGATGGATCGTGCTGCCTGCCGGAGCCCATCATCAAAATGAGGGATGCGAGAGGCTTAATTGATCTTTGAGGATCAGCTCCCTGGCTCATTCCCGTCTTCGGCTCCTCGTTACCGCAGTCATTCCCCTCCGTTAGAGGAATCAGTAAGAAAAAAAAAAAAAAAGAGTTTAGCATCTGAGTGAGCTCCTACTAATTTTATTCTGGGTTCTGGAGGAAACCCTGCTTCCCCCCTGGTTTGATATTCAATAGGAAGGAAACAGATGAGATGAAAAAAAAATAACACTAAAATAGATCTAATAGGGTTGGCCAGAAATGGCTCTGAAAAATGCTGCTGAATTTCCAAATTGGAGTATGAAACCCTTTGTGCTCTTCCCCCCTCCCCCCGCCCCCTCTTTAAATCATCCTTTGGCAATCTGGAGGGGGGGGCTGCAATTCCCTGTCGTGTTATCAGATGATGAGCAGCCCGGGCTTGCCGAAATAGTGGAGGGCTTTTTGCGTCCCCCAACGGAGGAGCTGAGGACGTTGGAGGGCAGGGGCGGACACGTCGACTTCCTTTACCCTAACCAGCAGGCGAAGCTTCCAAAATGCATCCCAAAAACAAGTCGGAGGAGGTGGGGATGCGGGGAAGGGTTTGAGCGATCCCGCTGGAATCGCTGGAGTATCCCAATGCCCGCTGGCGACTCGGAGCTGTCAACGCCGCGACGTGCGAGATGGAGGTCGCAAACCTCTGGAGGAACATTTTGCACAGCGTGGGTCTAGTAGCTGTCATCCAAAGCCGAGGTTTGGGAATAACCCATGTGCAGGGTGATGGCAGCATCCCCATGGCTTTTGTTTCTTTTTAATTGCTAACAGCAAGGCATTGGAGGAGGTGGGGGGGGGCGCGGGGGGGGGACGACGATGCTTAAGTTTATATTTTCTCTTCTCCCAATTTCTCTTTTACCCAATTTGCTTCAATCTTTGCTGCTGAGCTCTGGAGGGTTTTTATGCTTTCGAAACGGATTTAACTAGCACCAAAGCAAGATTTTTTTTTATTTTTTTTATTTTTTTTTGAAGCTCATTTAACAGCGAGACGGCAATAGGGAAATGTCACCAAACATTTCCTTGGTTCTGCCTACGCCTTGGTTGTAGCAGGGCTTTCAGATGGCTGCCCATATGTGGGGAAACACGTTTTCTGTTACTCATGCGGGAAACAACCGTGTCTGGAAAAGGCGACTTGTAGCTCTCTTTGCTGCGGGGTGCAAGGCAAAAAAATTCATTTTCGGCGGCGAGGAGATTTTCGGCGGCGGCGAACTTTTGATAGGGTCTAGAAGTGATCTGGGAGGCCCACGGTGTGAAAATATACCTGCTCGATGTGGTGGTTCTTCTTTTTCCTTTAGCTGGTGTGGTCCTAATCTAGCAAATACGTTGAATTGCCACCCTGGGGCTGGTTTGTGCAAGTACCTGCTGGACCGGGGTTTGCAAGTGGTTGCTGGTGGGGAAACGTCTCCGCTTTGCACGGTGGGGACAGATACCGTAGAATCACAGAACGATTTGGGTTGGGGAGGGACCTTCAAAGGTCACCCAGTCCAACCCCCTGCCGTGAGCAGGGACATCTTCAACTAGACCAAGTTGCTCAGAGCCACATCCAAGCTGGCCTGGAACGTTTCCAGGGATGGGGCATCTCCCACCTCTCTGGGCAACCTGGGCCAGGGGCTCACCACCCTCAGTGTAAAACATTTCTTCTACCTACTCTGAATCTCCCCTTTTTTTTAGTTTAAAATGATTAGGCCTTGTCCTGTCGCAACAGGCCCTTCTAAAAAGTTTGTCCCCATCTTTCTTCTAAGCCCCACTTGAAGTACGGAAACGGCCACAATAAGGGTCTCCGCGGAGCCTTCTCTTCTCCAGGCTGAACCCCCCCAGCTCTCTCAGCCTGTCCTCCCAGCAGAGGGGCTCCAGCCCTCCCAGCATCTCCGGGGCCTCCTCTGGCCCCGCTCCAACAGCTCCGTGTCCTTCTGCTGTTGGTGGCCCCGGAGCTGGAGGCAGCGCTGCAGGGGGGTGTCCCCAGAGCGGAGCAGAGGGGCAGAATCCAAGGGCAGAATCTCCCCAGGTATCATCTGAAGAGGAACGTCCTCCTCCCACACACCTGCGGGCAGGCGGGAAGCGCTCGTGGAAGCTGGTATCTTCCGTCCGTCAGCTTTGGGCACCCAGTCGGTGTCTTCAGGGTGCTCGGAGCTTTCCCTTGCAACCCGTGTCTTTGTTATCCTTGTCCAAACGTAGCGGTGCGCGTGCTGAAGGAACGCTAGCTTGTCTGGCTGAAAAAAACCCCCCAAACAACCCATCCTCGAGTCTATTTAGGGTGCCTGTGATTTTTTTTTTTTTTTTTCTTTATATAGTGCAAATGCCGGGGGGGGGTGCCTGCGTGGCGGTACGAAACAGAGAGGGGAAACGCTGCGAAATGCCGATTATTTCTTCACGTGGGCCCGGCAGGGCTTCAGAGCACTGCGGGAGAAGGGTGTTTTCCGACACTGGAAATGGCTGCGCTCAAAGGGAGGTGATTTGAATTTCTCCGCTCCCTGATATATGTATATATCTCTCTCTATATCAACCCGGGTAGAGCGAGTGGTGAGGCTTTGGCTCACCCCCCCCTCGCCTTGTTTTGTGGGATGCTTCTGTTATCTTTTGGAGATGAAAGGTGCCCCAGAAATGTAAACCGCCGCCGAGCCCTGCTCCTTTTAATGTTAACTAGTAATAATAAAGACTATCCTGCTGTTCCCCCTCATCCCTCCGGGTCACAAAGCACTCCATAAATTGCACTCCAGCCTCTCGCGTTCCAGCTGTTGGCGCGTACCGAGATACAGCCGTGCGTGGGAATAGGAGAAATACTATCTTTGGGGCCGTGGCTTATGTTACCCGCGGGTTAATGCGAGTGGTTTGTATTTCCCTTCACTCCCCCTTATCCCAGGCTCTGCCCCTTATCCCAGGCTCACCCCGTGTCGATTCGGAGGCCGAATTTAGCCTGTGGCCGTTTATACCTTTTATTTTTGTTTCGAGTTCTTACTACCAGCTGGCGCAGTGGTCATCTCGCGTCCCCCTGGCCGGGGAAAAGTTGTTGACCTGGTCTTTGCTCACCAGGCAATGGATTGAAGCTTGATGATATCACTGGGTGTCCACCTATCCTACAAATGGGGCAGGGTCATATTTTTTGCCGCCCTGCTTCGCCGCCCTTCCCCATGGGTCTAAAACCAGCGCTTGGCCCGATGCGACGCTCAGATTTCCATTTGGCAGGCTGTGTTCTCCTCCCCTTCTCGGTCTGGGTCTTTGTTCATGGAGGAGAGGTCTCAGCCATCACTAAATCACGTTTCCCTTCTGTCAGCCGCACCTCCTTCCCATCCAGCATCCACTCAGAAGATGAGTGTTTTGGAAGGAGGGTCGAGTGTGCCTGAGCACTGATATTTCTCCATGGGGACCTCCTGGCTCCTCAGCACATCCTCTAGCTCCCTGATTGCCCTTCCTTCCTCATCCTCACGTTTTTGGCCAAGGAGAGAACATAAGCCACTAGGTCGGATGCTCTCCTGGCCCATACACTGAAGCCTAATTTCCCCGAGAGAAATTTATTTTGTAATTTCGTTAGATACCCAAGACCCTTTCCTAGCAGTGAACCATCCACGTTTTAGAACCACAGAATGGTTTGGGTTGGAAGGGACCTTTCAAGGCCATCTAGTCCAACCCCCCTGCCATGAGCAGGGACATCTTCAACCAGACCAGGTTGCTCAGAGCCCCGTCCAGCCTGACCTGGAATGTTTCCAGGGATGGGGCATCTCCCACCTCTCTGGGGAGGTTTTGTCCTCCAGAAGCAAAGGGCAGAAGATGTAGTTGAGGTTCAGCTGCGAACTGACCTCCGCGCTCTTGTTTGCTGGAGCTCAGCCAGGAGCAATATCCAAATTATCCACATTCAGGCAGGGCTCGGTGGGCTGGCAACAGCCCCAGGGGACCACAACCTCCATCGTGAAGGTCCAGTCCAGCAGCCTGGCTTATTTTAAAGCAGGCGAGTAGAAAAACCTACTGAGATAAACGCTCAGGTAATCACACGGGTCCAAACTGTGCGACCACCTTATGTCATCAAAGCAATTTGAAAATCAATTTGATGTCTGGCAGGGAGGCAGACACGCCGAGTCCCTTCGACGTTCATTAGCATTCAGGTGGCAACGCTCTGCCGAAGCTGCTTTTTCTGGGAAAGCCATTTAAAAAAAAAATAAATAAATTAAAGGAGGAGGTGGGGGGGGAATTAAAATTAAGCATTAACTATAATTTCCTCTCGTTAAAGGTAACAACGGCCCCAGCGCCAGTCTTGAACGGGGCTGGTTGATGGGTTTCCGAGACGGGGAAGCAGAGTGCACACCACAGAAGTGAAGCGATGATCAAATAAGAAAGCAAATGAGGCTCCCCCCTCGTTTCTAACAAAGGCAGGAACGGGGCCGGTGGCACAGAGTGGTTTAGCTGAGCGGTTCGAAAATTGGAGGTCAAAGCCTGACATGGCTATTGATGAATTGGAGGGTGATGGAAGAAGAGTAGCAGACGTTACGAGTGGGCTGCCGGCGCTGAAACATGAAGCAAGATTAAAAGAAGTGAAGTACCTGGAGGTGGTGTGGCTGGGCGGCACCGTGGCGAACCGTAATTACAGTCGCCGCACGCTGCGGGCTGGAGAGAGAGGGAGGGGGAGAGGATCAGAGTGGGGTAAAATTGGTGTAAGGCAGAGGAAGGAGGTGAAATTCAAGCTGTTTTCCCCAGATGCTGAGTTTTGTCAGGTTGCGCGGCGCGTCATGCGATGGTTGTCTCTTTTTTGGCCGGTGCTTCTTGAGTTATTCCGGTTCATACCCTGATGTTTCCAATATAGCCGCAGGTCGTTAATGAAGGGCTGGATTCCACTCTGCCAGCAGAGGATGAACCTGTCTGAGGCAACCTCCAGCGTCTTCTACTGTAAAGCATCCTCATGGGCATCGGGTTCAACACTCGAAGCTCCAAGTGAATCCCTAACCACTGCGACTGCAAAATTGTCTCTGTGGATCCGAGCTCAGCGGCTCTTTCCCGAGTCTTCAGGTAGCCCAAGGTAGTAAAAGAAAGGGTGACAAGAAAAGAAAAGCTCAGCTTGGTGGCTTTGCCTCGGTTGATCTAGACTAACATTTTCCTGATGGTTATTTCGGTGGCTCGGAGTGGCAAAGGGAGCGGGTTAAGTCTGTTAGCATTATGCTAACGTGCCATGTTTGCATTGATTGCGTGTTCGATTGATTGATTGAATCCGTGAAGGCACGTACCGTTTTTTAACCTGCCTTTCAAGGAAAGAAATCTGAGACGTGGTTCTCCCTGTCCGCGTGTCCCTCCAGTAATTCTTGAACGGTGTGGTGGCTGAGGTTCAAATTTGATGGAGGGCTAGGAAGAATATGGAACCCCTCAGGTTTCTTGAGAATAAATGTCTTGCTGGAGACCCTACTGATGACTTGAGGGAGGAAACACCTGCAGTGGTATTAGACACTGGTGAAGCTGGTGGCGGCGGAGCCGTGCGACGTGGTTGCCACCCAACCACATAAACTTTCTGGGTGGATGCTTGTAACAAATTAATGCTGGGGGTGCCTGCAGCCTCTGTACAGCCAGACACTCCTAGGATAAATCCTGGACCTAATTCCGAGCTGTCTGGCTTCTGCTGGAGTCACTCAGCTTCTGCAGAGCAGGGACAAGAGGCAGCCAGACTGATGTGTGACTGCAAGGCACGGAGGGGTTGAACCTTTTGCATGTGTCTGAGCCGGGCAGACGTGAGTCTTGAATCAGATTTAAAAAAAAAAAATAAAAAAATAACCCGACAACTTGTTAGTTCATTAGACATGACTAAGGGCTGCTTGGGTTGATGGAAAAGTTGAGCAAAGCTTAATTGTTCCCGCATAAAAAGCGCATGGAGGAGCCACGGAGGCAACCGGAGGCGATGCGTATGAGGTGTCGCTTGTGTGCTCATAGGGTCGAAGGGAGTAGATACACCAACATCGCTTTGCACGAGAAAGAGGAATATAAAAATAAACCTCATTTTTATTTTGAGAGCTGCCGGTGCCGGAGCAGCCGCAGCAGGATGCTGGCCTGGGATGCTTTGGGTTCAGCTGTGTTCCAGCATATTTGTTTTTTTTTTTTTTTTTTTTTTAACGCATTGACTTTATATCAGGGGATTTTGTGCCAAATGAGGTACGGTTTGCCGGTGGCAATCTTTGCTGTGTGCCACTCGGGGGTTTGGCTGTCCCCTGCAGCTGGCGCGGAGCCCCCCTCTGAGTCGCAATGGGGTGGAAGGGGCGTCCGTACGCCTGCGTGCTTCGAAACCCCCTTTCACCTCACTGCTGGTGGAGACGTGGACCGAGCCAAGAGGTCTCCAGTGCCGCGGTGGAAGCGGGGCGGCGATGCAGAGTGCGTCAGCGCTTGGCGATCTCCTCCCTGAAACGATTTCCTCTGGTGCCTTCTCCAACCACATCCAGCAACGGGGCAGTAAGGGGCAGCCGCCTTTTCCTGCTGCCCGAGGGTGGGAGGTGAGGGTGGGCATCCTGCAAGTCTCTCAATAAAGCCTCAAGCAAGGGTGTCACCTCCTTTCTGCATCCTCCTCCATCCCAGTTGCGTGGTAACACAGGTTTTTGCCTCCCCGCTTTCCTCTCCTTTAACCCCTGGTTGCCACAACCAGCCTCGCCTTCTCGCTCGGAGATCAGCGAGCCGATCTTTTATCTTTTTTTTTTTTTTTATCTACCCAAGGAAAGGTGGGGAGGAGGCAAGGAAAGGAGAAAAAGGGGTGGGGAAAGGCATCGTCGCGATTGTTGGGGCGACTGCTCGGTTTCTTACCGCTGCCCCGAGGGGAGAGCGGGACGTCAGGGCGAGCGTGGGAAAACCCCGGCCGGCATCCCCCCCCAGCGCCTTCCGTCGCACCGGTGAGGAGTCAGGCGGAGTTTAGCAAGCGTTATATTGACACAGAAAAACATACGTGATGCGGAAGCAAACTGGCCGCGAGGTGGAATGACCATTTTTTGCGTCGTCTCTTTTTCTTTCTCCCTCTTTTACACCTCAGTAGCACGCGTCGGCGTTGTCTGGGTGGGGTCCGATCTGGGTGCTCGGGTCATTTTATGGCTGTTCTTGCTGGTTTTTTCATGGGAGTCGAGAGATTTATGCGCATCTTCGCAGATCTGGGCCTTTAGATAATAAG
Source organism: Rissa tridactyla (assembly GCF_028500815.1). Classification (NCBI taxonomy): domain Eukaryota; kingdom Metazoa; phylum Chordata; class Aves; order Charadriiformes; family Laridae; genus Rissa; species Rissa tridactyla. The sequence goes on along the minus strand of NC_071497.1, from coordinate 84,151,507 downwards.
TTAAGTGCACGCCCACGCAGGCCGCCACGGAAGCATCTTATAACCCCTGTGTAGAAAAATATTTCCTTTTCATTGTAGCAGTAAAGCTGGCATTTCTGAGAGGACTGATGGCGTGAAGTGCCTGACTCCCACCCAAGCAAATAAGAGTTGAGCACGTTATTCTTTCCGAGACCCTTTATAGAAAACTCTTTGGTGCGTGTGTCTGCTGATGGTAGATTGCGGGGGGAGAGGAGGCAGCTGGAGCTTGGGTAGTTTCCTGGTGGCTGCTTTTACTGGTGGCTTTGAAATATTTAAACATCCTCCTGGAGCTCCTGTGCTGGGAAAAAATCATCTAGCCAGCGCTTGGCAAAGCAAGGCTGCCTTGTGGTGCTCGATGAGGGGGATGCTGAGGTCCATCCCTGGCTTTCCTTGGATCACTGACTCTCCCCAGGGTACCTGTGGGGCTCGAAGTCCATTTTGGGTAGCCCTGTGCTGAGGTTGCAGCTCTGGTTCCCCATCCTGCTGTCTCCAAGGGCTACATCTCCCCTGGAAGAGCTTTGCACCATGGTGGTGATGGTGAGATCCCTTCTGGTCTTCGGCTGGGCTCCTGATCTTCAGCAGTGAGGTCCCTTGTGCTCAACGTGCTCCGACAGTGATGGCTTGGTATCAGGGCTTAAGACTTAGAAGCAGCCCCAGAGCGTTGTCTTGCTCTGGGTAATGCCAAGGGATGTTACGTGTAGACACCAGGAGGAGATCCTTGAAAGTACTTTGAAGCCAAAGGGAGAGAGGGGAGGAATAAAATCAAAATAAGAGACTGTTTTTTCCCCTCCCCAGCCAGCAAAGCAGCATTAATGAAATTCTGCAGAGGGCAGAGGGAGGGCAAGCCAGCGCAGTCAGCAAAAAATGAATCCGGCTGGTTGTAACATAAATATCGAGGGGGATGGAGGAAGCTGGAGACGCTGCCCTGCCCTGCCCTGTGCCATGCCAAGCGTTGCGATTTAAGCCTGCGGTGTCCTCGTTAGGAGAGCAGCCGTCCGCTGGCGTGCGCGCGGGCACGTGCACGCTCATAGAATCATCAAATGGTTTGGGTTGGAAGGGACCATTCAAGGCCATCTAGTCCAACCCGCCCCTGCCACGAGCAGGGACATCTTCAACTAGATCGGGTTGCTCAGAGCCCCGTCCAACCTGGCGTGGAATGTTTCCAGGGATGGGGCATCTCCCACCTCTCTGGGCAACTCATTTCAGTGAAATCTGCCCCTGGTCTGGCCAAGGTCTTGCGCTCTCTGATGTCCTAGGATGCTGTTTGTCCTTCCGTGTCCTCTTCTCCCGCCCCCGTGGCCCACTTTCTATTTTGGAAGCTGCTGCAGATGCAGTGATGTTATAGTTTTGCTGTGCCTTGGACGTGGAGAAGAATGACTTTTTCTTTTTTTCGCTGCAGCCATCTGGTGTGTAGGGATCATGGGTGAAAGCTGCAAAATTTAGAGCCAGATGTCCAGAGCCGCAACGCTCAGGAATGTCTGGAATGGAGGGGTTTGGGTTCTGGCTTGAATTTCTGATTGAAGGAAATGAAGGATTGAATGCTACAAGTTGGCATGAAGGTTGAGAAGAAAAGGAGAGCGTGACATATGTGGCTGGACTTCATGGTGCAGGAACATCTTGGCCAACGTGCACCCCAATGTGGAAGAAGGTAGGAAGAACCCATAGGAAGAAGGCTCAACGGATGAGGTCCCTCAGGGCTATAAAAACCGTAGAATGGTTTTGGTTGGAAGGGACCTTAAAGACCATCTCGTTCCAACCCCCTGCCATGGACAGGGACGTCTTCAACTAGATGAGGTTGCTCGGAGACCTGTCCAGCCTGATCTTGAACATGTCCTTGGAGATTTCAGACAGACAGAAATATCAAACCATGACTGGTGTGGAGAAGGGGAGCAGGGAGCGGTTTATTCATTGTCTCTTTTCTAACCCAGAAACGAATGGCTGTGAAATGAAATTATTTGGCAGCAGGTTCAAGGCAAACAAAAGGAAATAGTTTTTCACGCAGCGCGTAATTAAAGTGGGGTGCTTGTTGGCACCAAGTATTTTGGAGGCCAAAGATATAAAAGGGTTCGAAAAGCAATTAGACGAATTCAAGGCTCAGCGAGGGCTGTTAGCTCTAGGGTTCAGATGCAGCCTCCAGCCTGGGAACCTCTCACAGGTGGGATGGATGGTCAGCAGCTGGTTGGGTTGAGTGGGAAGGAAGCACCTCTGTATGTTCATACGTTTCTGTACATTTCTCCTGCATATCCCATGTCGGCCACTCTTAAAAACAAGACATGGGGCTAGACAGCTCTTTCTGAAGGTGTGTCTTCCCATGGTGCAGGCCTGAGTTGACGTGTTGTGGTCCCATGTAGATTACCCATCTCTTACACGGTGTCCTGCAGTGGGACTCAGTCCTTCAGGTGATCCCTCGTGGTCCCCAGGTTCCTGTAGCTCTGACAAACGCTTCCTAAGGCTCCGAGGCCCACCACTTAGATCTATTTCCAGTCTCCTGCTCAGATTTTTAAACTCCCCATTGATCTGAGCTTGCTGCTCAACTCCTCTTACATCTGCTGGAGAGCACAGCACACATGGACTAGGAGAAGGAAGGGCTGGCTGATACGCGACCACCTGAGCCTGAATAAAGCTGCCATTGGACCCCGTGAGGTGGTTTGCCCATCTCTGGTGTTCAGTGCCACGCTGGTCTTTCTACAAGCTGGAGGCCAGCAAGGGGGTTGACCTGGAGAGGGGAAGAGGTTTCTGAGGGCATTCGCCGTTGTTCTAGCGCTTTCGGGTTTGCGTTATTAAAAAAAAAAATTAGCGAAGAGCATTTTGCCAATGTGCATTTGCTATTCCATTCAGTGGAAGCAGAATTAGCTCAACGCTGGCCGTTATGTGAAGCCCCTGCCAACCTCAAAGGACCTCATTCAATGTGCAGTTTGTTTCAACGATTAGCAAGACGAAAGAGCGTCTGGCATGTCAACTGTGTGCTAGGACAAATGCCCAACGTGAGGTCCTGCACTGGCAAGCAACAGTTCAGAACAAACAAACAAAAATATCCCTTTCAGTCAAGAGATCTGCTGTTGGGTTGTCTCCAAATGCCTGTACATTGACACAATACGGGTTTTTTTTCTCATGGTGTCCCTCCAGAGTTGGCCTGTGCAGCAAGAAAAGCCGCTCTGCTGTGTGCATCGTTAGTTGATTCCCAACTTCTAAATCGCATCTGGTGTAGCTGTCAAACGTGCCATGTCTTGGCTGTCGCTGTAGCGTGGTGCAACCTCGCGCTAAAGCCGAACCTGCTCATCATTACAGGTGGCCCAGAGAAGTTGTGGATGCCCCGTCCCTGGAGGTGTTCAAGGCCAGGTTGGCCGGGGCTTGGAGCAACCTGGGTCTAGTGGGAGGTGTCCCTGCCCGCGGTGGGGGGTTAGAACTAGATGATCTTGAAGGTTCCTTCCAACCCAAACCATTCTGTGATTCTGTGATCCTCCACCTTGTGCTAAGCTGTGGAACGCTTGGAGGGGAAAGGTTGGGGGAAGATGTGGGACATCATTCCAAAGACTGGTGCTCTTAAGCCTATGATGATGATGCTTCTTTACCACTGGGTTAATGTCGGGTCTTGTGCAGGAGAAAAGAAGTTCCCAGGTTGCCAATCAGCTTGAAAACACAGGGTGGAAAGGGAAAATGGCTTTTCACTCCTATCTTCTCATCTGACGTAGGAAATGATGGTGACGGGGAGGGAAGCCACAGCAGCATGTTGCCATTCTGCAGGGGACCGCCCTGTCCCCTGGTGAGAGGTGTGGGAAGGACGGCGGTTCCTTTCCTGAAGAAATATTTTCAGTATTTTCTTAAAATGCATGCAAAAAAAAAAATAAACTTCGGGTCAATATCGTTGAAACGTCAGTGAAAGGGAGAAGACCTCTTTGCTGGGTGTGGAGGCAGGCTTTCATGGCAGAGCGTAGACTTGGTTGACGTTTTCGTGTTTTATTGTCTAAGGCAGGGTTGACCCAGCGGCGGTTGCCATTTGGAGCGTGTGGATCCTCGTGGCAGGGGTTATGGGTTGTCCTGCTGTCAGATGTTATGACTGTTGAGGGAACGACCCTTTTGATGGAATAAAGAGAAGATGAGTGGTTGACTAACCAAACGAGTTCTGTAGCTACTTGCTCGGCAAGCAAACGATTGATTTCTTTCTCGTGAGGGTTTTAGGGCGCTCTTCTGCATTCAGCTTTGCTGGAAAGTTAAAGGGAAGAGGGGGAGAAAGATGAAATATCACAGTCAATCCTTGAAGATTTTCCCCTGAAGCTTGCGTAGGGATCTCTGGAAGGTCAGTGACAGCTTATCATAGACTCATAGAGTGGTTCGGGTTGGAAGGGACCTTAAAGATCATCTAGTTCCAACCCCCCTGCCCTGGGCAGGGACACCTCCCACCAGCCCAAGTTGCTCCAAGCCTCATCCAGCCTGGCCTTGAACGCGGCTCCTGCTGTGGCGAGATGGACTCATATCCCTTTCCCCCACGACGTCCCCGTAGATAACCCCGGCTCCAGACCCTGCCGTCGCGGTACAGCTGTGCGAGTGGCAAAGTGGAGAGGCGAATTTTTATGGGCTGGCCGAGCCTTCCGCTCTCCCCGCGTTTTTGGCAAAGGAGGCCGCAATTCAACGCGCGGCATCTGCCGCGGCGCCCGGGCCTTTTGGCATTGCATGAAAAGCGAAAGCGAGTCGCAAGGCCAAGAGGGAGGCGGTGGGGTGGTTAGGGCTGGATGCAGCCTCAGGAGGGGTGGGAGGCAGGTCCCGTCGCCTCTCCGTAGCTCCCATTTTCCCTTCTCCGTGTTTGTCTGTGTCGGACATCCCAGCAGATCGTGCCCTCTGCAAATGGGCTTTGACCTTGGCTGCCGCCCAGGCTGGCTCTGCTGCGGCAGGTAGACGTAGGAGGAATTCAGAACCTTTCAGACCAGCAACCAGCCCTTAAGCATTTTCTAAATATTATGAGGTGTCATTTCAGCCTGATAACTACTTTTTTTTTCCACCGTAAAAAAAAACAAAAAACCAAACAAAACCCCCAAGTCGATAATTCGGGGTTGCGGGAATCTGCACTTGCGTTCGCTTGGGGTAACTTCAGCTGAGCTTGTTGAAGTCTCTTAATCCGTCCCCAAAACTCCTGAGCTCAGAAAATAAAAATAAAGCAGTGATAGCAACAAGCCCGGTGTGCCCCGTGGGAGAAAAAAGGGGCAAACAGCAAGAGTTCGGGGATTTTTTTTATTTTTTTATTTTTTTGATCTTGTAGCTTTGACGTGATTCACGGAAAATAAACGTGCTACAACTTTAAGGCTTTGCCTGCGGCGCTAAATATAAGGGTGTGCTGGCTCCACACTGACGCTTTGTTTAGGGATACAGGCATTTATTTTCTGGGGTGGGTTTGGGCTTTATTTCCCCCCCCCCCCCCTTCTAGTTTGTTGTTTTGGTGCATCTCCACCGTGAAATAACCAACGGTTTTAAGCGAGCGGCCGCGGAGCATGCAGGAGAGATGCCTCCGATCTTTTTCCCGGCGGCAAATTAAAGGGTTGGGACTTCACCAGATCCAAATTTCCACTTCCGCGGAAGTGCTGCGCGCTGTCGTCTGGGGGGGGGGATGACGAGGGCAGGGATGAAGGCTTAAACCTGACTTTCGGGAGCCCCCAGCCTGGTTGATGTTAAACCAGAGGCAGCCGGTCTTTGCAGCCAGCCGCGGGCTTGGGGATGATCAGCCCTGAGCGGGTGATTCTTCTTTTCCTAAATATTTTTTTTTTTTTAGCTGAAAACTCCGCGGAGTTGGTAAAACTCAGCGAGGTGATGGCAGGGTGTGTTTTCAATCAGCGTTTGCTCAGTCTAAACTTAGTCCCTGACTTTTCTTTTTTTTTTTTTTTTTTTTTTTTTTTTTGAAAGAGAAGCCAGCTTCATCTTCATTTTCTATAATCATCTGTTTATTTTATTAGCTTTTTCAAAAAAAAAAAAAAAGCAGCTGCATTTCCCCTGATGCCTGGCCACCTGTTTCATCCGAGCTGCTGAAGGTCTGAGCTCTTGCTCCGCTCGTGCAGAGCAGATTTCGTTTCAACGAGCCAAAAGAAACGACGCGACTGTATCTACTAAAAAGGGCAAAAAAAAAAAAAAACAAAACCCCAAACCCCACATGCTGTGCTATTTTGGTAGGAGCTAATTACGCGTCCTACAAATTACCGTTGGTTATGAACATCGTCCGTCTGTCTGGATGACAATGTCCTGCTTTCAGACCACCGCTAATACACTTAGAGACAGGGATAATACCCGTCGAACTCCAAAGCGTCTCCTCTTTTCCTGAGCCCTGATTTATTCCTACCAGCAAATGTCGCGTATAAGTGGAAGTTTTATGGCTGTATAATTCACAGACTGTTAGGCATCTTATTAGGAAGGACTCGGACTTTTTAAAAAATGACTTGAGGTTGTTCCTTTGGTATCTGGAAACTATCAATTTTCTAGATTTTCTTCCTTGCTGGCTTTCTCTCTTCCCCCCCCCGCTTTTTTTTTTTTTCCTTTTCTTCCTCCCCCCTTTTTCTTTCTCCTTTTTCTTTTTTCCTCCTTTTTCTTCCCCCCTTTTTTGCCTTTTTTGTTCACCTTCCCTTTTCGTTTCCTTCTTTCTTTCTTATTCTCTCTTTATTTCTCCTTTTTTCCTCTCCCCCTTTTTCTTTCCTCTCCCCCTTTTTTCTTTCCTCTCCCCCTTTTTTCTTTCCTCTCCCCCTTTTTCTTTCCTCTCCCCCTTTTTTTCTTTCCTCTCCCCCTTTTTTCTTTCCTCTCCCCCTTTTTTCTTTCCTCTCCCCCTTTTTTTCTTTCCTCTCCCCCTTTTTTCTTTCCTCTCCCCCTTTTTCTTTCCTCTCCCCCTTTTTTCTTTCCTCTCCCCCTTTTTTCTTTCCTCTCCCCCTTTTTTCTTTCCTCTCCCCCTTTTTTTCTTTCCTCTCCCCCTTTTTTTCTTTCCTCTCCCCCTTTTTTTCTTTCCTCTCCCCCTTTTTTCTTTCCTCTCCCCCTTTTTTTCTTTCCTCTCCCCCTTTTTTTCTTTCCTCTCCCCCTTTTTTTCTTCCCTCTCCCCCTTTCTTTTTTCCCTCTCCCCCTTTCTTTTTTCCCTCTCCCCCTTTCTTTTTTCCCTCTCCCCCTTTTTCTTTCCTCTCCCCCTTTTTTTCTTTCCTCTCCCCCTTTTTTTCCCTCTCCCCCTTTCTTTTTTCCCTCTCCCCCTTTCTTTTTTCCCTCTCCCCCTTCCTTTTTTCCCTCTCCCCCTTTTTCTTTCTTCTCCCCTTTTTTTTCCTCTCCCCCTTTTTTTTTCCTCTTTTCCTCTCCCCTTTTCTTTTTCCCCTCTCCTTCAGTTTTATTTTTATTTTTATTTCTCTTTTCTTCTTCCTTTTTCTTTCTGTCTTTCCAGTAAAGAGCAAGTTGAACCGAGGATTTACTCAGCTTTCGGTCTTAACCTTCGGGAACGTCAGCTTGGAAATACCGCTTTGAAACCATGGTAAGGACTGTGGTTCTGTAAATACTTTGAGATTTAGGTTAGATTAGATTATTAGATTAGATTAGATTATTAGATTAGATGATCCGTAAGAATTTTCCCACCTACAGCATCATGAGCACATTCAGCGTTTTGATATTTTGCAAATTTTCTGCCAGCTGTAATAGAAAGCAGTAATTTGCACTCCCTCTCCGTTCGTGCTTCGGGAAGAGGATAAAATCCCAAATTATTCCCACGTGTATCCCTATCTTTCTCGCACGCTCCTCTGAGGTGTGGTATGGCAGGCTCACTGGGAACTGCTTTGCAGGCTGCTGTGCCATCGAGAAGCTCCGGTTGCTGTTTTCTGGCTGATTTTGAGGAAGGAGCAGGGGAGCACCACGAAGGGCCGTCTGCCCGTCAGAGCAGCGCTCCGTTCACTCCTGCATCCCGCTGCCCTCCCACCCCATGGGTCACCACGCAGCGGTGGGTCATGCCCGCGTCTTGACCTGTGGTGGTCTTTTTAGGGGGCATTTAAGGAATGCCCGAAGGAGGTGTCGCCGGATGCGAGGTCGCGCTGGGGCTCGTGGGGAGGGGTGAGAGCGGGGTGAGGCCCCTGGTCCTCCAGCTCAGTTGTGGTGTGTGGATGTGCTGGTTGAATCCCAGAGCACAAAGCCCAGCGGGCAGCTTTCTCCTCTCCTCCAAGCCCTCGCTGGACCGGAGTGTCCCTTGCAGCCACAGCAAAGGCAGGTTGTGTGCCTTCCAGCTGCGGGACTCCAGAACAGATGTTGTCTTGTCCCACTTTCACACCACCCATGGTTTCCTTTCCAATTTTCCTGAGTCTCCTGTTTCACAAATGGGATTGAAAGACGTCCGTGAGGGCAGGTTGGTTTTCACCATCTTTGCTGCCTGGCACGTTCCTGTTAGAGAGTGTCTGGTCGGCATTTCTGCAGCGTCTCTCGCCCATAACGTGTCCATGCTTCTGCTCTCCGGCATCTTCTCCGTGCCGGAGCAGACAACAGGAGGTGAGCTGCTTTACTGACTGCCTGCAGAAAGAACAGTATGGTGGCCTCATTCCATGCCGAATGGATCCAGGTGTTGCTCCACTTCCATTAAATGTATTAATGGTGAATTCAGAGACCTCTTCCTTGCTTCGCCTCCTTTCTTCTTGTCCGCCTCCTTTCTTCTTGTCCTCCTCCTTCCTTGCTTCTCTTCCTTGCTTCTCCTCCTTTCTTCTTGTCCTCCTCCTTCCTTGCTTCTCCTCCTTGCTTCTCCTCCTCTCTTCTTGTCCTCCTCCTTCCTTGCTTCTCCTCCTTGCTTCTCCTCCTCTCTTCTTGTCCTCCTCCTTCCTTGCTTCTCCTCCTCTCTTCTTGTCCGCCTCCTTCCTTGCTTCTCCTCCTTGCTTCTCCTCCTCTCTTCTTGTCCTCCTCCTTCCTTGCTTCTCCTCCTTGCTTCTCCTCCTTTCTTCTTGTCCTCCTTCTTCCTTGCTTCTCCTCCTTTCTTCTTGTCCTCCTTCTTCCTTGCTTCTCCTCCTTTCTTCTTGTCCTCCTTCTTCCTTGCTTCTCCTCCTTGCTTCTCCTCCTTTCTTCTTGTTCTTCTTCTTCCTTGCTTCTCCTCCCTTCTTCTTGTCCTCCTCCCTTCTTCTCGTCCTCCCTCCTCTACCTCTATCAGAGCCATTGCTGCATACTGGTGCTGCAGCAGGACCTGGGGACGCCTGGGTCAGGTCCCGGTGTGCCAGATGCTGCACAAACCCAGAGCGACGTTCCCAGCTCTGTCTGCCCCATCCGTGAACCTTATCTGATGCAAGAGCTGTCTGCCCCTTGGGCTGCAAAGGCAGCCTTTGCAGAACGGAGACCTCACGGTGTCTCAGCAGAGGGGTGGTGTTGGGGGACTCCTGGGAGCTGTTGTGAAGGCTCCTCTCTTCAAGGATGGTGTTAGTTGCCAGGATCGGTCCCACCATCACCTCCCAGCTACTGCTATGGTGTCTCAGGGTTTTAGGTGGCCAAACAGGCCAGCAGCCTTGTTACCTACTCACACGAGGGTGCAAGGAAGGTATGAAGCACCCATCGTTGCAAAGGTGCTTGCAGAGGGCTCCATGCGTGGGGAACCATTTTAAACGGGCTTTTATCCGTCGCGGCGATGAGCGCAGGATTTGCTGGGCTGCATCCTCTGATGCTCAGGAGCTGCTTTCGCGTGGTGTTTCCGGTCATAAAACCAAAGCGCCGCGTCTGGAAAGACGGATCGCCGCCAGAGTGTAAGCAAATCTATCGAAAGCAGACAGCTTGCTCATTCACCCGGTGCAACGTGCGTGTCACTCCACCCCTCTCCTGCTTCCCTGGCTGAGGGATAGCTGCCGTCTGGGTGAGGAGGAACACCGGTCCCAACAGTGATGAAGGATTCTTGGAAGCAGCCTGGGCTGATGCCGAGGGATTTAAAAAGCCTTGAGACTCTAGGAAATGGGTTTGTTGGGTCTCTGGGGCTGAAGCAGCCGGGTGATGACAGCGTAAGAGGGGCTGTGTGATAGCCGCACCGTGACCTGTGCTGCTGGGACCGGAGGGCTGGAGCCCCTCTGCTGGGAGGACAGGTTGAGAGAGCTGGGGGGGTTCAGCCTGGAGAAGAGAAGGCTCCGCGGAGACTTTCCAGCCCCTTCCAGTCCCTCAAGGGGCTCCAGGAAAGCTGGGGAGGGACTCTGGAACAGGGAGGGGAGCCATAGGACAAGGGGGAACGGTTTTAAACTGGAAGAGGGGAGATTTCGGTGAGATATTAGGCAGAAATTATTTGCTGTGGGGGCGATGAACCCCTGGCCCAGGTTGCCCAGAGAAGCTGTGGCTGCCCCATCCCTGGAGGTGTTCGAGGCCAGGTTGGCCGGGGCTTGGAGCAACCTGGGCTGGTGGGAGGTGTACCTGCCCATGGCAGGGGGATGGGAACTGGATGATCTTCCAAATCTAACCATTCTATGGTTCTGTGGCTGCCTCTCAGCTCCCTGTGCCTTGGGGGCTCAGTCCTCTGGGGACTGAGCCCTGCTCACAGCCACCATGGGAGAGAGGGTGGGATGTTGTCCCCTGGCCTCTCCATGTTTGACCCCATGCCCAGAACGAAGTCAGAGATAACGTGGGTGCTCCATGCCCTGGTGCAAAGATGTCCTGTGTGCATGCGTGAACATCCTGCGGGACGTCTGGGTGCCCTGGTCCGGCAGATACCTCGGGCAGGGTTTCTGGGTGAAATGAGGAGGATGATGGAGGAGAGGAGAGACAGACCTAGGCAAGTCCCAGCATGCGGGGAGTGGAGGAGGCATCACCAACGCATTTCCAACGGGTGGTATCTAGTAGCGTCTGCTCAAGACCGGCCATTTTAAGGCTGCACCAAAGCACAGCAAGCCACTGTGGTCGGCGCGGCCTTGTTGGGGTCCTGGCGGCAAACACGGATGCTCTGGGCAGGAGCTATGGAGATGGCAGCAAATATAAGGGTCCCACCACTAAGGCTGCTTGGGAGCTGCTTTGGTAGGACAGCCACAGCAAAAGGAAGGAGCTCTCAAGGCAGTCCTTCTGTTCGGCAGTGCTGTCGCTCCAGTTTTGCTGGCGGTAGCTACGTTTCCCGGAAGGGAGAGCACGGAAGGGAGAAGCCACCCTGTCATCTCGGGCCGCTGGGAGATGCCTTGCTTGAACTGGGAAGCTGTACCCACGTGTGCAGGGAGCCCAGAGGGGATGCCTGGGCCTCCCCCTCATACAAGGACTCGCTCCGAGTGACTTCGTCTCGGTCCGGCTCTGGCAGAAGACGTAGCACCAGAAGAGGGATCCCGAAGGATGCTGGCAGGCAGCACGGGTGGGCTCCCCGAGGCAGGAGGAAGATGATGGGTATAGATGGGAGATGCCGCTTACTTAAAACAAGCCCCACGCTGGTCCCACCAAGCTGGGACTGGCATGAGATGGCACTGAAGTTTCTTCAGGGCTTTTGTCGTTCTGTCTGGGTCAAACCCCCGGAGTAAGAGTGAGGCCCCTCTCCTCCGGCTGACGTTGGCGGAGCTGTGTAATGAATGATTTCTGGAGCACGTGCATGTAAATCTCTACCTACAGGTCCCTGAACTTTTGGCGGCGGATAGAAATTAAAGGTTGTTTTTGTTTGAGGATTGATGAGCTGCCGCTGATGTTGCTCATTTACACCTTTTCCGTCTCCTAATGGAAGGGATGCGGCGTCCACTGGCAAATTGAACAAATTTGCTCTATAGAGCACCCAAAAATGGATGGGAGTGTGTGTATATACGCTGCAGAGGGGGAGCGCGCACAGACGTGAGCGTTAACATTTCTAAGAAATAGCAATTCTCCTTTGGAAGCTTAAGTGAACACCACTTTCCGGGAAGTTGCCTAATTTAAATCATCTTTGCTCTGTTTTTGTCCTATCCATTATTTCCAGCTGTCAACGTTAAGTGCCGCGAAGACTCTTCAAGAGGCTTCTTTCTGCTTCCCTCTAATAATCCCAGAAACAGGCGCTGGTCCCTTTGTCCGGGGCGCTCTCTGATGGCTCTCAGCGTTCAATTTGCTGGAGAAGAACCACTTTGTGGAACAATAGGACAATCAGCGCTGCAGCGGCTTGAGTACTGCCATCCTGCCCTTGAAGAGGCGGGAGAGGAGCGAGGTGGAATCATGTTTTGGCCATCGCACTTAATGACTTAGAGGAGAGGCTTTGGTGGCAGCTCAACAAAGGTGACCCTGGCTTGCAAAAATAGATGCTCGCCTTTCATTTGGTCCAAAATTTGTTGGGGTTTAGCGTGATCCTTGGTGCTCAAGGAGAGCGATAAGCTCTGGTGCGCAGGTCTGGATTAGGGCTTGGAGCCTTGAGTTCAACAGGGTGGCCCAAGCCTTGTGTGTCAAGGCCAGGATGAAGTCCAGCAAAGATAAAGTGTTGCCTGACTTTCTTGGCTTGTTGAGGAGTTAGTAGAATCCAGTGACGGGTCTTCCCATTGAGAGCAAATCCTTAGGGCAGTGAAGTACCTCTAAAGAAAAGGTTGGTGAAACACCAGGGACAATAGAATCACAGAATTATAAAATGGTTAGAGTTGGAAAAGACTTTCAAGATCACCCAGTTCCAACCCCCTGCCCTGGGCAGGGACACCTCCCACCACACCAGGTTGCTCCAAGCCCTGTCCAACCTGGCCTTGAACTCCTCCAGGGATGGGGCAGCCACAGCTTCTCTGGGCAACCTGGGCCAGGGGCTCACTGCCCTCACAGCAAACAATTTCTTCCCAATATCTCATCTCAATCTCCCCTCTTCCAGTTAAAACCATTCCCCATTGTCCTATCACTACCCTCCCTGCTCCGGAGTCCCTCCCTGTCTTTCCTGTGGGCCCCTTTAGGTGCTGTGGATCCATCCTTGGCAGTCCTGAAGTAGACAAGCATCTCCTGTGCGTCCTTGGGGATCCCTGCTTTGGGCCAAGGGTGAACCAGAAGACTTCTTGAGGACTCTTTTGGCACTTTGATGCTATAGTGCTGATGTCTTCCTTTGGGGCTGTGTAAGGCATCCTATACCTAACTCTAGGTAGCCTCGGGACAACTGTATCCTGCTTTCTTGAGAGGAACACACAATCTCCTGCTGGAGTGGAGGAACACCAAGGCCTCCATTGCCCAAAATATCCAGCGCTCCATGTGACTCCATGCTGGCTTTGTGCTCAGCTTTCCTTATTCCGCTCCAGCTGCTGCCCTCAGCGTCGCCCATCTCCTGCCCCTTGTGCCATCAGTTACTGGTCCGGGTCTGCACTCCCAGTCGCACGTCTCTGCTTCAGAAATTCCCTTTACCGATCAGCTCATGGCAGCTAAAAGTACCTCAGTGATGCCGCACTGGGGGTCAGGAGACTGTTTCTACGGATCAGCTGAGAATGACTCTGCGCCAACCCTTTTCTAGAGATATTAGGAGGAAAAGAGGTGTAAAGACGGAGTTCGATGTACTTTTGAGGAGCTCCATGCGTTGGCCGTGATTGCTTCCTCATCCAGCCCTCTGGCCCTGGATGTGATGGGATAGAGGAAGGCAGGATAATTGCTTCCGAGTCTCTTTTAATCCTGAAGCTCCATCCTCACAGCCACCGTTGTCAGAAGTTGTTTTGCGTCGGTGTTATGTTGGCCCGTGCTGCGTTTCACGTGCCAGCGCTCTGCTTAGTCCCTTTGCCTGTCGCTTGGCTTTCTTGAGTCCTGCTGGAGCATCTCACAGGTTTTTGTGGCCTTGAAGCCTTATTGAACTTTTTAAGGCACCAACTTTAGGAATGAAAGAAGTTTAAAAAAAAAACAAACAACAAAACTATTAAAAGATGTGAAGTGATTTTTGCTCAGTCCCAGGCTCATAAAACCCCACTTAAAGTGGGTTTTGCCTCTAGGGAAGTCCCTGTCCGTGGCCTGTGGATACAGCCGGGTGCTTTCCATGAAGTCCCAGGTCTGGAATTGGGTGGAAAGTTGAAAATCTCAGGAAAAGTGTCATGACAAAATCTGGGCTTGTTTAGCCCATGCGGTTACGGAAAGAAAAATTGCAAACTGGACCCCTGGGCAATCCCAAAGGAAAAGAAAAGAACTCAATGTGTTTCCAAGGGGAAAAAAAAAAAAAAAAAATAAAAAGCACCGAGCTTTGTGTCGAGGGCGATCTCATGACTTTGGGATGGTCTGCGGAGTCGGCGCTGCAGCTTTTCCTCCTGCCCGCCGGCAGCTCTGGCTGGGGCTGGCTGGCAGTCAGCCGAAACCGTGGTCGGGGAGAGAACTCGCCCTCCGGCTTTTCTTCGGAGGCAAGGAAGGTGGATTGTTTTCCGGCGATGAAATTTCCTATTGAAAAATTGAATGCTTCCTTCTCCCCGCTTGTGAATGGGACGCCCGGGAAGCGGAGCACGCTGGTTCCAATTAACCGGCGCAGCGAGGCCAAGTGCTGCAGTCGGGCGGGAATTTATACCTTTTCATATGTACTTGAAAAGATAAAACCTTTTTTTTTTTCTTTTCCCCCCTTTCCTTTTTTATCTTTTTTTTTTTTTTATATACGTAATGAATTCAAAGCAGGAGCCCGGCCAGCCAAGCTGCCTTTGATTTGTTCTCATATTAATATTTTATGTCGGAATATGTGCCTAATCGCTCAAATTAGTCAAACTTGCTACCCAAAAAAAAATGGTCCCGAGGAACGCAGGCTTGTTCCTTGCTCCGCTTCACATCATCTCTGGGGATGGCTTGTTTACGTCTGGGATTTTCCTGGAGGAAGACCTACTGGGTAGCGCGTCTGCAGGGAAAGCTCAGAGTGGTTGATATCAATCCCAACCCAAAAGTGGCATCATGAGATCGTCAAGAAGGTAAATCGTATTGTGGGTGTATGAACAGGACGGTTGCGTCCCTTCAGTGGTGCGTGTCCCCCCCCCCACGCATCAAATGCTGTAGAGTTGATTTTGGGCTATCCCAGAGAGTCACTGCTTCTCCATTAATGTCCAACGTTTTCACTTGCTTTCTGGGCAACGTTTCCAGGTGGAAAAATAGGTCTCTTGAGATACAACGGTGTACGAGCTACAGGGAAGGCAGCAGGACGGGTGTCTATCAACCGTGAAGGAAACTGGAAGAGGGCTCAGGAGATCAGGGCTTGATTCCCACCTCGGGCACAGCTTTTTTGTGCGGCGTGTCTGACAGGGTGTCTGGGTGATGCTTCCCCACCCGTAAAATGCCTCCCACGACGTGTCTGTCCCACCCATTTGAGGTGGGAACTCTTTTGATGTGCCTGAAGTTCAGTGATGCTGCCCTTGCTTGGGGCCGTAATTCACCTACAAGCCAAATACTCGTGGTGAGAGCGGCAAGAAATTTGGGCTATGAGGCTCTTTCTCTTGATCTAATTGATTATAAGAAAACTTGTTTCCAGTGACGGCAATTTCCTGATCCCGTAGTGGTGCATCTGTTTATTAATCCCATCGGAACATCCGGTCTCTCCCGAAGCCCATGCGCGCTTGCTCCTGCAAGTCCTTCAGCAAGGAGCTCTGCAGATCCACCATCTGCTGCAGGGAAACCATCTCTGTTTGCTCGTCTTGAACCTCCTGCTGGCTTAATTTGGTGGCCCTAGGTGAGTGAAGGCAGACTGGCAGTAATCGTAAGGTGGTACAGTCGTCCATCCTAGCGGTTGCCCCACTCGATGGCTTGTTTCATCGTCAGGCTGCGGAGCACCAGACTCCTCCAGGCACCCTGGCGGAAGGGAACTGGGAGGGAGCGGAGGCACTGGTTTTAGGGACTTGCCCTGAGCCGTGGTCTGTACGTGTAGAACATCATGGGATGTAATATGGCTGGCCGAGGGTAAAAGGGGCAGGTTGGTGAAGGGGGCAAGAGGAAGGAGTGGGACGTAACCGGGACGTAATGGTCATAACAATGCAACATACTCAGTCGATTTTATTTTCAATTCTGAGTGTTAAAAGAAGGTAGAGCTGCTGAATCCAGGGGTGGGGAAGGGCTGGGATCACGTAGCTGCCTGGTTTATTTCTACAGGGGCCTGCACCCGTGCTCCTCATCTAGACAAAGCCATGAGGAGCACCGGCGCTGCTTGCCCCTCCAGGACCCCTTTTCCCCAGACCTTTCCCCGCCTGTGCGGGCAAGGTGGCTGGCCCAATTTACAGGCTGTGAGCGGCGCTGGCTGCGACTGCAGACGGGGCCGTCGGCTCCGGCTTGGCGTGCTGCCTTCTGCAGATATCTGGCAGAGCACAGAGACCTCATTGAGGTGGCTAGTTTGACTACAAACGCGCACCCCTTCCAGGCAGGCGGTGCTGCTCCAGGACCAGCCTCTTGCTTCCCCACGTTCCTCTTGATATGTAAAATGAGGGCGTGCGTCTCTATTATCGTTCGCATCCCAGCGGCACCTACGGGTCTTCAAGCAGGATCCCTGCTCTCCTACGGGGTGGCACGAAGCCTCGAAGCTTGCCCCGAGGAGATGGTAGTCTGCCACAAGGGGCGGTAGCCAGATGTAACTAGCTGGAGGAGAACGAAAACATAATGACGCCGAAGTGGCCACGGGAGATGCGGAGGTCCCACCACGCACGAAGTAGCTTGCAGTATGTGGAGATGTTGCGTATACCTCTCTACGATTGCGAAAGACGCGCGTCGTTCAGTTGCGTTAATTGGGAAATCGTACGCGGTCATTAGGAGGGAGCTAGAATGGAAACACCTGGAGGGGCAGAGTTAAGGGTGATGATGTGGCCCAGCCCTGGCGTTTCTTCACTTTGGAGAGCTACGCGGCATAATTTCGTCATAGATTTATATACAGCTAATTGGCCCACAGTTTGATATGCAAATAAAACCATCATAAATATCAGAGAAAGATTTAAGGCGGTGCTTTCCGCTGTCATGCTACGATCCTTGCTTTTCTGGTCAGTCTAATCTACTCGATTACTCCTTTCATCATCTTGTGTTCTGAAGACGTGGTGTCTCTTTCAAAGAACATCTGTCAGACATAGATTAATTAGTTAATTTTTCCGCACGGAATGAAACAAGAAGGGTGGGGAACTCAGAACCCTGAGGAGCAGATGCGGTGCGTGGCCAAGTAATTATTTTGGGGTAGATGTGTCATGCGTGGCCTGAGCTCTGTCAAGGCTCTTGGCAAGAAACAAGTTTCCTACCAGAGATAATCAGTTTATGCTAAAGATGGAAGCGAAATTTTCTTGATGTAGATGATAAAGCATGTGTAGTAGGCACCATTGAGATGTCGCTTCCAGACTGGGCTTTCTAGATCAAGGATGGTGCTGAGGGATGATTTGAATTCAGAAGATTAAGCTTAAATAGTTTAAGAATGGGAGAGAGCATGGATAGAGTCAATATTTTTATGTTCAAGGACAATTTGGAAGCATAGACTTCTTTGCTGGTAACATCAAAGGCCGCAGCTAGCTTGGGACACCTGACTGCTTCTCATCTGGTTTACCCCAAAACCCAAATTTATTGGGATTTTTGTGTTGGGATCTTGGGTGAATGTCTCTCACAGTCACGGTGGTTTTGAATCCGATAACGTTTCATGCAATATCAAGAAATAAGTTTTATGTGAGGGGACTTATGACCAGGTGCGTCATCAATATGCGCAGTGGTTTTCTTCCAGTTCAGCCGGAAAAGAGGTTGGTTGTCGCCAAATCCAGTCCTGGCATCATTGCAGAGTGAATTGAAAGAAGATAATGCACCTGTAGATGCGGGGCTGGAATTCCCAAAGGGTGTCAGTCATGGTGGAGCACGTCTCTCCATCAGGGAGCTTTGGAAATCCTGCTGAGGCAGGGTCTTCTGTCAAATCTCTCCCTGACACCTCCAGTTCTCCAGGGATGAGGTGTCCCCAGGCTCGCCGGGCAGTCACCAGCCTGGGTGTCCCGTTTCTAACCCCACGTGGGAGAGCCGCCCCTTGGTGCTGGACAATGAGGGTCTTCTGTTGGCAGTCAATACATGGCAATGTTCTTTCGGGGGGATGAGTCCTGGATTTCTTCAGGTTGCACCAGAGCTGTGTTTGACTTCCACCATTTGTCTTTACCATCTCTGCCTTTTTTCCATGGTTTTCGATTTGCTCACAAGCTTCCAGTCCTCCTGATAATGAATTGGGTGTGGGCTCCTGACCTATCCCTACAGGAGCAACCCTACTTGTGCATTCCTTTTGGAATAAAGATAAGAGAACACCCCTTATCACTTCTTCCCCTCCACCACCTTTTTGGTTTCTCCTCTTTTCCATCCTCCTCCTTGGCACCCTTTTTCCCTATCCGTTCTCCTGCTGAGCCGAACCCACTGAAGGATGAGCTCTTCCAGGGACAGACAAGCCTGAAGGCTCTAAAGCAGTCTCTGAGTGCCCTGTCTTTTCCCAGAGAGGTCCCTAAGGGTGGGAGGAGGTCTGGAAGTTTAAAGCTGGTGTGAATCTTCAAAGGGAAACGTGGGGCGTTTTTGTTGGTGGATGCTTTGTGTAGTGCATCTGCCTTTGGAGTCCTCAACACAAGAAGGACATGGACCTGTTGGAGTGGGTCCAGAGGAGGCCACGGAGAGACCCTCTGGAGCCCCTCTGCTGTGAGGACAGGCTGAGAGAGTTGGGGGGGTTCAGTCTGGAGAAGAGAAGGCTCCGGGGAGACCTTCGAGCCCCTTCCAGTCCCTCAAGGGGCTCCAGGAAAGCTGGGGAGGGACTCTGGATCAGAGCCTGTTGTGGTAAGATGAGGGGGAATGGTTTTAAACTAAAAGAGGGGAGAATCAGACTAGGTAGAAGGAAGAAATTGTTTATGCTGAGGGTGGTGAAACCCTGGCCCAGGTTGCCCAGAGAGGTGGGAGATGCCCCATCCCTGGAAACATTCAAGGCCAGGTTGGCCGGGGCTTTGAGCAACGTGATCTAGTGGAAGATGCCCCTGCCAATGGCAGGGGGGTTGGACTAGATGGCCATTAAAGGTCCTTCCAACCCAAACCGTTCTGTGATTCTATGGTTTGTGTCATTAGGCAGTGGACTGCTGGTGGGTCCTCAAAGTTTCAAAAAAACGCATCATTTTCCCTTGTTTTCCCAGCCAAATAATCACAAAACTGGCTGGAGGAGAAAGGGAGAGGATGCTCCTCATCAAGCGGGGATCCGGTGAAACGCTGCATGTCATGAGATTTGTAGTAAAGTCACGACACTGGCAACGCTGGCCTGAGGGTCTTTGTTGGGGCTCGTGGTTTCTTTGCCTTGCCCGATAAAATAAAACCTGCTGAAGCGACGGCGCTGAGCTCCCACCTCTCTGTTCTCCTACTTCCAGCCGCTTCTGCTTGAATTATTCATGGTTGGGAAGTGAATCCGCAAAGGGCTCCTGGGATCTGCCCGTGATCCGCGTGAGACTCACCCCTGCTTGGGTCAGGGCATTTTCTCGTCTCCCTCCTCGCGGCCGGGAGCCCGTGGGTATCTCCACATTGCTCACCGCCCCTTTCTGATTAACCCAGCCATGTATTTATTATTTACGCGGCGTGATTTTTTTCGGCTGTCCCAGGCACCGCGGTATTATCACCGGCTAAGCGGCGAGACTCCCGTGCAAACAGCTGTAGCTGTTGCTTGACAAATCCCCGTCGTAGAAATGATATCAAGGAGCGGCAGAGGCACTGGGAGGGCAGATGTCCTTGTAAATGAAGGCAGCGCTGCCAGCTTCTCACCCGGCGTAGGATGAGTTTCCCCTGCACGTGCGTCTCAGCAGAGCTTCACTGGGTTATTAAATATATATATATATGTGTTTTATGTGGTTTATTTTTGTTTTCCACAAGCTCTGCTCTGCGTTGATTTTAATTTTTTTAGAAGGTGGTCTGATTTGGTCCTGGAAAGAGGTTTGTAGAACTAGTGAGAAGAGCAGTTTACCGTCAGGCACCTGTTTACTTTGCAATCCATATTATTAGTAGAACGGGCTGTACGCCCACCTCTGCCAGCACACCCACCCCGGGGAGATCTCGGGTCTGCCCTTCCAGTATCATCTACCTCATCCCAACGTACCGTCATAAACCAGTCCGCCTTCTGGGATGAGGACTGGGATGCTTCATTGCCAAGCAGAGCCGGAGCTGATGCTCTGAGCAAGGCAAGGCTCAGCAGAGAGACAGGGACCCCCAGGTGCACTTCTCCAGCTGAGGGGGTAGCTCCGGGTGAAGAAAGCTCAATTTCATAGAATCGTAGAATGGTTTGGGTTGGAAGGGATCTCAAAGATCATCTAGTTCCAACCCCTTGTCCTGGGCAGGGACACCTCCCACTAGACCAGGTCACTCCAAGCCTCATCCAGCCTGACCTTGAACACCTCCAGGGATGGGGGAGCCACAGCTTCCCTGGGCAACCTGGGCCAGGGGTTCACCACCGGTAAAGAATTTCTTCCTCAGATCTCATCTAAATCTCCCCTCTTCCAGTTTAAAACCGTTCCCCCTTGTCCCATGGCTCCCCTCCCTGCTCCAGAGTCCCTCCCCAGCTTTCCTGGAGCCCCTTGAGGGACTGGAAGGGGCTGGAAGGTCTCCCTGGAGCCTTCTCTTCTCCAGGCTGAAGTCCCCCAGCTCTCTCAGCCTGTCCTCCCAGCAGAGGGGCTCCAGCCCTCCCAGCATCTCCGGGGCCTCCTCTGGCCCCGCTTCAACAGCTCCGTGTCCTTCTTGTGCTGAGGACTCCAGAGCTGGACTCAGTACTCCAGGTGGGGTTTCACCAGAGCGGAGCAGAGGGGCAGAATCGCCTCCTTCGCCCTGCTGGCCATACTTTTTTTGATGCAGCCCAGGATGCGGGAGGTTTCTGGGCTGCCAGCGCGCATTGCCGGCTCACGCTGGTCTTCTCGTCCACCAACACCCCCAAGTCCTTCTCCTCAGGGCTGTTCTCCATCCATTCTCCACCCAGCCTGGGTTTGTGCCTGGGATTGTCCTGACCCAGGTGCAGGACCTTGCCCTTGGCCTGGTTGAACTTCACGAGGTTTGCATGGGCCCACCTCTCCATCCTGTCCGGGTCCCTCTGGATGACATCCCTTCCCTCCTTCCCTGTGTCGACCGTGCCACACAGCTTGGTGTCATCGGCAAACTTGCTGAGGGCGCACTCCATTTCAGCCCTTTGGGTGAAAAAAACCTCCATTTAGGGTACCTGCTTTTATGCTGTAGCCCTAAGGAGGACACGTGCCTTGCCTAGGACACCTACGACATAACTGGAATACAGTAACGAGTTCGTTAAAATGTTCTGCCTCTCTGTATTCTGAAAGGAAGATTTTCTATTAAACCGTAGGGAAATTACTGGCCTCGTTAACTAGCGTAGAAGTAACGAACCACAGCAGGGTTACTCGAGAGATCTGGGTCCTGGCTTTGTAAGGCTGCATTGTTTCTTTAAATGAGAGAAATAATTTAAGCAAACAAACGAACAAAGAATTTCTGGAAATTAAAGTACGGTACGAATGGGATGATTTGCTCGTCTTCTATTTAATGGGAGCAGTGCAGTGAACAATTGCACGGTTGACCTCAGAGATCTATCCATGGTAACTAGTCACAGGAGAGAAAAATAGACAGCCTGCCACCAACTTGGTATTAAAGTTATATTTTCCATTTTTTCCACGGTTGTGGGCCAGTCGGGGACTTTCCGTGAGTAGTCAGCATGGCAGAAATCCCCTTCTGCTCCGTTGCAGCCACCGCTGCTGAGAAATGAAAGGTTGGATGCTGGTTTTGGCTTTAGTGGCTTTTGGTCCCAGTTTCCAGTGGGATCACGCTGGGGCAGATCCTTCCTGCTGAAGGCATCCTGCTGGACCAGGGCTATGGGTGGGTGATGTCCCCTTGTCCCTTCCGCCCCATGGTTGGGGCTTGCTTGTGATGGGGTCTGGTGGAGGAACCTCACCTTTGGTTTCATCGCCGCTACAAGCTCCTGGATGTTAAATCCTGGACTGGTTTTGGGGTCTGTGCAACGATCCGTGCAGCTCTGGGCAAGTCCTGCAAGAGTCTGGAGGAAGGACAGAAAGACGCTGCCAGGCTGGAGTTCATCCAGAAATAAATAAACCAGAAATACTGGGCCTTCGGACTCCATGGTCTGTTCCTCAAAAGACATTTTTGGATGGGATCACTGTGCTTTTGTTCTTCCATTAGGCAAATGAGGAGAGCGCATTGTTTTCCTCCCCTCATCTGTTCCCCTTACAGGGAAAGAAGGAGGAGGACTTGGCCACCCCGAGCCAAGCGTCTCGGGAGACCTCCCAGAACAAAGGGCCGTACGGAGAAAAGTGCCGTCATCCTGTCCCCGTCATCCTCTTCCCTCCCTTCACCCTGCTCTTGGCACGGCCGTGCCTGCCCGGGGCTGGAGCGCCACACGTCACTGCCAGCCGGCAGGGAGCACGGAGGGGTGTTCCTAGGCTTCCTCCCTGGAAACCAGGCAAACTTCTCTCCAGGTTTATCGCTCCCCGTAGACTTGGCAAAGCAACGTTGGAGGTTGTCTTCTGCCAGGGAGGTGTGTCAGCTCGGGGATGGTGTTGACAGTGCGCGTGTCCATGTGCGATGGCTTGGATAAAGCAGTACCCCTGAGAAACATCATCTTGATGTTCCTGGATGTGGACCAAAGCTCTGTGGACGCATCCGTCTTGGTGTCGTTTCTCTCCCGTGTGCTGCAGGCATCCATCCCTGATCTGCACAGAAAGCCTGGGGGTTGGAGAGCATCTCCCCAGCCATGGTCTGCATCATCATTGCATTAGCTTCCCATACAGGAATACGGGGCTGGCACGTGGAGCTGGGATGTTTGTTGTTTTGGTTTTGGGTTTTTTTTGATTATCAGTTGCATAGGTTCTTCACAAAAGACTGGACTAAGACCAACCTATCTTGTTTTGCCCAGGCTCCAAGGCTGACCCTGCTGAGACCCCCTGAGATACTGAACCCTATGGGAGTGGAGACCACTTGACTGCACTCAGCACCTTTCAGGATCAAGCCCTAGGTAATTATGCTAATTCTTTCCCTGGATGATGGGTGAAATTTGATGTTCTGGGCTACGTGGACCAACTGAAATCACATTCCTAGTTGTCCATCCCATGAATCCATGGATTTCTTTTTTTTCCCTCTGAAGGTTGTTATTCTGTAGATCGGTGTCTCGGCACTACAATAATAACCACTGTTCCCTCAAAAATAAAACAATGTATCTCCTTTGCTTCCAGAGGGGGAATCGTAGAATGCTTTGGGTTGGAAGGGACCTTTCAAGGCCATCTAGTCCAACGCCCCCTGCCATGAGCAGGGACATCTTCAACTAGATCAGGTTGCTCAGAGCCCCGTCCAACCTGGCCTGGAATGTTTCCAGGGATGGGGCATCTCCCACTTCTCTGGGCAACCTGAATGGCTGGATCACCGTTCCGGCAATGGTCACCAGCTCTTCTGCTTGGGAAGTTTTCCTGAACTGAACTTGCAGAAAGCTGTAAAAACCAAACCAAACCAAACAAAACAAAAGTTTTCACTCCCATCGGAATCAGTCAAAAGCTTAAAATATCAATACTTGTTGGCAAGGATCCTTGTTCAGGTCCGGCTTTTAAGAAGGGCTCAAAACCCACAGCTGCAGGAGCCTGCTTTTTAAAATAAACCTAGCAGTTGTTTTCTGCAGAAAAAGAAATTGTGAAAATCTGATTTACCCCTGTTCGCAGCAGCCGCATTCTCACCTCCGAACCTGGCCTCTTTGTTGTGCCTCTGAGAAACTTTGAGTCTTTGCTCCAGGGTGGATAGATGGAAATCAAAGAGCCTAGGGCCAAGTGGTGCCTTGCTCTGCATCCTCGTGGAGATGTGGTGTCACCCCGGTGCCTTGGCCAAGTGGCCCTGGGCAGGAGTTGACCCGAGATTTCTTCTTCCAACTCCCAAGGCCAGCTCAAACTCAGAGCGTGAGCTTGAGAAGCGAGAATCCCAGACCGGCAGGGGTCAGAAGGGACCTCTGGAGATCATCTAGTCCAACCCCCTGCCAAAGCAGGTTCACCTAGAGCAGGTTGCACAGGAACGCGTCCAGGCAGGTTTGGAATGTCTCCAGAGACGGAGACTCCACCATTGGGTGAGTTTTAAGAGGAGTAAGAAGGAAGCCAGCAGGATGCTGTGAACGTTACTCTGGAAGGCTAAGGATGAAGGATTTCCTGTAGGGTTGGCTTCCTGAGCGAGGTGATATTCCCTACGAAATTCTCTATGCTGATAAAAGTATCGCTCAACAGAGGGTTGTAATTTTTCACCCTGTCTGTCAGATTTCTTCCCCCCCCCCCAATAAATCGATTAATAAAACCCAGCTTCCCACTGATTTCAGCAGAGGTCAAAGCCCAGCTCCCAAGATCCGGGTGGCGTGAGGGCAGATGGTGTGTCGCTGGCCGCTCTCCCGGAGCATCCTCTCTCCGTGCGGGAACAGAGGGCTATTCTCCATCCCTTGCGAGCTCTGTACGGTGACATTTTCGGGACCCCGGCCTGAGGACTTTGACTGGGTTGTTTCCTGTTTTGACAATCACCATTTCAAATACTCTATGACAGTATTGTGCGGGGAATTTTTAAAAAAAAAAAAAAAAAAAAAAAAAGAAAAAAAAAAGCCACCCCGTATCCTTCTGTCTCGAATATTGTGGTGGGCGCTGGGGAGCTAAGCTCGTGTATCCAGTGGGGAGGGAGAAGACGCGGAGGGTAAAACAGGCTCAGAAAGCGAAAGAGAGGAAAATGAAGAATGAGAAAGAAGAAATATATTCCCCGGCAGGGCTGCGGTGCGATATCTTTCCCCACCCGCTCTGAATTTGTGGGGCTGAGGTGCTTTCTCGGTGACGAAGCTCATATGCTCTGTGGTTAAACCGCTGCCGTCAAAGCTTGGAGAGTAACTAAAACCAAAGTGTCACGGGTCAAATGGATGTTTTCCAATTGACCGGAGCGCAATGTAAATCCTGGGGAAGGAAATAACCCACCAAACATCCACCAGCCCGGTGTCTGCGTCCCCCACCCCGGTGCCGGCTGCTGGTGGCGGGTCCTACTGGGACCTGCGACCCGGTGGCAGCTGCCTGCCTCCGCATCCTGAAACGTTCTGCAGGCAGCACCCTCGCACAGAATCCCAGACTGGCAGGGGTTGGAAGGGACCTCTGGAGATCATCTAGTCCAACCTCCCTGCCAGAGCAGGGTCACCCAGAGCAGGTGGCACAGGAACGCGTCCAGGTGGTTTTGGAATGTCTCCAGAGAAGGAGACTCCACCACCTCTCTGGGCAGCCTCTTCCAGGGCTCTGCCACCCTCAAAGGAAAGAAGTTCCTTCTCAGGTTTAGAAGGAACTTTCTAAGCTCAAGGTTGTGCCCGTTACCTCTTGTCCTGTCACTGGGGCACCACTGAGAGTAGCCTGGCCCCATCCTCCTGACACCCCCCCTTTAAGCATTTATAAGTGTTGATAAGGTCCCCCCTCAGTCGTCTTTTTTCCAGACTAAAAAGACCCAGATCCCTCAGCCTTTCTTCATAAGAGAGATGTTCCAGTCCTCTGATCATCTTGGTAGCCCTCGGCTGGGCTCTCTCCAGCAGTTCCCTGTCCTTCTTGAACCGGGGAGCCCAAAACTGGACACAGTACTCCAGGTGTGGCCTCCCCAGGGCAGAGTAGAGGGGGAGGATGACCTCCCTCGACCTGCTGGCCACTCTTCTTGATGGAGCCCAGGATACCATTGGCCTTCTTGGCCACAAGGGCACATCGCTGGCTCTCCCCAGTAAGTTTTCCTGCAGATTTAACAGTGTCAGATCCAGATTTGATCTAGGTCAGTGATTAGGAGGATCGAGAGGTTGCTTCAGGTGAGCACGGTAGGAGAGAAAACATCTGCCCGCTGAGGAGCCGGGGCTGGAGGCTCATCCTAAGCCCCTACAACGTACCTTCAGCCGAGGGCTGATCTGTGTTGGGATAAATTCAGGGGATTTGGCTAGGCAACGCTCCCGGGGAGCATCAAGGCAGTCGCGTCTCCGCCGCCGCTTCGCCCCGTGCCTCGCAAAGTTCCCCCCCCCCGCCCCCGAGGTTTCGGCGTGGCCTATTGCTCTTCGATGTGTTGTAACCTGAAAATAAGGATAGATAAAGGCGAAATGTTCTGGGAGCGATGCCAAGCCAAAGGCACTGAATTATTAAGAGATCCGTATCTGGATAACAGATTTATGCTCTTTGACAAGTTTCAAGAGAAAATATGGTGTTTGCAGGTTCAGATTGGGATCGTCCTAAGAAATAGAGCCCTCCTTTTTAAATTGTATTGCTTTTATTATTATTATTTTAATAATAATAATATTTCCACAGTGAAGCCATATAGGAGAATGTTATTTGCGTAAGAACTGGAAATGAAGCTGAAATGATCAGCGTATTTTTTAAAGGCGCTTTACGAGTCGCTCGGCACTGGAAAAGGTACGACTATCCGTCAAAGCAAGTCTTGGGGATAAAATAATTAGAAATCACACAACCATAGCGAAGGAAGATTAGTGCTAAAATTAGAAGCCATAAAGTTGTTTTTAGATTAGGCTGGAATCTGGGCAGGCTGTTTTATTGTACTGCGTTACTTATAGAAAATGCAAGGTGAGAGGTGTGAATTGCCTGCATTTGGTTGCGTTGCAATGGGAATGCTGTCTCTAACGTTAGGTGGGATGGTCTAGGAGATAATTTTCAGGGAAATCCTTAGGGAATGGAAGTACAATCCTCCATGAAAGATAACAGGCTGCTGAAGGAGCTGGGTTTGGTGCTGGGCTCTTCCTCCCACTCCCTGGGCACGTCTTCTAAGGTCGGTCTGCCCCACCGTTTTGTTTCGCGGTTGTAGTGGCCAAATGCCTACGTTGCATCCAGAAACCATGGTGAGATGGCCAGGGTGTGTGCGGAAGGGTCTGCCCCCATGGGCGGGGTGGGTGGGTGGGAGTCGTAGCTGCTGTGGTCCCTGAGCTGGCTCTTTGGGGACCAGATAACGATGTTAGATGGGGCGTAGCCCGTGCAACTTCAGCGCTTCGTGTATCTGCTGGAGCTCCTTATGTGCGAACAGGAATGAATTCTCTATTGGAGGAGGGCCACAAAAATGATCCGAGGGTTGGAGCCGCCCTGCTGTGAGGACAGGCATAAAGGGTTGGGGTTGTTCAGCCTGGAGAAGAGAAGGCCCCGGGGAGACCTTATCGTAGCCTTACAGTACCTGAAGGAGGTAGAAGAAAGATGGGGACAGACTTTTTAGCTGGGCCTGTTGCGAGAGGACAAGGGGTAATAGTTTTAAACTAAAAGAGGGTAGATTTAGACTAGATAGAAGGAAGAAATTTTTCACACTGAGGGTGCTGAAACAGTGGCCCAGGTTGCCCAGAGAGGTGGGAGCTGCCCCATCCCTGGAAACATTCCAGGCCAGGTTGGACGGGGCTCTGAGTGACCTGATCTAGTTGAAGATGTCCCTGCTCGTGGCAGGGGACACGGATGGCCAGGACTAGATGGCCTTGAAAGGTCCCTTCCAACCCAAACTGTTCTTGTGGTCTGTCATGGAGGCTGTATTATATGTGGAAAGTGTGTAACACAGTGGGACCCACCTTTAGTCTCAGGTGGCATCGGCTCATAGGGGCGCACGTCTCTCTTGTGTTGGTCTTCAGCCCCATTGCACCATTAGTTTCCAAGGGGCCTCCTTTGATTAACGCCCGTGCCAATTAAGTCTGTTGCGGGGTGTGTTGTGTTTTGGGGACTGGGATGTACCTGATGTGCCTTGGTTCATGTGCTGGGGACAGGCCATGGCTTGGGATTTGCTTCTCCTCGTGTGGAGGTGCTGGGAGCTCCTCCTCAATGCAGCGGGTTGGGACACAAGGATCTGCCACCATACTGAGCAGCACGATGGGTTTTTGGGTCCTGGTGACAAAGAAGGAACCAAAAGTGTGCCCCATTTGACACATGAGGACTCGTGGTGTGACGAGAGTAGGATGGGGAGGGGTACAAGGAGGAGTGATATGGGACAGCTTCAACGTGAAAAGTGGTCGAACAGCCTAAGCCCTTCAGTCTGGAGGAGAAGGAGCTGAGGAGGTATCTAAGTGGGGTATATAAGCCCTACGTGGTGTGGAGGTGAGATAGGGAAGAGTTATCTGTTGTGTCTTGCAACACAGGAGCTAGAGAAAAATCATGAAACGATTGGGCAGAGGCCTTAAACAGGAGGACTTGCTTTTTATAAAACATGTAATTAAACTATGGACCTCGCTGCCACAGGATGCTGCGGATGCCAAAAGTATAAATGGCTTCCAAAACCAATTAGGGAAATTTGTGGATGAAAGGTCCAGGAGGGGCTGTTAGCGCAGTGCTGCAGGTACAGCCACTGAATTGGGAAGCATCTCAGCTGCTTGCTGGCCATCGGGAGGATATACCTGGCAAAGTACTCCATGGATGCCCCCTTTCATACACCCCTTGATCACCCCCAGGGTCGAGATCTTGGGCTGGAGGACCTCAGCCACCTGCTCTGGTGTTGAACGTGATGCATGCTGGTGGAGGACAAGGAAAGCCACATCTGCTGTCCCTCTCTGTTGGGCTTCCCATGGCGAATGCACACCCGTACTTGTAGATTGGACGTCACCAAACTGGGCCAGCTGGGTATCGGGGGGTGTGATATTCCCTGGTATATCAGCAAGCCTTTCCCTGTGAGCTGGCTTACTCCAGCATGCTCAGCCAAGGCAGGAGCACAGGTCCAGATGGGTTAAGATCCTCCGGTGAAAATGTCCACCACCAAATTCCTCCTAAGTCCAAGTGAATATCCCAAGAATATACGGGGTAGGGAGGACCCGGCATGCTCTATGTATAAATGCCTTCAGAGCAAAAGCGTCTTGATACTAAGAGGCTTTCTGGTATAGTTGGAAAGGTGTAACGTGAGTGAGAGGTTGGAGGACAAGATTAGGCACATCCATGGTGTTTTCACCATGGAGGTGGCCTGTCACCCAGAGAAAGGTGACTTCTTCAGTGCTGGTGCCTTGAAACCAGGAGCGGGGGATTTCTGGGTGAAAAAACTGAACTTTGTGGGATGGATGCAACTGGGCGAAGCCCTTCACCTGCTCCTACCAGAGGTACCAAATGAAAAGGTCTATGGGTTCCCTCCTGGCCAGGAAGCACCAGCCCTGCTGTGACCACCCGCAGCATCTTGTCAGCACGTGCATTTCCCCGGCGCCTGCAACGGGCGAGTGGAGTCGAGCAGACTGCCTGCTCCCCCCGAAATGCTCCCCGCCGTGCCTCCGGCTCGGTGAAAGCAGGACAACTCCTCATCGACTCTTTGTAGCCCAAGAACAGAGCCTTGGAAAAGTCCGGCAGCGGGGAACTTTACTAATTCCGACTAATGACTCCGAAATACTGACTGAGGGGAACAATTGGGCGCCATCAAAAGGCGCAGACAAAAGAAATGCAGTGTATTGTAATAGCAAACGGAGCTGAATTTGGTCTGATGGAGCACCTTTCATATTCAGAGCATTTCAAAGCCCTTTGCGGAGTAATGAGCTCCATGCTGACGGAGGGGCTGGTGGAGCCGTCTTTATGTGCCCAACAATAGCTGGCGCGGCTGGTGGAGGAGGACCTGCTCCTGGTAGGAGAGGGGATGGTGGCCGGGATGCTGGGGTTATCCTGCACTTTCCTGTTTTTTCAGTGCCGTTAGATCGCTAGCTAGCATTTGGATGGTCATTGGAGGAGACTCAGGCAAGACCTATTGGCCTTTCAATACTTAAAGGGGGCTTGTAAGAAAGATGGGGCCGGATTTTAGTAGGGCCTGTAGCGACAGGACAAGGGTTGATGGTTTTAAACTAAAGGAGGGGAGATTTAGACTAGATAGAAGGAAGGCGTTTTTCACACCGAGAGTGGTGAAACCCTGGCCCAGGTTGCCCAGAGAGGTGGGAACTGCCCCATCCCTGGAAACATTCCAGGTGAGGTCGGATGGGGCTCTGAGCGACCTGATCTAGTTGAAGATGTCCCTGCTCATGGCGGGGGGGGGGGGGTTGGACTAGATGGCCTTTAGAGGTCCCTTCCAACCCAAACCATTTGATAATTTTATGATTCTATGAAGATGTGGCTGCGATTCCCCTGTTGTCCTTGGGTTGCTTCTGTGTCCGTAGTTGAGATCTTCGCCCTGTGTGTCTACCTAGCAGCAGTCCATCAGCGCTCTGGGCTGGGCATGCTGGCGAAATGCGGGATAAACAGGATTTGTTTTGGAAGGGACAGAGCAGCTTGAGGCATCCAGGACAGTCTGTGAGATGGGATTATTCTTTCCGTCTTGAAACTGCGCAGAAGTCCCTAGGTTTATGGGGGATGGATCTGCTCCTCGTGGAATCGCTTAGAGGGGCAGTGAACTTGGCCTAAAGACTGGGAAAGCCTGTCTAGCTTCCGAAAGGAACTGAGCTACTTCATCCTCCCAGGAGTGCGGTAAATTCGGTGTCTGGTCCTGCCTGTGGATTTACCTGGTCCTGTGGAGCTGCAGGTCCTTCATGCGTAGGTCTTCAGTCTTGATGGGCTTAGTTTCTCTGCCCTTCTTTTATCTCAGGGGAAACAGAGGTTGAGAAGCATGTTGTGACTCACATGAGAATCCCTTGGCGGAGCTGGGAATAGACCTCGGCCTCCCAGGTCACTGGCTGGTCCTCTAATCTTGCGGTCTCCGTGACAATTTCGTGAAGGCCCACATACGACTTCAGCTCTTTAATTTTAGCTAAGCCAGAATAGCACTGGCGCAGCTGCGTGAGCAGATCTCTTGGTCCCGAAACCATTTCTGTGGCAGGGATGTTTCTTGCCCCTTGCAAGGAGAGGGAAAGGTTAATTGCATTTTTTTTTCTTTTTTTTTTTTTTTTCTTTTTTTTTATTTTGTTGGAAAAGAGGAAATAAATGTACCTACCCCACCCTAAGGGGACTGCACAAATCTGTCAGCCCTTGGCGGGTGGGGGCAGGCAGCTGGGCTGCGTTAAGGAAATAGCCCTTGGGAGGGAAGGGGTTGGGGGCATGGGTGGGGGGGTTTGGCAGCCTGCCCGCCTGCCTGGTGCTGCAGGCAGGGAGGAGGATGCTCTACAGGGCTATATTTGGAGACCCCAGGCGGTGACGCTCTCCGCAGAGCCGTGGGGACTTGGGACGAATTAATCTTCCCCAGGGTTGGAATAAAACGATCTGCAGCAAAGGCTGGTTTGGGTTTAGAAAATGAGCTCCGGGGTGAGGACGGAGACCTCAGACCTTCTCCCGTGTGACCTGGGTCCTTCACTACACCAACTCCCTGCTAACTAAGATAACCAAATTCCAGCAGCCTCCCGGCTTCGCTGGAGGACCACGCTGGGTTGGCGTTGGGTTCGTTGCGTCTCCCCCATCCCAGCAGAGAAAGGAGCATGGGAAGCAAACCGAGATGTGTTGGAAACCTGGCTTCTCATCGCTTCTCCATCTGTGTTTCCGTGCCGCCTGCTCTCCAACTTGGGTCGGGCTGATGTCATGGCAAGACTTCCTCTTGCCGGCTGTCATCCCGCAGCAGGGATTTGATGGTGTGCAGAAGGCTTTGCTGTTTCCCTTCCCGTCTGAGGCTGGCCGGCACTGCTTTCCAAGCAGGGGTGTCTCAAATGGCTGGTTGAGTGGCAGTGGTAGCAGAGGGACGTTCTCCACGATGACCCAAGCTTGTGTGGGTATTTTGGTACCGCTTCTGAATTAACGCTCAAGGGAATATATAAAGACCCAACATTTGAAGTTTCTTTGGGAGCTCATTGCAATAAAAATAAAGTCTCCTGTGGCGGAGCCATAAGTTCAAAGCAAGACATAGGGTTATGTCTTGAAACAACTCAAAGTAACTTTCAAGCTTCTTGTCTTGTTGAGCTTCAAGGTATCTACACTCAAAGCTGTCACGCATATATCACACGGGGTGTCATGTTTGTGTAGAACCTATCCAAATCTTTCTCATTTTGCTTTTATAGCAGCAGTGGCTGGTGTGAGTGACCTGTCCTTATCTTCTGAGCCTAGTAGGAGGCGAGTCAACTCTGGAGGCTCAAGGGAGACTGTGCTCGGAGGAGGACCAAGGCTGAAGGTGGAGGTGATGTTGGTGCTGGTGGTGTGTTTGAGGTGGACTTCCATCCTCGCGCTCTTAGCCAGGTGGATGCTTTGCCCGTGGCTCTTGCTTCAGCTGAATGTTGTGGTAGGCACAGGAGGGAAGATGTTAGGAAGGCAAGAAATGGATTTATAATCCCAAACTAGCACCGCTTGGTCTAGGAGAGCATTGGCGGGCCCTCACCGGTGTTTTCCGGTGGAGGGACAGACCTGCTGAGTCTGGACATCCCCATGGGGGCTGCGGGATGGGTGCCTGGTGGCAAGGCACAGCCCTGGGGTGGAGGGGGCTCATCCTGCCCCCTCCGGCACGGCTCTGGGGCGAGGGGCTCATCTGGATTTAGCAGAATGGGTTGCCTTGCCTCCTGTCTGGGATTCACCATCTGCCTGAGCTTTTAATATCACTTCATTCTCCCTCCCTACATCCCACGCCCCTGTCCCAGATGTATTTTTTTAAGTGGCTTTAATTAACTTCCATTTTCCTGTGCGTGACAGCTCCTTGAGGTTTTGGTAGCTGTTTTCTGTCCTTCCACAGTTGTCACTGACATGTAGCACTTTCCCTGCAGACCGGCCTTCAAGCCTACCGTGGTTTTTTTTTTTTCCCTGCTCTGCGGAATTATTTTAACATACTGGGAGGAAATGGTTTCCATGTGAGCCCTGTTACACGCACTCGGTTGATTATTAGGTGCGATTTTCCTGATCCCTGCTGGTATCTACGAGGATTTTGAGCGAGGAAGCCGGAGGGGCGTAGGATGATAGTTTAGGTCAGATAGATTTATCTTCACGAGTGACAAGACTGATAACTCTGGAGTGGCGTGGCTACAGGTGTTATCATTTGGGTGTCTCCTCAAGAGTGAAGGTTAATGTCTTGCCACTACTGATCCATCACGGTGTTATCTGCAGGATTTATGGGTCTTCTTGTGCCTTTCCGGCAACAGCGGGTTCACTTTTCCAGAGCTCAGAGCTATCTACCTGGTTGCAGCAGCCAGAGCGAGCCCGTCGGCAACCCCCTGCTCTCCTGAGGTCCTTTGCTTTTAAACACGACGTTGGGAAAAACCTCTGCTTGTCGTTGCGTATTTTTGCGCTTCCTCAGTGGAGGGAGGTGGGATGGATGGGGGCATGCCCAGTGTTTAAGCCTTCTCCCTTGGGAAAGCATCAGGCAGATGAAGGCAAGACAAGCCCTGATCCTGCCTTCCCACGGATCACCCTAAGGAATGCGAGCGGGAGGATGGCAGGGGGCGAGGAGGGACTCAGATCTTAAAGTAAAATCTCCTTAAAAAAAAAAAAAAAAGCAATAAATCCAACAAATTAAAATAAAAAGGCAAATAACATGAGTGACAATTGTACAGTATCAGATAGCACCGCATCCTGAATTCCAGTGGGACGGGAAATATGAAGCAAAAATCACTCAGGTGCTTCTAGATAGCGATAAGGAAAGCAATTCCCATTTACCGGTAGAAATAAAATAAGAGGTCCTGATAAACCCTCCATGACTAGACTGGATTAGGGGCTCTAGCTGTGAAAATTCATTATGGGCATGCAAAAGAATGCGTATCTCGCCGAGCTAAACGGGCTACAAACACCATTTATCTGGAGAAGAGACGATTCACTCGGAATAAATAGATTTCCTCCAAAGGGAAGAGGTGTGGGGGGGGGATCTGTCAGAAACCTGTATCCCAGCCTTGTCATTTATTATGCAAATAAGTCTCACACCTTTCTAAACCATGAAGGATGACTTTGTGTTGGAAGAGCGATCTTAAGCTGTTCCAGCGACTCCAGGGCCAGGAGCTCTTGATTTCAGGAGGGCTTCTGGTGGCAAGAAGTGCCAGTCCTTGTCAATGAGGAGAATGCAATTTGCTTGGATGGTTTCAGAGTTCCCGTGAACCCATTGCTTCACGTTATTTTGTATTTTATTTTATTGTTTTAGTTATTTTAATTTGCCCGTTCGCTGTAGGAATGACTTTGTATCTGGGCCATGTGCAGAAGGGAGCCCGCGGCATATTCTGGTCTCTCCTTGTCTTCAGCTCTGCTGCTTTTGGTATTGGCTCCGATTAAAGCTGCGCAGCATCGCTCTACTGGGTAGGGCTTAGTGGAACATAAGGGTGGTGAGACACCGGCCCAGGTTGCCCAGAGAGGTGGTGGAGGCGCCATTCCTGGAGACATTCAAGGCTAGGCTTGATGAGGCTCTGAGCAACCTGATCTAGTGGAAGATGTCCCTGCTTACTGCAGGGGGGTTGGACTAGATGGCCTTTAAAGGTCCCTTCCAACCCAACACATTCTATAATGATTCTATTCTATAATAACATGACGCATTTGAGCTTCGGTCCACGGTTGACTCTGAGGTGGTTGTAGGTGGCTGCAGAAGCACTTACGGTGGTGTGCAGGGACCAAAACATGATCTAACAGCTTTTGTTCTAGCAATTAAGTGTCTCAGGCTGCTAATTTTAGAAATAGAATTGAGCTGGTAGGAGCCATGAATAGTGGATGAAACCTTGATGTTCCCTTTGGTGGAGTGAGTGTTGAGCCAACGTTAAATGAATGGGAAAAAAACCCCACCCAAATACAGAAATCTAGAAGATTTTTCCTGACAAGGAGGTTTTGGTGCTGTGTTTTGGAAAGGCTCCTCATGGATCGCGTGGCCCCAATTCGGTACATGCGAGCAAAGCTCCAGAGGTGAAAGCCTGACCCCACAAACCCACCAAGCTCCATCTCACACAGTTTGGGCCAAGCGGGTCTCCTCTGTGAGGCCGCGCAAAAGCCAGGGGAATGCTCAGAGAGGGGAGGGGTCCAGGGAACACATTGTACGTGTTCATAAACAGGTTGTAGGACACACAGAGAACCTGGGTCATAGAAAAGCACATTCAAAGGACTTCCCTAAATTCTTGATCCCAGGTTTCTCAGGTACCTTCTCCATTACAGCCAGGAGAGATATTTGCACTGATTTCTGGCTCTGGTGATCTCAGCGTTGCCTTTCCCTCTCTGGCCTTAGGAGACCACGTCAGTGGCTTCTGGACTGGCCGGGCTCTTGCAGTGTTCTGGAGTGATTCTGCTAATGGGATCTGACCTGATGGCTTTGCATGTTTTAAGTAAATTAAACACAGCTGCTAGGAAAATCCAGTAACCTTAACAGCACCATGGCTCCGTTGTCTGCATTGTAATTACGGCGGCAACTGCCTGGAAGTTCTACTTTCTGGTTTATTTTTAAATAGCTTCTGAGCTACCCTTTGATCAACTGCTTCATCCCCGAGTCCTGCCTGTCCTCTTCCTTGTTCTGGGTTTAACCCTTGCTGCTTCTTTGAGCATCCGTCTCATTGCAACGTCAGGCAGTCGTAAACGCAAGCGGCTGATTGCAAAAAGGACCCTCTTCCCTGAATCTATCCTGCGTTTCTGAGCTGAGGGTGAATCTGGGGAGAATTTTAAGGCAGAGTTTACGGGGTGCGTGAACACCCCAGGCATCGAGGGCGAAGTGTTTTGTGGGTGCCGAGGAAGCGCATCTTGAAATATGCAGCTTTTGCTGTTGCTTCAACCAAAATCCCTTGTACCCCTTCAGAGAGATGGGCTTTCTGTCACAGTGACGACACTTTAATCAGAAGCAAAAAGAGTTAGTGTCATGTAGGAAGCAAAACTAGGAGCCTAATTAATTTTCCCTCGTCAACCCATGAGTGGAAGCCATGCCTGCAAGAGCAAACGATCAACTCCCAGCACGAGCGTAGCTGCACGCTCCTTCCCTTCATTAAAAACGCACCCCGTCTTCCCTGCAGGATCTACATGGGCTTAAATCTCTGGAGGAAACCCAGGCTGAGGGAAATGACTTAGGGTTTTGCATGAGTGCCTGCAACATGGCTCAAAACACAGCTGAATTTTAAGCATGTCCTAGTGCGAGAAGGGAGGTTGGCTCAGCATCACGAGATGCTGGTCCCACCTCGAGGGCACCAGAGCTACAACTCCCCGCTGCACTCAAGGTCACATCATATTTGGTTAGAGTATCATGGAATCACAGAATGGTTTGGGTTGGAAGGGACCTTTCAAGGGCATCTAATCCAACCCCCCAGCCATGAGCAGGGACATCTTTAACTAGACAACGTTGCTCAGAGCCCCGTCCAACCTGGTCTGGAATGTTTCCAAGGATGGGGCATCTCCCACCTCTCTGGGCAACCTGGGCCAGTGTCTCACCACTCTGACCATAAATCATGGTTCTGGCTACCCTTGGTCCTGCTGGTACATGGCATGAGCTGTCTGCTGGACATCTGAGGGTACTTCCAACAGAGCCATTTGCCAGCTTGTTTTCCAACCTGGCTTCTTTTCTCTTCCACCGGGCTGGCCAGGACAGGCAGATCTCCACCGTGGTGCCCTGGTCTGCTCTCCCGTCTGCCGTCTGCAGCATGTCGTCGTACATGCGCATCGGAGAGCGAAGCGGGTGCCTTACGCGTTTCATCCGGGCGAGAGCACTGAGTGGGTGTGATTGAGGTTGTAAAGTTTATGAGATTCTGTGTTTTGTGGTAAATTTTAAATTGACTTTGCAATCAGGGGACGTTAGAGTTTGTAAAGGGAAGTCGGTGTGATGTGTTGCAGAACACAAGGTGGTAATTTCCCCTCTTATATTGATGCTATCAACAGTAAAGAATGAAGCAGCTGCTTCCTGGAGGATTGGTTTTTTAATGCATTCGATTTATGTATTTTATAGACTATTATTTATTACGTGGGGTTTTTCCCCCTTTACTGGCTTTGCCTCTTCCTCCATTTCTAGAATAATTCAGCTCTATCTCATCTACCACTTTTCACCTGTAGATTTCACAGCCCTTTCCAACCACCGCCGACATCATTGTTTCCATTTTCACATAGGAAGGGGGAAACGGAGGGCTGGAGATGGGAATGGATGGCAGCCCAAAGACGCAGCCAGGCCACTCCTCCTCCTGAGCACGATCCGCGCATTCATTTCTTCCCGGGTTGGGAGGGATGAGCTGTCTCAGGGCATTTTTGGCTAGAAGACACGGTCTCTGGCAAGTCCTGGTCCATTAGGGAGAGCCCTGTGCCACCGCTCTGCCCATGTGGTGCCCTGGCATCTACCGTGCGTGCTGCCACCATCTGCCCATGATGGCACCATCAGGATCTTATGAGCCAAAGCTCCCTTTATCCACAGATGAAAAGGAGTTGCCATTAAAACCAGCAATAATCACCAGAAACGCTCTCCTAGGCAATGAAACACCCACCACACGTGGCCCTGCATGATAGAAGCGCCTTTTCAACGTAGGTTTGCCAGGTGATCTTCTGCAGGGGATCCAGGGGATCTTCTGCAGAGACATCGGTGACTTGGTTCCCTTGAGTCCAGTGGTCTTCTCCAAGACACTGCCCTATTTCGACCAGATGATCTTTATGGTCCTTTCCAACCTAAACCATTCTATGATTCTGTGATTTGAGGCAACGTAGACTTTCAGGGAGACTCAGGCTCTGAAGTTGCTCTGTTAGTTGACAGAAACGGGGTTTTTTAGCTGAGCAGAATATTTTCTGGCGAGGTGGGATTCATCTGTCCACATTTAGATACCTGGATGGTAGCCACCTCTTCCCTAGTTGCCCGGGCTGCCTTGACCTTTGATGGAGAGCAGTAGGCACAATTTCAGTGGTGTGGTTTCTCTTCTCTTGAGGGAGATGTCTAGCTGAGATCAGATGGATCTTGCTGTGCCTGCTCTTCTTTAGTGATGAAGACAGTCTAGTTAACTAGCCCAGTCTAGCTAACTAGCATTTTTCTGCGGATATACGAGGAGTCTGTGATCCTGAATGTCTCCTTCCCACCGTGCATTTCAGTGTCTCGCATAAAACTGAGTGGCTGGAAGGAGAATTATCCCCAAAAGACAGCGTGGCAGGGGTTTTGCACACCCCATGCCGTGTGCTCTGGTGTTCCACCGTGGCGGGGCTCTGTGGTTGCACTGTAGGTCCTGATGCGCCGTGGTCAGATGTCTTCTCACCCACCTCCATGCAGCTCCAGAAGGGATGGGGCCACCCTGGTCTGCCCACCTGACTGGTGAACTTTGCTAAAGGCAGCTAGAGCTTTATTTTTGCAGATGACAAAGGGGGCAGTCTGTCATTTCGTCGTTATTGGGTCACCTCAGATGCTCAAGCTGGGACAGGAAGGCAGCACTTGATAGTTTTCTCCCCATCTTCACTGAAGCCAGGGTTCACCCTCATTTCTCTCTGACAACACGACAGTGTTTGCCGGCAGCTCCATATTTTGCTTGCAATTATTAAACCTGCTAGAAAAGGGTTCTGGCACCTTCCTGCTTCACTAATGTGTCTGGTGAGGTCTTGAGAGCCTATGAAGGAGATGAGCAGAGTCCTCTGGGAGGATCCTGGGGTCACCCGAGCGTGAGGGGAGACGTGGGATGAGCTCTTCCCCAGGCTTAGGCTCGTTCATTAAAGCCGAATCAGAGCGAAGGTGTTTCATGATGTTTGGTTTTGAGATATGCCGAGAAGAAAAAAATTGCAGAAGTCCTGGGCATTTTAAAGTAATATTTGATGGGGATTTATTGAAGAAGCTGTAATACAGCCTGTGGCAGCATCTGCTTTCCAGATTAACGGAGGGCTTGCAAACGGCACTTTGGAAGCAACCTCCAAGATTGTTTGAAAGCTGGAGAGCAAATTCCATTTGGCGAACGCTTCATGACAGGGGTTTGCATATCGGTTGTTCCTTCTCCTTTCTTTGTCAAATTTGTTCTCTTCGGTGACAGCACGCAGGAGGCACGCAAACACGGTAACCATCCTGAAAGTGTTTGTGTGCCGGGACGGTGCCACTCGTCCCAGCAGGGGCCTGAGAGCGCAGAGCTGGAGGGCATCCTCTTCCAATGCAAATGGGTTTTATTTTGGAGCTATTGAAACTTGGACCAGGAGGTGGAGGTGGCCTGCACTGGAAGATAAAAATATGAACTCGGTGTCTAATCTTCTGTTACAGCCGATAGATGTTTGGTCAGTGGGGTCTGTAGGGTGTTTCATACCCCAAAGCAGATGCTGGTGGCTGAGTAACTGGATGGCTCTCCAGACACCCCAAATTGTGCTGACCGCATCCCCATGGGCTGCAGTAAGAGCTGTGACAGCCACCACACGTGTAGGTCATGATTCAGCCGCTAGACATAAGTGTCTAGTCTTACCCTAAGACATATTACTATTCGTCTCCAGCTGTCAGCCGAGAGGGATGCAGGTCCAGGCTCGTATCTGGGAAAGCCATGCACAGGTCTTGGATAGCTTAGGGAGTCTAATGCGGTGATGGGACCAGGGCCACACTGTGCTTGAAGTGAGCTAAATTCGAGCTGCTGATGGATCAGGGCCAGAGCGTGGATGGACCTCTCAGGGGCTGGTCCGTTGGGAGTATGTGAGTGCTTGTTCTGTTGAGGGGAGGGCTGTCCCCTGTGTAGACCCCCTGGAGAAAGGTTGTTTCTTCATGTGGGGTTGACCTCAAGAGCAGGACAAGCGTGGCCCATCACCAGGCTGCTTGGGAGCCGTCCATCCCAGCTCTGCAGCTCACCCCCAGCCAGGGGATGGAGAGGTCAGCAGAAGCTCCCCTTCTCGAGACATGTGGTGAGAGGAACGGACCCACAAGTGAGCTGATGTGGCACGTTAGTGATGTATTCAAGGAGGGTAATTAGAAACCTTAACGTCATATCCAGGAGGGTGTGTTCGATTCATCTCGAAACCACTCCAAGAAGCTAAAAGGGACCTTGTGGCTGAGGGGGAAGCCACAGACAAGCCTGTTTGCTTTAGAGCTTTTCATCCCGCATGTGTTTTGGGAATGGGAGAAGGAAGGCTGGGCTGCTCTCGGCAATGCCCATCCTATTTTGGAAAATGCTACAAGGGCACCAGGGCATCCTCCCCAGCTCCGTGTTTGCTGACTCAGAGGGTGGACCACAAAAGTGTGGTTGTTCTGTTCTTCAGACCCCTCTTCGTGGCAATGGGTTAATGAAACTGTCATTCAGGTGCAGCCTTTGCTTAGCCCAGAAACTCCCATTTATAGCCTCATCCCGTGAGGATTCTCCTGAGCTTCAAACGGCAAATTTTTTTAGATGTTGTGTCGCAAGCTCTTGTGTCCCTGAGTTCCCCTTGCCATGGGGAGAAGCCGCAATGCAGGACTCTGCCTGTGGAGAGGAGGAGACAACTTTAAGTAGAAGTTAAAGCTGAAGCCCAGCGCGTTGCTCCAGGGAAACGTGGTGCCAGCCCCTGCCCTGACGCTGGGAGGAGGTTGTGCAGTGACCTTAGCAAAGCTGATGAGCTCCGGCATGAAGCCAGGGCATTGCAGGATTTTTGCAGCTTTCCTTGGGAATTTTGCCCAAAACGAAGATGACAGCACTCACCCACGTGGGCATGTTGACGGTGGCCTGCATTAAGCTCTTTGCCCCCTTGCTGATCGCTTTTTGCCGTTGAGCGGCAAACGAGCCATTAGTCCTCGGCGGCGGCGGTTACTCATCAGCTAATGATCTGAACTGGGGCCGGGGCTAAGGAAGGAGGTTGCGGTTAAGTGCGCAAGGTCAGAGCAGCTGGATGCTCTCAAAAGCAGATGGACTCATTAGCCGCAGAGAAAGTCCCCTTGTGGGGGCTGATCATGGCCCCGGAGCTTGGCCAGCCTTCATGGCTGCGGTCACCAGGCTGGTCCGCGGCCACCGTGTGCTCTACCTGTGCTCCGTGCGTTGCTTCCTGCCTAAATGTCCTCGTACCGATGGCTGTAGAAGCACAAAAAGGAAAACTACAGACCATCACGAAGGAGAAAACCCGTTGTGGGTTTTCTCTGCTCCTTAAGTGTGCACGTACAGCAATTATCTTACCGGTTCAATAAGATGGGTAAGGGGGTCAGAGCCCCTTGGTTCCTCGGTCCCGGGACAGTCATCCAGGTGTCAACCTGACTTGAAAAATGTTGTCGGCACTTTCCCACAAGAGAGGATCCCATAATGGCTGGCACAAGATCGAGGTGGATACAGCCTCCGTATAAAAGGAGGGAGAGGGTTCCCACTTGCTGGCTTGCGTCACGGCGAGTGGGAACTAGTCCTGGTGGACCCTGCCCCAATAAACCTGTGCCAAGAGCTGCCTGGAGAAGGCAAGGAGGAAATGCTGGGCTGATTGATTCCATGGGGAACTGCTTGGGGACCCCGGGAAGAGGAGACAGCGTTTCTGTCTCCAGCTGACCCATGATAACAAGTATCTCCTCGCCTTGGTTTCAGCCTTCTCATGTGAGATTCACCGAATGGGAATGCACTGCGTTGTCTCCGCCCGTGTCAAACACAGTAAATTCGGAGACTACACACAATAAATGGCCATTTCGTTGCTTTGGGTGACTCCCAGTTGACTCCACACCACCAAGCCTTGGCAGAGAGATCCCTTTTCCCTTGCAGCTTCCACTAGTTGGTTGGAACCCCTTTATCCCAGCCAAAACTCTGGTAGAAACTCAGGTTTAAGGGCAGATGTGAGCTCGTGGTGCCATTTTGGGGAAAATACCCAAGATCGTGAGCTTTTAGTTTCTTTTGCATGCAGATGCCACTCGTCCAGTTGACTGCTGAAACACAGGAGCAATTTCCAGTGCTCCCATGGCCTTGTAATGGCCATGGTGGTCTTCTTCTCTGTCCGTACCCACGAGACCTGGGCCACCACCCCCCCCGCCCCCGCCAACCTAACAAGGTTCTGGACCCTGTTAAAAAGATGGCTGTCTGCTGGTGGGAGTCTCACACCTTGAGGTTGTGCTCAAGTGGAGTCAAGACCCCCAAAGCATGCCCATGCTGATCTTCATCAGCCCTCTGAACCCTGCCCACGTCCAGCCTGGCTACTGGCCACCTCATCCCTCACCAGCCACCCATAGCCTGCATTAGTGGCCATCGCTGTGTTTCGTTATCTCCTCTAGCATGTGCTGGTGACAGTCCTACTCAACACCTCCTGCATGGAGGTGTCGGCTCCCAGTTCAGAAACACCAGCCCGCTGTCTCCATCATTTGCAAGTGCAAAGTGAGGGCCAGGAGCTGCTGTAGAGCTTCATTTTTCCAAAGTTTTTCCCAAGCTAAGAGAGATGGAGGACTCGTATGGGCAGTTGGGTGGATGCTAGTCCTATGCCTTCCCCCTCTGCACCCCATCACCTGCGGGAAGTGGGTTCGTTGCGGGCACCACTGTGGGTACCACCGAGCTACCACTGCCAACCAAGTTACATGTGTAGGAAGATGCAGGAAATCGATAATCCCAGAGGGACCAAGATGTAACATTTAGCTGGCTGGGTGGGATGGGTGAAGCAGCCAACGCTGTTTTGACGGGATCCGTTTCCGGACTGTTCATTTTCCAGCTGTCGCAGGAGGAGATGTGATACAGCGGGAGGATGGGTTGGGTTTGCACCTCCATGGCACGGTGTTGCTAGGTGATTTTGTGATACAGGCATGAGAGAAAGGTGACGAGCCGAGAAACGGCTGAACTCACTGTGGAAAACTGGGTGGTAGGAGAGCAGGAGCAGGCCTGGCTCAGTGGTTTCTCATCATCTGGCAGAAGGTTTCTCCAGACCTGGCTCTTCTTAACCAGAAGTTCAGTTCTGGATCTGATGAAGGATTTTGTCTTTTTTTTTTTTTTTTTTTTTTTTTTTCTCCGTTGTTCTGTAGGAAATGGTCAGAGGAGCAAAGGGAGCATCG
The DNA here is from genome assembly GCF_028500815.1 of Rissa tridactyla. Taxonomy (NCBI): domain Eukaryota; kingdom Metazoa; phylum Chordata; class Aves; order Charadriiformes; family Laridae; genus Rissa; species Rissa tridactyla. The sequence goes on along the minus strand of NC_071497.1, from coordinate 84,108,994 downwards.
CCGGATATTTGAAACGAAAACAAGGGTACCGGTGAGTACGCATTTGGGTGTGCTGAGCTGGTGGCTTTGTGGAGAGAGCTGGTGGCTCCTCGCAAGCAGGACGAGAGTTGGGGAGTACGAAGCGACTGTCCTGATGTCTTTCTGGGGTCTTGGGGGTCTGATCCTGCCCTTCAGTTACTGAGGGAGAGGAGGTAGTTTGTAGTGTTGATGGATCAGCACAAATCAGCTTTACCACCACCATGATTCTCTGCTGTTGTCAACGACCGAACCGCTAATTGCTCCTTCTGTAAATCCGTAGAAGATGCTCTCATAAATATGTGTGTTCTCTGTGCTGCAGTGCTGGAAAGAGCAGGCAGCAGCTACGCCGGCAGCTGCACGGGAGAGCGCTGAGCAACAATATTTGTTAATGCGTGGAGTGCTTTTGGCTTTTGTTGTGCTTGGCCCCGTTGCAGACCCAGTCACGGGGCTGCGATCTGGGTGACATTTCAAGGTCCTCTCCAGACCTTTTTTCTGCAGCTGTCACGCAGGAGGCCGCGGCTTGGGTGTTTGCCTAGAGGTCTTGAATAGGAAGAAAGGAGCATCCTTTTTCTATCATCTAAGCTGGTTCGGATACGCCAGAGCCACATCCTGAGTTGATGTTGCTGAACCAAATCAACCTTGCGTTGCGCCGGGTGGGAGGCCGGTCTTTTTACACCATCTTCTCATGAGCAACCGCCTGGTTTGTACGGGCCAAACTCTTAGCAGAACCGTGTGGTGAATCCCCGCAGGTCCCCATCCATCAGGGACCAGATCCCCACGTCTCCCCTGGTCCCCGCGCTGCACCTGTGTTACAGATGCTGAGGAGCAACTCAGTGCTGGGTTATCATGGAATGACAGAATGGTTTGGGTTGGAAGGGACGTTTGAAGGCCATCTAGTCCAATGCCCCTGCCACGAGCAGGGACATCTTCAACTAGATCAGGTTGCTCAGAGCCTCGTCCAAGCTGACCTTGGACACCTCCAGGGATGGGGCATCTCCCACCTCTCTGGGCAACCTGGGCCAGTGTCTCACCACCCTCAGCATAAAGCATGTCTTCCTTATACCTGTTCCTGGGTCTGTGCTGTAGCCTGGACCGTGTGGATGTGCAGGAGCCGTGCTGGTGGTGGGTGGATCGTGGAGAGATGCAGATTTTAAGACTGACCTCAGCTCGGTATAGGTATGGAAAGAGGAGGAAGAAGGTGACACAGGCAGAGGTGAGAAGGGGCTTCGGGAAGGACTTTTCTTCAGACATTTGGAGGCCCTTTATATTGAGTGAGGGTGTTTTTAGCCCATGTTACATCTGCTTTAGTTTGGGCATCCACCCTGGTATGAGCTAGAAGCTTGTCCTCTGGCTGCAAGAGGAGCTCAGGTGAGGGGACTGTGTGTCTGCAGGGTCACCTCCCAGCAAGGCGGGCTGAGACCTGGGCTTCCCCCCAGCACCCCTCCCGGCAGAAGAGCCTGGGAAGTAATGGTTTGTTCCCAGGGATCATCGCTGACTCCAAAACAGGCGTTAATCAAGGCCCGGAGCGGAGACCGAGCTCCTTTCTGGCTCCCACACCTCCCACTCCCTCCCTGCCGCCTCTCTGCTATCAGCTAGAAAATAAACTCAGCCCGTCTTCCCAGGAGCGGCAACCCCCTGGCCTGTCAACAAGGCAGCCTGGAAGGCCACCAGCCGCAGAGCTGGCTGTGATTGCCAGCCCGGAGGTGTCGGACCGTGTCCTCCAGGGAACCCTCGCACCCATCCACTCCCAAAATTCAGCTGCCTTTCCCCTCCCGGCACCCCAGAGTCGGTGATACCCGTGGGGACCGGCGGGTATCTGAAGCACCGGATATTTTATAATGCTGGTTTTCCTGATTTACGCCAGCAGGGGTTTGGTCCCTTGAGCTCTTAGAATCCTGGAGTGATTCTGCTTGTTAAATGTCCGTTTGCGCTGTCCTTAGCATTAAATAATTGGCTCCTCGGCATATTTGAGATGGGGGGTATCTCCTAATCCTGCGAACTCTCCATCAGGCTCCATTATCGTCTCTGCACGCCTGCGCCCGATGCCTCGTGTCGACTCTGCCGGGGATTTACAAATAGATTTTGTTGCTCCTGTGGTTTCACTTCTTTTTCCTTTCTCTCTCTCTCTCAAAGGAGCCGTTTTGGGCTCCTCACAATCTGTGCAAACGCTCCCCGTGGGCTGCGGCAGCATCTTTCTGTTGACTCGTGAGTGATGGGTCCCGTCCTTGCCCCGGCTCCGCTCCTGCCAGCGTGCGTCCCTCCCTCTACGAAGCAAAAACTCTCATTTGCCAGAAAGGAACAGAACCGTTATCTCGGTTGAAAGAATTTCCTTTTCCAACCTACAAACTGATAAAACCATCGCAGTGTTGGGGTTTCCTTATCGGCTCAGAGAATTTGTGGGACAGACAATAAGGACCTGTCAGCTCCCCTCCGGCAGGCCAGCACTGCACAGGCCAAAAAGCCCAGCTGTCTTGATGCTATTTTAATAAGGATGCTTAAGAGGGCTCCTAAAAACCCTCTTAAGCTGATGGGTAACGTGAGAGCTGAGACTTTCTCCTATTATTTTTGGTACCTGGTGGTGCCACCGCCGTGCCGGCGAGGGGAGAGATGCTCAGCGTCTCTGGACGTCAGGCGCTTGCTCATCTCCCTGGGTCTGCAGCACCCCGGGGGAGGCGGACGGGATGGGAGATCGTATCCCTGTGGATCGGATTTGCTTTTAGAGCTAATCCCGTCGGAATCAGGCAAAACCAGAGCCAGGGGCTGCGGTCGCACGCGTCCCCCTCTTTACAGGCCCTGGCGCTGCCGCCGGATGTTTTGCCAATGGCAGGAGAGACATATCTAGGTTTTGCTCGGGCAAAATCAGCTTCTTCCTTTTTATAGAAGGCTAAAAACTAGTCTTGCGGGTGAAACGTTGCGGTTATCAAGACTCCGATGTCTGTTTTCGGCTGACAGGCTGGGGTTGCAGGCAAACCAGGGCATAGCTCTGGGATAGGCAAAAAGGGAGTCGTCAAAAAAAGGACCCGTCTCCGTTACAAACTTCTCTCTGGATAGTCCGAACGTTCCTTTTTCGAATCGTCCTGGAGACACCTTTCGCTCCTGGGGTATAAGACGCGCAAGGAGAATTCAAGGAGCTTCAAGCCATTTCGGAGCTCTTCAGCCCTTACGTTGAGTTTTACCCCTGCGTTTCAAGATCGCCCTTTAAAAAAAAAAAAACTAAAATCTTTCCTGGTTGTAACCTGTCAAGGGGAGATGGATAAGAGGAGATTAATACCCTAAAATAGCAGCACGGGTACTTCTGTAAAAACATGTCAGCGCCGTTGTCCAAAGGCCGAAACCAGTTAATTTTGTGTCGAAAGGTGTTTGCTTTTGCAGGGATAAGTTTTCACTTTACATCCTTGTTCTGGGCCCCGTATGTTATCGGGCAGGGGCCGCCTCTGAACTAGCGAGCTCACGGTATAAACGGGAAAAATAAAAAAAAAAAATAAAAAATAAAAAAAAAGGTGATTTATTGTGGAACAAGAGCTGCTAATTCTGGTTAACGCATGGAGGGGACCGATGCTGGGTGGTGTCAAGTCACCCACCAAAGTCCTACCTTCAGCAGGCCCGGTTCACTGAGACGTCTGCAGTTAAAAGCTCCGAATTTCACTTCTCCAGCCGATGTGACAGCGCTCCCCTGTAAGACAAAAACCCTCCACACGCACACGCGAAAAAATAGTTTCTATAAAGAAAACGAATCTGGCTTCAACCGGCTCTCGCCTCCTGCCGCGGTTACCTCCAGGCCCCGGCTCAGCCCCGGGGTGAAATGAAAAGGGGAGTTAATGTCGCGGGGTCGTTTCTCACTGCGGAATTGGTCAGCCGTCTGCGGAGCCAATTTCTGCAGCTTTTCAGTGGCGTGGCAGACCCCTGGGTAATATTTGCCTGAATAGAGCCCTAAGTGTTTAAGCCGTCTCGCTAGGAATGGCCGTTTTATCCTCTGCAGCGGAGATTTCAACCCGTCAGACGTGAAAGCGGGTCAAGACTCTCACGCCATTGTGTGCATTATAGCGAACAGAACAGAACACGCTTGATAAAAAGAGAGGACTTAAAAGAAACGCTTCTTTGGACCCGCAACTTTCAAGTCCCACAATGCATCAAAGACCCCTCGGCTAGACTTTGAGAGGGGCGAAAGGCATTGCCTAATATTTGGAGGAAATGAATAATAAAGCGTCCCAAGTGCCTGGAAACTAATTTAGGAGTGCGCATTGCACTGGATCGCCTCTGCTGGATTCGCTCTCCGGAAGAGTTGCTAACAAAAGATTTAATAAAATAAAAAAAAATTAAAAAAAAAAAAAAAATTACATCTGGAGACCAACTTTCCTGCCTTGAAATGCCCCCTTTTTTGTCATGCTTCCTGATAAGAGTTACTTATGAGAAGATGAAATGCAGCCCGTGCTGCAAACGCCAGGTCTCAAATGAAGCTCGGGAGCCCGTAAGGTTTCCCACCGTTCCCCTCCCCACCGCAGCCTTTTGTTCCTTCGCCTTGAAAGCGCGGCTGGCGGGATGCTGGCGGGATGCTGAGGCACTACCTGCTCGGGGAGTTTAGTCGTGGCTTAGGGGGGGAAAAGAAAAAAAAAAAAAGCCCACAACCAATTTATGCGGCCTTCGCTTTCGTTCCAGCAAAACCGCTTTTGGGCAGAGTGGGGACCTCTCTGTTGATGACCTCTTGCTCCTTGCAGCAGGAGCTGGGAGGCTGGTGCCGTGCTGAAGGTACCAGTTACGTTTTTTGGTGTCACCGGGGATGCTGAAGGTGCTGTTTGGACTTTGAGATGGTTCTTGCCGTCACCTAGTTTCTTAGATGCCACGGTTCCTCACGCAGTGGTCTCCACAGCCAACAAGGTTCCCGTGGGACTTGGGAGCTGCAGAGCTTCTGTGGGCTCAACTTCTGCCTTGTATCGTGAGATGCAGGGTCCGATCCGAGCGTGGCTGAGGGGAGGTCCACCCCGTCGGGACCACTGGGATTGGAGGGAGCCGGGGGGGGATTCACCGGAGGGGTGGTTTTCCCCTGAGAATCAAACCCTGGGGCATGCCAGACTTCTCCAAATCCCACAAAGGGATGGGAGATGAGGACGGCTGGGCATCCAGAGGATGTTCGGGCAAGAAGGGCTCTGCTCTCCTCTTCGCCCTGCCCGTGTCCATCCCCGTTGCCTGTGCTTGTCGCATCGAGCTCCGTGTTTACCAGCTGCCGAGAAGCAGTTAAATTCGAGCGCTTTCTTACCTGCTTCTCCCCCAGGCCACGATTAATTGAGGCCAGGAGGGCAGGCAGGAGTGCTCGGGCAATATTTACAAGAAGAAGGAGATGTTAATGGGTCACTGAGGCCGGAAAGGGATGGGGATGGAGATGATGGGCAGTGGGGAGGCTGTGTATCCCCCCCCCACCTCGGCCCTGGGGGTAATTAAAACCTCAGCTTTGCATCCAAATGACTCAAAACTGGCCTCCCCCCTCCCCATTAAACTCCTGGTGCTGGGCCTGTTTCAGTGGGACCTTCTGGAGTGGGAGGACGGCGGGGTATTGGGATGGGGGAGGATGACTGTGTTGCCGGTTGCTGAAGGATGGAGGATGGAGAGTTTTTAAGAAAACGATGTTTTCCCTCATCAGAGCTCAGCCCAGCAGCCCTGTTAGGCTGGGCCCAGTTATTGAGCATTTCTCCACCGCGTCCTTCATCAACAGGGTGCGCTCAGCCGCTGGCTCAAGCTGCTGATGGTCACAGCCGCAAGGCCCAGTTAGGAGGTGAGGCACAAAAAGTGGCGTACAGGGGACGACACACCAGTACCCAGCCTTTTTCCCTAACGCCGGAGAGCTGCTGGAGAGCCAGGCAACGAAAGCAATCAGAAAAGAGGACAATTTCCCATGGAAATGGGATTTGGCAGCAGTGCAAGGGGAGGTTCATGCCCTGCCTTAATGATACGTCAGCGTCCGGGGACTTTTTAGTCTAGTGCTTGGGTTTTATGATCCGTATTACTTCTCTTTTAATTTTTATTGCTTCGCTTTAATTTTTGATACAGTGCTGGAAGCACCTCGGTGGGCAGAGACGGCTCCACTCGCACTAACTGTCACCTTGTGGCTTGACCTACATTTAAGTGAGGGGCAGAGAGGAGCCGGACGCGGGCTCGCCAGCCCTTCAGGGTGGTGACACCCCTGCCTGCACCAGCCTCGGTACGGGCAGCCTTTGCCTTCCTGCCCACTGCTACAAGCTGAGCAGTTGGTCTTCCTGGTCTCCCGTGCCAATGCAGCGGTGCCAAGGGCAGAAACATCTGGCTTGGTGACCCTCCTGGACAAGCTCTTAAAACTTGAGCTTGGTCAAGGAGCCACCCTGAAACGTGCGCACAGGCAGAGCCGGGAGGAAGAGCTTGGTCTGGGTCTTCTCTTGCGGTGAGGTGACACAAAACTGGTGGCTGTTGGGTTCGTGGTGCTGTTTGCTGCCAGCCCTGCGCTGGGCTGCGCTGCTCTCTCCTGGTCTTCAAGCAGAGCGTGGTAGGACATGATCTTTTGGTCTTTCCCTCTGTAGGACATCTCGTACAAGGGGTCTGTGGTCGATGCTTGGGTTTCTAGGACATCACTAAGCCAGGTAAGCAGGCAGGGATTGCTTCTGGCTGGCCCTGGTTTCTTCTTCCTAGAAGATCAGGTGATGTTTGCTTCTCTTCTGTGCGTGTCACCTTTGCTGTAGTCCTGTTTCTGGTTTGCTACCCATGGCGGAGAGAAATAAAATCTCCTCTAATGTCACCTTGATACGTAAAGGTAGTAAAATGTGGAAAACTATGAGGTTCTTCTGGGAAACTTTAACATCTCAGATGCACAGGGGGTCATCCACCCTCTCCTGAGCTGGAGCTCTAAAGCCCAGTCCCCGCAGGCCTGCTGGTGGCTCTTGTCTCAGAATAGCTCTGGATAAGATGTGCTGTCAGGGGAAGCAAAGGGAAGGGATTTATTTAGCTTGACTGGGAAGCTGGCACTTTCCAAGCTGTATGGTCATGGGGTGACTTCTGTTAAGGAGACACTTGGCGCTGGACTGGTTGGCACGTCGGTGTGAAGGGACACCTGCCCTGGGTGTCTCCTGGGGCTCAGGCCACACCAGCTGATAAGCCAGTGTCATTTAGGAGGGGTTTTGCTCCTTGCCGCTCTGCTCGGTGCTCAGGGACAGATCCAAACCCCACCGGTGTCACTTCACCGACTTCAGCTTGCCTCCATCCTCCGAGAAAGATGTGACACAACCTACACGTAATGGCTTATTCCTGGTGACAAGTACACCTTCCCCGGTGACCTTTCACACCACCGAACGGAGGGAACGGGGTGCTGGTCCCCTCCCAGGCAGGCCGAGAGCAGGGCTGTCAGAGCTGGGGAGCTCTCTGTTAAGAGAAATCCTCCCCGCGGTACCCAAGGGACCCGAGTGCTGGTTCAAAAGGTTGCGAAGGACTGTCAGCTCCTGTTTGGGGCTGCCGCGCTGAAGGGAGATCCTGCCAAGAAGGTCATAGGCTGCAAGGAGCTGAATTTGAAGCGATTGTGGTTTGAAATGATCTCCCAGGTTTGTCAGCTCCGTCAGAATTTAACGCGCGTTAAGGGCAGCCAGGAGCCTGGGGTGCCTCGGGTTGGGCAACCAGCCAGCCAAGGATGGGTGTCCTTGCAGGTGACCCGGCTGGACCCCGTGCTTTCTCCAGCCAGGCAGCGCTCCAGTTTATTTGCAGCAAGGGAGAAAACGCAGGGGCCGCAGGAAAAGAAGGAAGAAGGACATCGGCCTCAGCGTTGAGTTTGCCATGGTGTGTGCTGAGATCCCGCTGATGGTGGCAGGGTGGGAGGGATCCATCCCTCCCTCCTTCCATCCATCCATCTATCTACTCAGATAGTTTCCAGACTGTGGATATCCTTCCCTATGCGTGTGGGTACGTCCCTTTCCCCTCTTCTCGACAGATGTGACGTTTGCTCACGTCAATGGTAGAGTCTCCGTGGCCTTCCACGGCGCAGGGTGAAGCTTCCTGTGCTTGTCTTCCTTCGGCATTTCGTTTAATATGTAACCAGCTCATGAGTACTGTTGCTCCAGGTTTCTTCCTCAAAACCCTTTGTAAAGAAAATTAAACTACCAACAGCAGCAGAGCCTGGCAAAAAAAAAAAGGGGGAACGTTTCCTGGTATGGAAAAATAGCCCCAACCAGCCAAAAGCCCAGTTTATTCTGGTGGAGCAGAGACAATCCGACAACCTCCCTTTTGTTTTGCGGTTCGTAGGTATTGTCATATTCACGCCTGAAATCCTTTGCGGGAAATTGGGCATCATTTCTTCCCCTTTTGCCCAGGGAGCTGGTAGGTTTGAAGTGGCTTCATCCTGTCTGGTTCTGCGAGAACCGATTGCCGCGGAACGGGTAGCATCGGTGGGTTGGGAACCGCAGCCTGCATTTTATCTCCTACCAGGAGTCCCATCCGTCAGTGGGAGCTGAACAGTTCCCCTCCGCTAACAAAATTATTTATTTTGACCTGTCATTAAGGATATTCATGCAGCAGGGTGAAAGGTGGGAATGATCTATGCTGTGTGAGTTTTGCAAGCCCATTTTGTATTTGTCTCGGTGGTAGAGGAGCGGTAAAGAGCTCTGTGCCCGCGCCTGTTATGATGAGTGAGTTTTGGAAGAGGTTTTCTGTCTGATAGTCCATCTAAAACTGTGGGGAAATGCCATTCTGAAAGCTGTTAAAACACAATTGCTCGCTGATTTACACAGTCAAGGAGTGCCTCTTTAGTAGGAGATGTATGCCGAATAAAAGCAGTTCAAGTGGTGCTTTTAATAAATAGATAATGGAATGGCATTTTATCTTCTGCTTTAATCCGTTATGTTAGCGAAAGGTAGCGTATCCCTCTGATAGAATTTGAGATGGCAGGAACCGAAAGTCGAACCACTTTCTTTCTATCTCTCTGAAGCCAAATCGCACACTGGTGAAAGGCAGTGGCTTCGCGGCGCTTGCGAACTGGGATTTTTTTTTGACGTTGAGCAACGACGGATGGGTTTAGTTGGGTCTCACCGGGCTGGCGTGAAGGGCACTGATCACAGAATCGTAAAATATCCCAAGTTGGAAGGGACCCATAAAGATCATTGAGTCCAACTCCCTGCTCCTCACAGGACTACCTAAAACTAAATCATACAACCACGAGATTCATCCAGGCTTGCTGCCTTGACCATTTCCCTGGGGAGACTGTTCCAGTGACTGACCACCCTCTGAGTGAAGAACCTTTTCCTAATGTCCAGTCTGAGCTTAGAATCATAGAATCGTAGAATGGTTTAGGTTGGAAGGGACCTTCAAGATCATCTAGTTCCAACCCCCTGCCCTGGGCAGGGACACCTCCCACCAGACCAGGTTGCTCCAAGCCCCGGCCAACCTGGCCTTGAACCCCTCCAGGGATTCACACAGCTTCACACAGCACAGCTTCTCTGGGCAACCTGGGCCAGGGACTCACCACCCTCATAGCGAAAAATTTCCTCCTAAGATCTCATGGAAATCTACCCTCTAAAATTTCCCCTGATGCAGCTTTGTTCCATGATGGCTTGGCTTTGGCCATGGGGCTGTCACCTTTCTGGGTGGCAACGCTCATGCTTCACATCTCCAGTGCCATGTGGGGTCCCCTCCTGCCCCAGGCTCCCTGTGGATTTGGGTGGGAAGGGTGTGGAGCCAACAGGGAAGGAGGTGGCCCCGTGGGAAGCTCCTTGCCAAGCCCTTGGGCTTCCCTGGAGGCTCCAGGTCGCTGGGGCTGAGTACTGTGGAGCTCAACGAGCAGTTGGCCGCCGCGTTAGGAAAGAAACAGGACACTTCGGAAGGCAGGAAAAAGGTCATTTATCCTGTTGCTGCTCATCCTTGCTAATTCATTGTTTCCGTCGAAAACCCAGCACTTTGCTGCTTTATGAATGAACCTAGTGTTTGTGCCTCCAAAAACAACTTGGTCCAGTGAAAAATAAGAGCTGCTTTCACCTCCCGTCTGGTCTGCAGTGCTTTTTTCCCCCTTGTTTTCTTCTGCTCGCATCCATCCTGCCTGGCTGGTAGTCCAGGTTGTCCCTATGGAGCAGGGCTGGAGCCCGGGAGCTGGAATCGTACGATCATCGAACGGTTTGGGTTGGAAAGGACCTTTAAAGGCCAACTAGTCCAACCCCCTTGCCACGAGCAGGGACATCTTCAACTAGACCAGGTTGCTCAGAGCCCCGTCCAACCTGACCTTGAATATTCGCAGGGATGGGGCAGCTCCCACCTCTCTGGGCAACCTGGGCCAGTGTCTCAACATCCCCATTCTAAAAAACTTCAGCCTGACGGTTGCTCGGTGAGCGCAGAGGACCCCTCCACCGGTAAGGTTTGCTGTGCTGGGACCACAGAGGCTCTCACAAGCCAAAAGGGGGTGGGAAAGAGGTTTGGAGAAGGGAAAGTGACTGACTTTCATGGCGAGGGGTCGTCAAGGAGGAGGAAGGGTGGGTGGGGAGATCCAGATAGACCTGGAAGGCTTTTGGTGGGGGGCCGGGGGGCTGGAGGGTGACCTGGTCGCCAGGAGGGGACCGAGAGGTTGCCCAGCTGGGGTATCTTTGGTGAGTAAACCCTCTTCCAGCGATGGCCCGGGTGTAAAAGGGCAGATGGAGCGGAGGAGCGGTCCCTGCTGTGTGGTAGCTCGTCTCCTAGTGCGGTTTAACAGCTGGGATTGAGGAGAGCTGGCACCACATCAATAGCGAGCTCTCCGAGGACCATCTGTGAGCGAAGGGCAATGGGAACAATTACCAGCCAGAGGAAAAAATCACCGAGAGGCTGGAAAAAGCTTGACGGGGGGGTTGGGGGATGGGGGGGGGAAGGCATATAGCCAAGCAGAGGCAGAGAAAAGGGGAGCTGTAAGCTAATGAGCGGCCAGAGAAAGTCCACTGGATGTTTCTGATCTCCCGATCTCATCACGCGAGGTCTGTTTAAGGAAGCAGCCGTTCCCATGAGAAAATCCTCTCCCGTCGGGTTGGGTGCGCAAACCTCGCAGGATGCCTCCAAAGCCGGGAGCTGAACGTTTGAATGAGGCTCGGATGTTGTTTGGGAATGGCAAAGAAAACAAGAGCTGGAAAGGAGCAGGCAGACGTGAGGTTTGGAAGAGGGATTAGACCTCCTTATTCAGGGTTTAAAACAACCTGGAGCCGGTTGGGGGTTGAGAGAGCACCTTCCTGGAGGCACAGCTGGGGTTTGGTGCATCAGCCTCTTGGTGTCGGGCCGTTTAGGACAATTGGTGGACCCTGGATTTGACCTAAAGCCTTAATGCCAGGTTTCTTGGGCTCTTCAGATCATTGCTGGCCTTGTCCGCGAAGCTTCGCTCCCTCCCGGGAATCCTGCCAGCGGGGAGAGCAGCTTTGAAGCTCTTCCCAGGGTAGGGAAGAAACCAAGGAAAGAGCAGATATTTCCTAAGAGTAATCTGGCTGGTCCAGTTGGTACTCCCAAAAAGGCTGGTGAGGTGGCACGGCACCGAGGAAGGCTGTAAAAGAGGGAAGCGGAGTAATCAAAGTAGAAGGTGATTAAAATCCAAGTTAAAACAGCAGCAAGGATGGTCTCGAGGGAGGGAGAGAGTCTGGCAGGGTTCCACAGGGGAGGGTTAGCAAAGGGAGGCTGGAAATTAAACCAGGGCAAATAACGAAGGTCAAAGCGTATCTCCGAGGCTTTGGGAACCAGGAGTAACGCTAACTCCGAGCTGCCGCGGCTGCGACTCCGGGGAAGAAGGATGGGAAGGAAACGCCGATTTGGTAGATGGGTAAAAATAAATTGGCGCCTAAACCTGTGACGTTTGTTTGCCCGGCCTGAAGGTGAGAGCTGCGGTTGAGCCTGGTCGGGCTGATGTTTGCAAGGTTTGCGGAGGTTTTGCAGTTTGTTTAAGCCAGCCTTCCTTTTGGATTTCCCTTCTCCATAATATCTCCCAGAGAAATGAAAGGTGAACTGAAGGATGAGCCGGTGCTGCTTTTCTGACCTCTCCGGTAGCCTTTGGGTGCCTCTTTTCTCCGACAGCCCTGGAGTGCTGGGGAGGGAGAGGGCATCTGAAAGGGATTAGTGAGCAGAGCGGAGACGGACCAACTGGGTCATCTTATCCCAGATATCTCCAGTACGTCAATGGCACCCCAACCCTGGCCTGGTTTGGGCTGTTGTCCTCCTGGGGCTCTTGCCAAGCGCCTCCTTTCCTGGAGGGGGTCAGGAATCCCATTCCCGACCCCCCGCCTCCATCCCCTGCCTGCATCCCGCCCAGCTGCAGAACAAAGTCCTCCCTGTTAATGAAGCTCGTTAGGCTAACATGGGGGAGTGGATGTGCAGGGACGTCTCTCCTTCCCTCCTCCTGACCGACCATTTTAGCCATCGCTGCTCTGTCCTTCAGCCGGGACAATGCTTTCTCCGTAACTCAGAGCGAGGAGGTGTCACGGTGAGGTGTGAGGCCACCACGCCGTCCCCACCACGAGCAGGAGCAGGTGCTGCTGGGGTTCAGGAGCAGGCAAGGGAAGATGCTGTCACAGCTTTCAGGTCCCCCTCTTCTGCTGAGCTTTCTAGTGGGTTTTCGCTGCACCCGCAAACTTTCTAGCTCGAGCAGCCTCCAGGAGTAGGTTGTGCAGGTGCGACTTGGTGTTTGAATGGGTCAGACTTTGTGTTGCGATGGCTCGGAAGCACCCTCACACCCAGATGGGGGGCAGCTCTGGTCCATGCAGGTCTGCTATGGGATCAGAGCCCCACTGCCTTTCCCCGGGGACCCACCACGGCCAGGACCACCACCTTAGCCTGGACCAGATGATGTCTGGGTGTAGGGTGTATGTCTCAGCTAACCTGGCCAAGCCATCCCACCACCAACGCAGTGGGTGGAAGGACGGAGCTGCCATCTCTTCCACGTCAAGTTGAGCATGACCCAAGTGGAGAAGCCCTTAGCAAGTCCGAGTGCTGCAAAACAGCTTTTCGTGATCACGCTCCCCAAAGCGACTTCTGCTCATTTACAGTGTCTTGACCTAAAGACCTGTCCCGGCAGGAGAAGATCAGGTGGAAATCATGGTGCTCCCCTGCTTCTTTAAAGCTCCTGATTGCCTTTTTGTTTCTTTGATGACTTTCTCTGTTCTCCGTTTCTCTTGATGGGGGAGTTTTTTAAATAAGTAGGTTTGGGAACGGCAAGGCCGTGGAGATAAGAGCCGTCTCCTGCGTGCAGAGATTCATTACCTGTTCCCATCGAAGCCAGGAGAGAAGTGCGGCTGCTTGTCTTTTTGTTAATAAAAATACGGCACTGGGAATTTTTTCAAATCAAATTAAAGCACAGAAGGACTGGAGAAGGTGTGGGGGCTACGCACGCCAGCTTTTGCTGGAGCAAAAAGGGCTCATTAAAATACAAATTATTTAGGAGAACAAACTGCAATGCCATTACACAAAGTGTCACCGACTCATTTTCATTTCATCGAGTCCAGCCTGGGGTTTGGCTGCACATGATAAATGAGTCCGTCCTCCTCCTCCTCCTCCTTTTTTTTTTTTAATATGGGGAGCGGGGGGGAGGGAAATACGCAATTACAATTTCGACCTGTTGAAAAAACCAGGTCCCGCTGGAGCAGTCAGAGCCAAATCTTTTCGTGAGCGCTTGGGGGGGACACGGGGGGCCGCGCAGCCGTGGTGGGGTGGGAACCCCACGGGGACATATCCTGCCCCTCTTGGGTGGGTGATCTGATGCCGCAGCAGCGCCCGGGTCGTAAATGGGAACTCCTGGGTCTCACCCATCTGCTCAAAACCGGGCGAGCGCTCAGGGTGCCTTGATGATGAACTGGGGAGGGTGCTGCGACGGGGTGCCCGGACCAACCCTGCCACAGCCCCTGCTTACGCAGCAGCACCTGGTGGCGGTGCCAACCTGCCCGATGCGCCGGCTGAGGGAGAGTTTTAAGACAAGAAGCTTTCGTCCGCTTTTATTTAATTTTTTTTTTTTTTTTCCTCCCTCTCTTCTAAATGCCCTGGCTGCGCTGTCTTGGGCTCTGCTGGAGCAGGGGGGGATGTTCTGCCTCGTCAAGCGTTAATTGCAGCAGAGGAAAAACACGCTGGCCGAGCTGGGAGCTGGGGCGGGGGCGAGGAGGAAGGTGGGAGTGGAGGTAATATCTTTCTTGGAGGGATGGAGTGCTTGCGGTTGTGTTACGCTCCTCGCCGCGGCTGCAGAGCCGGGGAGGAAGAGGTGGTGGGAGGCAGGCAAGGCAGCGGGGCAGGCCGCCCCCGGCAGGGCTCTCACGCAGCCAGGACTCGGTGCGAAGCAGGGATATTTGAAGACATGCTCAGGAGCAATGTCACGGTGATCCTGTCCCCCCTTTAGTGCGGGGACACGGGAGCAAAATGCTTGAGGGCAACCGTAGGGATTTGGGTGCTGCTGGTTTTAGAGTCATAGAATCATAGAATGGTTCGGCTTGGAAGGGACCTTAAAGATCATCTAGTTCCAACCCCCTGCCCTGGGCAGGGACATTTCCCACCAGCCCAGGTTGCTCCAAGCCCCGGCCAACCTGGCCTTGAACCCCTCCAGGGATGGGGCAGCCACAGCTTCTCTGGGCCACCTGGGCCAGGGGCTCACCACCCTCATAGTTTTGGTGCATCCTTTCCGATAAACCCAGCTGAATAGAAGAGGCAACCAACCAAAATCGGCGGCTCTTTGGGGAGATGGAGTCTTCTCTCCTCTGGCTGGCAGCTTGGGTGATGGGAGCCACAACGGGGAAGACGATTCTGGGTTCAAGGACTGCGGCTGGTACCCGCTGCATCTTCCCGCTGGCGTTCACCCCAGATTGGGTTTTTTGGGTGAAATTTTTACCTTGCATCTGGGCAGCCCGATAAGGTGGCTGCAGCTTCCTCAAAGGAGGCTCCACCATCGGTATGATCACCTCACCAAAACCGCATGTGGTGGGCTTCAGTGATTTTAAGCCAAACTGGATTATTTTGGTTTTTGGGGTTTTTTTTTGCCCAAGTTTGAAACATTTTGTAATGTCTTGCGTTAGATAAGACTTTGATTTAACGCCTTATCTCTTGAATTCACCTTCAGCAATAACCATGCATTCTAATCCTCTGCTCAGGTGTTGATGGATGGGGCCTGTTTGGGTGAAACATCTGGGATTTGAATTGTTGACCCTTTTCTGTCCCTGAAGCAAGAGCAGTCGGAGGAGCCCTTGAGGAACGTTGTGAGCAGCAAGTTCTCCAGTCACTGGTTAGTGGCAAAGTCAAGTGGAAACCTGTGACCAAGGGAGTGGGGTGCCTTTAGCCAGAGTTCGTCTCCAGCTCCCACGGTGAACTCTGAAGGTTTAGGACACATGCAGGGGGTAGGAAGCCCTCTGCAAATCCTGGTGGATGGAAAAAAGATGGCTAAATTCTTCCTTGAGGGGATTTCGAGAGGACAAAAAGACGTGCATCTGGAGCTGAGTAAACCTTTGGGCTTGGCTTAGGCTGGCGTTGGGCAGCAAAGCTCCCAGGTCACTCTTCAGGGACATGCATGGAGCGTTGGTTTTTCCCAAAGGGCAGCTAAGTCTCAGGGAGAAGAAAGGCCAGATGGAAGTATTCCTGTTACAAAAAAAGCTAGATCAAGCTTTAATTGATTTCCTCAGGGTCACAAAGGTCCGTGTCAGAATTAAGCCCCGTGAGGGGCACAGAAAGGGCTGGTTTGGGTTGTGCAGCCTCTCCTAGGCAATGCCCAAGCCCTGATGCTGTAAAATCCTGCAGTACGGAGTCACTCATCCCGACCCTCCCTCATCCCAGGCTCTGTTTTATCTCCTGATACCCACTCCAAGGATTTTTCCTTGGAGACGTTGAGGTGTGCGTAACAACTAACCTTCTGCCAGCCTGCGGGGCCAGGTGTCCACGTCTCTCTGCGGGGCCATGGTCCCCACCACCACCTGCCACGGCGTCACCTCCCGGTCGCTGCATGGGTTCTGAGCATCCCATCTCTGTTTTTTCACTGACTGTGCCCTTCTTCTCATCCTCCGAGGCGGAGTGATGACCCCAGCCAGATGCTTGGCTGCCATCGTCTCCACTCAGATGGCTTGGCCTCCCCTGTTTGCGTAGCACGTAGCTGATTTATCAGCAGCGACGTTGTATTTGCTTCCAGATAAGAAAACGCTCAATACCGGGGCTGGGATTGAGCCTTGTAAAATCCCCCCTGGAAACAGCCCGATTCCCCTCTGACAGCTATTTGTTGTGATTAGCTCCGAATCCCCTCCACGTGGGCTTTGTTCTTACGATACAGCGCTCATTTTTTAATCAGCACGTCACGTCACAGTAAATCAAAACACTGTACAAAACCCTACGTATATTATCTCCAGGCAATTATCTTTATTAACCAAACTTGTAATCTCCTCGAAGAACAGAATCCGCCTTGTTTGATGGGATGCGTTTGCTGCAGAACCTCTCTGACGAGCGTTAAGTGCATTCACGTCCTTTATTTCCTCTTCTGGTTGACTCTCGGGAGGGTTCCCATTATTTTACCGGTGATGGATGGCAGACAAGCCAACCTGTTCATCAGGCCATCCCGCTTGCCCCTTTTGCAGATCGGTGCGGCATTTGCATGCTTCCAGCCGTCTGGATCTTCCCCGGTATTCCAAGATTTATTAAAAATTAACATCAGCGGGCCAGAGAGCTTCTCAGCCAGCTGTTGGAGGGCTCTTGGGAGCAAGTTATCCAGGCCTGCTGATTTAAAATTGTTTATCGCTAGTAGATGCTGTTTAACAACCTCCTTGGTTACTAATGGACTGGAAAGTGCTTCATCCTCCTCATGTGATACAAGCGTCTCATCCTGCTTCTTTCCAAACGCGGAGCAGAAATATTGATGGAACGCTTCTGCCGTTTCTGCGTCATTACTTTTCTCCCCGTCTGAGCCTGCGCTACTGATTTATACGAAGGCTTGATAATATTTCCAGGATTATCCGCCATCCCTTTCCATATGCAGCTGAACGTCTCGTTAGCTTTGCGGCTGCGGCTGCGCGCAGAGCGGAGGTCTCCACCGTGCTGCCGCCCTTGCTGAGAGGTCCCTTCCTTGCTTTGACACAGTTTAGGACCCTGGAAGGTGCCTGAGGAGCAGAAATTCCTCTCCCTGCCCTGCGTCGCTTTGCATTTATGAGGGAGGAGTTATTAACTTGCTGTGCTGTTGCCCATCTATTTGGGTCGCCGAGCAGTTGAGCCACCTCCAAGAGCTCCAAAACCTTCAGACCCACCAGCCCTTCTGCGAAGGATGAGAGTTGCCTCCAAAACCTTCAGATTTTTTTAAGTCATTGCATTCTGTATCTTAATACTTCTTTTTAACCACTCCCCTCTGCATGTTGCCATGCTAATTTTCATAGAATCATAGAATGGTTCGGGTTGAAAGGGACCTTAAAGATCATCTAGTTCCAACCCCAAATTTTAGGTTAGTCATCCATGGATGTACAAGGCCTTGTCTCTCCTTAGCAGTTTGTGACTGCTTGCTCTCTCCCCTGACCTAGAAGAGAGACGCTATTTCTTTCTCCCATCTTACCTTTGCCCTTTTCTTTCCACCCGTTTGCCCAGCTCCCTCCTGCTCCGTGTTTCTGGAATAATAAATCCCAGGGCTTGGGGCAGAAAGGGCAAATGCGCTTGCTGCTGGGGCAGAGCTCTTCCAGGGCCTTCTCCTGCAGGTAGCAGAGCCCTGGCACTGGTGTTACCAGTACGGGTGAGATGGGGGTGATGGGTGCCCTATCCACAACCCATGTTCACCAGTTCCCCTCCATTAGCCATTTTGCTCTCACCTTCAAGCAGCTCTGAGACGAGGACAACATGAGTTTCCCATGCGCAGGTTGCGGTGGCCAAGCCAGAAGTAGAGTTTTTCGGCTGCGATGCTCATAGAATCATAGAATGGTTTGGGTTGGAAGGGACCTTAAAGACCATCCAGTCCCACCCCCCTGCCCCGGGCAGGGACACCTCCCACCAGACCACCAGGTTGCTCCAAGCCCCGTCCAACCTGGCCTTGAACCCCTCCAGGGATGGGGCAGCCACAGCTTCTCTGGGCAACCTGGGCCAGGGGCTCACCACCCTCACACCAAAGAATTTCTTCCTCAGATCTCATCTAAATCTCCTCTCTTTCAGTTTAAAACTGTTACCCACCATCCTAAAGAGGTTTTCATATAAATACCTGTTCTCCCACCATGTGTTCAATCTCATACTCTTCAAAGAACAATCCAGTTACACGTGGTGGGCTCGAGCTAGGAGATGGGAAGATCATGTTTTGTGTTTGGTGGGGGTTTTTTTGACTGGTTCTGCTGTATTTTGCCTTTTTTTTCATGTTGGAGTGAAGAAAAATGGGGTCTGGTGGTGAATTCTGGGGGTACGTAGGGCGGGCATGGATAGCAGGCATGTTTTGTTGCCCCACGTTGTCCTCATGGCAGGCTCCAGCCCCTTTCAGGCTGGGAGGAGGTGGGCAGGTGGCCTCTTTCTCTCTCCTCCTTAGGTGAAGATGGGTCATGCCTCAACCCACCTATCCATGGCTTTTCTTGGAGCAATCTCCATCCCTGGTCCAGCTCTCCGTTGCCGGTGAACGTAGCAGTGAGATGCTACGGGAGATGCTCACAACGCTCATCCTTGCTCCTGGGTTCGTAGCCACCAAGTCCCAACTTTGGGAAGGGAGCCAAACTGTTTGCTTTAGCCGAGGAGAAAAAAGCTCGGTGTGAGGAGATGCTCAGAAGCTAGAGCTAGGCACACGCAGACACAACAAAGAAAAGGAAAAAGATGCACATTTTTTAGTACGGTGGCTAATAAATTGCTAACGAACGCTTGCCAAGGAGCAGGGAGAAGCCCCCTTGATTTGAAATCTTTCAGCCAACATTACCTCTGCTTCTAAATGCTGGAGGGCAGGCAGGAATTAGGGCCTCGCTGCAGAAATTACAGGGTGAAGTATTTTATTTTGTACGAAGCTGGAGGGCATAATACGTGATCGTAATGGTCCCTCTTGCTTGAAAATTCCGGTATGAAATAAACCTGTGTTTTGTAGCCTAAATTTCCGATGGAGTGCGGTCGGGTATCCATGCATAGAGTTAGCAGGGATGTTAAAATCTCGAATGATGGAGCGAATATCGGGAGGAACAGACAAAGGCGGAAAAAAGTTTGGGACAGGGAGGGGTGAGGGTGCTTGGGGAGCGAAGATGCGAGCTGTGAAGGAAAACGCTCGTGCACCCGCTAAAGGGGGATTGATCGGTTGTGTTCAATATTGTGCGTAGCTCTGGTCCTCCCTCCCCGGCGCGGTGTGAAAGCAGAGGAAATAAAAGCTTGGCTTTTGCTAGGGAAAAGAATGACCCACCGTGTCAATTTTTTTTTTTTTTTTTTTTTTTTTTTTTTTTTTTTTTCTGTGGGAGGAACGGCTGAATTCAATGTTTTACTTTCTCGCTCCAGCCTGCTGCAACACTTTGCTGCACGGCTGGGCAGGCCGGCGAGCAGATAATGAATCTGCCGAAATGTGGTTATTGATATAGCTGAGATCATTATACCTAAGGGTCTTGTGAGCTTTCCCCATCCAAAGGGGCATTTTTCAGAAGGTTGCGGTCATGACATAAACAGTCTCATTTCGCACGAAATCTCAGCTGGCGAAGTCCTCAGCCTGGGAGCATTTTTTAAATACGTTATCAGGGAGGTAAATCAGGTCGGCCGCATATTTTACGTGTTTTTTTTTTTTTTTTCTTTTCGGCTAAGAGAAGTAAAATGGTTCATTTGCCTCTCGCTATTAATGTGATATCCTGCAAGGAGCTGTGGCCCGATCCACAGCTTTTGAAAGCAAATGAGATTGTTTCCTACCTACGTCGGGGAGCTTCTGCTAAATTTGTTATTCCCGGATGCGGATAACTGTATGGATTGTGGAAATGAAAGGAAGTGGTCCGGGCTGAGGGTTATCAACGCCCGGAGGCTGGCACGCTGGTTACGATGGGCAATTTACTTGGTCGTCCTTAGTCCATCCAAGGGCGGGATGGCGCGAGCAGACCCAGCGAGGAGTCGTGGCTCCTTTTGGGCGAGAGCAAAGCGAAAATAACCCGTCGAGAAATTACGAGGCAGGGGACGCGTTTCAAAAGCCGAGCGTGGCAATTGCGCTGGGGCCGCAAACGGTGCAAAAGTGATGGCAGTGGAAGCCAGGCTGAAATCTGTAGCCATCCCTAGAGGTTGGGTCTTTGTGGATGCTCTCCACCGCCTTCCTTTCATCCCCCAGCAGATTGTATTTGTGCCACTTCGGGTTTTGTACCACCCATCTCAAGTTTGCTCTGGGGTGCTAGGAAGGTTTTTTGGCTGCAGGGGTGATGGAACATGTCAAATGGATGTTCAGAAGCCCCAGGTGGTCTGAACCTTCCTGGAGGTCTTCATCTCACCCAGCTTCGGCTTTGGATACCTCCAATAAAACTCTGCACCAACACATGGAGCTCTGCATAGCAGCTCTTTGATCCCCATCTTGCCTTTTATTAATAACGTCCGTTTGTGTTTAGGATTCATCCTACGATCATTTCTTTTTGGTAACCCTCGTCCGGTCCCAGCCCTGCACAAACACAAGGTGAAGCGGATTCAAAAATCTTTCCCGGTAAAGACAAAGCGGGGGGACTGAAGCATTAAAACCAAGTGAGGTGACCTGGCTGCTGCCTTCGGGCATGTGTCATCTAACCAAGTAATCAAGCGATACATCAGGTGTTTATACGGGCATGGGTTCAAGGAGGACGACGTGCGCGCGCTCCATTTGCAGCGCGTCCCCTGGGGAGCAGGAGCTGGTGTCGTTCCCTCCTCGCTGGTGGCTTCGGGGCCGAGACGAGGTTCCTGGCCCCTACATCTTCAGCGCTGGGAATGGCCGTTGTCTCAGATGAGCTGGCTACGGCTGCGTTTTGGGAGGCGGAGGAGGGTTTAATGCGTTTCGCCTTACAGCACCTCTCTGATGCCATGCCACCAAGCCTTCCACATCCTAATCTGTCGCCCTTGGAGATGATCTTTCTCTCCCTCCGAGCAAGAGACTGCACAGGCAGCGTATCTGCCTGGCTTCATCTTCTTTCATTAGACTGAGAATAAGACCCAGTGGGGAAAGGTAAATGTTTTCCAAGGAAAATACAGGTTTAATTCAAAGTTTTGCCACGTTCTTGCTAACATGGGATCATTCTGATTCCCTTGTAGCACCGTGGAGCTGCAGGGGAGTGAGAAGGACTGGGAGCTGTGGATCGAGAAGGGGTGGGAGCTGTAGGGCCAGCTTCACCCAAAGGTGACTGCATTTCCAGAGGTGGTACCATTCCCTGCTGGAGCAGATAGACTTGGGGAAGAGGTCAGGGTGCAGGTCTTCCTCTGAGAGCTTCCCAGTGAAGCTATATGATGTGGCAAAATCCCATCGTAACGCTACACATACACCTGTGCACACCTAACCTTATGAAATTCAACAAGGGCAAGTGTAGGGTGCTGCACCTGGGCAGGAATAACCCCATGCACCAGTACAGGTTGGGGGCTGACCTGCTGGAGAACAGCTCTGTGGAAAGAGACGTGGGAGTCCTGGTGGACAACAGGGTGACCATGAGCCAGCAATGTGCCCTCATGGCCAAAAAGGCCAATGGCATCCTGGGCTCCACCAAGAAGAGTGTGGCCAGCAGGTCAAGGGAGGTCATCCTCCCCCTCTGCTCTGCCTTGATGAGGCCACGCCTGGAGAACTGTGTCCAGTTCTGGGCTCCCTGGTTCAAGAGGGACAGGGAACTGCTGGAGAGGGTGCAGCAAAGGGCTACCAAGATGATGAGGGGACTGGAACACGTCTCTTGTGAAGAAAGGCTGAGGGATCTGGGTCTCTTCAGTCTGGAAAAAGGACAACTGAGGGGGCACCTTATCAACACTTATAAATGCTTATAGGGTCGGTGTCAGGAGGATGGGGCCAGGCTCTTCTCAGTGGTGCCCAGCGACAGGACAAGAGGTAACGGGCACAAACTTGAGCATAGGAAGTTCCACCTAAACATGAGGAGGAACTTCTTTCCTTTGAGGGTGGCAGAGCCCTGGAAGAGGCTGCCCAGAGAGGCTGTGGAGTCTCCTTCTCTGGAGACATTCAAACCTGCCTGTACGTGTTCCTGTGCCACCTGCTCTGGGTGACCCTGCTCTGGCAGGGGGATTGGACTAGATGATCTCCAGAGGTCCCTTCCAACCCTGTGATTCTATGATATACAATATCATCTTGGCTGCATCCAGCCCTGTTCCTCGATAGAAATCAACCTCTGTATTCATTTCTCGAGGAAATCTCTGGGTAGCATAAATGACCCTATTCCCATTGAAGACACTGGAGCCTCGTCGAGTTCCACCAACCACGTTAAGCAAAGCACTGGAGATCCCTCAGGATCGATCTGGATTATGACCATTATGGTTTCAAATGTGAAATCACTGGGACTCCAGCTAGATTGTTTTAGCAAAGCACTTAATTGGCATTGATTCGCTTTAGAGCTTTTTTTAATTTTTTTTTTCAGCTGGGAATATTAAGACACGTAGCCCGGGCCAGCGAATCTGCCCAGTCTGTGGCATGGGTTAACTGGTGATTCAGCCTCTCACTGGAAATGGCTCATCATCTGCGGGGCTACTACCAAGGAAATCCCTTTCACGACTCACCCTCTCGCCCTTTCCCGATGTCCACCATTACTTATTAAAGATGAGAAACCAGCAGCTCTTACCCAAACCATGAGCGTAGAGACCTTCTTAAACCAGACGGGTCGTTTCCCCATCCTCCTTTCTCCTGACCTGGTGGTACCCAGGCGACGAGGGCGCGCATCGAGGTTGTGGGCTCGCATCTCTTCCTCATTTCCCCGTCCTCCTTCCTCCTGACCTGGTGGTACCCAGGTGACGAGGGTGTGCGTCGAGGTTGTGGGCTCGCATCTCTTCCTCCGTTTCCCCATCCTCCTTCCTCCTGACCTGGTGGTACCCAGGCGATGAGGGCGCGCATCAAGGTTGTGGGCTCACATCTCTTCCTTCCACTTACTCGATATCACCTTGAAAATAAGGCCAACATTTGGAAGCACTTAGGCAAGGCTTAATTTTATTGCCTGGAGGGTGGTGTTGAAGTTAACGGGGATACGCACCACGGCAAACGGAAAGACGTGCGGGTGTGTGGGATAGCCACCTTGGAGGAAACCTCATCAGGCTTTTCCAGGTTTTCCATTTGTAAGCAGTTTCTTGTGAGATTCTGGGGGGAAACGTGGCTGGGTTTTATTTCTTCCCAAAATTTAAAAAGGTCATTTTTTTTTTTTTTTTTAACCACGGGTTTTGCCAATGAATTAGGGATGTTTGAGGAAGAAAATGCTTTTCCTTTGAAAAACGTGACTGGTGCAGCAAATCTCGTTGCGGAAGATATCTTCCTCTGGCTCTCAGAGAACTGGATTCACTGAGGTTGATTATTGGGCTCCAACTAGCCAAAGTTGGCCTTAAAAACTCGGGTTCGAAAGGAAAAAAATGGCAAAATTTCACAAAACACTTGTGCCAGTTTATTCTTAAAAAAAAAAAAAAAAAAAAAAAGCTGTAGAAAGCAAAAGTGTGTCCAAATTAATTATGCCCATGAAAATCTTTAAATTTGATGATAATTTATTTTTCTGATTGAAGAGGCATCCTTTAAGTCCTCTTTCTTCTGGAAAGCTTTCAATTCAATACACCTTTAATTAGAGCTTTCCTGAGTTGGGATAAGCAATCATTACAACCTTTTCTATTACTTTTTTTTTTACTAGGTGTTTCCTGTTGTGCTCGTGTGATCCGAGGTGGGGTCCGCCACAACCCTTTCTGGTCTTCTTTCTCCTTGTTATTCTTATTTCACACCCTGTTAGAAGCATTTCAGCCTCTCCTCCTTTATAGTCTGGGAGACCCGCTCATCCCTCTGTTAATGACAATCAAAAACCGGGAAGCAATTTCACGTGGGTAAATGGGAAATAATTTCCAGGGCTGAGTGGGGACCTATTGGTCTGCTGTGGTTTTGGACTGGAAAGTCATTGCTGAGATGTTTCCTTCGTCGCTGTTGCCTCCTTCCCCCTCAAGTATTCTTCTGTTTGAAAACGTCGGGTTTGGCTTGCAGGATTTTGGGGGGCCATTTTTAAGCAAAGAATCGTTTAGGTTGGAAAAGACCCTTGAGATCTTCAAGTCCAACCATCCAAACCATGTCCCTCAGCACCACGTCTGCCCATCTTTTAAATACCTCCAGGGATGGTGACTCCACCACTGCCCTGGGCAGCTTGTTCCAATGCTTGACAACCCTTTTGGTGAAGAAATTTTTCCTAATATCCATCCTAAACCTCCCCTGGGGCAACTTGAGGCCGTTTCCTCTTGTCCCATCGCCTGTTCCTTGGGAGAAGAGCCTGACCCCCCCTGGCTACCCCCTCCTTTCAGGGAGCTGTAGAGAGCGAGAAGGTCTCCCCTCGGCCTCCTTTTCTCCAGGCTGAACACCCCCAGCTCCCTCAGCCGCTCCTCACCAGACTTGTGCTCCAGACCCCTCACCAGCTCCGTTGCCCTTCTCTGGACACGCTCCAGCACCTCAATGGTGCTGGGGACATTTCCATCCGCACTGATTAAAAGCCATCTTGGGAAGCAGCGCCATGAACAATGCGCTTCAGTAGAACGGGCTGGACGCAATTGTTTCGTCGTCGCATTGGCTTTGGCGGATTGATGGAAGCGAGCAATTTTGATGGGGAAAAAAAAAGCCGCGTGTGTGGGAAACGCAGAGTCGCTTGGTTTCGTGCTTGGGGTGCGGGCGGGTGGTTTGGATGGGTGCTCCCATCCCACGGGGGATGCAGGCTGTGGGAGTACCAGGAAAAGCAGTGGGTGGCAATTGGTGTTCCTCTCCGCGCTGGCTTGGCAGTCCCTGGATGCTGCCCAAGTTTTGCTTTACCCTTATCTAGGGCCAGACACATTGTTCGCGCCGACTTCATTTACTGATTTACCCAGACACTCCTTAGAAACCCGGTAGTCAGAGGAGTTGCAGATAGTGGTTTGGGTGTGGGGATGGAAGCAGCATTTTTTTTTTTTTTTTTTCCTGACAGGCCAAGAAAGCATAAAATAAAAGTTTCAAAAGTAACCGTGCTCTGAGCACGGAGCTCTTCCAAGCCGTGTCTGGGAGTGCCAGGTTGCCCCGGGCTATCTTACACTTGATTTTGCCTCGTGCTTCAGAAAGATTTTCCTTTGTATAAACAATTTTTGGTTGTGATTTGGGGTTGGTTTTTTTTAATGTGCCGCTTTAAAGGAGGACCAGCAGAAAGGCCTCCTAATGTGGAACTTGGTGTCCGGCTGCTCTCATCGGATTTATTATATTAACAAAAAAAAAAATATCTGTATTTCCTTGTAATAATACCTGTGCCAGAAAGGAACTAATATTTTATTAAATGCAGTGTTTGACTGAATGCTCTGAGATGGGCCTGCTAAATTTGGGGCAGAACCTGGGGAATGAGCTGACCCTTGGTGCGCCCAACGAGGAGGAGAGGAGGGACCTGTTGTTTATCACTCAACGCGATGGCCGACCCTTTGGGGTCGCGCAGAAGCCGGGCTTAGCCAGGTTGGGCTACTCATGGCGACGGAGGTGGGGTGACTCCTCTTCCGGGGACGTCCTCATGGACGGGGACCACAGGAGGTGGGTGCGGGACGGGGTCGTTGGCCGCGTGGGTGCAGCTGAGGTGGCCAGGAGGTGGCTTCCAAATCTAGGGGGGTGGGGAGGGGAGCTTTGAAGCCCAACGTTGGGCACTTGGGAAGGGTTTTCAAAAAGTCACTCGTTCCTTGGATTGGGCACCCGATTTGGGCTCTCATCACCCGGACAACACAGCGACCGGGGACTTGGGTAAGGAAACCCCTCCTTTGAACAATGCCTCGCCTCCATCTTCTTGCTCGCTCGGGTCATTCGTGGGCAAAACACGATTTTTTTAGTTAAATTATCCCCAGTTCTTTTCAAAAGAGAAGGTTTTCACCGCCCCTGCCCGAGGCTTTACCTTGTCTCAGCCAAACGGGTGCACGGTTTGCCGGGGAAGTCCCCCAAGGTGTCACCAACTGAGCCAGGCCCTCTGCAGGTGCAACTCAGCACAGGGTCAGGGGTCACCAGTTACACCAGGGAAAGGCTTGGCCCGCTGAGTAGAAAGAAGAAAAAAAAAAAAAAAAAAAAAAAGGATGCGATAAATCTGCTTTAAGAAAAATGAGATTTCCAAAAAAAAAAAAAAAAAAAAGGACAACAACAAACCCCCCCCCCCCCAAGTTTTTCTTTCCAAAGGACTTTGTGTGCTTGTTTAGAAAGTAAACATGCAAAGATCCCGGGAAAATCAGTCAATGTCCCGCACGTTGTTAGACCTTAATAGTACAGGTGGACGAGGAGGGCTCCGTGCCAAATACTTTTGGTTTAGAGGGAGTGGTGGGAGTGAATTCTCCCAACCGCTCCTAGAAAGGCTTAACTTTCCGCACACAAATCAATGACAATCTCCGCTCGGCTGCAGACACCCGGGGAGCGACGCTGCCGGATTCCCCTGTCCAGCCGAGGCAGGCGAGGGGAGGACGAAGGTCGGCGCCCGGAGCGGGAAGGTGGGTCGCGTGCCTTCTTTTCGGCTTCCAAAATAAGTGGCTTTTCTTTTTTTTTTCTTTTTCTTTTTTTTTTTTTTATCCCCTTTTTAAAGGCTTTTGCGGTTTATTGAGGGGAGGGGAAGGAAGAGCTTGAATTCCGTGCTCGGAGGCTTAATCGTGTTCGGGTTGGAAATCTCCAGCGCGTCGTAGCGATCCTCCGTGCTAATCTATCGCCATTTACATGCGTTTTTAATTGCTGTTTGAACTCGAACCCGCGATTCTCTGTCTGATTTCCTTGCTTGCTAACTCGAATCTTTACCGAGCCCGGCGATTTTTGGCTGTGTATCAACACCTGTACGATACAACCTCTCCGTTCGTGGAGGGGTTTGCGTTCGGTTTGGGTTTTGGTTTTTTGGGGTTTTTTTCTGGAAATCCGGCTTAGTTATTTGTTCTTTTCTTTTAGACGGGAGATGCCGGTGCGAAAAGACATCTCCTGCTGGGGGGGCAGAGGGGCTCTGATGAGGCAGATGATTAATATTTAGAATAGAATAGAGTAGAATAGAAGGGATAGGATAGAACAGAACAGAATAGATATTCTGTTGTATTATATATTATATTATATTATATTATATTATATTATATTAGTTATATTGTGTTGTGTTGTGTTGTGTTGTGTTGTTGGACTAGATGACCTTGAAAGGCCCCTTCCAACCCAACATAGTCCTTAATTCTATTCTATGATTCCATACCGTACCATACCATATATTTTTAATACTTCTTTATTAATACCCGGTTTAAAGTCGGGTTTGATTCAGTGGTTCTTTGGAGAAAACTTGCCGGGTGGGGGGGGAAAAAAAAAAAAAAAATCCACCCTCTCCTCTTAAGTAGTTAAAACGTCTCAGCAGCTCGAATGCTTGCGGGGAAATCGCGATTAAAGAAGGGGATGAAGCTGATGCTCGGTGCAGGGTTAAGCCCGGCTCAAGCCGACCTGTTCCGCGCTGCCCGCGCAGGGAAAAATTGGAGGTGCTTTATCTGGAGATCCCCCAACCTGGATTTTGGGGTTGAAATCTCCATCTATCTCAGGAACTTTTTGCTTCTTTAGGAGCAAACGGGACGCGGCAGGACGGTGTGTTATTCCCAGTGAAGCTTTAATCTTTTTAACAGCTCCTTCGTGAGATTGAACGCTATTTCAGCAGCGCAAAGCCCCTCTCCAGCTCCCCCCCCGGCCCTGCGTAGGCAATTCCCATAGCTGCGCCGCCGAGAAAAAAGAAAACAACCAACAGCCGTGGTTTTGTTTAAGGTTGAGCTGAATGAAAACAGGAGGGGAGGAATGTGCTCAGCAGAGGAGGAACCGGCGCTCGGCCGTCCCGGCGTTGCTTTCCCGAGAGGTGGACGGAAACGCTCGGCGTGGTGCCGCGGGGACCTGCAGCTTGTTCTGCCCTCAAAAAGGGGATGTGGCAGCCACCTTCCCACTTCGCCCAGGTACAATACTTGGGGGAGTGAGACTGAGTGAGACTCTTCCCTCCTTTCTGCTTGGCGGAAGGGGGATTGGATGGAGGGTTCTCCTCCTGGGGGGATTTGGAGGTTGGGAGCAGCAAAGGTTGGGAGCATCCAAATGCCGGTGGCACGGCCGGCCCTTGCTGCCTTCAACGTCTGCAACACCCCACATCAGAGGGCAAACCTTTTGTGGGCTTCTGGGCACGTATCCTGGTGTATCCACCCCAGGACACCCCTGCAAATAACTCCTGAGGAGGTAGATGTGATGCTCTGGCGTCTTTCCGCGGTCTTCCAATGCCTTCCACCCCCGCAAAAGGGACATTTCCAAGCCCCGCTCGGGAGCGGGCAGGATTTAACACCCACTTCACGCTTGCGCTTGACGCTGTTTACTTCAGGTGCCAGGCGATGAGGAGTCAGACCCGGCGTGTTTGAGCACTGAGCAAGCGTTAGCTGTACAAACCTGGGATTTTCCAGCGAGCCTGGGGCTGTCCGGCACCTAACTCCCCGCGCCTCCTTTGAAATTCCGCCTCTAATTAATAAATCAGCGGCAAGTTTCACTGGCATAATTTCGGCCCGATTGCTCTTAATTAAAAGCGCAAGCTATTAAAACAGTTTCAAAAAACGCTTAAGCCTTCCCTCCCCGTGCTCGCCGTCCTGCTCTTATTCCCATTAAGTGTCGCCGGTGGAAGGGTTTTATAAACTTGGAAGTAATTAGGAAAGGTGAAGGAGCTCAGACCACATCCAAAGGCGGCGTGCGGGGAACGATGCCGGGTAATGGGGCAGTGATGGGAGGGCTCATCCCTGCCCCTGCCTGTCCCCTGCCCTCCCGGCAGGATGGGGACGGGAAGGCGGCGTCACACCAGGTCCCATCAGCGTGTCCTGTCTATAGAATGTATATATTTATATATAAATACAATATACGTCTATTATAAACGGTCATGCAGTGTATGAATTTATATAATGGGGTACTGTGTATGTATTATACGCTATATAATTAGCGTATACACTCTGGACACTATAATATTAGTGTGTATATATACTATTTTATTAGCGTATAATGGTGGAGAAGGGCACCCAGCTACACCACGCCGCAGGTCGGGTCAGCGAGGTAGCTCCAACGCTTTATTTTCCTTTGGCTGAGAGCTTTCGCGATGAATAGAGGGAGGGGAGCCGGGGCCGGGATGCTCCTGCCAAGAATGATTTGGAGGCCTCTTTATATTAGTCAGAGCTTTTTTATTCCTTACTGGAAGCCGGAGAGGAGCCGAGCGCCCGGGTGGCAACGTTGCTCACAGGTCTGCCTAATTGTCGAGTATCGCTCATGCGAGCGGCTTGCCTTAATTACAGATTGATTTCTCGCTGCTGCTGGATTGCTTTGTTCCTCGTCCCTCAAAAAGATGTCCTTGCCCCTGAGGAACGGGTGCGTGGTGGTCGTGAGGGCTTTTTTGGTTGGGGTGGGGGAGGATGTCACATGCCACCCAGTGGTTTTGCAGGGGGCTCGATGTGCTTGGGCAGCTGCGGAAGAGGAGGAGGAGGAGAAGGAGGAGGAGGAGGGGATGTCCCACCCCATGACGGCTCTGTGCCATCTCCGTGTGGGTCTGGGCAGGCATGTGGCTGTTGGGACCATCGAATGACTTCCACCTCCCGGGGTGCGGGGAGAGGCAGGAGCCCGGCATCGCCGTCCCCCACCCTGCCCTACCTAGCAGGGAACCAGTTTGGGAAGTGCCTCTGTGTTGTCCGCGGATGAGCCGGCCCAGGAGGAGGTAGGAGACCACTTTGGATTGAGATCCTGGCACCACTGGGAGGAGGCAGGGTGGAGGGATGGAGACCAGCCAGCTTCCTAACTATGCAAACAACCCACACCCATGTTCGGTGTTTATCCCCGCCGAGCCCGTCACCATGGTATCTGGGCACCTTTTGCCAAGGTGAGCTGAAGCTGATGGAGCAGATCCTCTGCCAAACCCCAGGCTCTCTAGGCATGTGTCTGGGAGGTCTCTTAGATCAGCTGGATCTTCCGGAGTTACTGCTGCTGGGATAATTCCGATCGGTTTGCCTTTGGACCCCCCGCCGCTGCCTGCTCGGTCCCTGGCCGGCTCCTGTCTTCCACGAATCATAGAATCATAGAATTGCCTAGGTTGGAAGGGACCTTTCAGATTGTTGAGTCCAACCATCGTTGAGCTCATGAGCTCCTCAAAGCAGGTGCATCCTCACCTCTGCCATGGGGGTTTCCTTACGCTGTGTCACACCACGGTGCCAGGCAGCCTGCCAGAGAGGTGGCTTCACAGCCTCCTGTGCTGGGACCGCTGCCTTGATGCAAAATTTGGACCCTTCTGGGCTGCTGGGTAGCGATCCAGAGGCTGGTGGTGCCTCCAGGAACACGTGGGGTCTGGGCACATCATTGGGTGACCAGCTGGTGCTCTGTCGCGTTCTCCTCACTCTTCACGTTCTCTACCACTGTTCTCCTGTGGTCTGGGCCAAGTTGCTCCATCTGCTACCAGCAGAATGGAGGTGAGAAGGTTCGATGGCCTCCCAGGAGGCAATTGGAGGCCAAGATGGAGGTGAGAAGGTTTGATGGCCTCCCAGGAGGCCAGGAGAGGGGAGGGGAGGAGAGGAGAGGAGAGGGGAGGAGAGGAGAGGTATTTAGCTGGGGGAAAAAAAAAAAAAAAAAAAAAAAAAGGAGAACATTTTAATTATCAACGTTGAGCAATTTCGAAATGGGAAATTTCCCCTCCTGCCCCACCAGCAAGTCGTTGGCCTGGCTGCTTGCTGGTGGTGTGCGAGAGGAGATGAGTCACGTCAGCTAATCCCTGTCTCCAGACTCCCGTGTCCCTTCCAAACCTTCTCCCCCAGCCTTGCAAGGGCGTGCAGGCTTCTGCCTTTCTTGCACGGAAATAATCGGCCGGGGGGGATGAAACTCGAGGGGCAGCCTCGGATGCATTTGGCGGCTTCTCGTTTCCTCATGGCAGCGATTGCATTACGGCTGCTTTTGTAGTCTGCGCCGAGAGACGGAGCGCCAGCTGAAAGAGGACTCTGAAGGTCCACCTCAGCCGGGATGAATACCTCCGTGCCGCGGCTAGACACTGGAAAGACTAGAAGGGGGCAGATTGCAAAATAAACGGCTTGGATTTGCTTTCCTTTACCTTCAGATCCCTGTGCCGTGAGCAGGTCTCTGTCCTTAGGGAGGTGTTGGATGAGACAACCTTCTCCATGGACAGGTCTCAGCCCCTTCAAGGTGCCAGGTGGCTTTAGGAGCTGCAAGGGAACATGAGAACATCTGAGCATCACAGGGCAGAGAAAAAGGTTGTGATGTACATCCAGGCCCAAGCTTGGTTCACTTCTGGCAACTTCTGCCCTCTTAGTCCTGTCTGAAGAGAAATTAAAGAGATTAACCCCTCTGCGCCTTGATTTCCCTGGATGGAAAATAGGCCAGTAGCCACCTTCCATGGGTCTTGGTCTGGTTTTGAGAGGACTTTGGAGATGCTCTGGATATAGGGTGGTAAAACGAACGCTGAGCGTTCAATCCAAAGAGGATCAGAGATTTTATATTCACGGCTGCGGAGGAGCAGGCAGGTTGCAATATTCCAGCCTTTCCACCGCGCACATGCACTTTGCAAACAGTTTTGTTGCAATTAATTA
The DNA here is from genome assembly GCF_028500815.1 of Rissa tridactyla. Lineage (NCBI taxonomy): Eukaryota > Metazoa > Chordata > Aves > Charadriiformes > Laridae > Rissa > Rissa tridactyla. The sequence continues at coordinate 84,077,365 of NC_071497.1, read as the reverse complement.
CAGTGTAATTAAAGCAAAACGACGGTGCTAACTTAGGGCAAAATCTTGTGAAACAAATAGCGTTTGGGCTGATTTTGTAATTGCTCCGGGTTCCCCAGATACAAATTACACTGTCAGGGCTCCTGATTTATGGCAGAGTGATATACGCACAAATAACTCAGGGCAAGAACTGCCTGCGCGGGTTGCAGAAGGTCCCCTTCCCCTCGGTTCTCCTTCTGGGTGACCCATAGAGTGTGTGGTTCTCCTTGAAGCGTGGGGTTCTCCTTGAAGTGTGGGTTCTCCTCAAAGTGACCCATGGAGTGTGTGGTTCTCCTTGAAGTGTGGGGTTCTCCTTGAAGTGTGGGTTCTCCTCAAAGTGACCCATGGAGTGTGTGGTTCTCCTTGAAGCGTGGGGTTCTCCTTGAAGTGTGGGTTCTCCTCAAAGTGACCCATGGAGTGTGTGGTTCTCCTTGAAGCGTGGGGTTCTCCTTGAAGTGTGGGTTCTCCTTAAAGTGACCCATGGAGTGTGTGGTTCTCCTTGAAGTGTGGGGTTCTCCTTGAAGTGTGCGTTCTCCTTAAAGTGACCCATGGAGTGTGTAGTTCTCCTTGAAGCGTGGGGTTCTCCTTAAGGTGTCCCATGGCCAGCAGGACACAAGCGGCACCGACTGTCCCCCTTCTGCCCCATCTCCAAAGCTTCTCATGAAGCTTCTTCACCAGGGAGGTCGCAGTGCTGCCCTGGGTGCAGCTCCCCCCTGGGCAGAGGGACACAGCCGGCGACAAGCCACCAACGGGCACGTGGTGGGCAGAGGGATCTCATCCATCCATGGTGGTCCAGGCTACGGGACAACAAGGCCGATGGTGCGATTTAGTCCTTGGGTCCCAACTTTTTCGGGCTTGCAGATTTGTGCTGCCTGATCCTTCCTGGGCTATCTGGTGGGGCCGTGATAGATCGCGCCGGAGGATGGTGACTCAGCTGGGGAAGGTGACCTGCAAAGGGAACACAAAGAGGTTGTGCCCTTATCTGCTTCTCCGACCAGGCATTTGGTTTTAAAGCTTTGTTTCCTCCGCTCCCGTTTCCAGCCGCACTGGGAATATCGCGCTTTGTTTTCGTGCAGGAAGTCCCTTTCCAGATTAGAGAGCTGGAGTGGGTGTTTTCTCACCTTTAATTAAAAGGGAGTGAAGCTGTGACTTTTTAGCAAAGAACTCCTGCCTTGCAAGCATTTGGAGGTCACTTGAGTTAATGCATTTCAAGAAATGCAAACAAAACCCCCCAAAATATCCAGGCGTCGCTGCCCGGGGTTTAAAAATAAGCGAGGCACGCTTCTGAAAAAGTCAGGAGATCAAGCGAAAAAACAATGAGATGAGCTAAAAGCATCGGTTCTCACCGTTAAACACCTCTGCGTTCATTTTTTTCCCACTGAACACTGGGGTTTGGGCCGTGGGTCGCCGCTGGTGTCGCCATGCCGGCCTGATCCCGCTCGGTCACGCCAAGGGCTCCCTGTGGATGGGATAATCTCTTCGCCAGCCACCACCGATTCCCGCGCCACCCGCGGACATCCTTTGGGGGGGTGGGGTCACGGGTGGTTTCTCGGTGGAGGTGGAAAGCCGGGGGGGGGGGGTTCGCACCACCATCCCGGCTGCGGCTCAGGGTTGAGCATCTTCCCCTCGTCCCATTTTGCTGTTGGGTACCAGTGTGTCCGTCCCCCGCCCTCCCCATCGCATCCCACCGGCAGCCGGGCTCCTACTCTGAATGCGAAATCCTGAGACAGAGAGAAGGAGCCAGGACGCTGATTAATTTGAGCCTGTGCCGCTCTTATCCTGGTTTCAAAGTAATTGTCTCTCTTGTCCACAATTTTCTCTCCTTACATTTCACTGCATATTTATTAGGTTTTTGTGAGGCTGTCTGCAGCCACATTAAACCAATTTACTCCTTGAAATGTCTGACCTTTGATCTGCCAGCTACTGCCTTTCGGAGCCAGAGAAAGAGCCTTTAATAACGTGTCACATGAAAGGCTCGCGGCGGAGCCTGTCACTTGCACGCCCGAACTCCAGTTAATAAAGTATCGGATGAATCAATTATTGCCTAATAATTGTTACCTATATTTTAGCGCAAAACAAGGAGAGTTATTTTTTGCCCCTCTTTTCCCGGTCGCTTTACAATCTCCCGCTAGAGAAAACTCGTAAGGCAAATACGTGTACACAGCTATAATGAATATTTCTCAAGCAGCGTCTTCAACCTCTGTAGCCAGTTCTGATCCTGGCAGACGCCGGGGATTTTTTTCGCAGCGGCGTCAGACTGTGTGGGTGCATCTCATTTTCGGAGCCCCTGCAGCCTCCCGATGTGCTGTGTCTCCTCAGCCACCCTCTGGCAGCAGGCACGGGAGAGGAGAAGGGGGTTACTGGGTGGCAAAGCGCTTTGCTGGGGATGTTTCGGCTGTTTTCCAGGCAAGGGCAGCGAGGCGGGGAGGTGTCGTGACTTGTCCATCACAGCAAGGTCGGAAGAAGCCACCCCAAGGACCACGCTCCTCGCCATCACCTCCCAGCAGCCCGGGCATCTCCCGGTGTCCTTGTGCATCAGGGTCGGAGGCTCCTGTATCATCGCTGGAGGACAGATGTCCCGCTCCAGGGGTGATGCCTCACCTCCTTTCCACCATGGAAAGGACAAAGTGGGCAGAGGACCCCTTCCAGTGGGCTGCTGGCCCAGCCGGCTCTCCATGCCACGAGACTGGGCGGCTCACATCGCGGTCGTGGCTGCATCCAGCCACACTGGCTACCTTTTATTCTACGTTCTTATCACGTATTTGAAGTGACCGATACGTTACCTCTTACAGCTACGGAGCCGCTGAGCTCTCAGGGGTCTGCTGAGAAAAATAGAGGCAGATGTGGCCAAGCTGCTGTTGAAATAAGGACATGGGGACAGAGCTGGTAGGATGTAGCTCCCTTGGGGTCTCTGCAGCCTCTGGGCACAAGACGCTGCTGCCCTGAACCCCAAGAAGTCATCTGTAGCCATCTCCCGCTGGGTCTGGGTCCCCTTTTTTGTCAGGCTGCTGGCTCGCTGCACCGGATCTGGACTGCTTTTAGGGATGATGGAGAACATTGTTCAGGTCCTCATGGCAGCCAGAGCATCCGTGAGGCCGCAGGGATACAGGACCCTCTGCTCAGGCTTTGCTCATGCTTTGGGGAGGGGGTCTCCCCCACCGCTCCCGACCTCTCCTCCGGTATGGACGTCGATCCTGCTTCTGCTAAAATCAGCGCTGAAGCCGGGTTTCAGGGGGGGTGGAGCGGGCTGGTGAAGTTTAATCACAGCAATTACGGTTTCTGTCACCCGCAAGGTTCTCCGATGCATCACGCTGAAACAACCTCTTGCCCAGGAGCTCCATTTCCCTCCCAGTGACATCTCGCCGGGCCAGGAGCCGGCAGCCGACCGGAGGGGAGCATGCCTGGGTACAGATCCATCCTGGAGGTGGCCTTGGCAACACACTTTGGCATTTATATATTATTTATTTTCCCTGATGCTTTTCATCCCTCACGTAGTTGCTTAACAGCACCAGGCTTTCACAAAATGCCGGAGAAGGGCTGAGAAATACAGGAGGCAACCCAAGTCTCCTCTCTCGGCTTTAATCTTCCCGGGATGACTTCTCGCTTGCCATATGGGGAGGGCCGTGCTCCTGACATCCCCGGCCTGCGAAACACCGCAGCGTCGAGCGGAAGCAAAATCTCGAGTTTCAGGGGAAGGAGAAACCATCTGCATCGCTCTCTCGCACATCTGTGCCCGTTTTGGCTCTGCGAGGACTTGGTTGCAAGCCTGTAGGGTTCATCTTCGGAAAGGCTGGTATTAATTGCCGTTGAAATGGGAAGCGTTAAAAGCTGGGCGAAGAAGGGGTGAAGAAAAAGGAGGAAGCTTGGAAATACTACGGGCTGATAATTCTTTCCGTCGCTCTTGAGTGTATTAAAAACGTCGAGGGTTAAAATTGTTACTGTAGGAGGCCATCTGCTAGGCTTTGCCTACCGTGAATAGGGAGGGGAGGTGGAAGCGAACGTCGCTGGGGAGGTTTCAGACCAAATCCCAAATTTGAGATGAGATTCAGATGGTCCTGAAGACCTTCATAAACCTGCATTTCTTCCCTGCGTTAAAAAATAAGCGTGCCAAACCAGATCTCATTCTCTGTAGCGTGGACTGCATTTCGGATGGAGGCATCTAATCTACCTTCCAGCTTTAACACTGGCCCTCACCTTGTGCTTTCATCTCTGCTTACCCAATGGAAAAAGCCATGATCGGGGCACTTTTTGATCCAGGACTGTTTCCAAGCTGAGCTTCAGAGGGGAAGTTAGCCTGGAAAAAGACGGGGATGGGGAGAAGGACCTGTGTTAGTCCTGGCCATGGAAAGCCACGCTACTGTATTGACCTGGAAGTCTTGTCCTGGAGGACCCCATGGAGACTTTCACCTTGTCCTTGGGCTTCTCAAAAATCAGCACTTTGCTTTCACACCTCTCAGCAAAGAGACCCCTGGAATTGTGGGTTGAATCTCCTTAAAACAATGCCGTCACTTTTGCCTTCATCTTTTCCTTTGGACATCCCCCGGGGCCCAGGCAGGAGCATCCCAGCTGAGATGCTCCACTTTATTTTCCAGCTCCTTAAATCCACGGATGCTCAGCTCGTGACCCCCACCGTACCCCATCCGTGCGGGCGAGGGGAAATTCGAGCCTTTTGGACCTTCGCTTTTCCTCCTTGGGAGATGAAATTAATACTCCCTGCCGTACCTCGCAGGGATGCCGCTGGGATGAATTAGTTAGGAGACCAAATCTCGCTCGCCTGCCTCCACGAGGCCAATCGCCGTGTGATTGCGTCTAACGTTTGCCTTTGCAATCACCACAGGGGACTTTGGGTTGGGACATGTGGGATTTTGACGCGATTTGGGGTGGGAGCATCCTGCGGACCTCTCCGGGATCCGGCCCTTGGCCGGCGAAGGGCTGAGGCTATTGCAAAGATGCCGTGGATGCCTCCCTTGCAACCCTGCACCGCCTAATTTCCAGGCTCGCAGTGCTGTCTCTGCAAAGGTAGGTTTGGTTTCTATTAATAAGGGGATAATAGCATGGGAAACCTGGCTACAGGATGGCCCGGACCCAATTACCGCGGTCGCTGGGCTACGGCAGCCGCTTCCCTGCAATTATCCCACCGCGCGCCGGGGCAGCGCAGCCCTTTTCCTTTTATTCTTAGTAACAGAGCCCCGGGCAAGGTCGGGGGCGGGGGGGGGGGGTTGGGGGGGTGATGGTCCCTGCAGCCCGAAGTCAGTCCCCGGTTGGGGGATGCGGGAGCTGAGATGGGGACGGCGGAGCCGCCTCGGTGTCACCCGCCGTTGGATGCGGCCAGGAGGGTGGCAGCAAGGCAGCGCCCTGTTTTGTCCTTGTCCCAGGCCAAGTGGTGTGTGTGGGGGGGGTCCTGGTGACCCCCGTTGGCCGCTGTGGGGTCCATAATCAGTCTCATTATTTGGGGGGGGGGGACAGAAAATCCCCAATCCATTCAAGACATGGTTTAGCGGCGGAGTTGGCAGCGTTAGGCTGACGGTTGGACTTGATCTTGAGGTTCTTTTCCAACCTGAATGGTTTTGTGATTCTACGGAGGTGACGCTTGGTCTTGCTCCCAGTAAAAAAGGGGGTGGTTCGCACCCGCTGGGAACTGGCCCATCCGGCTGAGCAAGCCCCATGCGGGAATCACGGAGGCAGGAGGTGCAGGGGGTGGTCTGGGGATTGGGATTTGGGGAACCCAGGGTGAGGAATCTTTTCCAGCGCGTTCCCTCTGCGTCTGTAGGAAGCCCCTTTCCTTCTTTATCCCTCAGCTGGGTATCCGTAAACACGGATAATAGCCTGACGGAGGGATGCAGCGAGAAGAAATACATTACAGCCGGGGAGATGCTCAAAGGCAAGCTACCCAAATCACTCTAAAAACACGGAAGACCCTTCCTCAACCTGCGTTGGTTGGGGGAAAGCGGTGAATGGAAAATACATGTCAAGGATAAAAAGCGATGCTTAAAGGGCAGGAATAAAGCCTTTCTCGTGAGAAAAGCCCAGCTCTAGTCTGTGCTGTTTCAAATTAAGTTTTCGGTTTCCTAAAGGCAGCAGACAATGCTTCACTCAATTCTCTCCCCGCTGTCATTAAAACTCGAGTGTGTTGTCTGGATATACTATTTTGCCCTACCTTAAGAGCTCTAATCTTTTTAGGACCATTTCTTGCCGCTATCTGCAGACACTCAAAAGCCTCCTCGACCGCGGAGTGAAATACAATCCCTGTCTTGGGGAGCTTTACCTCCCCTTTGTCTTCTGCAAAGACAGAAGGAAAATAACCACTTAACAAATCTGCCAGGTCGGAATTTTCTTCCCCCCTTCCGTCTCCCTTTTGCAGCTGTCATTTGTCGCTGGGTTGCTTTCTCCCGGTGCCACCCGCCTGTTGCAGGGAGATGGCGAAGAGCCTTTTATTGTTTGCTGAACAATTCCCTGCAATTTGCCGTTCGCTATTTCTTTCGGGCTCCTTTAATCCTTTCTTCGCTCGCCGCTGCTTATTTTTAGCTCGTGTGCCGTTCTCGTTTCTTCCCCCAAACTGTTTATGTTTTGAAAAGCCCCGCTTTGCTGCTGTTGGTACCCTTTTTTGAGCATCCCTGGTTGCCCGCAAAGCCCTCCCTGCCCTCGCCTTCCCCCAGCGCCCTGCCAGGCTGGGTGTTGCACGCAACGAGCTGCCATTCTCAGCTTTCCCGATTTTCCTTAGTTTTTCCGTGAGAGCTCTCCTCCAACCCTCCCTGGAAACCCACTTTCCCTTCGCGCCCAAATCATTTGGCTTTTGTTCGGTGAAAATCACCGGGAACGCCGAGCTCCCAGTGGCGCCACCAGCTCAGACCCGGCTCCTTTGCGTGATTGATGCCGTCCTGGTGCGACCCAAAATCCTCTGGCTTTGCCCAGTGCCGAAACGCCGCCGGTGTTGGGCTGAGCCAGCCGTCTACCAGGCTGGTGCCACCGACCACGAGATGTGGGCACGAGGTTCAGCAGGTGGCAACCACCTGGCAGGGGGAAGCCCAGGTGGTGACCCCGATCGGGAGCCCCTCCCGAGCTTTAGGTTGCCTTTAGTCTTGAGATAAACCTGAGCCTCAAGGCGTTCGTCGAGATTAAGGTGGTGAGTCGGGATTTGGAAGAGCCAACTCCAAATTTTGGCTCTAGCATGGGCCTCTTCGGCGGCACGGCAGCGAGGATCTCTGTTCCCCATCCGGACAAACGAGGTCATCTCTGGTTTTCTCCCACTGTTTATTTGGAGCGCAAGCATTTAGGGACAGATTGCTCCTTCTTCGGTCTCGCTTGTGCGGTGCCCGTAGAGGGATGAGCATCCCACTTGGGCGGTATAAATGGTCGCTGCAATTAGCAATATTAATATTGATATAATAATAATAATAATAATAATAGTAATCCCTGCACCTTGCACAGTAGAAAATTAGCCTGATCTGAAGATGCCCCAAGCTATGAGCAGCAAACTCTAGTAGTGGATATTTTTATTGCCTCGCCTGCACGTGTGTGCTGGCTGGCAGGGCCGTGCGTCGCTCCGGTTACTCGGATTTCCAGCTGGAGAATTAAAACCCCTCCCTTCTCCTGCCCACGAGCGGGACTCAGAAATTCAAGCAGGGCTTTCTGATCCGTGCAAGCATCTCCTGATCTGCCCCTAGGGAAACGGCAACGTCCGGCGTAACCCCCTCGTTCCTGAGCCATCCAAACTGTCGCCGCCGTCGGGCAGCGGGGAGGATATATTTCGTTTCTCCCCGGCGGTCCCGTCTCCTCCCTCGTTAATATTGCAACAAGCGTTCCTCCTCGGGAGCACCGCCTGTCCCTCGGGAGGGCTTCCAGGTTTCAGGCAGGTGTACGGCAACCCTGCTACCTCCATCCTTCACGCAGACACCAAGCCGGTAGCATCAGCTCTGCCTTTTTCCTGGGATCACAGATCGTAGTCTTCATCATTCCTTGGGTTTGGGTTTTGTTTTGTGGTTTGGTTTAACGAACAGGTGAATTTATGTCGGAAAAGCAACTGGAATTTCCCGACCGCAGAAATGACGAGGACTAGGTCTGGAGACGCTCTGGTTTTGGGGCTTTTTTTCGGTGTTACCTCTAAGAGACGCCGGCGGCCGGAGGTGCAACCCCGGGGCTGCGTCTTTAATTGCTGTTTTCACGAACATCACGGCGAATGCGCTGTTGGTTTAGGGCAAAAAAAAAAAAAAAAGGTGGGATCTCCATTAATAACCAACTGGCCTCACTGCCAGTATCTCAGACCCTCAAAAAAAGAGTTATTTCTGCTATCTTGTAATAACAAACTGATTTGCTCTGTTGTCTTTCAACATCGGATGAGCTCTTGCTCCCATTTCCCTTTAATAAGTGGTATTTTGTTTCCATTATTACTCAATAGTAAAAATCTTTTCCCGGCAACTTCACCAGAAGTAGATTTACGGCTATGAAAATAAACTTGGGCGTGATGAGATCTTGTCGTTTTATTATCTATAAAGCGCTTCGCACGGCTTTGTAGTTATCAAAATGTAATTATACGTTTAGGTTTTTCCATCCTCTCTGTTTGTTGTCCTTTCTTTTTTTGGGTTTTTTTTTTTTTTTGGTTAAGAGGGAAATAATGAAAACTAAGAAATCCATGCTCGATATAACTCAAAGCAGAACTGCTGCCGGCTTTACCCCGGCTTCTTCCAGAAGCAGGGCAGAAAACAATCACCGCGCGCTGCGACGCCGCCGATCTGCCCAGGGTGATGTTCGTGTTAAGACACATCTGCGGGGGTTTTTTTTTTCACGCACGGGGAAAACGTCGACGTTTCCTGCTTTGAGATACGGTATTTACCGATTCTTAACGCGGGGCTGGGTGTTAATTGTCGTCGGAGGCTCTGGGTGTGGGCGAATCATTGTATAATGCCCACGCCCTTCGGGTGGCTTAGGGCGCGGCATTGTCTTTGCCTCACCGTGCAGTTTTAAGATGTATTATTACCCAAAAGTAACACGCCCTTCCGTGCTTCGTTGTTTTTATTAGGGATTGCTCTCCACCAGCGCTCCAAGCACCTGGCAAAGCCGCCGTTGGATGTGGAGCTCGTAACTGAGGCTTGCCTGGGCTTCCCGCTGGGATTCCCTGCGGAGGAGCTCTCACCGCTGGTGCTTTGCGGTGGGAGCGGGTCAGCTGGGACATCTCGATGGGCACGTTGGCACGTAGGCAAAGGCATCCAGCATGGTTGGAGACCCCCAAGGACTTGGGCTGATGTCACCTAGGTGTGCTTTGCGGTGGGAGCGGGTCAGTTGGGACATCTCGATGGGCACGTAGGCACGTAGGCAAAGGCATCCAGCATGGTTGGAGACCCCCAAGGACTTGGGCTGATGTCACCTAGGTTGAGCTCCTAGACGGAGCTTACCTAGATGGAGCTTTCCATGATGAATTGCGGTAGGAGACAGAGAGGTGGGAAAGGCGAGTATTTCTGTTGGGACTGGAAAGGGCAGGAGAGAGTTAGCCCTTTGCCAGAGGACTTCCAGCCTGAGCCCTGTTTTAGGGAATTTGGTTGGATTTGTCCCATGCAAAGGCTTTTGAATCTGTCTGCTGTCCTGCCTCAGTTTCCCACCTCTCTGTGAGATAAGGATCATGATAAGTACTTGGCCACTTCTTCCACATGGTGCAGGATCCTGATGGTGTCCAATTATAACCCATTCTTTCTCCAAATGAAGCCTTTTCTTGCAATCTGTTTAGGAAAAGCCTGTCCCGTTGAAGAGCCCACTTTATACATCTCATACGGCCTTTTCCATAAGCACACCAGACATCACATCTTCACCACTCCGGCACGGCCACCACGGTGGCTTTTCCACCATCTCCATCTGGACAGCCCTCAGGTGCATCCATGGTGTCAGTGGTGACGCCTCCACCCATGGTGACCCCTTTGCTCACCTCTAGGTCATTGCTGTCTTCTCCAAGCACCCAGTTCTCCTTCTGTGAAGGGTTTTATTACTTTTTTTTCGCCTGAAGTAGGGGGCTATATTTAAATGAAACACATCCAAGGCAAACTCACAGCGAAGTCTCACCTTTCCCCGTGCCACATGATTGAATAGGGGGGCAAAGATGCAACCCCCTTATTAGAGTAATATGATTTTCCATCTCAAATAGGAACCAGGGATGTTTTAATGATTGGGCTCATTAGATGGACTTTCCACTTAAAGTGTCTGTCAGGCAATTAAGGCTGGGAAAAGCATGACTGATGACCACACCTTCTGTGACTTAATGGGGAGTCTGAAGGCTGATCTTATTATCACACCGATACAGTCTGTGATAAAAAAGAATTTAAGATACTCTCCAGAGATTTATTTGCCCATTAGGAAGCTGCCAGGAGAAGGTTAAGGGAACTCGTAAGGTCAAAGCTGAACAGAGAAAAGTACTAAACGCTTGGGAGCTGGGTGGGCAGAAACCGGAGGACACGGTTTCTGCTCTTTGCCCTCGCTCCTGACCTGCTACCTGGCCTTCACCAAGTCACTTTGTTTCCGATTCCTTTCTGATGTTGCCGGTCATCAGCTTGGTTGGGCACCACGGTAGCCCCGCAGGTGCTTGACGTAATGTCACCGTGGCTTTGTCTTCTCGGTGGCACACGTCCCTGCTGCCATCCGCTGCTGGAGAGGCACCTGGAAAAAAGATTGTATTGAGTGGGAAGGAGGCGTCTACAGCCGGGAGGAAAACGACGTTTAGGGCAGGGAGCTGAAAAAAGGGTACGTGAGAATTTCCCTTCTCCTCCAAGAGCATCCTCACGGGTCCTCCGTGATTCCCTTACCTATTCTCTCCGCTTTAAAACGTGACCCGCTGTAATATTTTACTTAAGCCTGGTGTTTAATGGACTGGAACTTATTGTAGAGCTCACTGTGCTGGCTTCAAACCTCCTGTTGGGTACCATTTTACTGACATTAGCTTGCCATAGCTTGTCAGTGATTTTAACTGTGCTGATGGGTCGAACGCCCCAGGATACAGGAGCCGGCTCTTTTGGCTTTGTACCTCCCTTTAGCTTCCTTAAGTACAGTTGGGAGAGATAATTCAGCTAAATACGTTTTAGTACAAAGTGAAGTTTTTGACGACCGAAAAAAAACCCAACCTACTGTGCGTGGGGGTCAGTTTTGTCAGGTTAAGGGAGGAATTGTGAAAAACGGCAGGGTTTCGTTTCGGCATCTTCGAAGCAAACGTCTTGACTTTCGCAGGCGACGTGATTTGTTCGCCTCAACGTTTCCTGTGTTTTTAATTAAACAGATGCCCGGAATTTAAGGAAAACATTTTGTTTCAGGCCGAGCAAGGCGTTTTTTAACATTTTTCAGTTCCGCTAAGGAGAAGCCCTGCTCACTCCCACCCTCCCGTGAACCAGAACAGCCCCCTCTCCTTCACTCCTCATCCTTTCTGAGGGGGTGGGCGCCGACTCCGGCCCCGTCCGCGTCCGTTAGGAAAGCAAGGAGTCCCAGACTTCTCTCATTGTCCCTTTGTGACAAATTGAGCGTTGGGAGGCGGAAAAAAAGCCCCAATATGCTACTTAGAATTGTGTGAAAACTAAATAATTGAATATCAAGGCATTGGCTTTATGTCTTTTAAGGAATCCTTTTGAAGTTGACTCTTTTGACCTTCGGGGCCCTGCATAATTTTTCCTTCTCCTCTCTCCTCCTCTTTGTTGTTCCTTGCACTTCTGTAATCTTCTCTCCTGCCTGCTCCCTTCATCTCCTCCCACCCTGCTCCGCGACTCCACTTATCCGCGCCCCGGGTTTGAAGCGCTCGGTGGCTCGTGGAGCCAGCAGCCTCCTCTCCCCACCACGAACCTTCCTCCCAGCTCCTCTCTGCCGGGACCCTCTCCTACCCACCCTGTTTTCTCCAGCCGGCATTTTACCTGGGCCCTTTCCACCCCCCTGAGTTGCTTTTTCCTCCCTTCCATTGGGAAATGTTAAATGAGGAGACCTGCCTTAATCTTCTGGTTGGCCAAGTGCAATAACTCCACCCACAGCTTTCAGCAGGGGATGGGCTCTCTTCCCTCTCTCCGGACAGAAGTAGGACTCCACCCTCCCGTGCTAATAGCGTAAAAACTGTGTGACCTTCCTGAGATGAATCCACATCGTGTCCAACCCCACTGCCTTCTCTCTTGGCCTCACGGTCTCCCTACGGGTGGTCGTTGGGGATGTGTGCTCCTACACCATCCAGCACGCAGTTGGGGTCCCAGCATCCCGTCAGCAGCGATGCTTGAAAGAGTTTGGAATAGTTCAATAAGAGAGATTTCAGACAGCGAGAAAGATAATTTAGGTAGCATAAAAAAAATCGCTACAGAGCTTCAATTTTACCAATTCAGGGAATGGTTTTCGGTGTTTACCAAGAGTCGTAGCTTCGCTGGGGTGAATGGGAGGACTCAGATGACTTTTCATAGAATCATAGAATAGTAGGGGTTGGAAGAGACCTTTAAAGACCATCTAGTCCAACCCCCCTGTCCTGAGCAGGGACGTCTTCAACTAGACCGGGTTGCTCAGCGCCCCCTCCAACCTGGCCTGGAATATTCCCAGGGATGGGGCATCTCCCACCCCTCTGGGCACCCTGGGCCAGTGTGTCACCGCCTCGATCGTAAAGAATTTCTTCCTTCTTTCTGACTTCAATGGGACAAGTCGAATTTAGCTCTGCGTGGAGCTATTTAGGAATGGGAGTGCTGAGATTGGAGGGGAAGAAAAACTCTCGCCCTGCATTTATCTGGGCAAGGTTTTCCTGCTTATTCCCTGGTAGGGAGGAGTACGGATTTGCTCCTGGTGCAGGTAAATATTGATAGTGATTTCACGAGGACTTGAATTCCTCCTGCAGCAAACCCGTGAGCTGAGAAAGGGCAGCAGCAGTTGGCTTTATGAAGAACTGCTCTCCTTTCTTGCCAGGGTACCGAGTTCATTTTTCCACTGACACATCTCTGACAAACACCCAACGAGAGCACGGCGTGGGGAGCCAAGCGATTGTGTTGTCATGGCAAAGACTAGTGAAAGAAGAGCAAGATTTATATCGTGGCTGCTCAGAGGGTTGGAGAAAAATGGCCCAAAGCCAGAAGTCATGCAGGCATGGCTGATACGGTCTTCAGTTTTTGCCAAGTGTGGGCTGGTTGGTGGCTTATGTGAAATGGGCTGCGTAGTCTTGGTCCAAGTCTTGGTGGGCATGATTCCACATCACAGAAACCAGCCGTACAGTTGACACTCTTGCTGACAGTCTTAGCAGAAAGATGAGTTGCTGAATTGGCCCTGAAGATGAAAAAAAAAAAAAAAAAACAAATCCAAAGAACTTTGCAGCTAGAGAAGCGCTACCTTCTACCAGGGAAGCAAGGAGAGCAGATGACCCCAGAAAGCCCGGCACACACGCAAGCGACTTCAGCGACGCGTTTAATTTACCCAAAAGCGATGAGGGGAGGGCTTTAGGTTGGTCTCTGGAGATGTGGCCTCAGGTGCAGGTCCCCTGCGTGCCTGTGGTTGTATTATTGCATCTCCTTTATGCCTCATCTCCCTATCCGCAAAACCAGAGCGTGGAGTCAGGGAATGGTTTTGGTGGCAGGGACCTTTGGAGGCTCCTGATTCAACTTCCCACTCTAGAGCGGGCTCATGCTTTTGTGTGGGTCAGTTTTGAGTATGTCCAAGGATCCAAATCCCAACGTCTCTCTGGCATCATGGTTCAAGGCTTGACCAGCCTCTTACTAAAAAATGTTTTTCTTACATCCGGTCTAAACTTCCTTTGCTGCAACTTCTGTCCATAGCTACTTGTGCTCTGAGAAGAGTCTTACTCCGTCTTCTCTATAGTTATGCAGTAGGTAGGTTGACCAAAAAATTAACCCCTTAACCGCTTCTTCTCTGGGCTGAACAAACCTCTCTTCTTACCTTGTGTGCTCCAGCTCCCGAACCATCTTGGTGTACCTCCAAAACGACAACGTCTGCCTGGAGAGCCCAAATTGGACTTAGAGCTCCAGCTGTGGTCTCACGAGTGATGAATAGAGGGGAAGGATCACTTCCCTTGACCTCTGGGCAGCAGTTCTGCTAATGCAACTCGGTTTGCGTCTGGCCATCTTTGCTGCAAGGACATGCTGGTGACGCCTGGGCACCTTGTTGGCCACCAGGATCAGCAGGTCTTTTTTCTACAGGGTGGCTTTCTAGCCAAGGAGAGGCGATGCTCGCTTCCTACTGAGGTGGCATGGATGGGAAGTGCCAGGGTCTCGGCAGAGCTCAAAGGGTGAGGAGCCAACTGTCCCTGGAGATGCAGGGTCTGGAGGGTAGGAGGGGGGATGAGCTTGGCCATGTTGTGTGCTGCTGGCCGCAGCAAGACTTGGCTCAACCTTCCCGTTTGAAAGCATGAAGCCCGGTAATGACTGAGAGGTGAGATGGCTGGAGGAGCAGGAAAGCGCCCGTAGAAAGCCTGAGGATACACTGAAGCACTTTTTTTTTTTGGTCTCAGCATTGTTCTTGTTCAGCGGAGGTGCAGCTCGTGTAGTTGCTGGGCTTGCTGATGCGGTACCTGCCCTGTGAATATAAAAGGGAGATTTCTGTTTCCACCGCTGCCCATCCATCACCTTTCCCGAGCCTAGAAGGAAAAGGAAGAATAAAAGGAATAACAAGAAAATAAAGAAACATTGCAGCCAGAAAGCTATCCTCTGTGTTTCACAATTCTATAAATTATGCCCTTCCCTTCCTCTTTAATCGCCAGGCATATAAAATACGCTTGCAGCAGAATCATATTCTTCCCATTAAAGTTTCAGAAGAGAAATACAGGTCCCATCTGCCTGTTTAGCAAAGCAGGGCGGTGCACGACCGTTTCTGGTCTTTTATTTTTTTTTTTTTTTCTTTTCTTCCTCAAAATCTGCTTTATGGCAGGAGTTTTCTGGTTTAGGAGGGGCCATTCATTTCGCTGGCTCATTTCAGCGCGCATTTTCGCAAGCAGCCGCCTCTTTGTTCTCACGCGGGCCTTGCTGCGATGCCTTGTGGAACTCGGATGCTCCTAACGAGCAGGGTGCAACCTGCCCTTGGTGAAGGTCGAAGAGACGTGGGGGTCATTTAGGACTTCAGCAGGGTTGCTAGGGGTGGGTTTCTGCTCCGTGGACAGGACAGACGCTGTCTGAACAGCAAGAGCTGGCAAGAGGGAGAAATCAAGAAACTAGATTATGGAGGCACCTACGGGCTTCGCTGCCATCCAGCCCTGCTCGCCTCCAGGGATGCTTGTATCCGGTGTTGGCCTGGATTGGGGGTGGTATGAGATCTTAGGGACGGGTTGGCTGCATGGCGTGGGAGTGAGCGTGGCATCGTCCCCTGCCGCACGGCAGCTGTCCCGGCGACTCACCCGAGGCACATGAGTGTGTGCACGGTCCCCCGCTGCGTAGGGTTGGATGGCAGGATGCACCCAGGGGGTCCTATGCCATCTCTGGCCGAGCACGTGGACGGGAAAGGCTTACACCTTTTGGAAAGCCGTGGTGAACGGGAGTGCACGGCAGCCTCCAATTCTAATCCAACGCGCCGGGTGTTCATAGAGTCAATGAAATGGTTTGGGTTGGAAGGGACCGTCTAGTAAAAACATTTGCCACGAGCAGGGACATCTTCAATGAGATCAGGTTGCTCCGAGCCCCGTCCAACCTGGCCTGGAATGTTTCCAAGGATGAGGCAGCCACAGCTTCTCTGGGCAACCCGGGCCAGTGTTTCACCACCCTCACGGGAAATAATTTCTTCCTTATATCTAGTCTGAATCCCCCTTCTTTTAGTTTGAAGCCATTCCCCCTTGTCCCATGGCTCCCCTCCCTGCTCCGGAGTCCCTCCCCAGCTTTCCTGGAGCCCCTTGAGGGACTGGAAGGGGCTGGAAGGTCTCCGCGGAGCCTTCTCTTCTCCAGGCTGAACCCCCCCAGCTCTCTCAGCCTGTCCTCCCAGCAGAGGGGCTCCAGCCCTCCCGGCATCTTTGTGGTCTTCTCAGATACCCGTTCTGTGGCACGTGCGAAATGGCCTGAACAATTATTTGTAGTGCTGCGCCATTAGAAATCCCTCCGATCCGGCAGAAGGACACGTCCCTTTTTTTGTGACCGTAAAGCCTCATTGTTACGCAGCGCCATGCGGGGCTGAGCGAATTCAGCGGGCCGGGGCTACCGGGCTGCTTTGTCCGGGCCTGAAGATTTACACCCGCCCTCCTGCGGCCGTTAAAAGTTGCCCTGCTCTGAGCATAAATCAGGCCGCGCGCTGTTAGATGCCTTCGGCGTTTCCGAGAAGTCGTGCGCGATGGTAGGAAGGATCCACTGGAAATTTTGCCCTGCCTTTTTGGGGGCTTGAATAATGCTGCTGGGGGGAATTATATCCCCCTTTCCTGATGGGTTCGCCGTAGAAGAGGCTTCTTTCTTTTTTTTTCTTTTTTTTTTTTTTTTTGTTACCACCTTGGGCAAGAAGCTGTTTGGTTTGATGGAGGTTCAAATTTTATTTTTAAGCAAAATATGAGAAATGCAGGAGAGGAAACCGCACTCTGTTCCTTAAAATAAATGGAAGAAAAGACAGGGCTAGAAAAATATTCTCTGGTGCACGCACTTCGTGAGCATGTACCTTGGCGTACTCATCGAGGAGCTCTGGACGTTTAACTGGATCGTATCTTTTCCTCTATAAAGCGCTTTTTATAAGGGCCTGGTCGAGCTCTTGGGCTTGCCAAGTCCCGTAGCCCACCTCTGCACGCGAAATCCCAGCAGCTCCCATGGAGCTCTGACTCTGCAATGCCATTTGGAAGAGGGAGCGGAAACCAAACCTCGCTCGTGCCCTACCTGAGCGAGCCGTGACTCAGGGAAAGGGCAAGGGGAGAGGTTTGGGCGTTTTGGCCGTCCATCTCCCCTTGAAACCCCTCCTGTTGCTCCTAGCCTGGTGACGCAAACATCTCTCCTGGCTACTTTTTTTTATTTTTTTTTCCCGCTTTTCACTTTGCATCCCCCGTGCTGGCGCCCGTTTCAGCGCTCGGCCCTCGACAGCCATGGAGGGAGACTTCAAATCCCCGTTTTCACCGCCCCCGCGTAGCCACCAGCGTATCCACCTGGGCAAGGGGAGCCAGCCCCGCTCGTACCCACATCTGCGCTCCGCTCGCCAGCACGCCCACCGCGCCGTTACCCTATAATTACATCTCTTTTTCCCCAACTGGAAGGATCCTGCTCTCAACCAGGGTTTTCTCTAACCATAATTGCGCTCGGCGGAGGGCAAAGCTCTGCAATAACTCAGGGCTTTGTTCCGTGTGCAGGGAGCGAGTCCCTCTGCCTCTCCTCAGGTATGCCAACAATGCGAGCGTTTACTCCCCTCGACCCGACGCGGAGCCCGGGGCAGGGTTTGCAAACAGAGGCAGTGGTCGAAATGGGGCTTAAGTGCGTTTTTAAATATTTGGAAGTACCGACGGGGAAAAGGAAAGTCCCCGGCGTGCCGCGGCGCTGGTGTTTCATCGCCGGCTGGCGCGCGGCTTTGAAGTGCGGCGTTGGCAAGCGGCTGCGTTCCTGCCCGTTCCTAGGAAGGGCTGAATGGGTATATGGATGTATGGGGAGGGGGCGAAAAACCGAAACCAAAACCCCACCTAAAATGCAAGACGCAGCATTTAGGCTCATTTTTCGGCGAGCGTCTTCACGGAAGAAATTGAAACGCTGCGAGGGGTATTTTCGCTGCTGCGATGCCGCTATGAAACAACAGAACGTGGATTAAAAAAGCCGGAGATGGGAGGCGAGGTGGGTGGATGGAGAGGTAGATGTTTCCTAATGTCTGCTTTTATTGTGGCCCCTGTGCTAATGAATTTTCCTCTCCTGGAGAGAATTCACTGTAATACGTTGAACCGCAGCCTGACGTATTTGTGCTGCGAAAGGAGATGCAAACTACAGACAGCGAAATGCTGGGGAAAGCGGGGTGAAATGCTGCTGTTTTCCCACCCAGGGCGAAAAGTACGTCCTGGAACAGTGCGAGTGGTTCCGCATTTCTGCTGGTGCCCTCCAGGACGTTTCCCAAACGCACCCACCCTGAGCATCCTCCAGTCCTTTGCGCAGGAGGGGGATCAAACCTGCAGCCTGCTGAGGGTAGGCAGAAGCCGCCACGTGCTCCCCGTGCACACGCGATGGCCTTCGCCAGCACACGGATACTTGGGGTTGATGTTGTGTTAGATGTCTGCATTTCTGGGTGGTTTTTGGTGTAAGACAGCAAGAGCAAAGCAGCTTCTCCATAAGATACTCTCTGTATCTGGTCCAGGAGGTCAGTCGCATCCCGGGCTGCATCCCCAGCAGCGTGGGCAGCAGGGCGAGGGAGGGGGGGGATTCTGCCCCTCTGCTCCACTCGGGGGAGACCCCCCTGCAGCGCTGCCTCCAGCTCTGGGGCACCAACAGCAGAAGGACACGGAGCTGCTGGAGCGGGGCCAGAGGAGGCCCCGGAGATGCTGGGAGGGCTGGAGCCCCTCTGCTGGGAGGACAGGCTGAGAGAGCTGGGGGGGTTCAGCCTGGAGAAGAGAAGGCTCCGCGGAGACCTTGGAGCCCCTTCCAGGCCCTCAAGGGGCTCCAGGAAAGGTGGGAAGGGACTCTGGATCAGGGAGGGGAGCCATAGGACGAGGGGGAACGGTTTTAAACTGGAAGAGGGGAGATTTAGATGAGATATTGGGGAGAAATTCTTCACTCTGAGGGTGGTGAGCCCCTGGCGCGGATTGCCCAGAGAAGCTGTGGCTGCCCCACCCCTGGAGGTGTTGAAGGCCAGGTTGGCCGGGGCTTGGAGCAATCTGGTCCGGTGGGAGGTGTCCCTGCCTGGGGCAGGGGGCTTGGATGTAGATCATCTTTAAGGTCCTTTCCAACCCAAACCATTCTATGATTCCATGATTCTTTCCGGGAGCTGGGCGCCAAAACCTCTGAAGGTATGGACGTGTCGCACTGCACCATGAGGTCGATCTGTAACATCCCGTAGGTTTGCCTGGAAGTTGTAGCACTTTAACTAGGCCGGCCTGGTTATATTTGTACTGTTCCCCATAAGCAGATGCAATCAGAGCTGTACAGATGTTGCCTTACGCATCCAGCTGTGCCAATGGAAGACGATGACTCTCTCCCGGAGGTTGCTGCCTCTGTCACTGTGCTGCTGGAACCGTCCTCCAGGAGCATCAGCCAAGTTCCCTTCACCCAGCTGCCCGTAGCAGTTGGAAGAAACCTGGTCGCTACTTTTTCCCAGCAGAAACTGGGATTTTTGTCGGCACAGCCTCAAAGGCAGAGCTGTGAGGAGTAGCTACCTCTGGCCTGATAGTGGATGAGAAGCTGGGGGTCATTTCTTATGCCTCTGGCACACCTTGGACCAGGAGAGAGCATCTGTCCTCAGTCTTCAAGTGCTGTGTAGGAGCGCATGTAGTCCTTTGCGTGAAAGGGCATCAGCCACCTTGATTTAAGAAGCTTTTGTAATGGCATAGCTCTCCCTGTTCTAACTCTTTGTGCCCATGCAGCTCTTTCTGGATGTCACGACTTAGCCACAGCTCCCATGCCAACATCTTCATGGTGGCACCAGCACAGAAGGTCACTGTAGGCTTCTGTAGGCTGTCCTGCAGAGCCCTCGTACCTCTTTGCACTGCTGCAAATCCAGAATAGCATCAGTTAAATCCCTGGAAGCGATCCATAGTTCCACCAGGATAAATAAGACTACGCTTTACGCGGCGAAGCCCAAAAAAAAGCGTAAAATCCATCTGTTCAGCTCCAGCAAGGCCAAGTTCTGGCTCCAGCCAGTGCCCTGTAATTCAAAGACTTCTTTGGACATCCCCTTTGAGTTCGGGCATGTGAGCAGCTTCCCTTGAAAATGTTCCCTTGTAAAGCCTTTGTGAACTTGTGCACGCGTTGACGTTATGGTTATCGCACATGTAATTTCATCTGACATTGTAATGACAGCGTGGGGAGTTCAAAATGTAGCAGTAAATATAGTTGTTGTTGTTGTTGTCGTTGGGGGTGGTGGTGGGGGGGGGATAAATAAATAAAAGAATCCCAGCCCATCGCCCTGAATGCCTCGTCACGTCATGGGAGGGATGCAGACAGACTCCAAACACCATCAGCGTTTCTGGGTTCCAGCTGGAAACTGCCTGGAGTTCGGCACGGGCCAAAACAAACAGGCGAGACCGTCTCTTTACATGGCAGGGCGGCCTTTTTCTCCTCCTTTTCCCTGTTTTGTTTTTTTTTTTATCTTTTTATTTTTATTTTTGAAGGGTCACCCCTCTAAAATCCCGAAGGGAGGAGAGGCTGGGGTTTTTTGTTGGGGTTTTTTTCCCCCCCCGCCGCCGCTTGCTTGGGCTGTTTTCGTAGCGGGTGGGGTGATGCAGCCCTGCTCCTGCCCTCGCGCCCGGCCGAGAGCTGAATCCTGACTCGAGCCCCGGTTATTTTTGAACGCCGGCGGTTTGCAGTGCTGTATTGAAGGGTCATTTGCCAATTCCATTATAAGCCTCATTTACAACTCAGCTGTTTTAAATCGAATCAGACTGTGAGCTGGCGCGCGCCCGTTGTCAGCTGGGACGTGGGACTTGCCTTGCCCCGGGGGCCCGATCCCGCAATCGGTTGAAAAAAATCAATCCTATCGATTTTCGATTGCTTTGCTGCCACGCGTTTGAGCTGAAACGTCTAGGCAATTTTTCTTTTCCCTCTTCCAGGTTGTATCCCGGGGAGAGTTCGGGTGGTTTGTTTTGGGTTTTGGTTTTTTTCCTCTTGGTCCTCCACCAGCTTTGACTGTTTTTACCAAGCTGGGCATGGGTGGACCCCACCGAATCGCCGAGATCGCTTGGGCGGGTGAGGCTTTGCAAGGATCAGGGCTGAGCTGGCCGCTCAGCTGCTCCTCAGCTTTCTAGCAGGTTGGCAGAGAAACCGGGGGGGTGGGAAGCCGGGGGCGGGGGGGGGGGGGGTCCTTCGTGCGGAGGAGTTGAGATGGTAGAAATGAGATCTGAATCTGACCCCTGGTCTTCAGTTAAATTGCTCTGTAACCTTGAGAGCTGGATTAAATCGTCCCCGGAAGATAGGGAGTTGCCTCTGGATGTTCAGTGCTTGAGCCACACTGTGAGGTTGTGCTCATATATTACCCGTGGTCTTCAGAGAGCTCATTAGTCGGTTGGTTTACGTACAAGAAGCCTGGATGAAAGTCTCATCCCCCTTCCCTGAGTGTCCTGTGCTGAAACGTGGCAGTATTTCCTCCAGAAACGCCCGGCTCAGGGGTTAGAAACGTGATGCACCTCGCGTGGTGGGGACGCGTGATTCAGAGAAGTGTCGGCTGGCAGAAAAATGATCACAGAACGGTTTGGGTTGGGAGGGACCTTTAAAGGTCATCCAGTCCAACCCCTCTGCAATGAGCACGGACATCTGCAACCAGATCAGGTTGCTCAGAGCCCCGTCCAACTTGACTTTGAGTGTTTCTAGGGATGGGGCATCCGTGGTGCTCCTCCTCGGGTCAGCGAGGGATGGGGAGATGCAATATTCACCCCTTTGCGATGGAGCTGGGGAGGTCGGTGACTCTGAGGAGACACTCGTATGGGGGAAGACTGGGTGGATTCCGTCCCTTCTCGGAAGGCAGAGACTTGAATTTTCAGCCTGTGTTGGGGTCGACTGTGGCAGCGTGGTCCAAGCCCAGGGCTAGACTTCTGCCCTTGGTACAGATGACGGGGCGCCGGTGCTGGAGGGGCTGTGCCTTTGCAGGCTGGATCGCCCTCGCAGGGTGCGATGCCCTGCAGAGGCACCTTCCATGAAGGCGTCTCTCCGAAAGCCACTTTATGTCCACGTGGGAGCTATTCTGGCCCAGCCGTAGCTGGGGGAGCTCGTGTGCTTAGAGCTCCAGGACTTAAATGGCGATTAAAAATGAATGAGGCTGCAAAGGCTCTCACGAGAGCCAAGCAGCAAAATAACATTTCAGGTGATGCCAAAGGAAAATAGACCAGTCTGAGGTACCGCTCTCGTAAATACCCGTGGGACTGCGGGCCTAACGAACGCCAGCGCGGAGCGAGGGCAGGGCGGGAGGCGAAAGGCGAAGAGGAGCTTGTGTTATGGGCTTTGGCCCAAAGCCAGCTGGGTTTTAGAGACGTGCTAGCTCCTGCGGTTGCCCTCGTGAGAGGCAGAACCAGGCTCCCGCCGTTGCCTTGGTGTAAGGCTGCAGATGCCGCAGCCGTGTCGTGGGTCCAAGTGGCGGCCATGTCTTGGCCAACGCGTGAGGATGGCGGCTCCCTCCTGGAGGGATGACGCCGGGAGACACAATGGGGACCAGCAAGAAACTCCCCCAAACAGGGATGTGCTGGGATGCCCAACGATGCTGCGGGGGAGTCCCGGGAGGTTCCGGAGGAGCAACCCTGCCCGGGCAAGGGGTGGAACGCCGTCGCTGCCAATGGCACCACCGAGCTGAACCTCCCACCCCACCGCTGCTGGAGCCTGCCCGTACCTGCTCCTAAGCCGATATTAAGCCTGCTCAAACACTGCACCGCCTTCTCCTCACATTGTTTTCTGTACCCCACACCCAGCACCAAAATAGCGATAACCCCCCCCCCCACACACTCCCCCACCCTCCCGCGGTGACTCAGGCTGGCGAGCAGGCACACATCTGCTTCTGATTTACCGTGCTAGCGCTCTGACCCTTTTATTTTTACTCCCAAAGTCCTCCCTTCGGTGGCTTTCTCCCCCGGGGGGCGAGGGGGGGAGAGAAGAGAGAAGGGGGAGTTAGATCCCTCATCCTTTGCCCCCTACCTTCCTCCCCGGCTTTTTTGGAGCACCCCAAAATTCATTTTATTTAATTTGGGAGCCCTGTTTTTTCGGGCAGGCTGGTGACAGCCTTGCCCGGATCCGCGTCCAAGTCCCTCGCAATCCTGTCCACTCCGGAGGGACACCAGCCAAACCAGTTTTCCGTGGTTTAGCTGGGCACATTTTTCCGCCGTGGTTGGGGTTTTTGTGTGTGTGTGTGTGTGTGTGTGTGTGTGTGTGTGTCAGGAAGCAAACCCACCCAGTGTGTGCGCGTCGTCGTTCAATAGGAGGCTTTTTTTAATTTCTTTTCCTTTTTCTGGCTCCGGAGAAAAGCAGAACGAGAGGGAGCGAAGGGGCCTGCCTGTTCTCCCAGGAGAGCTCAGAATGGGAGGAAATAGCTTTTTTGGGGGCTATTTTTAAGGCCGTGCTGGAAGGAGGTGCCCGCCACCCATGGGCTTATGGGATTGTAATGTTGTGCACTTGTAGGGATGTATCCTAAATATATATATATATATATATATCCTATATAGCGTCCTATAGCAGGGTCTGGAAGATTGCACAAGGGGGAACGTGGTGTCGGAGGAGGGCAGCTGCGAACACACGAGCAGAAAAGCCACCAACAATGTCGTGTACCTCATGGACCCCCCTCCAGGTCATGTCAGAGATGCCGGAGGGACCTTCAACCTGATGTCCAGCCAGGCCAGCTCCGGCGTGGGTGTATCTCTGGCGGAGGATTTTCCTCTCGCTCTCTTTTTTTTTTTTTTCTTTTTTTTTTTCTTTTTTTTTTCCCACCGAGCACAGCGTGGGCGGCGGGGCCGGGGGGAGGGGGGGGGCCAGGGGACGACGACACGTCACTTGAAGTGTGAGTGAGTTTCCATGAGAGTGGGGTGGTTGCACAGCATGACTGGAAACTCTTCTGTTTCGCTTGACATATTCCCCCTCCCACGGGATTTCTACGGGCACACCAACACACACGTATAACGTATATAGATGCATAGGGAGGGCAGATATTCAGCCGGGGTCGTTTGCTGTACCAGTGACACCCCATTTAAATGTCCCCTAAGCTCTGGAGCACGGCCAGGAGAACATCAAGGCTAACAAGAGAGCCATGTAGAGAGGGACCGCTGAGGGTTTCCAAGAAAAACCAAACATACATAACTAACTGGATATTGAGTCCCTCCGGCCTTGCAGAAACCACAGCAGAGAGGAGCAGAAGGGTCCTGATGCCCAGAGCACCATCCCCTCGAGCTCCAGACCTCCAAGGAGCTGCTTGGATGGTGGGGGGGACAAGGCTACAAGGAAACACTGGGGTCAGATGGGACCACCCTATGAAGTCCCCTCCTAGTACCTGCCTAGACACTGCGGTTGGTTAATTTGGCCTTGTTTTGTGCGTAGATGTAGCACTCAAAACACCATCTGGAACCGGGCTGGGCCTTCAGCGTAGCTTCAGTAATTGTTTATGTTTATTTGACCATTTATCACTGGGATCCCCCTTTGCCAAAACCTGCTCAGCACGTCAGATGGGACTTGTCATGCGGCATGCAGACTTAATCAAGCTGCCACCCAGAAGTGACCCAAAGCTCCTGATTTTGGAGATTTATATAAACTCTAAAACTGGGAAGCGTGCTGGCTAATTTAAAGAAGCCAAAAAGAAGAAACCAAAGAGAAAACACGGCCCTTCAATTATAGGAGGTGTTGAACTCTACTCTGGCCCTGCCAGAGCTCCTGTTTGTATTTATCCGGGGCTCAAGATCTGGTTTCAAGGAAATAAGAGAGCCATTGGGTTTGGTCCTGGTGGTGTGACGGCATCTTCCTAGCGTTAGTCCCACAGGGTGCAGAGCTGCTGGGTGGCAGAGCTGCTGGGTGGCAGGTCCCTGCGGGCTCACCCAGAGCGGAAACGCGCTGATCCACCAAACTTCATACCAGATTCTGGGAGCTCATTATAAAATGATGTTATAGCGGCCTTCCAGTACCTGAAGGGGGCCTACAGGAAAGCTGGGGAGGGGCTGTTTGCAAGGGCACGTAGCGCTAGGACGAGGGGCAATGGTTTTAAACTAGAGCCGGGCAGGTTTAGATTAGACGTTAGGAAGAAGTTCTTTACACTGAGGGTGGTGAGACACTGGCCCAGGTTGCCCAGAGAGGTGGTGGAGGCCCCATCCCTGGAGACATTCAAGGCCAGGCTTGATGAGGCTCTGAGCAACCTGATCTAGTGGAAGACATCCCCGCTTACTGCAGGGGGGTTGGACCAGATGGCCTTTAAAGGTCCCTTCCCACCCAACACATTCTATGATTCTATGATTCTATGTTCAGGTCAGGCCAGGCCAGGGTGGGAGGCCTTGAGGTAGATCTAAGGGGACAGTGGGGCTTTTCGGATAGCTGGTGCTTGCCATGATGGGTGACAAGGGAGAGGAGCTTGACCTGTTCATTATCATGTACCAATGGAGGGGCCAAACTGAGCACCAAGCCCCTAGAGGAGCTGAGGCCAGGAAAAATGGCCTTCGTTTAAATACCCCATGGGCTGGGATTGGGTCCTGGTGGTCATGGAGCAGCGTCAAATTCCCATTACAACCAGCAGCACCCGACCGTTCAGCTCACTGGCAGGGGATTTGATCCGTAATTTGCAGGTTCGCCAGGTTGTATCTGTATCTAAACAAACTTGTTGAAGAACAAGGTGCCGGGTGTAGGCTCTCGGTAGCCGGAGCTAACCTGCAGGGATAGATTTATTGAGAGATGCATAGTATTTGCTGCAACGTATAACTAGCCTTTAAAAATTCCCGAGGATGGATTCCCAAAGGAGACGCTTGTGCCTCCACACCTCGGCGAGCAAATGAGTGGCACCTCTAATCACCGTTTATCTTATTAAGCAAATAGTCCTCGCGGTACTTCCCAAGCGATGTTCTACGAGAGGAAATACAGCACATCTCCAGTATTAGTGCCCCAGATCTGCTTGGCCGGCTCAAATTGTGTATAAATTTTGGAAGCTGGTGTCACTAAAATGAAGAAGGGGTTAAATATGTCGTCGTCATGATTGTGGCACACGCCGGAGGTGGTTCTTTTTGGTTATTTTGAAAGCCAAGCACCTTTCATGTTGGATTCCCTGATGGGACTTCAGGTGAAGATGGCTTTCTGATGGCCTGCTTATAGGGAACTAATAGTTCCAGCCCCAAAAAGTCAGGTTTTTTTAGTATGTGTAAATATATATGGTTCACATGGGCTCAACTTGCCGGCCAGATGTTGATAAGGACGAATCCTTGTATGCCCAAGGATTTTGTTTGGAGATTAGTATTAATATTGAAAAGTCCAGTAGGTAATGGAGAAATACCAGGCTGAAGGTCACCCCTGTGATCTCAATCCCTGAAGCGTAACCACTTTAATTATATGATCAAGCCCTGCTCGACTTCCGGGGCTCTTCCTTCAGGTAGGAGCCGTCTCACGCATCTTTGGCTCTGCGGAGGCTGACCAAAAAGGGTTGGGCTGTCCCCGTGGGGCTTCTTGACCATCCCTCTCCTCCCAGTATCAGTGGGACGTCTCCATCTGTGTCAGCATCGCTGGGGCTCTGGCTGGCCGCTGTAGGCAGCCTTGGAACCGGCGTCCTATGGAGCATCTATGGACGCTATGGAGTGTCCATCCTATGGTGGTTGGACTAGATGATCTCCAGAGGTCCCTTCCAACCCTATGATTCTATGATTCTATGATCTTCTTAAATTGTACTGACCTGCTCCATTTATGGAGCTGCTCCCTTGCCAGGAACCATGTGGGGTGATGCCACCTCTGTTGGCACCTTCAGGGCTTTCTCCTCACCCATGCTTCAAGCGAGCATCTTCCATGGCCAATGTGACCCTCTACATCCTTCTTTGTCAAGGCATCAGTTTGAAAACCTCTGCCCTTGTCTACTTTGCCCAGAGCTAAGCAAAATCCATGATTTTTTTGAGGACAGATCCTCAGTTTTTGGGTGGAGGAGCTTATTACGTAGCACTTAAAAACCAAACACTCCCACCTTTCCCAGGTCAACCCCTGTGCTCCCCAAGCAAGACTGGTCCCAAGGGGAAGGCTGGTCTCAGTTATTAGAGGCTGGGGCAGGTGCCCAGCCCAGCAGTAAACCCCTGGTGCTATTGCTAGCGAGCCGGTTCCCACCCACAGCATCACTTTTGGGTCTGCAAGTAGATGATCATCTCCTTTAAAAACCTGCTGCTTTCCTTGCGAGGGAGGCAGCGGCTGGTGTCACCGCGTTTTCCTCATCGTTTCGGGCATCTTGCAGGGAAGTGGTTGAAAGGCGAGGAGCGCTCTCTGCCCCACCTTCCCGCCGGAGGGGAGAAACGCTAGGTACTGGGGTGGGTGGTTTAATAACATGTTCTTCTGGAGACAAGATGTTCAGAGGGGAAGTGTGCTTAAGGAAATATTTGCCTTTTTTTTTGAGTTTTACATGTTCTTTTTTTTTTTTTTTTTTTTTCAAATGAAAGAAAAATACCCGCCTCTCTAGTTGCCTTTCCAATAGGCTTTGAGGGATCCCAACTCCTTCTTGGTAGGAAAGATGAAGCATCTTCCGAATTGGAGTCAAGCGCTTGGCCAAGGCGATGGCGGTGTTCCCGTGCAAGGGACGTGGGGACGGCTTCGGGTGGGGTGTCAACGTGGGTGACTTCTCTCAGGGACACTTGCACAAGGAACTTGCTTAAGGTCCACGGAGCAAGCGGTGGATGTGGGAAGAGAGCCCCAGCATCCCTATTCCCCAAAATACCAACACGGCTAAGGAGCAGGACCTACCAGTCACCGGTCAGTTTATCCCATAGAAAGCAGCTGTAATATTTTGACGGATTAGGGTAATCTCATGTTTCCAGGCGTTCCAGGGCACTGTCCCAGGTTGCCCAGAGAGGTGGGAGATGCCCCATCCCTGGAAACATTCCAGGCCAGGTTGGACCGGGCTCTGAGCAACCTGGTCTGGTTGAAGATGTCCCCGCTCATGGCAGGGGGGTTGGACTAGATGACCTTGAAAGGTCTCTTCCACCCAAGCTATTCTATGGTTCTACGGTTCTATGACTCCCTCTCCTGCCGCGGGCTGCAGGCTGGGGTGGCCGGGGATGCTCAGCACCCCAAATCCAGATACTGGATTGGGGACTGGCTGGACCTGGATTTGGGGTGCTGAGCATCCCCGGCCACCTCTGGGATGCTTTGCTGGGTGGTCTCATGCTTCAGATGTAGAGCTCCGGGGGGTTCTGTGCCTGCAGGGACCGAGCGGGAGGTTGTTGGGGTGGCAGGATCCGGCCGGGGGGGTTGGGGGGGGGGGGTTGCTCAACCCCAAGCCTTGCGCCTGGGCTTGCACCCCAAACCCCGCTCCATGCACAGGCTGGGTGAAGGGAAGATTTGGAGACACGGTGCGTTTTCGCTTGGAAAAATGTCATTTTGACACCGGTAGCAGGCAGAGCCTCAGGCTCCTTTCTGCCTTGCACTGAATGCAGAACGAGCATGGCACGGCGAGGGCGGGGGGCGGTGGGGGGGCAGCAGCTTTGCCCTCCCCGGCTTTCCCTGGAGCACCCCCGTATCTTCCGGGTGTCCCTTCCAGGGAGGGTGAATATAGGCACACCAAAAAGCCACGTAGTCAGGAGCCAGCACCTTCCCATGGGGGAAATCATAGGAAGGAGAAGGCTAAGCAACGCACATTTAAGAGGAAATGCTCCAAGAATCTCTATGCAACTATAAAAAAAAAAAAAATATAGAAATATAAATATATAAAATATTAATAGAAATATATAACACGTACAACTATTAAAATAATAAAATATTAACATAATAAAATATTAAAATGCTGCATGTTATAGGAACGATGTTACATGCCCGCATACAACCAAAGGCTAAAACTGCCATCTCCCAGCTAAGGCTCAGGTTGTGAAGCGTTGTCCCCACGGATGGAGTGGGTGGGAAGGGGACGTCCCCAACCCTGCCGTAGCCCTGAGCAAGGAGCCACGCGTTGCACAAGCCTGGGCTCTTCCTGGCAGCCTTTATCTCCTCCGAGGGCCCGGCTTTGCAGGGCGTTGTCGCCGGAGATGAGGAAGGAGATGGGAGAGGGAAGTGCTGATGAGGAGCCCTCGCAGGTCTCCTGGCTTTGAGCAATACCGAGACCCAGGGCAGGATCCTGTCCCACCTTGGGGCTGGCACGTCTTTCCCAGGGCTCCTCCGAGCTGTGGCGTTCCTCCGTTTCCACTCATGCGAATGAATATCACAGAATCACAGAATGGTTTGGGTGGGAAGGCACCTTAAAGACCATCCAGTTCCAACCCCCCTGCCCTGGGCAGGGACACCTCCCACCACACCAGGTTGCTCCAAGCCCTGTCCAACCTGGCCTTGAACCCCTCCAGGGATGGGGCAGCCACACCTTCTCTGGGCAACCTGGGCCAGGGGCTCACCACCCTCACAGCAAAGAGTTTCTTCCCAATATCTCATCTAAATCTCCCCTCTTCCAGTGTAAAACCGTTCCCCCTCGTCCCATGGCTCCCCTCCCTGATCCAGAGTCCCTCCCCAGCTTTCCTGGAGCCCCTTGAGGGACTGGAAGGGGCTGGAAGGTCTCCCCGGAGCCTTCTCTTCTCCAGGCTGAACCCCCCCAGCTCTCTCAGCCTGAGAGAGTAAATTAATATAGGCAATATTCGTTCACTTTATCTATTTTCTATACATATATCCCTATAATCTTTTGCGTATGCTGCTATTTTTTGCTTACCACAACGCTAAACGAGCATTTCTCCTCTCACTCTCTCTCTTTCTCGGCTATTTCAGTTTTATATTACCGGTTTTCAGAGGCTGTATTATACTTGAAGGAGGCTCGAAGTTAAACAAGCAGCCGTGAGACTAAGGCGACCAAAAAATCCAAAATAAAGACTAGAAGGGCTTTGGGTCACCCGGGGAGCGCACCCTGAAAGGTGGATTATGACCTTGCCGCGCTCCCTGGGTTGCACCTGGGTCGTGTCACCCACGTTCGGGCAGTCGGGTGAGGTGGAACCTCGGCATCGCTCTGCCGGCATCTGCCTCCACGTCTCCATCGCGCTGGCAGGCTTTGGTAGGAATCGAGCACCCTCCTCTTTCTCCGCAGCAAAGAGCGACACTTCCCACCCGTACCCGAAATCAAAGACGGCAAGGCAAAATTCGAAAAATGAGGAAAAAAGTATTCTCTTCGATTTTTCTTCCCCCTCCCAGGCTTGCAGAGGGCAGGCGAGTTTTGAGCGTGCCCGTAAATGCAACGTTTCGAGACGTCATCTGCAGAATACGTTTATTTTAGGTGCCCTCCACCCTTCCCCCCCTCCCCCCAGCCCCCAACGCCCCAGTTTATTTTAACAATGCTGTAATTTTTTTTTTTTTTTTCCTGTTTAACTCCGGGTGGTCCCGTCAGCCTTTGCAGGCGCGTGTGCGTGCGCTGGTGACACTGGTCCCCGCGGGATGCTATTTTTAGGCCCGTGGTCCTGGAGGACCCCACCCGGGGCTTGGCGATGGGAAGGGGGGAGCGCGGGAGGAGGGAGAGGGGGGAAAGGAGGGAGGAAGGAAAACGTCAGCCTCAGCATACTTCCAGCCTCTGGCCATCAACCTCCCCGGGGGCATGGGAACCAGAAGGTCATCCCTCAGGCTCGCCGAGCTCCCGGAGCTGTCAAACCACCCTAGGAGTTGAAAAAATGCAAATGTATGCAAATGAATCGCCTGGGCTGTTTCCCTTCCTCTCTTCCTCCCCCCCCCCCCGCCCCCCCGCCACGTTTAAATGACATGAATCACCTTCAATTTTGCCAGCATCCTGTAAAGTTATCAGGCTTGCCTAAGTGCTTCGGTTCACGGAATCACATCTCGAAAAAAAAGAGAAGAGAAGAGAAGAGAAGAGAAGAGAAGAGAAGAGAAGAGAAGAGAAGAGAAGAGAAGAGAAGAGAAGAGAAGAGAAGAGAAGAGAAGAGAAGAGAAGAGAAGAGAAGAGAAGAGAAGAGAAGAGAAGAGAAGAGAAGAGAGAAGCGAAGCGAAGGAGCCCATTCCCACCGAAGGGAGCTGCACATCATTTTCATTTATAATCACGTACCCCCCGATCTCCTAATTCCAGTTTTTCTTGCTGCCGAGTGAATCATCCACAAATTAGGGAGGACGCAGTTGAGCGTCCGGGGGAAAAAAAAAAACCAAACCCTCTAGAAAACCAATTTTCCGGGTAGTCTGATATTCTGCTTTTCTCATCTGAGGGTGATCTGGCAAGAAAAGGTCAAAATAGTTCAGTAGGAAGGCACGGTCCTTCACACGAGGAGCTCCTTCAACGCTCATGCTCCTTCCAAACCAAAATAAACGAGTAGACGATAAACACGGCGATAGACATTTAATTGCTCGCGCTTATTATTAAGGATACAAAGCCCTAAAAAGAAAGCCGGCTCTTCCTCCCCAGATCAGGGGTTATTTATTATCTTACGCTCCACTTGAAGAACACATCGGATTTACTTTCATTTATCGGCGATTTTCCGGGAAGATTCGATACGGAGCTGGCGGGGCTGGTAGAGGAGCGTAGCTCGTTAACATGGTTAAGCGCAGCATACCGTAATGAATCAATTTGTTTCAGACAACAGGCATAATTAGCGTTGAGCTAATGAGCACACCGGGAGATGCGGGGCTGGAGCATCGTCCCTCGGCCGAAAGTGTCGGCAGCTGGAGCCGTGGAGGGGGGTGCTCGGTGGGGTGTAATTCCCGGTTCCTCTCCCCCATCTCCGGGCATGGGGAGGTGGCTGGAGAGGGCTTCCCATGGTGGGGGCTGCCCTCCAGCCCCCCGCGAGGCTTCACTACCTCAGGGACAACTTGTCCCCCATCCCGGCGTTGCTCCCACCAGGCTGGGGGGGTCCGTAACCCTTCCCCGGGGTGTCCTCCCTCTAGGTTGTACCGTCTTCCCAAGGCCTTCGCTCGCCGGCTCCCACGCGGCGGGTGTTTGGCAACGCTGATTAGGTGTGGGGGAGATACCTGCAAGGTCTTGGCTGGAGATTGACCCTGCGGAGGGAGGAGAAGGGAGACGGCATGCCTCTTCCCATGGGAATGTTTGCTGCAGAGTCTGATCCCCTCTACGGCTCCCCAGCCTCCCCCCAGGGTCACTGGCTTGCTGGCCAAGGTGAAGCAAGGATTTCCCTGCACAACCTCTCTCACACCAGGCTCTTCTGTCCCCAAGGGCTGGAGGCAGGCAGTCGGGAAGACGCCAGCCCCACGCCGTGAGGTAGACCAAGTCCCCATAGCTGGTGGGAAGAAGGTTTGGAGTCAGAGCGGCCAGAAACCGAGCAGGGAAGGACAGCCAGCACGTGGTGATGGATCCCAGCAGAGATGCAGAGGTGGGACAGGGTGGGATCAGGAACCTACCAGACATGCAGAGGCTGGGATTTGGAAACTGCCTGATGGTCTCAGCCTTGCCAAAGGGGACGGAGTGGGGCTGCGGTTTGCCTTACCCTGGGCTCTCTTGGAGATCGACTGCTCGGCTGTGAAATGAGTGTCTACCTGCAGCGGGGCCACGAGCTGGGGCTTGTAGAGGTGACACTGCTCTGTGTCCTGGGGGTTCCCAAAGGGTTAGAGTAGTCAAAGTTATTCCGGCTGCTTGATGTATTCTGCGCGTGGTGGGATTAACGTGGGCTGGAGGAAGTCGCTCTCCTTTCCTGGGATTTCTCATGCGGAAGGGCTGCTGGAGCCATGTGAAAGAGGAAACATCTTACAGATAAAAAAAAAACGGCAAAAAAAAAAAAAAAAAACCAAACCCAAAAGTATCAGGTTTTCCTTTTGGGTGTGGGCTTTTTTTTTTTTGCTTCCGAATTTCCTTTTGAAGGTGGAGCTGCTCTGGCAGGGGAAGGTGTCTGCCAGATGCACAGGGCATTTGATACCATGCTAACAAGTCCAAACAGGGTTGGGAGAGGAGCAAGCTCAGCTCCTGGGCGAAGACAGCAGACAGCCATCTGCTTCTGGCCGAGCCCTCGCTCCCTGCTTGGGTTCCCGGTTGTCTTTCTCTGAGCATTTAGGTACACTCTGACACACAGCTCCTTGCTTGCCTCCCCCCATTCCCAGATCCCTTGGGAAGACATCCCTGTGTGGGTTGTCCGTCTGCTGAGGGGACACGGCGTAGCTTCCAGGCGTAAGGTAGCAGGGGGACACAGGACTGGAGACCTCCCGGTCCATAAGGACCGCTCTCCTGCTGCGGCAAAGAGCCATGACCGGCAGTCCGTCCTATTTGGGACGTCCAGTTGTTCCAGTCCCAAAAATGATGACGTAAATGATATGGGCACTCCTTGGCTCGTCTTATTTAAGCGGTGTAGGTGCCGGCACTTGGCAGTGTGAAGAAATACAGCGTCACCCTTTCCCCACGTAGTTCCTGGCAGGGCAAATCCAACGTGTGCCTGGAAAGATGTTGGCTCTGGGAGGACGTGGAAGAAACGCGATGGGTAGGGAATCATTGCGCAAGGTCCCTGGGGGAGGGATGTGAAAGAGAAGAGGGAGCTTGTGGTCATTAGGAAAAGGTGAATAGGGTGGGAACCGAGAAGAGAAGGATGGAGAGAAAGAAGGTGACAAAGGTTAAATCACAGAGGACCTGGAGGGAGTTGAAGGTGACGTGGAGATGCGCTGGGGCAGGGCCAGCAGGAGGTGATTACAGAGGTCCAAGTCGGGTAGGGGACAGGAGGACATTGAGAGAAGGCAGGGTCATTTTGGTGCTACTAATTAAGAACCCCCTGCTAATTCCCTACTGTCTGTGTTTTGTCCTAGGGCACTAAATGAGAATATGGCCAATGGCATTGAAGATCTTATCGGGATCCCATTCCCGAACCACAGCAGTGAAGTCTTATGTGGCTTAAATGAGCAGCGGCATGACGGTCTCCTCTGCGATGTCATCCTCATTGTCCAGGACCAGGAGTACCGGACCCATCGGTCCGTCCTTGCTGCCTGCAGCAAGTACTTCAAAAAACTCTTCACTACCGGCACTTTAACAGACCAGCCCTATGTTTACGAGATTGACTTTGTCAAGCCTGAAGCACTTTCTGCCATCCTCGAGTTTGCCTACACCTCAACCCTCACCATCACCACCTCAAATGTCAAGCACATCCTCAGCGCTGCCAAGATGCTGGAGATCCAGTGCATTATCAATGTATGCCTTGAAATCATGGAGCCCGACAGAGAGGCGGAAGAGGAAGATGACAAAGAGGACGAAGATGAGGACGAAGACGAAGATGAAGACGAGGAGGAAGAGGAGGAGGAGGAGGAAGTGGAAGATTTTGTCAATCAGGAGAACCTAACCGATGTCCAAGAAGTAAGCTGTCACCAAAGCCCTTCTAAGTCTGATCTTACCGAAGAAGCATATACAGAAGCGCCTAAAGACTTTCCAAATCACTACCCAGCCAATAACTCCTCTGGACACTTGGGTGTGATACGAGACTTCTCCATCGAGTCCTTGCTAAGGGAAAACTTGTACCCTAAGGCGAACATCCCAGAAAGGAGGCCAGCTCTCCCTCCTTTCACCCCTAGCTTCTTCCCCCACCTATGGAACGGCGATTTTAGCTCTTTCTCCCAGCTCGAGGAGCCGCAAGTAGACAACGGCCCTTTGGATCTGGTCATCAAAAAGAGGAAGATCAAGGAAGAGGAGGAGAAGGAAGACCTGCCTCCGCCTCCTTTCCCTAATGACTTCTTCAAGGACATGTTTACCAACATGCCAGCAGCTCCCTTAGGGCATATTAAGGCGGAGACAGACTATAGCGCTTATCTCAATTTCCTAAGTGCTACCCAGTTCGGAGGAGTTTTTCCCCCGTGGCCCCTGGAGGAAGAGAGGAAGATAAAGCCCAAGGCGTCCCAGCAGTGTCCCATCTGCAACAAAGTCATCATGGGAGCCGGCAAGCTGCCCAGGCACATGAGGACCCACACGGGAGAGAAGCCGTATATGTGCAATATCTGTGAAGTCCGCTTTACCAGGTGTGCGTTGGTTACCTCTGCCACGCGCGGCCGTGTGCGGGGATGGGGAGGGGGGGTGGTTGAACGGGCCACGTCATGACTTAGGGATGATTCCTAAGCTATACATCTCTTTCCCCCCCCCCCAAAAAAAAAAAGTAGCAAAGAAAGCAGGGTATGATCTCTAGCCCTTTGGAAAAAAAAAGGGAGGAAGGGAGGGTGGAGGAAGAAAACAAACCTACTGATTTTGGTGGGTTGTGGATCACATCCACAGCGCACTGGATCCATCCACTCGCTGGACAAAAGCTTAAATAAGCAACGGGATATTTTCAACCCCACCATAGTTTGCCACAGTTGGACCGGAGGGAGCTGGAAAACAGATGGTCAAACAGCCAAGGAGGCTTCGTCTTTAACGTGCTGGGAGATGGCGTCGAGTTGGGAGGGCCGTTGAGCTGCGGGATGTAATTAGGTTGGGTTTGCACATTTTGGCATCAGCGTAGACCACAACCAAGTTGGGTATGTTTAGACATGACAGCGTTTGGGCTTTCTGAGGCTGGAGCAGTCCTAATTCTTATACGTTAGCAGCGAGGTGGGGGTCGGTCTCATCCCCCAAGGAACATGCAAAAGGATAAGAGCAAACGGCCTCAAGTTGCACCAGGGGAGGTTTAGGATGGATATTAAGAAAAATTTCTGCACCGAAAGGGCTATCACGCGTTGGAAGAGGCTGCCCAGGGCAGTGGTGGAGTCCCCATCCCTGGAGGTATTTCAAAGCTGGGCAGACGTGGCGCTGAGGGACATGGTTTAGTCGTGGGCTTGGCAGCATTAGGTTAACGGTTGGACTCGATCATCTTAAAGGTCTTTTCCAACCTAAACGATTCTATGATTTATCACCTTGAACACTGGCCGCCCAAGAGCCCGGCACCTTGATTCCCGTCGTGGTCAGTGGCAAGAGATCAGCACCCTCAGGGAGGCAGAGGAGGAAGGGCGATGAGCAGAGGCGTCATCCCCGACCACAAAGACAACCTGCGGGGCTTAGATTAGGCCGCCTGACTTTTAGGTATCTCAAGTTAGGTGAGACTGGCCCCCACATGGGCTGCTCCAAGGTAGGTGCGACCAGCCAGATCCACCCCCCCGGTACCAGTTCCCGGCTTTTGGACCTCTCTTCAACCCAGCAGACCCCCTCGATGGTGATAAATCAGAGCGGGCTTCGCCAATCTGACGCCGCAGCTTGCAACCCTTCTCTGAAAAGCTGGGCAAATTTAATCGGTGAGCAGAGACAAATAGGTTCCTGGACCTGCTCTTGCTGGGTATAATTAATATCTAATGAGTACAATCTTTACCATAATAATAAAGCTTTCTGACAAGAGCGTGGTATTTCAGCTCCTGGCTGCGCGTGAGAGAGAGAGAGAGCCCTATTAGGCTGGGGCGAGCGAACCAGAGGAAAATAATACGCACAGTAGGCGAAGGCGAGCTCCTGACAATGGCCGGACACCTGGGGTGCTCCCGCATTCAGCCTGTCTTTTCTTCTCCCGTCCCCGTGATAATATTCCAGTGGAAGTTATGCAGATGATGAGGATTGGACCTGCAACTAAATTTCCCCGCTCCGCTCCGTTACCGCAGCAGCCACCGGGTTGTAATTCGGGGGCGGGCGGGCGGGCAGGCGGGCGTACGCGAGGTGAGCCGGCTCACCCCGGTGTTTGCCGGGGAAAGGCCTCTGGCTGCCTGGTGCTAATTCCCGCCTGCGGGAATTTGGATCCGGCTCCTGCTGGTGCTGCGTCGTCAGGTGAGCGTTGGCTCGTCACCTCCGGACTTTGGCGATGGGGTCAACCCGGTGAGGGTGGCTGCATCCCGGGCTGGAGGGACCACCCTAGCCAGCCCCGTCCTGCGGTCCCCATCGCTTTCCGGGGCGTGATGCTGCGGGGGCTAATTGCTGTCGAGGAAATAGCTTGGCTCGACCCGCCACCGACACCTTCCCCGTAATGGGAATAACAAAGCTGAGCCCACCCGGAGGGCTCCCAAAGTCCTTTACAAGCACGGGCAGCATCGTTGGCTTCGCTTGGGGAAACTGAGGCACGGAGGGATGTCGGTACCACCTCACAGGCACCGCGGAAGTTAGTAGGAGGGTTCGGGTGGGAATTCCGCTATCCTGACACCTCATCCAGCAAGGTTCCATCGGCATCTTGGAGATTAAAAGCTCCGCGCAGGGATGCTCTAGCGTGGCCCATGACTAACGCAGGGTTAAACCCAGTATCTGCCACGTTCCCCCCCCCCTCCCCCCCGCCACGTTCTCTAAATACAAAGCAGAGGGGTAGGAGGACTTTAACCCAAGACAAGAATCACAAAGAAAATCGGGATTAACCCAGCGGTGCCGTCTCCCATCATCAGTCAAGAAAACGAAGCCACTTGTTGGGGTCACCCTGTGCGGAGCTGAAGGCTGGGTTTGTTTTTTTTTCCTTCTTTAACGCCCAGAGCAAAGCGGAAATTTCAAACCGTGGCTTTATTTTTAAATGCCTTTGGAAGTATTTTGATGAGCACGGAGCTGTTTGGCTTTCATTATTATTTTTCCTCGCCCTTTTCAGCGTTGCTCCGACGCGAGAGCTCTCCTTTAGGGCAAAGCCGAGCGATTGAGACGGAGAAAGAGATTTCTGCTGGGGTTTCTCCAACGCCGCCGCTTGCGGTGAGAACCGCCCCCCCCCCACTCTCCGGGGGAATCTCACGCTTCCCGAAAGCATCGGGCTGGCACCCGCGGCCCTGCCCGGTGCCTGCACCGGGGAGATGCAAACCCAGCCTGTCCCCTTGGGGGTCCCCAGGGAATGAGGGCGCAGGGGAGCGGAGGTTCCCCGATGGGATTTCTGGATGAATCCCTCCTTCGCGTTATTTCGGAGCTGGAGGAACTGCGGAGGAGCAAATTTACTGGGGGGGGAAATAGAGAAAATACCTTCTCCTGGGTGAGGGTCCCCCAACCTCCCCGCCACATCCCTTCCCATCAGTGGGGTCCCGCGGCGAGGCCCCCACGTGCGCCTGGATCTGCCACTCCCAGGGACACCTGATCGCAGGGAGCGGGACTTCATTTAATAGCTCATTAACTTTTTCTTTCCTTAAACAAAGGCTGCTCAGCCTCTAGTCTGCTGGTTTACCCTGCTAAAACGCTGGAGAAAACGGCAAATATTGCAGCTTTTCCGCCAAGGCAAGCCGGGAGCGCTCAAGGAGAAACTGTTCCAGCCGGAAAGGTTAACATTATTTGTTCCTATTATTTGTGTTGTGACAGCTCGCAGAGCCCTAATCGCTCTCCTAATGCAATTGCATTAAGGTTATTCGCACGCGCGGAGCGTGGTTCTCCTTCGGAGGGGCTGCGAGCCCGGCTCCCATCCCGCAAACCCCGTGTTTTCCCACGCCGCGTCCTCCCCCCTCCGCCCCCGGCTGCTTCGCCGGCAGCCGGAGCATCTCACACACCCCCCCCTCCGGCTTCCCCAACCCCTGAGCTTCTCCAGGTAGAGCCATAAAAAGCTCTCTTCCATCCCAGGGAGATGCTGCCGGGGCGGGGAGGATTGAGTTTCTCCCCGTCTGCCGCCAGAGATGGGTAATAGCCTTAAAAAAAAAAAAAAAAAAAAAAAGCTTTGCCCGTATTTATGTTATACAACCCTGGCAGGCCGCGTGTTTATGAGGAAAAGCGATCCTGCTAGGTTAAAGATTACATATATAGGTTTAAATTATATTATAGGTGGGGCCAGTGGCTCTGCTTTTTATTAACGTTGCCCAACACTCGGCGTTACGAGCCCCGGCGTTCGTCTGCTGACGGCTTGGCCGCGCGTTACGCGTCTGGGAGGAAGTTTTCCACGCCGCTTCGTCTTCGGCCCTTGCAGGGGAAATGTGTCCCCGTCCCCCGTCCCCCCGCCCCGAAAATCTTGGGATGACAGCAAGTTGGACAATTTCCGAGCGGGAAGGTGGGATCTGGTCCTGAGAATGGCCGACAGCGGCGCGGTGGTGGTCACGTCACAAAAAACTATTTCAAGGTGCACACGGGCAGAAATTAGTGCAAAGGCAGCACCGGGCTTGACCTGCCGGCGTAAATAGATTTTTTGGGGTGGCTTTTGCTTATTTTTTTTGCAGGCTCACGTATTTTATATGTAATATTTATGCGGAATAACGACTCCGTATATTCGCCATATTCTTAGCCGCATTGCTAGCGTCTCGGAGGGATCACCCTTGGAAAGTGTTTCAGAAAAGAAGGCGAATTCTCCTGCTTTGCTGGTTGAACTCTGCTCGTGCCACCTGGGCAGCGCGCTTGGCTCGGTTCAGCCACAGTCAGCTTTGCTTTTTATAATCGTACGCCTTCACGGTGATTTTTTTTTGTAGACGGCAGAAGGAGCCGCTCTTTCCGGGTGGGGGGGAAATAGCGTTGGACTGCCAGCGTGGGACAATATCTCGCTGCTTTTTAGATCATAGAATGGGTTGGGTTGGAAGGGACCTTAAAGATCATCTAGTTCCAACCCCCCTGCCCTGGGCAGGGACATCTCCCACTGGATCAGGTTGCTCAGAGCCCCGTCCAGCCTGGCCTTGAACACCTCCAGGGATGGGGCTTCCACCACCTCTCTGGGCAACCTGTTCCAGTGTCTCACCACCCTCATGGGGGAGAACTTCTTCCTAACGTCCCGTCTGAATCGACCCATCTCTAGTTTTGATCCATTCCCTCTAGTCCCACCATTACCCGACATCCTAAAAAGTCCCTCACCATCTTTTTTGTAGGCCCCCTTAAGGTACTGGTAGGCCACTAGAAGGTCTCCTCGGAGCCTTCTTTGTTCCCCTTAAAAAATTCCCAAACAATTATATTTGTAAATAAGGGCTATTGGGATGGGTTCCAGGCTGTTCCATGGCTGTATTTTAAAACCTTCTCCAAAAAAATGTGCGCGAGGCTGGATGTGTGCTGGCCTTGGAGGAGATGGCAGGGGAGGACACGGAGGGTGCAGAGCACCCAGGAGCTGCCTGCACCTCTGCCTGCCTCACCCTGCGCGGATGCTTCCGCTTCAAACCAAGGCTCCTGAGACACCCAGTGGTCAGCGCAAGGATAAAAGGAAAGGTACAAAAAACCAGCTCCAAGAGGAACTTCTGTTTAAGCGGCGTTGTCCCATGAGCTCAACCAATTTCCTTATTTGCAGGCAGGAATACAGCTGTAGTTATTTAGGTATTCCCGTATGGTTCGGGGGTTATTCCGGAGGGGTTTTTTTCCTCCAATTTAGGCTGTTTCAATCTTGTTGGGATGGGATGCAAACTCGTGTGACGTGGAGGGCTGGGTCTGCGCCATGTCTCTGGCCCCGGGAAGGAGGTGGATGCAAACACCGGCCCGCGAGAGCATCATCCACGCATCGGGGCAACGCCGTGGTTGGAAGCCCTGGGATGAGCTCCCCACTTTCCCGTCGCCTTTCCCTCTGCTGATCCAAGGAGCAATCCCAACCGCATCCCTTCCAGCCCACACTCCCTGACTGAGCGCTTTTTCTTTTGCAGGCAGGACAAGCTCAAAATCCACATGCGGAAGCACACGGGGGAGCGGCCGTACCTCTGCATCCACTGCAACGCCAAATTCGTGCACAATTACGACCTGAAGAACCACATGCGCATCCATACGGGCGTCCGGCCCTACCAGTGCGAGTTCTGCTACAAGAGCTTCACCCGCTCCGACCACCTCCACCGCCACATCAAACGCCAGAGCTGCCGGATCGCCCGACCCCGGCGAGGACGCAAGCCGGCGGCGTGGAGGGCGGCCGGCTTGCTCTTCGCTCCTGGTGGTCCGCCGGTGGAGAAGAGCTTCATGATGCCACCGACGTTGGAAGAGATGAGTGGCCACCTCGGTGGCGCGGCCATGTGCCTTCCGGGCCCCAGCCCCAAGCACTTTTTGAGCGGGGCCAAGACCACCTTCAGCTTGCAGGAGCTGGAGAGCCAGTTTGAAGAAACCCAGATGAAGCTCCTCAGGCGAGCCCAGCTGGACATGGAGAGGAACGCGGGCATCTTCGCCTTCGCCCTGGGCCATAACGAAAACCTTGCTGCCCAACCCTTCTTCCCCCTTCCCGATCCTTGGAGCACGGGCTTCAGCGGCTTGGCGGGGCTCGGCCACATGGCTCCCATCTCGGAGGCGAGCAACTAAACCCGTGCCCGGTCCCACCATGGGTCCGTTCCCTTCCCAACAGGGCAAATGGCCCCCTTGGGGTCCCTGCCTGCCCTTTTGCATCATTTGGCTCCCAAGAAGCTCTTTGTCCCCCCGCCACCATGGCCTACGTGGGGCTTGGGGCACAGGGCCATCCCTGGGATGAGCGGGTGGGTGGGTGAGTGCTGCGCCCCATGGCCACCGGCACTTTAGACTCTGCAATGCACTTGGCTCTGGGGCTGTGGGGCACTCGCTACCCCATCCAGCCACCCCACCGCTCGTGGCTCCATCTGGGAAGGCCAGGCCAGGACTGCTACTCTCTTCAAGACACCCGAAAACGTCACTTGCCTTCATCCAGGGCATGGCCATCACCATGAGATGGCTCTTCTGGGGGACACGTTCCCCCTTTTCCACCCATAGGGCCTTCTGGATACCAACAAGCCGTCCAGACTTGGTTTTGATACGTTACATTCCTTGGCCCTTTTGGTCAAAAGGACTTTTTTTTTTTTTTTTTTTAATTAATTCCCATGTCAGGCAACAAGATTTGTTCTACAAGGGATAAAGAGGAGGGCGAAGCAGCCACGTTGAGAGGAGGAGGATCCCAGCCGTTGCCTTTCTCAGCGGTCTATCAGATTTGCAGGGCTGGTGAAAGCCCTGCTGTGCAGGATGACTTGGGACCCTAAAAAAAATAAATAAATTAAAAAAAAAAAAAAAAAAAGAGATAGAAAAGCACCCCGGAGCAAAGCTGGGTGGAAAAAGGGGTTTTGGAAGGATCGGAAATGTTTCGATGCTGAGGAGTTTTACCCTTGCTTTGCGAAAATAAACCACGTGGGAAATTTGAAATGAAAAAGTTGTTTCAGACCAAAGAGTCACGATTCCCCACTGCTGGCCATTCTGAAATTTCTGGGGTTTTGTCCTTAGTTCCCCCTGAATACATATTTTGATGACAAAAAAATTTCAAAACGCTCGAGTGTCCCCAAATCCGCAGTGTCGACGGGAAAAAATTGGGTGTGCAGATTTCCCTGCTGCCTGCCTTCCAGGGATCTTTGTGGATAAGGAGCCCACAGAAGGTTTCTTGCAGATGAGATTGTCGGCTTGCAAGCAAGTAGAAATACTATTTCTTCACCATTTTGTGGTTCAAAAGATGAGGCCGTAACATATGATGGGGTGCTCCAAGGCTGAAGATTGCCCATGGTGGCCACCAGGTCTGGGGTCCTCCCAAGTATCCCTGCAGACCCTGAGCTGGCCACCCCTACGTAATATTTCTTTTGAGGCCAAAAAAAGTGGCAGATTGGCTGGAATTGCCCCATTAGCCTCCTTCAGCCCCTAAAAACATGAGCTGCTCTCAAGGATAAAGGTTTTGGTGGCCACCTGCCTCCAACGGCTCTTCTTAGATGTGGTGGGACCCCAGTTTCACCACCGGCTGAGACGGCTTATGATGGGTGCGCCAGGAAGCTGGTTTTACATGAAACCGGCTCTTGAAAATGTAAATGTTACAAATTAGGGCTTTTTCTTTCTCTTTTTACTGTTAACCTTTCAACGTCAGCAGAATCAAAGGGAATGAGAGGACCGTGGGGGTCATTAATTTTTCGGTTTGCCCATCGATGGTGCCGCTTTGAAGTGGTGGCTGGATGAGGGTCTCCCCACCGGAGCACGGAGGGGACACAAGGGCTCCGGGATCCACAGCCCCCCATGAGGGCACGAAGGACTTCTATTCTGAGACCATCCAGAGCGGAACAATCCCAAGGAACCGCCCCAACGCTCGCTTCCTCCTCCCAAAAGACATCCGCAAGGACTCCGCGTCCAACAAGTCAACGGAGAGGGAAAAAAAAAAACAAAAAAAAAAACAAAAACAAACAAAAACAAAGAAAAAAAAAGAAGACTTCTTAAAACTGCATCGAACTTTTTTTTTTTTTTTTTTTTTTTAATCCGTATCAACTTCTTACACAAGCGACGTTTTGCAGATGACTGGTTACTTCAGGTGTTTTTTTGTCTACGATTTGGAGTCATTGTAAAGTACCCAAAGATGCCGAGTACTGTATAATCTACACGGACTTGAAGCAAGGTGGTTTTTCTTGTCTCGATTCGTTCGTTGGGCTGGTTGGGGTTGTTTTGTGTTTTTTTTTCCTGTTTGTCTAGGGAGGGGAAAAAAACCTTTGCAATTTTTCTATTTATAACTATTTTTATGTGATTGCTTTCTGTACAAAACAAGGGGGGGGGGGTGGAAATCGAAACAAAAAAGGAGAGAGAAACACACACACACACGCAGAGACAAATTTGCCTTAGTTACTCACGGGACAATCACCCTTAACTTTTCGTTGACGCTAGAAAGTGGATGGAAGAAAAAGAACCTAGATCCTTTCATGTATTTATTAAACTGTATTAATGGAAGCTCTTAAATTATTAGCAGGACTTGGTTCTCTTGCCTGCGGTCCCGCTGAGAAGGCTAAGCCACCCGAGACGCTGAGCTGCCTCCCTCCTTGGGACGGCGTGGCCATCCCTGTGGCCTCAGGTCTACGTACATTTGCCAGACGCAAATTCGGTGCTTTCCAAAGGCACCTTTTTGGAAAGCCAAAATGATCACACGTTAATTAAGCATCTAGCCGGTACGGGCTCCGGCCCGAGGGGGCCGTTGGCGTTGCGATGCTGCTGACGACTAACGAGTTAAGGTTGATTTTCCCGCGTTGCGTTGGGTTGGGTCGGATGGAGCTGGGTGCCGGTGGCAATCACGTTTTGGGGTGGGGAGGGAAGACTAGAGAAAACCCTGTTTCTTCCCATTTCGATGTTGTGCGGTGACTCCAGGCCACAGGTATCCACGTGGGAGCCCAGATAAGCGTGGTGGTGCCTTCCCAGGGCTTTGATCCCCTTCCCGAACCAGGATGGGTGTGATGAGCACCAAGCCTCAGGCTGGAAGGACACGGGGCTCCCTCCCAGCTCCTTGTATGGTGGCTTCTCGTTCATCATCTCACCACAGCTCCCAGGGCCCGGCTGCAGCAATGAGCACTGGGCTGCATCCAAAGAAGCATGGCCAGCAGGTGGAAGGAGATGATTGTTTCCCTCTATGCCGCTCTGGTGAGACCCCACCTGCAGGACTGGGTCCGGCTCCGGGACCATCAACATAAGAAGGACATGGACCTGTTGGAACAAGTCCAGAGGAGGGCCATGAAGATCATCACAGGGCTGGAGCACCTCTCCTACGAGGACAGGCTGAGAGAGCTGGGGTTTTCCAGCATGGAGAAGAGAAGGCTCCGGGGAGACCTTCCAGTACCTGAAGGGGGCTTAGAAGAAAGATGGGTTCCAATTTTTTAGCAGGGCCTGTTGCAATAGGACGAGGGGTAATGGTTCTAAACTAAAAGAG
The DNA here is from genome assembly GCF_028500815.1 of Rissa tridactyla. Classification (NCBI taxonomy): domain Eukaryota; kingdom Metazoa; phylum Chordata; class Aves; order Charadriiformes; family Laridae; genus Rissa; species Rissa tridactyla. The sequence goes on along the minus strand of NC_071497.1, from coordinate 84,033,267 downwards.
GGCAGATTTCAACTAGACAGGAGGAAGAAGTTATTCACGCTGAGGGTGGTGAGACGCTGGCCCAGAGGTTGCCCAGAGAGGTGGGAGATGCCCCGTCCCTGGAAACATTCCAGGCCAGGTTGGACGGGGCTCTGAGCAACCTGATCTAGTTGATGATGTCCCTGCTCATTCCTTTTAAGGAACCCAAACTAGTCTATGATTCTATGATTCCGTGAACACAGCTGACAGGAGCCTGAGCCCCGTAATCCGTGTTGCTGCCAAGGAGTTGCAGAATTTCCATGATGTTTTTGAAAGAGGTGCAAAAACCCTGGAAAACAGGTCCCAGGTAGGAACCGGTGGGACTCACCCCACGTCGTTCAGCCATTTGGAAGCGAATTAACGGACACCCCGTTGCACATTGAGACACCTACACGTTGACACTTTAATTTTGGGCGTCCTAACCTGCGACGTGATTTCCCGCGGTCCTCTGAAGCCACCCTGGCTCTGGAGGGAGGCAGGTACTGCTGGAAGGTGATTCACCCCCACCTACGCTGGACCTCCCAAGGGTGGGATGAATCACCTTCGACAGCACCTGCCTATCTCTACTGCCTACCCAAGTGGTTTGGAAAAACTTAACTTGGATTACGCTGCTTTCCTTTCCCATAGCGACAGTGAGATAAGGTTAACCACGGGGAGGGACGTTCCCAGCGCCGCAGCTCCCTCCTCTCCGCTCAGCTGACGGGGCAGTCCCTGGCAAAACCTTTCCCAGGAGGATGGGACACTGCCGCAGCCCAGGGGACCATTCCCAGCTTGGTCAGCTTGAACTTCTTCCCAGTCTGTTTTGACCGGGAATGCAATGGGAAATCCAAATCCATCCCCCCAAGCCTGGGGACCAGGGACTTGGGCTTGTCGGTCGTACACCCCATTGCGATCCCAGCAAAACACCCCGGGTTGGCGCAGCCACCAGTTATTTCCCTCCCCTCACGCTCCCAAGAAGCATTCCACGGCATCAGGTGCTCGGGCTGCAGGGGTCAGTCCAAAACTGTGGCTTGAGAAGACGGGAATATCAGTCCCCAGCCCCCAGGGTGGGCTCTCGGTCGTGGAGCATCTGTGCTCAGAGCCTGCGGGACCACGGCAGGGTCAGCACATAAACAGCGTGGTTTGGAGCACACACACAAAAAAAAAAAGAAAATTAATTACTTTTTAGCCATTTAAATACATTTTTAAATTTTTTTTTTTTTTTTTTTTTTTTTTTAAAATCTTCGTGGCTTTTAACCCCCGTTCCTGCTCGTCTTCTGGTTTGCTTACAACGCCGATGAAAAAAGATTTGCAAGGGGAGGGCGGAAAATCGGGAAATTGCTCGGAGGACCTGTGCGCTAATCAGACACCTGGGAATCGCAGAAAGAAACCAGCTTCAGTAAATGCTTGTTAGCGGCAACATATGGCCACGCTCTTGCTCCCGAACAGCTGCCGTTATCTGCTGGATCATCCGGAGCACGGTGCGGGGAGCGGGGCCGGGGTGATGCACACGCAGCATTTTGTTTGCGCCGGGTGTTGCCGCGAAAGGAGCATCTCCTGCGGATCGCCGACGTGGAGCCAGACGGGCAACTCCCCGCCGTCGGCTCGGAAGCCTTTGACGAGCAAGCGGTGCCGGTGCCTCTTCTTCTAGTTGCGCGGGAGAAATGAAATACCAAAAAAAAAAAAAAAAAAAAAAAATTAAAAAAAAAAAAAAGGGAAAGAGCGAGCCGGCACTTTGGGAATCGAAAGGCTTTTCCATTTGGCAGTCGCCTGCAGAAAAAAAAGTGAAGAATTTCATAACGTACCCCCATAAAAAGGCTTTAGACCCGAATGTGCGGTCCTCAGCAGGGCTCCCGAGCTGCCTGCGGCCCCGTGGGACCTGCTGTGTCCCATCCCCCTCCCCCCCCCCATCCTGGGCATTCGCACACCCATTTTTTGGGGGGGGTGGGGGAATTAGTGCTTTATTTACAGCCGAGGTGCCCGGAAGCTGGAAGATTGCGTGGTTGCAAAGTTTTAAAGCGTCTCCTTTGAATAAAATGCCGGTTCGCAGTTGGTTGGGTTTTTAGGGTCTGCTGTCGCCTTTTGGCACCTCCTTGGTCCCCGCATGACTTTCTTTCCAAGCCAAAAAAAAAAAAGGGGGGGGGATGAAATAAGAAAAACCCCCTTCTTGTAGAAGATACACCCACGCTCTCCGCGTAGCCCAAGCGAATGCAGCCCCGTCCCACCTCCCAGCCCCCACCTCCGGGATTGCCACCACCCAGACGGCAGGAGAGAAAAATACCTGTGGCTTGGAAATGCCTTTTTTTTTTTTTTCCCCCCCCTTGTTTTCCTGTGTTGAACCGATGTTTTACATGACTTGCACTAATTGCTGTAGGGCAGGATACTGTTAGGTTTCTTTGTTTCGGTCTCTCGTTCGGTTGCGACTCCTCTTGGCTAAGAAAACGGCGGGCCTGTACACGTACCTGCTGCACATTTTACACCCCTGGAGAAAAATAAACTATTACCTGAAGCAGTGAGTGGCTCGTGTATCCTTAACGCTGCTGTGGAGCAGGGGGATGGAGAAGTTGACGGCATCAAATGATGGTGAGATGAGCAATGGACCACCTCGTGGTGGCCCTCCAAGGTGAGCCTTCATGTGGGCCGTCACTGTGAGGGTGCTTGGGCTGAGGAGCAACCCCTGGTGATGTCTGATACCCCAGCACGAAACCTGTCTGCGGGAAAAAAAAAAACCAACCCGTAAGCACAATTTGAGGCTTTTCTCTCCATTTCTGCTCATCTGGTTTCTGCAGCTCCCTGGCACGCTCAAACTCGCACTGCCCTCGTGTGGTGGCCTGGTGGCAGCTCTGCCACCAAAGCAATGCTGGGGACATCGGTGGTCCGTTAACGCGTATCTGGAGGTGGTCTGGGGGGTCTCGGTTGCACCAGGACAGGCGCGATGATGCTCCATCACCTCCCATCGCGCCCACCCGCATCTCCCAGGCGGATGAAATACAGAGCTCAACCACATCAAGATGGAGTTTCACGGTTGGACTCGATACTCTTAAGGGTCTTTTCCAACCTAAAGGATTCCATGATTTGAAGAGTTCTCTGCACCTCAGTTACGCACGACCAAATAATTAGGCCGGTGAGGCTGGGGACGTCCCACCCACAACCATCGGTGACCTCATGGGGAACCCTAATTTTGAGAAGGTTATTTCCCCGCAGCCCAAGGGTGAGCCAGGACTGGGCCCTCTGATGCCCAACAGGCCCCGGCTGATACTTCCCTCTTCCCCTCGTGGTACCACTAATAATATTTCCCAGTTCAGGCGAGCAGAGGGGCCAAATATAAATCATCTGCAATTGTATAAAGCTCATTTCCTTTTAGATGAGATCTGAGGAAGAAATTTTTCACTGTGAGGGCGGTGAGCCCCTGGCCCAGGTTGCCCAGAGAAGCTGTGGCTGCCCCATCCCTGGAGGGGTTCAAGGCCAGGTTGGCCGGGGCTTGGAGCAACCTGGGCTGGTGGGAGGTGTCCCTGCCCAGGGCAGGGGGTGGCACTGGATGGTCTTTAAGGCCCCTTCCCACCCAAACCCTTCTGTGATTCTGTGATTCTGTTCCACGCAATGCAAATACCAAGGAAGAAGCCAAACTACCACCCCGCCCCCTCCCCTTTATAATCGGCGGCTTGATTTTCTTTCGTTCTTTCTTTCTTTCTTTCTTTCTGCGGCGAAGACACCCGACTGAGACGTCACGAAGCTGATGGGGCTTCCTAATAGTTCGTGCGGGCGCCTGGAGCCTCAGGGGTCATCTTCAATTCAGGCAGCCAATTTGCAGGCAGGCGATGCCAAGCACGCGAGGAGCCGCCTCGCTCAGGCCAGGCAGGGGCTGAGGTTTGAAGGACAGAGCCCCGCTGCCGGCTAAAACCCTCCGCTGCTCTTGGGGAAAAATCCTTACGCCCATGGCTGTAAACCTGCCTGCCTTTAAGGTGGAGCTGGTAACTCGGTCGCCATAATTAACAGGACAACGTTTTCTCCCTGGGACCAACTTCTCCCACGTTAGTCGGAGCTTCGCATCGTTTGGGAAATATTTAAGGCTCCGCCCTTGAGTTCTCAGGACCTTAAGGTTTGGGTTGGAAAGGACCTTAAAGATCACCCAGACCCACCCCCCTGCCCTGGGCAGGGACACCTCCTACCAGACCAGGTTGCTCCAAGCCCGGCCAACCTGGCCTTGAACCCCTCCAGGGATGGGGCAGCCACAGCTTCTCTGGGCAACCTGGGCCAGGGTTTCACCACCCTCACAGTGAAAAATTTCTTCCCAATATCTCATCTAAATCTCCCCTCTCTCAGTTTGAGACTGTTACCCCTCATCCTATCATTACAATCCCTGCTCCAGAGTCCCTCCCCATCCTTCCTGTAGGCCCTCTTTAGGGACTGGAAGGGGCTCTAAGGTCTCCCCAAAGCTTTCTCCTCTCCAGGCTGAACCCCCCCAGCTCTCTCAGCCTGTCCTCACAGCAGAGGGGCTCCAGCCCTCCCAGCATCTCCGGGGCCTCCTCTGGCCCCGCTCCAACAGCTCCGTGTCCTTCTGATGTTGGGGGCCCCAGAGCTGGACACAGTATTCCATGTGGGGGTCTCACCAGGGTGGAGTAGACTGAAGGTGCTGGGTGTTTCAGCACGTTGGGAGCATCTCCTGCCTGGGTGGCAGCAACGGGATGGATGAAGGAAAGGGATTCAGGTCATCTAGGTCAGACACCTGCAGAGACTCTGCTGTCTCAGCTTGACGTCTACGTTCTTCCTGTAGTCAAGGAGAGAGCAATCCCTCTCAAGGTAAACATCTGAAATGGGTCAAATAAACTGCACTTTCAAAGTGCCTGTTGCTCTCCAGCGGCCAGGAAAGGAGGATGTACGTCCCAAATGCCCTCTTTCATGCACTGTCCCTTTGGTTATCAGTCTCCAGCCATGTGCCCTCCGCCTGGCCCTTTGAATGGAGACCCAACACCGCTATAAACTCTGGTCAAAGCTTTCACTAATCACCACTGGAGAGCCTGACACAATTAAATACCCAGGATGGGATATTACAAGGTATTAAAGGCAAAATTTCCTCTATGGATCATCAGAGCAGAGAGGCAGGAGGCTCTGGGTGTGCCCACAGCTCGTTAGGTGCCAGATGAAGGGCTAACGAGGGCCATCACCACCAGCTGAAGCTCCACAGATTCAGCCCAAAGCACTGAAAAGGGGTTCCAGGCTGTGCTGAGTTAGTCCTAGATCCTCTGGGAAGGGGATGGTGGGCTCTGCACCTCCTTTGGCCCTCACCGCGGGGTGAATGGGGTTTCTCCTGCAACCTTTGGTGGTTGGTACCTCACCTTCAGCTAGGTACAGGTGACAGAGGATACCTGCATCGTGCAAAAGGTCAGTTAAAATGTTTGAAAAGCTACTTTTTTTTTTTAGCTCGGAAAAACTGTTAATTCATCTGGATAAACTAGAGCCTTCACCTCAAACAAAGCAGGGGATCTAAGCCAGGTTTAGAGGATCTTGCGTCCTCTCCCACCAGCCTACCCCAGGCACGCCGTGAGTCCCGACCCATGGCTGTAACCTGCCCCGTCTCCCTGTTTAGAGAGAAACTCTTTTTATTTGAGCTCAGGACTGAGATTTGGGCTCCTTGAGGGAAGGCGGCTAATCTTTCTGCCTTAGCTCCTCCATTTGTAAAATGGAAATGATGACTTTATCCATCTTTACGGGCCGCGGTGAGGATTACTGCTTAATCTGAGACTGCTGCGCGCCGATGAGGGATCCCGGTGCGAGAGCACGTGTTAGCCCTATTGATTGGGATGCTGCTTCCCCGCTACGGCCGTAATCGCTCCAAGGACGCGGTGGGATTTGCAAACGCAGAAGGGGAGGGAGGGATTTGGGAGCTAATTTCAGTGCTGGGGGGAGCAGGTACGTGCGCATCCCCGTTGGTAACCAGGGAGCTGCTCGCTCGGGCGGAGGTGGGGAATTTTAATGATAAGGAGAGAGGAGTCTTGCTGTGCCCTTAACCCGTGTGCAGCTACTCGTGCTCTCATGTGTGGGTCCACTATTGGCCAAAATGTGGGACCTGTCTCCAAGTGTTGAAAAGCATGAAAAGTGCAAAAGCTGAAAGAAGGAGGTGACCCAAAAAAAAAAAAAAAGGAAAAAGCAATCGGGGAGCTGGTGGGACAGCAGGAGTCGTAGGAGCCTGAAAAGGAGAAAATATCAGTGGATGAGGGGATGGTAGGGATGTGGTTTGGAGAGAAAGCCATCTTCTCTGCCGCCCCAGGCCCTCACGACCTGCACTGTGGGGCAGAGAGTGGTTTTGAGAGTAACCACCAGCCTTCCCCCTACGCTGTGTGCACTAACCCAGCTGCGCCCTGACCCCAGCATGTCCATATGGTGCACGGGCTGGGCCAGCTGCACATCACTCTGTTGGTGGATGGGCCAATGATGAAAGCATCCCAGATCCACCTAGAAAGCATAAGCTAAGGAGCCCAGAGTCCTCTCCTAGGACCATTACCCCTTGTCCTATCACTACGTGCACTTGTAAAAGTTCCTTCTCCAGCTTTCTTCTAGGCCTCCTTCACAATTGATTGTGCTTGGTGACTTGGGCAGTTTGCAGAAACTGACCCCACTATGTGTTTCCTCGGGTTTGCCTCAGGTTCGGAACCCTGGTCAGAAAGGAGAAGGTGTTTTTTCTGGTAATGCTTTAACCCAAAATGCGTGAAAGCTGTGCTCAGTTCTCTGCCCTGCCCAGATTTTTGGTGTGAGCTGTGTTGTGTCCACCTAGGGCAAACAAGGATTCCGCAATCTGGCCATGCGGTGTTAGGTTGGATCGACGATGGGGCCGGACCATCTGAGCTCATTGCTGTGGCCTCCCCTGCAGATAACAGGCGTGTTCAGGGCACGATTCACACAGAATCACAGAATGGTAGGGGTTGGAAGGAACCTCGGGAGATCATCTAGTCCAATCCCCCTGCCAAAGCAGGTTCACCTAGAGCAGGTTGCACAGCAACGTGTCCTCTTATCTTCCTTTAGATGTCACAAACGGATCATGCCCCAAAGTGCCTGTGGACCTCTAAGGGGAGCCCAGAGCCTCTTGCTCAAGTGCAGGTCTCCTTCCTAAGATATTTAAAGGTAGGGGAGATGAATACCATACCCTGCAGACACCAAAATCAACCCTGATTTCAGGTAGTGCATCCGCTATGGCAAAAAATCAACTCATTAGCAAAAGAACTTTAGTGCAACCTTAACCCTGCCCTCTGCTTCAGCTCAGGAGCCCTCTGAAGGGGTAGAAAGTGCTTGCTCAGGGTTGCATGCCCCAGGGGCTGCCATAGGAGCCATGCAGCTGGGACAGTTTGCATTTTGAGCTTGCCGCCCGTAAATCAAAGGATCCAGCTGGGTAGTTCTGCCTTGCACATGCAGGCACGGAGGGAAGCAGAGTCCCTGCAGCACTGTGAACATCTAAGTACCGGCCCTGCCCATCCGAGAGAGAAAATCCAGCCTTGAGCTCGGTCAAAGCAACAGGACAGAGCTGCGGTTGTCTCTGCTGGTGCAGGACCGAAGCCTAAGAGGATCTGCATGTGCATATCGTCTTCCAGTGTCTTCGTAATTCATCGTGGTGTGTCTGAAACGAGCTTCCGGCAATGTGTTTTTTCTTACTGCCCTTAAAATAGGATGCAGAAGGAAAGGTTTATGGGAGATCATTCATTTTATGGGCTCTTCTGCACCAGAATTAATTGCAGCCATATTTATTGCTCAGGCAAGTAGAGAGATGAGGTAGATAAGGGAATGTCTTTGTTTAGGGCAATGAATAATTTATGTTGTAAATTCACCAGAACCTTGAAATCTGAAGGACTGGTTTTGGTTTTGGGTTTTTTTTTTTCCTTCCTTCTGTGTCCAGGGAGTGAGATTGAGCCTTAACCTTTGTGTGTGACTGATGTTTTATGGCTTTCCCGTCCCTGGGATCATCTGCTCAACCTTTCTGTAACACAAAACATAGAATTTCCCCACGTAGGGTGGCTTGGGCTACCTGTAGGGTTGGCATCCAGGCTACTCTTGCATGCAGTGGTGAGAGGCGTATCCAAGGAATAACTCATCCCGGCCTATGACAAATGTCTAAGGCAGAACAAAACATTCACCTGAACACAGAGGCAGCTTTGACAAACAGCTTTGATGGCTAATTTCCCACCTGCTAAGACAGGGGCTACGTGTCAAACTCATAACTTCTAACTGAGCTGGGAGAGATGGTTTTAGAAAGACACCCTTAAGAACGTGGACCGAAAATTTCCTCCATGTTACTAAAAAAAAAAAATATGGCAGTTTCTTTCTCAAAGGGACTTTCCCCCAGGCTGTAGGCTCTGCATGAGTATTAGGATTTGTGTCCCAAGAAATCCCCCGTATCTGCAATATTTATTTTTTTTTTCTAAGAGGACAGATCTGTTGTTGAGACCTGTTTTGCCCCTGGGCTGGGCACCGCTCCCTGCCCACCCCCCTGAGGGCCCACACCGCTGTGCAGAGGGCACGTGCCCTGCTTCCCAGGCTGGGAATAAGACAGTTTTGCAAGCTTTCTGCCTTGGAGATGGAGGGTGAATATTGGTTTATCAGCCCTGCCTGCTTGCGTTCTGGAGCAGAGCCGGAAGGCTCTCGAGTGTGCCGTACGTTGGTGTCCCTTGGATGATCTCTTACTTCCAAACGAGGCCGGGGGGGCAGGAGGGAGGGAAAGATAGTGAAAGTCAGAAACTGTAACTTCAAAGACAAGCTGGGATGGGAGTCCTGGCCAGCTTCTGAGAGGAAAAACAGGGATGGCTTCGATTAGCGAGAAGGTAAAACACATGGTTAGACTGAAGAGCAACGTCCTTTCATAGCTCTCTTCTAATCAAAGAAAGGACAGTTGTGGGGGACACTGGCATTCTCAGTGGAAACTATTATGTCTCGGGAGGAAAAAAAAATATCCATTTATTTTAATCAGCTGAGAAATATGTCTATAAATCCTTCTGCCTTGGAGAGGCCCTGACAGAGCAATGCTAGCTGGACTCTTTGTGTGACACCAGTGTCACCACCTCTACAGAGGAGAGGACTTTGCTAACAAACTCAGGTTAAAAAGGGGGACTAGGAGAAGGAGGAAAAAAAGAATAATCTCTGTGGCCTAATTGTGCCTCCACAGAAGCTAATGTTGGTCTAGAAAATCCCGGTGGCAGAGTGGTTTCCCAGCGTGAAGTGAGGTGCCCAGCAGATCTCAGGTGGACCCTGTGCCATTCGACATAGTCAGAAGTTCTTCCAGAGCATGAAAAGTAGGTGGACAGGCATTTACAGGGAATATTTTTTTTCTGGGGGGGGGGAGGAGGGGGTAGATGAATGCAAAGAGCAACAGAGGGCTCATGGTGTGGAGTGAGCAGGCCACAGGATGGCAGAGGAAACTCAGGGTTGGTAGACGACAAGCGCTGAATGTGGAAAATGATGGCACCGCAGTGATTTGGGTGGTACGGACGGAGTCTGACAGGTAACGCCAAACGTCGACAGTGGCTGAAAACAGATATTCAGGACTTGGATTTTGGATGTGGACACCTAAAATGGGATTCAGCTGCCTGATTTGGCAGCGGCTCATCCAAGAGCTACCCTAGTTGCCCTAAGCGTGGCCCCTGTAATGCCAGCTCGGTAACTCAGGCCCCTGCATCTGTTGGTGCATGTTGCCCTTGCCCTGGTCAAGCCTGAACTACATCCTGAAGCCCACCAAGGTTCCTGCTTGCAATACTTTTAAAGTAAAAGCTTGCAGGTCTTGCTTTCCTTCCTTGGAGAAGCAAGGAAAGCACAAGCCTGTTCCCCCTCCTTGCCTGTCCTGCCTCCAATTTGCAGGTCAGCATTCACCCAGCAGTTGAATTTTCAGCTGTCACAGAGGCAGAGAGGAGGGAAAAGAAGTCTTGATAACTAAAAAGCCACCTGTGGATCATTCGCAACCAGACAGCCAGAGAGGGAGGCTGCTGGGTGAGTAATTTTCACTGGCAGAAGTGACCAAACAGTAGGCAGCCTTTTCCCTTGCCTGGTGTTGAGAGTTGTCAGACAGGCAGTGAGCTGGTCTCTAGGTTGTGCTGGAAACTTCTGGGACGGGAGAGAGAATTTGTCTTCAGCTTCTCTTGTTGTCTTGGCTTTGGCCTTGAAACTCATCTTCTGTGGATGGGAAGACTTAAAACACCCGGACAGTGGCTCCTGTCCTGGTGAAGCAGGCAAAGGTTTAGCATGTGTCAGGGCCTGAACACCAAACTCTTCTAACTGTGCCTCTCCCAGATCTGCTAACCCCATGCTTGCCGTTCATCTTCCCTTCTCCTTCCCTGCCTTCAGTGTTTTTAAATCCTAGAATCATGGAATTGCCTAGGTTAGAAGGGACCTTTCAGATCATCAAGTCCAACCTAACACTGACAAAAACCAGCACTAGATCATGTCTCTCAGCACCACGTCTACCCGTCTTTTAAATACCTCCAGGGATGGGGACTCCACCATTTCCCTGGGCAGCCTGTTCCAACGCTTAATAACCCTTCCAGTGTAAAATATTTTTCCTAATATCCAGTCTAAACCTCCCCTGGTGCAACTTGAGGCCATTTCCTCTTGTCCTACCTCCTGTTACTTGGGCGAAGAGACCGACCTCACCTCTCTACGTCCTCCTTTCAGGAGTAAATCCCATTTACTCTAGCTTTAAAACCCAATAATTACCCTCTCCTTGGCTACAAGAACAGACAAAACTGGGTTATGTTGGTTAGAAAATGGTAGATCACAACTTTTTGAGCAGGCTGGGAGATGTGGAAACCTGAGGTAGGTCTGGGCAGCAGCGTTTGACGTAACCACGCTCCCGTAGGCTCCAGGCTAGCGCTGGAGCCAGGCAGCAAGGTCTGCACCCTGCCTGCAGCCAGGGAGGGATCAGGTTGGAGAGCATGGGAAGGTATGGATCATGGTAGGCAAAAAGGTGGTGGGGGAAAAAAAAAATAAAAAAAATCTCTGTTTGCCTTGTCTCAGCAGACTGTGGTTTACACGGAAGCTTCAGGCTAGCGGTAGGATGAGCGTGCCAGCCAGCCATGAGATTAGCCTTTTGGTGCAGGGGGGACATTCCCCGGGAGGGGTTGGCCATAAGAGGCATCACACCACATGCACACCTCTTGAGTCACCACTCCCTGGGGTTATGTCTTTTTTTTTTTTCTTCCCCAAGCCTGAAATAATTTACTAGTCCTGTTCTGGCACATGCGACTCGGACTCATGTGCTCCTTAGCAAAGCTTAAACCAGTTTCTCCCCCATCGCTGCCTCTTTCTGCCCGCTCAGCCATGGAGTAGGTCCACAAAGGCTTCCGCTTGCTCGCATCCATCTGAAGATTTCCAAGCTCATGTAGGGGAGAGGGTAAGGGCTGAGCCCACCCGTGCTGTAGGACTGCACTGGGTGAGGGGCGCAGAGCTGCAGTCCCCGCCACCAATGGCCAACAAGGTGGCCGCATCACGCTGCACGACATCTTCTCTGGCAGGCTGCAATAAAACCCTAAAGTTATTGCAGGCACTGAGAGAAACAAACAAACAAAAAAATATTATGAGTTACAATTTTGCTGTATGGCAACAGGAACTTCATATTTACTCACAGCCAAGTGTGTAATTTTGGTTCAGCCATTTTCCACAGCTTGGACTCAGGGTCAAAAAAAAAAAAAAATGGTCCAAGTCCAGCCAGGTCATATGAACTTTGGGTCCATTTTAAGATATGCCTTGATTCCTCTCTTCCTGCTGACTCCAGAACTGAGTCTAAACTTGCACCCAAGCATAAGCAAGCTCAGTCTTGTTCTTAACCTCTAGCAGAGCATCTCCGAGCTCTTATCATGTTGTGTTGGTCCTCAGCTGGATTTCCCATGTGCTTCCTCACTACAACTGCTTTAACAGTGTCTCTGGAGTAAGCATTAGAACAGACTTTGGGGTGTCCATCAGAAAGGTGGCTGAGTAGAGCCTCTACCACAAGCCATCCGTGGCCGTCTGCTTCAATACTGAGTGCCCACCTGGAACTCTCTGGAGTAACCAAGATGCTAAATTCACAAGCCAAGGTCTGGTATGGAAGCAGTTGGGGTTACAGTAGCACCAGGCTGAACAGTTGGTTGTTTGTTTCTTTCCCAACACTGAAAACTAAAAAGAGAGACCAAGTTTGTTTTCGATCAACCAAGAGAAGCGATATTTAAAATTCAATGGTCAAAATCATTGCAATTTAAAGTAATGCTCCAATGAAAGTTAATGAAAGATAAACCTCTTCTGAATGACACAAAGGAAAAAAGGGAGTAATTACTTAGTTCAGCTATAATTTCATTCATTGTTATTAGGTGGATTTAGATTACTTGCTTACTCGAGATTAGAGATTTGAGGTACACAGCTGAAATCCTCTTTCTAATCCAGAATTGCTAAATCCTTGGTTATTTCTCCATTATCGTGCTTTGATTTGCATCTCTGCTCATGTTCAGGACATAATTCCAGTTCTCTGCCAAATATTTGTTCCTTTCTTCTCCCTTAAAAACAGCCCCCTATTTTCCTGATAGCAAACGCCGTAGACAAACCAACAGCACCGATTCCACCCAGGTTCCCCACGGCTTCCAACACTTCGTACCTCAGCAGGGTGCTGTAATTATAAACTTCAAAGCAAACGATAATTAATTTCAATGAAACAAAAGACATCAACAACATGAAACCACTTGAAAAAGAGGATTTTTTTTTTTTAAAATCCTTTTTAAACTTTAACAACCTTGTACTTGACCCTCCTTGTTTGGGTTGCTGCTAATAGAAGTGAAATCGAACCCCTGTGCCCTGTTGCTCGGTCCCTTTGGACGTGCCTGGCCAAGAGCTGTTGCAGGGTGTGTGGATGTGGCAAAGGAAGGAGGGAGCAGACGGCCCTGGTGCTCCAAGAAATAGGAGCTAAGCCTCAGCTGGTCAACTGGAGTGGCCCTGAGGGCGTCAGCAGAGTTATGGTAGGGCAGGACTTGGTCCTTCACGTTTTGGAAGAGGATTTCCTACCAGTTCTCAAATAAACCCCTTTCCCTTGGTGGTACGGGCACTTGGGGAACTCCATGAGGTGCTGCTTGGCTGTCCTCACCCTCGTTAGGGGAAGATGTGAATTATCTCTGGGTAAGCACTAGAGAAGATGGAGTAGCTGGTGACTTCAGTTTGCACAGTCAAGGGACAAGCATCACGTCCGCCAATTCTGCTCAGTGCCCTTCAACCCACAGACTACTTTGAGATGGCAAGATGTCATTTCGTGTTTGTTGCTACATCTTAGCAACCGAATCTCACATCAAGAAAGGGAGCAAGGAGCTAACGAAGTCTTGCGCTCAGAGACCAGCTGTGGGGGGACGCTATTTAGGCAGCTCTTGAACTGTGGCACTTACTAACCCCCCCCGTCGGTGTTGCTGGAAAAGGCATCCGTGTTTTCCTACGTAAAGGAAAAAGAAAATCAAGAATTGTATGGAAAACATCCTATGTTTCATCTGCCACAACAACAAAAAGTCCAGTGGAGGTTTAGCTCCAGCCCTTTTGTTTTTTCATCTCTTTGAACGGTTGGGGTGCAAAGGGAGTGGTTGGGTGCTGCCCGGAGTCGTAACCACACTGGTTAATGTTTCAGTGCTCAGTCACGTCTGGTTTCTAGCTGTTACCTGCTCTCACTCAACTGATTTTTAACTCGCTTGGCGTTTTCCGTGCGTGCGAGATGTTTGGTTAGATCCCTTATGCTGTGTGTGTGGAAATAAAAGGCCAGCTAAGAACAGACAAGCGATTAGGCATTAGGTGAGGTATAATCCTCCCTAATCACATTTCTAAACCTGGTAGTTGGAGGTAGGATTAGAGTTATTACCATGCGGACACTAAAGCATATAATTTATTGAACAATTACTGGCTCTTTGTGAAGGGGGGGGTATCCACAAGCTGCAACCGCACGCCGGCTCCTCCATCTCGTGCAGGATGAAGCTGCTGGCGGTGACAAAGCTCGCAGATACGGCTTGCTGGCCGCTGGCGCAAATGGCAGCAAAACACGGGTTACCTTGGGTATGAGCAGAAGCAAATCTGAAATCCCCTCGCAGAACCCCTGTACAGTCCTGCAGGAGCCTACCCGACACGTAGATATCAAGCTGCATAAATATAAACAAATAAAATACCATAGGGTGAAAAAATGTGGCCAGTGTTTCTTGTCTTCCTCAACGCACTGTCATAAAAACGTTCAACAGGTTAAAAAGCTGGAGCTTGTAGGATGAAGAGCAGGAGGCCAAGGCAACAACTGGCAAGCAGTGATGTTGTGCAAGAGCAGCGGGGAAAGGAATTCCAGAGCTCCTGGACCAAACCCTGTCCCGAGCATGCCACACAGTTTTCCCAGCTCAGTTGGGCACTACAGTGTTACACCAGAGATTTACGTGCCAGATAGACATCCCGGTAGTCAACAGATTTGTATTTTAATTCTTCAGCCTATCATATCCCTGTACCTGTCTGCTTTTGGAGAATTGAGGTTTGACCTTGTGATTCTGCTGAGGACGTTTGGAACAGCGAGGGTTTTTGTGGGGTTTTTTTTTCCCCACCCAATTTGTAAAAGAAAAATTAAAAATAAAAATCTGTGTCCCAGCCCCTTGCCTGGTACGCATCAACCTACTGAAAGATAGTTCCTGGTTGCTCTCAGCAGGATGTGAGGAGGCAAAGGCAACAACTGGCAAGCAGTGATGTTGCGCAGAAGACGAGGATGCCGAAGGCTGGGGGCAGCTCCGTCCGATCCCAGGACCACGCAGGTGGCAAGTCCCAGGGAAAGCCCAACACACAGCTCCCTTTTCTGTGCTCTTTGGCTGCCGCAGTCGCTGGCAAAGGCTTGGCCCTGGGCCAGTTGTACTCTTCCAGACAAGTCTTGGGCATGGTTGAGGATTTAGGTCAGGCCAGGGACCATTTGCAACAACATTTTTCATGTGCCCGCCCTGTTTTGAAAGCCGAAAGTCTAGTACTCTGGGCGTTGCTCATTCCACGCCAGTTGGTGTCTCTGGCTGCGGCCAGTTGGCGTGGTACGTACACCGTGCACTGCTCCACACTCCAGATGCGCTCAGGATGCTGAACGAAAGAGAAAACCACGCCGCTATGGTCAGGTTTAGACCCTGCATGCTCTGCTGGGTGCCTACGGCCCGGCTTGCAGATCTGAAGCATCCTGGGATATCTGAAAATTAAGAGCCTCCCTTTATAGGCGCTGCAGAATAGGAACTTCAGGGGGTTATTCATCTCTAAAACATCTATTCGTACCCTAAAACAAGCTCGAAAATAGGCCAGATGAACTGCCCTCTAGAGACACCTCTTTTCCTGATGACTGTAGAAAGTTTAGGGTGACTGACTGAGGCTTTGACATCTAACATCTGGTGAAGTGCATCCAAACATCTATCTGCAGGGATAAGGGGATGGTGTTGGAGGTAGCCTCAAGGCACCCCTCAAAAGGCACTACGGATCTAGCCTGGAAATCCCACATGTTCTTCTGTACATTAGAGAGCAAAATCACATTCCAAATATCATTTTTTGGGACTGTAAGCGCGACGGCATGGCCAGAGAGGTTGGCCCTGTTTCTTTGATCTCGCTCCTCTAGGCTTTGTTCTTGCCCCAGACAGTGGCCATGCGATGGAGCTCCTGGCTCAGAGCACGGAGATCTTTGAGGTAATGCCTTTTACGAGCAACCTGACGGCCTCGCCAACGTTTCCAGCTGAGACTGTAATCGGGCCAGGTCAGGGATTTGAGTCATATCAGCCACTGTTAGGTCATCGTGCTCAAAAAAGGCCAAAAAGTCAGGAGAGGTGAATGGCAGGATCCCTTCATGGCGACAACCTTATCTGTCTGGAATTGTAAACGGTGCTGGGCTGGTTCTCTTGCTCCTCTCCACTCCTCACTCTTTTGCCAAGAAGCAACTTAAGAAGAGAAACTGATGATCTGTTTCAAAATAGCTGTTTTTTCCAAGCCACTAGCCCTCATTTTTAAATTTATGCCAAGCGTAAAATGTCATGGCTTTTCTTCTGGCTTTATCTGGCAGCAGGAGACCATTATCTACTGACATTACCTGTTAAATAAGCGCAAACTACCTGTAACTGCAGCATTGCTTGTGCCTGGGGAATTTAAGTAAAGCCTGAACTGATATGGGGGATGGACTTCGGGGGAAAAAAAAAAAACCTAGGACATCTTAAAGAGGCAGAGTTGATTAATCAACTCATGTCTTCGTCTGAAAACGTCGTACCTGCCACCGACACAAATAACCTCCGAGAGGATGACTGAAAGAGGATTCACGGGGGAAATATTCTCCCCTATCATTTTGTTAACTTTGTGCGTTTGACAGCGCGTCACTGCGTCTAGACAGTTTCACGGGTAGGCTGACAATCAGCTGTCTGGCGCTGACGCGTGGTAGGTGAGACGCTACGTAGGCTTTTCCTCCGGATCAACTAGAGGAGAAATAACAGGAACGTCAGCTGAAGGATGAGAAGATAGCAGCCAGGAACGGATAATCAGGAAGAAGCCCAAGCACACTGGCTGTCATTTCTCCAAGCGTTTCCAGGAGAGGACATGGAGCACCGTAGCTGCCAGTGCCCATCAGCAGAGTCATTGGGGTTTGTGCTGGGCACTTTTCTTGGGCAGAATGTCTCCTGGACTCAAAGGCTGCTCGAGGCATGTCTCCGCTGTGTTTCTTCAGGGTGGACAGAGTTCAGACCGACATTCCCCGACTCTCTTCCCTCCCCAGACAGCGTAGTCACCTGTAAGGCCAAGTTTGGCGCGTTGCAAAATCCACCCAGGTCCTGGGTAAGCAGCCAGCCCTGAACTCGGTGTTGCTCTGGTTACAGCACTCGCAAACCCTGAGCTATTGAGTTCAATCAAGAGGTTTTCAACTCTGATTAAATGACAGACACGTCCTGGAAAGGGCTTTCCAGATGATTCTTCTGTTTCCTTTAACTTCAACAGGGCTTTTCTCTCCCTGGTGGGCCAGTAAGGCAAGCTGGGCTTCATACACAAAATTTAACAGTAATAATTGCACCCAATTCAAGGTCCTTCAAGGCTTTGCGTTATGACGAAGTCGGCCATCAGGACCACCTGGGGCTTCACAGGGTGAAAACTGACAGTCTCTGTTCTGCAAAACCACAAGCATCTATCACCTGTGTTAGCTAAGGAGAAGCCTATGGTTACACTCAACACAGTTAAGGTCAAAAGTACACACAGAGGGCAGCTGGGTCCTTGAGTCCAAAAATAACTGCCAAAACTTGCCTTAAATCCTTACCATTAGATTTAGCTTTTAAGTTGGTGCAAGATACTTGCATTAAATCTACAAATGAAGACACAACGTCCTTGGAGCTTCTCTAATATCATCTCTTGCCAGTGCTTGAGGTGCAAATGCCTTCTTTTTTTTTTTTGCTTTGATCTTCAGGCCAGTGGATGGGGAACAAGACACTGCTTCTGAGGGATGTTACTGTTTGTCTTCAGTCGCTGTAGATTACAAATTGCTGCAGATTACTGTTTGTATAGACTTGGAAAGTGATTTATCTTGGAATGAACGCATACAACACTATTATTGGACATGGAGTGCTGCCTCCAGCTCTGGGGCACCAACAGCAGAAGGACACGGAGCTGTTGGAGCGGGGCCAGAGGAGGCCCCGGAGATGCTGGGAGGGCTGGAGCCCCTCTGCTGGGAGGACAGGCTGAGAGAGCTGGGGGGGTTCAGACTGGAGAAGGCTCCGGGGAGACCTTGGAGCCCCTTCCAGTCCCTAAAGGGGCTCCAGGAAAGCTGGGGAGGGACTCTGGATCAGGGAGGGGACCCAAACCATTCTAGGATTCTATGAGCCTCTTTCATTTGTTTCTTGCTCTTTGCAGAACACTGCTTCTATTTCATCTGCTGCTTCTATTTATTTGTGCATGGTGTGCATCTTCCAGGCTTTCTAAGGCTTTCTTGCCCTGTTCCTTGCTGCGACATCTATCAACAGGCTGATTAAGTTCTGAATCTGACTTTTGCAGCCCACGTGCTCTGCTTTCCTTATCTCTGCTGCTTAAAACTATATGATCTGTAATATGTTTGCCTGCAGTTGTGTCAAACTCGCATGAAGAAGCTAACTCAGATAGACTGCCGTTTCAGATTTTGTTTGGTTGCATCTATCAGGAGACATACCTCTCTATTCCCATTTTCACTGACAGTATTACTCTAAAGCATTTAAGATCTCATTGTTGTCTGACCTTTCTTCACCTGTAAATGCGAAGGTCTGAAAAAACAGAAGCCGTCCTGGCCCTGTGGCTGTAAGCTGGGAGTCTTTTCCTACTGCCATGTTTCATAAATATTGACAAATGACTTTTATGGAGGGATCCACACAGTGCAGTAAAATGCAGTCACTCAGATTGGTGGTTTTAAGACAGCTGTCTCAAGGAATCAAGGCTGCACATCTCAACTTTAAGAGCGGGGATTGCATTTTGGAAAGCAGTGACTTTAAAAAGGATTGAGAGACCACTGTTGAAAACAGTGTGAGCATATATTCCCCGTTTTACATAGCAGAGCCTTTGACTCCATAAGCAGAAGACAACTAAATAAAGGCAGAGAAGTGTTATAACACTGTAAATGTATTAAAGGACTGCTCAAGGTTTCAGTAAAGGGAATTTGTAAAGGCAAAGAGGATTTGGGATAAACATGGAAGTCTGGAAACCCTCCTTGCAGTGAAAGACCAAAGAAACCCAGTTTAGTTTTTTTCTTTAAGAAAAACACTGAGGTGCAACTCACTCCCCGTCACCAAATACTTATATGCAATAAAGATTTCTATGTAAAGACATCAGTCTAGCAAAACAAAACCAACAAAGAGGTGTAATGAGATGTAATGGCATGAAGTTGAAGATAAAAGATCCCTTGCAGATAAAAGAGAAAGGCTCTCATTTGTAGGACACCGATTTATCAGGCAGTTGGTGGATCCCTCCCACCACAGGTCCGTAATCGGAGTTGAGCTGCCTTTTCCATGGCTGATACGCAATAGAGGCAAAGGTTATGGACTCAAAAAAGGGTTCTGGGGGGAGAAATTATTTGGCCTTTAAGAGCAGATGGTTGCAATGGTCCATCTTAGTCATAAATTTGGAGACTTCTGGTAAAATGTTGATTTTGAACCACTTGGTGACTCAAATCCTGCAGCCAGAACATGGCATCAGGACAATATCCTCCCACATATTGGTGAGAAGCTGCTCTGTGTTGCCAGAAGGGCATTTCCAAAATACAACAAGGCAAAACTTAACTTTTGCAGAGAGTAGATTTCGCTGTGCTGAGAGAAGACATATGTCCAGCACCAGCTCGATCCCAAGCTGGGGGAGGACAAAACCAGCTGACTCTTAACACCAAACGGCAGAGACAGGGATGACTCCTTGAGTTCTCCCCAACGTCCTCTCTAAGTCGGATGGCTGTCACGGTGTCATGCCAGGGCTATCCAAAGAGCTCCTTCTTCTGTCACCCCAGTCGAAGAAATCAGCCGGCCTCCCTGGTAACGCGGAGTGCCAGGGATGGAGGCTCTAACACAGCCTTCCCTGCGGATTACACAGAAAAAGTTATCGGTTGGCTTCAAGCATTGTTCGAAGGATAGAGATTTTTTCTTTTTTTTCCTTGCATCCGTTATTCATCGTGATAAATGCCAGGAGCTGAATGAAACAACGTGATAAAGTCCCAGTATATTTTTAAGGCCAAATTTTTTATCATGGCAACATTTCTATTTGGTGATAGCTTCACCTGCGTAACGGTAATACATGTTTTATATCTCTAAATAAAACTAAGCAAGAAAGGATTTTTCAGGTTCTTTGAATTCCTGCTTGATCTATTCTGCCCATCAGAATAACAGTAACTTTTAAAACGATACTGTCGTAAATCACCGGTTTTTTGACAGCAGAAGGAGAATGTTCAAAATCGGTAACTAAAGCTTTGCAAGGCCGATAATAACATAAAGAAAACTTCTACCTCCGAGGATTCTAAACATTTCATCAACTAATATAGACAATATATACAGAGATCACTTCCAACTCGGCTACCAATCTTGCACAGATGGTGTAGAAAACTGGGGTAAATCTCATTGAGACTAATCTATACAAACATATGCTTAATTAGCATAGTGCACCTTACACAGGGTAAAACAGAAACAGACTGTATTGCAATAACTGATCACAGCATAAATTGGTTTATTTTGATCCTTCCTAGGGAGGGACCAACTATTTTTTTTTTTTTTTTTTTTTTTTTTTTTATTTTGCAGATTTCACCGTAATGAATTAATTTCAGCTTGCTGGGAAAAGCAAACAGAAACAGGAAATAAGGACGATGATAGAAAAATTAATCACAGCAAGGTTTGCATTTATGCTGAATTTTGTTCCTGTGACTGATCCCACCGCTTTCAGCCGGCTTATTTGCTGCATAGATTTAAATATGTACAAAAATCCTTGCTGGACCAGGGCCTACCATTAATTCAGAAACAAAGCTATTGTCCCCCAGGCCTACTCACAAATTACACTTGTTTATTTAAGTCAATAAAGATAAACTTGTGTAAATCTCTCTGTAAACAAGGCGATTTCACTTTAATGATGGCTTATTTGGGGTTCGCATAAATGTGTTTCTAATCAACTTCAACTAATCCAAAATAAAGGATGGAGGCAGATGAAAGGTGCAGGATTTGGAATAATAAGAAAGGACGGAGGCATAAGCCGAGAAAAAACAGAAATGTTGACAACATGAAGCATTTCTAATCTATAAAAACCAGGAAAACAGAGGAAAGAAAAGCCAGTTTCAGGGGCTATTGGTGACTGAGAGTGGACATCCCCTAGCTGGCAGTCAGTGGAGGGTGTAGGTCCAGATCGTTCCTCAGGGAGGTCGCGGGGGGAGCCCCCGCCCCTCCTTATCTTGGGAGGGAGCAGTGACGCGCTGCCAGACCTGAGGAAGGTCATAGAATCATGGAATGGTTTGGGTTGGAAGGGGCCTTAAAGACCATCTAGTTCCAACCCCCTGCCCTGGGCAGGGACACCTCCCACCAGCCCAGGTTGCTCCAAGCCCCGGCCAACCTGGCCTTGAACCCCTCCAGGGATGGGGCAGCCACAGCTTCTCTGGGCAACCTGGGCCAGGGGCTCACCACCCTCACAGCAAAGAATTTCTTCCTCAGATCCCATCTAAATCTCCCCTCTTCCAGTTTAAAGCCGTTCCCCCTCGTCCCATGGCTCCCCTCCCTGATCCAGAGTCCCTCCCCAGCTTTCCTGCAGCCCCTTGAGGGACTGGAAGGGGCTGGAAGGTCTCCGCGGAGCCTTCTCTTCTCCAGGCTGAACCCCCCCAGCTCTCTCAGCCTGTCCTCCCAGCAAAGGGGCTCCAGCCCTCCCAGCATCTCCGGGGCCTCCTCTGGCCCCGCTCCAACAGGTCCATGTCCTTCCTGTGCTGCTCCTGCGAAACCATCTCGGAGGCTCCGCAGTCTGCTTAACTGCAACCTCCCCTGCCAGCCAAGCATAATTAAAAACTGTTTTGAGTTCAAGCAGTGTAGGACGTTACCGTTCCTTGGCGGGGGCTGACCACACCTAATGTTAGGCGTAAAACCGGGGCTTTGAAGCCCGGAGGCTGGTACGACATTGAGTTCACCGAGCTTACGTATAACATCCGTGATTGCATCTTGAGCTACCAAGCTCCCTAGATGGATCCGGGCCTCTGCCCGACTGCATGACAGTTTCCGATCCATTTCAGCACGAAGTCAAGGCAGCAAAAGAATTCAAAATTCAAGTGTTTGACTACGCCAAAGTTGTCCCTCTCTCTCAACTCACTCTGCTTTCGGTTCCTCAGAGCGACTGGGTTTACGTGCAAACAGGCGATGGGAATTAAGGTAGGTTAAGGCAGTTAAATCATTTACTCATCAGAATTATACAGCGTAAATGAGGAATGTGAGCAGATATATAGATCTTCGCATTGCACTGTGAATTTGTTACAGGAGATGTCACTTCTAAGGATTACTGCCTCTCTCCATTCCATCTGATAAATGGAAAGTACTTTGTAACGTAAATACCAACCAGTTTGTGCTATGATGGGTCAGAAAGGCACATCTTTGCTTTTAAGCACGTTATTTTGAATACTAGTTATTTCTTAAGTCCACTTTGACAAGGGTATAAGACAGACACAGCAGGCTTACATCAGGGACTGTCTTTTTTTTTTGCACTGTGGGACTGTTTCCTTATTTTATTTTTTTTTTTTTGCTTTGCTTTGAAATCTCCAAACAGCCCGGTCTTGAAAGGACAGTGATTTATGTAATATTGGAAACACACTTCTGCATTTCAGAAGAGGTAGGGAACAGATTTGAGTTTCAACATTTCAGAGCAATTTCATTACCGAAAAGATAAACAGAAGAGCAGAAACATGAAATGCCTTTTTATGTATTTCACTGTTAACTCCCAGCCTTAAGTCGCGGCTTTTTTTTTTTTTTTTTTTTTTTAAAGTTTGAGGAGTGCTTGGCCCTTTGCACGTATTTAATCTACTATATGCCGGTGTGACTGAGTAGAAGTTCCTATTAATTTTGGAGATTTTTATGCCTCGTGCCATAGCTTCCTTTTCGTTGACGATGTCAAAGCTCTTCTCTGGTCACTTTAATGTAATGCCTGTTGGGCCAGTAGTTAGTTGTCTTGAAAATCAACAGGCTCTTCGTTATCTGATGGGAACAGCATAGTGTGGTGTCCTCTTTAACCCTCTTCCTGCCGCCACAAGAAGCGATAGAGTGTCAAGCTGCTTACAAACTCCATGTCATATAACGAGAAGCGGTTTAAGCCCGTATTTAACCTTCTGAGGCCGAGGGAGACACAATCTCGATCCTAGAGGAGTTGTTTCATGCTGTTACCTCCACGGGGGAAGTTTTTGCACGTGCTGCGGCGTTCCCCCCTGCAGCAGGCAGTCCTGCAATGCCAGGGAAAGGCTGCTTCCCTGCCATTTGGCTGTGAAGTAACGCGGCATGAAAGGGAATCTGTCCCCTCTCACAGTTTCCAGACCCGGCTCCTCTACGCGCCATTCTCTCTTTCATCATCTTTCGCAGATTTGTGGAAGATGAAAGCTACCTTCCTGTAAGTTTAGGGAGAAAATAACATGCTCAAATGGTATTTACAGTAAGCAGGGAAGCAGGACCGATGCAAGAGAAAGCACTTATGGAAGTATATGCTACTGCTTCAATAGAATGAGCTAAGAAATCTGGCAGCATTTAGCAGTGGGTCTCCATGGATTTATGGTCATTTTTGTCATATATTTTTTCCTGTCTTGAAGATGGTTGCTGATCTTTTTGTATCTCAACTCTGTTCAAAGCTCTTCCTTTTTTTTTTTTCTTTTTTTTTCGGTTTAACAGATCATTTTGACATACTGGCAATAATGACCTCAACACAAAAGCTATCTGCTCTGCCTCCAAGCCCTGCCTTCCTGGCATCGCACTTCACACTGGTCTCCACCTTCACACAGTGATATCTGATAGTGACGGGTCATTTAGAAATCCTGGGTGTCTTTGAAGTTATCTGATATTGGCGTTTATTTCTTTTACCTCCTAGGGGATTTGGTCACAGCCTTTGGGAAGTCAACACGTATTCTCTGTAGCGTAGTGCAGCCAGCTACCGTTTGTTTCATCATGTTTTCTTTAGATCTTAGATTATTTCCCCTGTTCTTTCTAGCAGACAGGTGACTCTGAAATACCACTGGGCTGTTTCTGTCTGTACCAGAACACCATTTGTGAGGATGTTGATTGCTCTGCCACACGTTAACGTACCTTGCGAGAGATGCTGATGCTCTTCCACTGCAGGTTCAAATCCAAATGGGACCGTCAACCATCTGTACCTCACCGCTAATGTCCAAAATATGCTGAGCTACACGGTTCAGTTAACAGTATCCAGCGTCGGAATCAGGGATTGAGTTTTGCTGTTCCTTTGTTTTTACCAAGCCAGGTACTATTTCTGCAGTTGCAGGTTTGTGGCTGGGAGCCCTTTCTGGAGCGGCGTTTAAGTTGCAGAAGCACATCTCGCCTGGTTTCTCCACGGTAACCACGCTTCTCAGGTAACTTCTGGGCTCTGTGATTTCCAGCCCCGATGCCACCTTCTTCCATTTGCTTTATTTCTCCTGCCGCTTGCCATTTCCTCTCCTAAACAAAGGAGGTTTATGCAAATATTAGGGTTTTTTGTCAGAGTCCGCCAGTATCAGCTTGTAGACCTTCTGACCTATTTCAACCAAACCTAACAGAGACGCAGAGCTTTTGGAAATCCAAGGTCTGTCAAGTTTCACGGCAAACAACGGCTGTATTAGAAAAGAAAAACCTTGTTAGTGCTCCGCCGAGGAGAAAGGCAGCGAAAGCTCAGCCCTTATCAGCACTGTTTGGCTTCCTTGGCAGCAGAGCATCGGTGGGCAGCTGGCCAGCCAGCACACGCATAGCCCTGAACCAGCCATAGCATGTGCTGCTCCGTGCCCAGACGGCAAGCCAATAAAAGTAGACTGGGGACATAGAAGGGAGCTTTGGATATATCAGGAGTCAGCCTCGGGGATAGAAGAGGAGAGGGGGCTGTGGATTTATTGCAGGTGAAGGTGAGGGGAATGTCTGACACCAATCCATAGAAGAACTGAGCTTAATTAACTCGCTGTTCATAGAAAAAAATAAAAATCTCCCTGAATGCGGTGAAACCTCCATAAAGCAAGTGCTGCGCTGGCTGAATAGCCTGTGTCTGTTTCCAGGTACAACATGCCTGGAACACCTCCTTATCTTTCAAAAACATGATGGTAATCTGTTAGCAGCTCTGCATTGTCTGCAGCGGGTATCTTCTCCGTTTTGCATTAGTGTTTATTTTGTGACCGGCTTCAATCTCAAATTGACGGAATTGGGGGAAAAAAAATATAAAAAAATAACCGAATAAGCTGCATGTCTGCTTCAAGCTGGGAAAATCCAAGGACAGACGAGGCAAGAGGGAGATTTCTGCGAGTCCACATCTATCATTCCGTCAGAAGGGCGAAATGATGGGAGAGGTGCCTCACCTGGCTCCTGAGAATACCGAGCCTGTTGAGATGGGATACGTGCCCAAGCCGCTGAATCACAACACCGACGTCACTGAGCGCAGAAACCGGCGTTTCAGTCTGGAAGAGGAGTGTGTCTCCGGAAAGCAAGCTGTCACGCTGGGGAGATGGGACCTCGGGTATAAGAGAAGTGGCCCGCGGTTGAGATATACGGGGATGGAATAAGGAAAAGTATCAAAAAGTGGAAGCAAAAAATGCCATAGCACCTCCGACAGACTTCCAGCAAAGCGGGAACAGACCTTTTCACCCCAAAAAAACCCAACCCATTAAACTCCCATCTTGTGGCTTCCCACTCGTGCTTCGGGGAACCTGCCGGGTTATCACCTCGAGGATCTCCACAGACAAAGTAGCGATGGGTTTCGCACGCTGATGGTTCCCCAGTCACACAGTGGCAGGCAACAGGCTCTAATTTACCTGTGGTGAGCCCAGGCATTTGCTTAAGCGCAGGAATTCAGTTATATTACATCATTACCACACCACAGGTGGTTAAAGCTGTGAAGAGTCTACCGAAGGCAGTGGCTAAAAGAAACAAAACCAAAAAACAAACCAAAAAACAACATGAGGGGAAAACCACTCTTTTAAGAGGCAGTGACGATAAGGGGGGGGGCCACTCTGGTGCCTTGAGGGGCCACCGGCAGCCCCAAGGCTGTTGCGGGCTTCAGGGAGGCTTTGTCTCGGAGTCACACCTGAGGGGACGGTGGGATGGCAGCCAGTCCCACGGCCTGAAGCTGTACGTGATGGCAGGAGACGAGGCCTCAGGCAGTTTAAATCTGTTTGGGGATGAGCAGAGGGGCCAGTGAGCAGGGCTGTGCCACCCCCGTGCCGTGACTATGGGGATCGAGGGGCGTCGTGCCCCTGAAGGGCCGCTATGGCTCCCCCTTCACACCACCCCTCTAAGAGGAGAGGTTTCACCCTCCCGTGTCCAAACAGCATTTAAACTTCCATTGAATTACGGCTTTGCTGGCCGTTTGAGGGCAGCCGGTTCCTGAGGGAATTTCTGGCGGGAAGGAGCGCACTACTTTTTCTCAGCTCCCACCCGCACCCGGCGCGGAAGGTTACGGGACGCCGGTCTCGGTGCGCGCCCACGCCGCCAGTGCGGCTGCGCGCCTACGGCTCACCCAAACCCCCGCTCCAATTCGCCCTCCCCGATCAACCGCCCCCAGCGGGCGCCTGGGGCGAGGAGTGACAGCCGACGCTGCCAATGAGCGGCGCCTCCCCGCCCCCGCCGCGCGCGGCACGCAGCCCCGCCCACCCTCCGCCGCGCGTCCCTCGCCTTATTTTTTATTTTTTTTTTCCGCCGCCGGCATCCGATTGGCGGCTCGATCCGCCAATCGGCGGCTGGGGCCGGGCCGCAGCGCCCACCGCCCAATCCTCGCTCGATCTTTCTCAACTGACGGGCGGCGCAGCCAATGAGATGCCCCCCTCCTCCCACCGGCGGGGGCGGGGGGCGGCGGCAGCCAATGGGTGCGGGGAGGGCGGGCGCGCAGGGGGGAAGGCAGCGCTGAGGGAGGAGGGCGGCCGCGCAGCTCGCCGAGGAAGAGGTTGGTCCCGGGGCGGTTTCGGCGGGCGGCCCGGCCGCGCCGCGGGGCAGCGGGGCCGGGGGAGGGGGGAACCGGGCGGCCGCTCGGCGGGAAGGGGGTGCCCCGCCGGGCCGTGTGCGGGGGGACACGGGGCCGGGCCTGGTGGCGGGGGCGCCTCCCCACGCCCTCCTCCCCCTTTGTTGTGGTGGGACGCTGCCGGCGATGAGGGCCCCGGCGGCGGGCCGGGGGTTGGGAAGGCCGCTCGCCCGGTCCCCGTGAGGGGAAGGTGAGGGGGGGGAAAGGTCGCTGTCACCCCTCCGTCGCCCACACGTCGGAATAGCCCCCCCCCAGGCGGGGCGGTGGAGTGTGGGAAGGGCTGGCTTGTGCCTCCCTGTGTGTGTCTGAGGTGGGGGGTGTGAGGGAAGGGGGAATAAAGTTCTGCTTCTCCTTCCTCGGCCCCATCCCTCTCTGCCCGGTCTTCTTTTCTTGCAGAGATCAGGTGTGCGAAACTCTGTGCCGGGGTGGTGGAGAAAGTTAGGAGCAAGTTGCAAAGCAGTTCCCCATCCCTGGAGGTGTTCAAGGCCAGGCTGGATGGGGCTTTGAGCAACCTGGTCTAGCGCGAGGTGTCCCTCCCGTCGCAGGGGGCTGGAACTGGGTGGTCTTGAAAGTCCCTTCCAACCCAGACCATTCTATGAAGCATTTAGGTTTGCAGACTTCACTTCAGCCAGTGCCCTTTTTTCTGTTCCTCTCCTAATCCAGAGCCTTGGATGTGAAATACACATTGGCTCCATGAGACACGTACATGTGAGATGAGTGTTTTTGTTCACATCATTTCTTTTAATGCTGTAGCTGTCTAGGCATTGTAAGATGTAAGATATAAACAAGCATAGTCTTTTAAGTGTTTCGTCTACCTAGGTAAGCACATCGGAGAAATTGTGTTGTGATAAATGGCAGTAGCTGGTGTTACTGCAGAGTTGTAGAGTTCCTATTTGTAATTTTTTGTGGGGAGTGGAGGGGAAGAGAAAAAGTGTGACACAGTATGGTCTTTTAGTCTTCACTCTGGGGAAATAAAAGAAGGAAAAAAAAAAAAAAGTGGGTGGGTAAAGAGCCCTTGTGATAGTCTTGGAGAGCTGTTGAATTGAACAGCTGGGATTCAGGCTGCAGCCTAGTCTCATGTCTTTTTGGTTGTCCGTTACAGTTTTTGACTACCAAAACAAACAATGCCTGTGTGTTGTGCTCTTTTCAAATACTTTACAAACAAGCGGATAGCATTAAGAAAAAGTTTTGCTCATTGTGTTTACCAAACAACTGTTTCTGAAAATGCTGCTAGTGAATTCTGCAACCTGTGTATGTTGTGTGTAGAGCTCCTGTTATCACCGTTCCTGGTTATAAACGAGTCAGATTCCATCTGTAGCAAGAAGTTTATAATGACAGCTTATTAGGAGACCGCACATAACAGCAGGTTTGTCTGTTCTTAAGTGTTCCTCTCTTAGCCTGGAGAGCTGTACTTTCAAACTGATTCATGACATTATTTCTGTGGGGGCTGGACTCTGTAGTGAGAGACTGATTAGTCTTTGCTCTGTTCTCCAGCCTGGAAAAAAAAAAAACAACTCTCCTGTTGTTAAGGCTTCTATTAGCAGAACGAGGTTGCTGTTTAGACTTTCTTATGCTTTATCGCAATGTTGGAGCTTGCATGGTGCATGAATAGATTTTTTTTTTTGGGATGTGTGTGTGTTTGTTCTGAGGCGTAGCTTTAAAACTTTAGCGTTTACAAACTGTAGTGAATTAGAGGGAAATGACGATATAAATAGAAGGGGGGTTTTTGAAGTCCCTTCCCCCCCCCATTTGTTTAGCACTATCATGATGAAAGATAGCAGTAGTTACAAATGCCTTTAAAAAGAGGAAGGGGAGGATCTCACTTAAGTTTAAACTTAACTCAAAGATGGATCTAAGCACATATTTAACAATATATTGGGCTGTTTAGTAGAGTAAGCTGGTATTTGATTGTTGTTCTACAGTTGTGTGGGGTAGACTCAGACTACACTGACAGTCACAGAAACAAAATTGTTTGAAGATCCATTTTTCTTTGTGGAAGAAGCTGTGTGTGTGTGTGTGTAATACAATTTTGGACAATAATTTGTCAACTTTCCTGAGGTTCTGTTTGGTGTTAAAAAGGAGAACACAATTCAAAAAATGAAGTTAAAAAAATTGGTTTCTTAACTGATCTCCTTTTCCTCCACCCAGAAGCTAGATTCACGAACGAAATCAAATCAGCTTGAATTACACAGTGAATCTCCAAATGAAAGGCCCTCCTGGGTCCTCCTCCATCTTCCTGTTCCACTTGATCTTTCAGAAGTGTTGAGCACCAGTTGATATAATTGAGTTTATTGGAGCTCAAAAAAAAAAAATCTCTGCTACTGAGAGCAGCTTTAAAAAACAGAACTTGTTTCCATCTCTCTAATCCCTTTCCCACAAAAGTACTGGGAGAACAGGCTTTGTAGTAGGTTCTGGATAACAATGAGTGTGAGCTCTGCTTGAGACTGAAGAGAATTCCTAAGTTTTGTTTGTATAAAGAACAGTACGCAAAGTTTTAATTATTATAAAAAGTATTCTAGAGTTTTCAAATGTATTCAACGCTGCCTTAATGATTGTGCATGTAAATGCCCTGTAATTGAAAGCATCCATTTATGGGCCTGACTTGCTAAGTGAGCTGTAAATTCTGCTTTTCAGATTGGATTTAATGACTTTTATCATAAAGCCACAAACTGGTTGTGAACTGTGCCGAGAGGCAAACAATGCCTAAGCTTACTTTGCCAAAATATTTGTAATTGTTGATTTGTTAAACTGAATTGCTGCAGGTCATGCGATGGGATTAGTTTTTTTGTAATGGAATGGAGAGTACAGGCAGCCCTGTGTTCAATACTCTCTGGGCTAGAAGAAATTGGCTACTGCAGAAAACCTTCCTAAACATTGCTCTCCACTTCCACTAGAGAAACTGTGTTGCAAACTGTAAGGCTTCATTCCAGATGACATTTTATTATGATTATATGTGTTTGACAGCCATAGTGTGAAGTAAGACCAAGAAGAGACTGTGAGAGAGCAGCTCCTGGGTCTCCTATCAGTTTAGTCTGGGCTGAAGCTTGATTTAATTACGCTGGAACAACACGAGCTTAACCTAAGACGCTCTTTGGTGCAGAGTGAACTCTGCTTATCAAGGGGGTGGACGGCTGGCCTGTTCGAAGAACACTTGCATTAGGGCTGTTTTGAAAGCGAACTTGCATTAGCTATTTGTTAAATGCAACTATTTATGGTTTAACAAAGTGGAGAAGCTGCTAAGTTATACAGTTAAAAAGTGAAACAGGTACTTGGGTAACTGATAATCAGTTCTGTGAATATTCTCGTCCGGTTCAGCCCAGGAGTATTTATTTTCTGAAATAATGAAACACTTGCCTGTTACACCTGGAAAATTGTTAGTCAAAACAAATGAGGTGAGAAGAGTTTAAACTGCTTTGGTTTGGAGTGCTTATTCTGTGCTTTTGCAGGGCTATTAAGGCCTTTTAGTTTTAAGGAGAAATACTGTGAGGTTGTTAATAATACTAAGTAGTAGAAGTTTGCAGCTCTTCAGAGACAGGTGGATTGGCTGACTGCAGGTTGTGGTAATTTTCCTCTCTTGTAATTTTAGGAGAGTTGCTAAAATACATCAGTCCTATTAGTAGTTTAATCAGAGGTCAGTAAAATTAACCTCTCCTCTTTCTCGTGTCTCCAGTTGCGTGCAGTTTTAGCATACTATGAATGCATGTGTTAATACAGTGTGCTAATTTTCTAATAGCAATATAGCTTTTCATTATTACATTTGTCTGTAATTTGCAGTAATCCTTAGTAACAGAAGAAGCATTGAGCTTCTGAAGCTTTCATAGCATCATGATCGTGCTTAGTTTAGCTCAGTGTATGAGAAACATGAGTTTTCTCATTTGATTCATAATCAAACTTCACGAAATGAGTGAGAGGAAGAAAGTCTACTTTCAAAGTAGGTGGGTAATTCTGTTTTCAATGAGCTATATAAAGATAATACAGTTATGCAGAGTTTCAAGATGCATTGCAATACTGGCATAATAAATATTAATGTGTAAATTGATTCTGTATATAGGCAGGTTACAAAATCCTCATTCTAAAGCTGACTCGGAGGAAGAATTTTCTCTGCTCCAGCCCTCCCAGATCAGAAGTAGCCTGCCTTGAACTTCATCGGCCTTCATCGGCTGGTATCAAAGCTGAACCGGGACCTTGGCTTTACTTCTCGGAGCTTTGGCCTGCGATCTGGCCAGATGGAGCCCCCTGGGAGGGAGCTCTTCAGAGCCACTCCCCACTGCTGGCCTAATTGGCTGGAAAGCTGAACTGGGGGGTGGATCTGAGGATGTTGCTCAGCAGGGCTGGATTCCCCTTCCCCCAGCTCTCCACCCCCACCTTCCCCAAAACAAAAAAAATCCAGGCACCCCAAAAACAGTGAGGGAGTACTCAAAGCTGTCCTACTCTGACCTGAATGTGAGGAAAGAAGGGTGGGCGCCATCTGAATTTCTCGTGTTCTTCAGAAAAGTATGTATGTGGCAGTAGGTTTGAGCCTCGCCAGTTATGTCAAAACTGGGCATCTTTAATACGTGTTTGTAGGGGAAGAAGAATGAATTGGTCCTTCTGGAATCTGAAATGGCAGTTTTTGGAGGGGTTGTGGGTGCAATAGAAGAAGTGAAATGTCTTGTCTTGTCTGTTCCACTGAGTGCGTTGACTAGAGCTTATTCTATCTGAAAGGGAAAAGACTGGCTTTGATTTTAGTTTGAACTTCATACGCAATTCAGGCTTCCTGCGAGTTGAGCTCATTAATACAGGGGAGAACTTTCTCAGATTCCGCTGAGAATAAACTGTCTCCTTGCTGTTTGCAATAACACAGCCTAAAGGATCCAGAAGCAGATCATAAATTAGTTTTGTTTTGCTTCTGTTCAATGAAAGATGAAATACTTGTTTTATCATTTCTGTGAGTCTTAATGACTTTGGGTAAATATGGGAGACATATGCGGTACTGCATAAGCTATGCCTTTTTAAACTTCAAGTCTCAATATTGTTTAGCCTAACAGTCTTGATACTGCCTTAAATAGACTGTGCTTCAATTAATGTTACTTTATTCTGAAGCCACTAATATTACAGGGATGCATGCAGAGGGAGAGGGTGGATATTCCCTCCTCTTCTAAAAGATGTGAAACATTGCGCCCTTGGTGAAATTGATACAGAATCTTGTCCAAATTCCGGGATTAATGGAAAAAAAAGCACCTTTTAAAAAAAAAAGATAATCACAAAAATGGGACTTAAAATATAGGGAGGAAATGAACTTGTAGATTGTCTCTCAAATGCCACAAATTATTTTCCTCGATCTTCTTTCCTCGGGAGCTTAACTTCTGTCCTCTTTATTCCAGAAGAGCTCTTGCAAATGAAATTCCTCTAAGCCAGAATACTTCTAGTAAAAGCAGGAGAGATCAGATTTCTTTATTTCAAGTTTAAGATGAATAAGCAGACTGATATGAAATATGTTGCATAAGGCTTTAGAATAAATTAGCCAGAAATCACTTGATATTTTTGGTAGCACCAGTGTGTTTATAGTATGTTCCAGACACTCAGGAAAGGAAAATTTCCCTTGAAGATTTTAGTCTGCTAGCATGATGCCCTTAAGGTTTTCTTCATCTTTTATGCTTAGTTATTGCTGGGATCATGGGCTTAATATTTAATACTTGTTCCAGAGAACCACAGTAGAATGGAATAATAGCAGACATGACTCAAACTGTGACTTCAAAAGTTGCCAACTATGACACTGTTTGACCAACTATAGAAACATGTGTGCATCAGGAGGCAGAGATACACTATGGGGGCAGAGATGAAACAAATACCACCAAAATTAGGCAATTTGTAAATTTTCCAGTATTAATCTGTTGGGAATAACAACACGTGCTCACTATGTTCCAGCAATCCAAAGCAACACTTGTACCTCTCTGGTAAAAAGAGTGAGTATACTCCTTGAGTGTTCAAAGCTGCAGTTTTAAGGCACAATCCAGGGAACGTGGAAAGGGATAAAACAGCGGAAGTTTTCAGCTCTGTATCTCACTGCTGCCTTGATGCCAGTAGTTCAACTATAGTTGAGCTCAGAAAGGGGTCTCGAAAATCTCCCTGTGGTTACTCACAGAGTCCCAAGATGTTGGTGTGTTGTAGTGGGAATGGTACACAGGAAGGTAAATGATCAGACTTGATGTTCTTGAGGTTGTGACGTTGGGCCTCAGTAGAAGACAGTGATCCGAGGAGAGGCAGCGCAAAGAGTAAGCGATGGCAAAGCACATTTAAAGTCCTGAAAAGCAAAGGCCGTAAATGAATACTTAGTTTTTAGAGGTGGTTGGCTGTAAGCTACAAGGAAATCACAAAAACTATATCGCAAGGAAGAAGGGATGTTACATATTTAACGTATTTGATCTGCAGCCATTTTAAGCTGTGTGGAAATGTTTCTTGCAGCGTTGGTGAAGACTGTGCGTTTGGGGAAAAAGCATTTTATGTGTTTTTATAGATGAAGAAAGTGAACAAGGAAAAAGACCAGAGGAATGTTTTTAGCAAGAGGCTGCTGTCAACAGTGACAGTGTATGAGAGGATGGTTCTCGAGGAACAAAGATCAAAACTCCTTATATTACTGTATCAGTTTGAAGGCAAAAGTTACAGCTGATGAATTGAAATGGGATTTGCTGGTGAAAAATGAGCTGCAGCACTGACTCCTAAACCCATTAGTATAAACATGGTGTCTGAGACTGTCTAGGTGGATACAGTTAGAACACAACACAAATTAGGGCTCCTCATTTTTATTTGAGCTTCTGCTAGATGTTCAGCTGCAGACATGTGCTGTTTGCCTCCTATCTCCAAATTCCTCCGGTGTAGATTTCTGGGTTTGTACTTTTAATGAAGATGTTGAGAGCTTTAGGATAGTATGACCAAAGAGATAAGTGAAAAGATAACCATAGACTGATACAATTTTTCTGTGGTCTCTAGATCAGTCCTTATGTAGTGTCTTCGAGTACTTGTAATTTAATTGAAGGAGTAAAGCTCTTTTAGGGCTTGGCATCTGTCCAAAGGAACTTCCCAAACCGTATGAGCTGTGTTCAGATACTTTGTTTGTGATAAAAGGCTGATAGGCTCTATTTGAGGGAGGGACGGGATTCAAGTGTACAGAATCATGAGGCTTGTGGACGAGATGAATGCAAACAGTTCTTAAGTGGAGCTTGCAGTGGTAGAACAAGGGCTGCTTTCTGATGGTAAGAAGAGATCAAATTAAAACAGCTAAAAGTACTTCTTTAGGCAGTGGGCAGTTAAACTCTGGTGCTGTCTGCCACAAGAGGTTGTGGAGGCAGGTTCAAAAAGTGGTTAGATGAGTTTTGTGGACAACAGGTCCATAAACGGCTCCTAAAAGGGAACAGGTAGGAATGTAGCCTTTAATTTCCTGCTGTAACAGTTTAAGATGCTGAAGGATTACGAGGAAAATGGGCTACATAAAACAGCCAGGCTCATGTGCTTTCCTTGAGTAGCGTATCCTTTTGCTACCTTTGGAGACAGAGCGCTAGCCTAGATGCACTGACCCAGTAGGGTATTTCGTATTAATTTCTCTATTGCTTTTTCCTTGCCTAGTTTGCGTTTATCAAAATTGCTCAGAATTCAGCTTTGCACTTTGCAGTGCCTCCTCTAGGCTTGGAGCAGAGTGCCACTTTTGCATAAATTAAACTGGCTGAAATATCCTCCTATGAGTACTCCTCGCAATCAGCTGAAACATTAAGCTGAATGAAGTCCTGTCCTACTTGTGTCACATTGTCTCTGCTCAGCCTTTGAAAGATCCGGGGCCGCTACTGGAATAACTTAATGAAATTCTTATTGATACTCCTGGCAAATCCCTGACATGGCAAAACAATGGGTAGAAGGAAGAAGTTTAAGCCTCCCAGACTCTTAGTCTGCAGCTGGGGTGCACGTTGTGTGGTTTTTTTAAATAGCTGCTAAGCTGTAATAATCGTTGTAATAAAGGGCTCTTTAAGCATGTTCCTTTGTGTGGTTTGGGTTTGTTTTTTGTTTTTTTACAGCTAATTTTCACAGGGGTAGCAGATCAACCTGTGCTACAGAAACTGTATGGGCAAACATCTTTAAGGGAACTGGTTAAAACGAAGTATAATATCTGGAAACTTCTCATTAGTTAGGTCTGAGCTGACAGTCTTTTGGAAATGGGAAAAGAAAGATTTATTTTTTTTTTTTTTGTTCTTGAGTATGTCAAAATAGTATGAGAGTTCAAATAAAAGGAATAACTGAAATGAATGGGGTTTCTAAATTCTTCCCTGCTGCAAGACTTAAATCGCTCAATGTGCATTTGAAGCAGAAAGGCAAATCTTAGTTTAAAAAAAACCCAAACAAACAACAAAGTACCAGAGCATACAGAAAATGATATATAGATCAGTGTTATGTCTTAAGGGAGAGAATAGTGCAAAATTGGACACCTCATCACGAGGGGTATTGTAAAGCTGAAAAATAAGATAAAAGCATGGAGAATGTTTAGAGGGCCTGGAAGAATAGGCAATTTACCTTCATGGTAAATGAGACCCTGCTGAAGTGTGTGTGTCTTATAAGGCTGACAATCAAAGGAGTATTCTGGGGCATAGAAAGGTGTCAAAATTGAAGCTAAAGAACAGGAAATACGTATATTATGTGTCAGTGAGCTCAGTAAACGGGAGAATTATTGGTGTGTGGATAAGCAACAATACTGGTACTTGGTTGCCTAAGTCTGTCAACGTTGAATTTAGTGTTCAGATATTACACCATCAATTGCTGGTGTTTAAAATGGGATCTTTGCAGCAAAATTGGCTATCTTTTTTGGTTGGTGAGTCTTTCTGAATTTTTTGCGTATGCCTCTGAAGCATCTAATGTTGGCCTTGCTCAAAACTTGAAGTCTTTTTTTTATAAAGCTCTGAGTGACTGCCATTCTCTGTTTCAGAAACCTAGTGTGAGCATTTCTTAAAACAGCAGAGGCTATGGAAGCCTCCTGTTTTATCCCTGGAGCTACTCACTCTACTGCATAAGGGGTCTAATGTTTTCACTCCTGAAATAAATTAACTAAATTGAAGTATGTGCCCGGGTATGTACTTTTGTATGATGTTGACATCAAGTACTTACAGTTCTGTGTGTGAGCCACTGCAACTGGTTAACCTGAAAGAGAACTAACTCGGCAAAGAAAAACCGTTGATCAGTTTTTATTTGGTTATCCAAATAAAGGATTGCTTTCTCTAAAGAATAATGCTCTGTGGAAAGGTATTAGTGGTGGTGCCACAGGAAAGAAAGGAAGGAGACCTGGGCTTCCTGTGGCAGGAAGCTGTTACATTGGCTTGGTTCCCTCTGAAACCGTACCCCAAGTGTCCTATTCAGTGTTTAATTTGAAAAAATGTTGGATATTGAGTTTATTTTTCTTGTGTTCACTGCAGCCAGTGTGCCAGTGCAATGCTTTTGCAGCCTGCAGAACCTGCAGCCTGAAATAGTGGGGACAATTCTGTAATAATTTAATATTACTGAAAGAATGAAAGTTCTTTTCACATTATAGTCTTGTGTGAAAATGAATGCTTTGACTTTTTACCGAGGCTTCTACTGACAGGACAAGGGGCAGTGGTTTTAAATTGAAAGATAGTAGATTTAGATTGGATATAAGGAAGAAATTTTATATGATGAGGGTGGTGAGACACTGGCACAGGTTGCCCAGAGAACTTGTAGATGGCCCATTGTTGGAAGTGTTGAAAGTCAGGTTGGATGGGGCTTTGAGCAACCTGGTCTAGTGGAAGGTGTCCCTGCCCATCGCCGGGGAACTGAAATTCGATGATCTTTAAGGTCCTTTCCAACGCAAACCATCCTATGATTCTCTGATTTAGGATACGTTATTTTGAATCACTTGCATAAAGTTACCAATGTTAAACTTGAGTCCTTGTTAATTGGAACTTCTGCCTCCTTGACCCCAGAAAACTACAATTCTTGTCATATTTTTAGGTGCTCGCAGAAGCTGCTTCATGGAGGTATAATTTAGTTGAAACTCAAATGTCATTCCTACTGAATGTTGTGTTTTGTGGAAGTTGAAAAGCTATGATTTAAAGTTACCTGTAGAATATAATTTAGTGTTTGTTGACTTGTTGGTCCTCACTGAAACCGCAAAGACATGACAAGGCATAAATTAGCCATGAATAGTGTAGCCTGAAGTATCCCAAATCAACCATGCTGTTTTGCAGATGGGAAATTTCAGTAAGATGAAGTTGATATATTTTGGATAGAAGTGAGGAGTGCGCCTGTACGGAATGGAGAGGCGTCTAAGCTGTCTTTGAAAGCTCAAATTGAGTAGCCTGAAGGTAATGTTAGCTCTTAGCTAAAACCAGGTAT
The DNA here is from genome assembly GCF_028500815.1 of Rissa tridactyla. Taxonomy (NCBI): domain Eukaryota; kingdom Metazoa; phylum Chordata; class Aves; order Charadriiformes; family Laridae; genus Rissa; species Rissa tridactyla. Next base: position 83,996,259 of record NC_071497.1, on the reverse strand, counting down.
TTTCCATTGATTGAGCTAACTTGTACAGCTTGGAAATAAGGTGACTTTCTGCAGTTCAAATACCCATTTGCTGCCTGGAAATAAGGTGTGTTTTGACTTCAGTGCCACGCTTCTAGCCATAGGACCATTATGTCCTCAAGCAATTTCTAACAGCTGTCTGCCTGAAAAAACATGGTTGATTTGGGGCTTACGCTTTAATACCTAAAACTAGCCTAATAGAACTTGCAAAAACAAGGTGTTTTGTTTTTTTTTTTTCCTAAATGGCTATAATTTCTCTTTTAAATGATTTGAAGTGCAAATTGCAGTGAATGCTAAACATAGCCTAAGTTTCAGCATCACTTCTAATCTTTCATTTTTATATAAACATCCTGATCAGGTAGTTGACACTGAATGAAAGACTATCAAAATTGAAAGCAGACAGTTCTACTACTCAGGTGCCTGCAAACTAAGATTTTAATTATCCTTCCATGAAGTTTGAAAGACTTGATGATTTTAAGTACTGCCAGTTGAGAAGATTCCTTATCTGTAGGCCATTGAACTAGAAAGACGGGAATAAGCTTATTACCAAACTTATGACTGAATTTCAAATCTGTGCCCCCAGAGGAACAAAATTGGTAGTTATTAAAAACATGACAAACAAAATGAGAAAAGGCTTGTGAAATGGCTGGCTGTTGGAAGACTTCTGTCAAGCTGTAATGACTAAATGACATTCCAAACACAATTTTGCTTGCTAAATTAATTTGGAGACGGGCAGAATGTGTGTATATGTGTATGCAATTTGTCAATCACTTGTGGAAAATTTTAATAAATGACTAAAACCAGCCAGCCTAGGTGCAAAGCTAGGCTCGAGTTAACTTCTGTGTTTTCTGGAGTTGACTTGAGGAAAATTAAATGTCTGATCCAACAGTAACCTTAGTGCGTGCTATCTGTTGAAGGCTCTGCAGCAAACTTGCTTTTTAACTTTATGGATGAAGTAGCTAACCGTAATGGAGACTACTTCTGAACTATTATCTCTCTTATTTTGGGATGCGATGTCCTATGGCATTTGGTAATGAGAGATCCTAAGCAAAATTTTTGTTTCATGTGAAACCTCAGTGCTAATGTGTCTGTTTTGGTTTGTGTTTTTAGGGATCAGACGGGAATCTCTAATTTATTACTTGCTGAGTGTTCTGTCTGGTGAAAGTCATGTCATCCATATTGCCATTCACTCCACCAGTTGTGAAGAGACTTCTGGGGTGGAAAAAATCTGCTGGTGGCTCTGGAGGGGCTGGTGGTGGTGAGCAGAATGGTCAGGAGGAAAAGTGGTGTGAAAAAGCAGTGAAAAGCTTGGTCAAGAAGCTAAAGAAAACAGGACAGCTGGATGAGCTTGAGAAGGCAATTACCACTCAGAATTGCAATACAAAATGTGTGACGATACCAAGGTAAGTGCTGTTGTGTTTGAAATCGTTGCAACCACTTAAGAAATGACTAAATGGATGTTTAGGCTGTCCTGTGAACAAGTGACTAAAAAATATCAGTTGCATGCTTTTGATTCTTTAAAAATTCTTTAAAACCTGTTTTGGTTTTGTATGGTGCTTGCCTACAACTGAATCACATGCTTTAAGTCACAATTGCTAATAATAACTTCACATTTCAATTTTCATTACTACGTGGATTCCAATTTGTACATATTCCGGTGGTGCCTAGAGCAGCTCTTAGTTTGTAGCACTGCCTTATGCTTTTATTTAATAACCCTGTCTATAATTGGAGGGGCATACTTGAACCTACATTTCCACTTAAAAAACCAAAAAAGACTAGTTTTTCCTTGGTCAACACTTCAGTCATCTATTTGCAATTGTATACGGTAGTTTCATTTAAGTTGTGCAAGCTGCATCCAGTCTCCCTTTCAAAGGGGAATTTTATCTTTGGAGACAGGGTGTCTGAAGACCAGTTTATTTACTGTAATTATTATTTGTTAATGAAAGTGCTTTTTGTTTGATAAACTGGAGTACTTCTAGAACTGCTCTTCCGCTCCTGATGCGTATATACATTTAGGTGAACGACTTGCATTCTACCCCTTTGACTTTCTCAACTTAATTCATAGCAACTGCTGTGCGAGAGGCAAGGGTTATGTTTGTAAGTATAATGCAGTATGCTCTCAATTCGTGTCGTACGGAGTTCCCATTAAGGTGCATGTCTAAGCTCATTATGTGAGACATAAGTATCAAAATCAGTTCACAGGTGTGTTTTTTCTATGAAAAAGGTAGAGAATCTGATGGCACGGGAATATTCTGGGCACTTAGCCCCTCGTACTTAAAATAACTTCTAGGGGAGAGAAACCGCATCTGGTTTATGACCTTCATTTCTGTATTAGAGCGTTCATCCCAGCTACTTTTAAGCTTTGTATTAATCATAGCACAAACTAGTTTTGACTGGTGTCAGTAATGATTTCCACATATCAAATGTGTTATAGTTGTTATCTGATAATGGTTTTAGTATTCTCTTTTAGATTTGACACAGCTTTTTGGGAAAAGCATGAGTATGCTCTGAAAGAATGACTACTCTAATTCTGTTTTTTCTATTCACACTTTATTTCTAATGCTGCCCTCTGCTTGTGTTTTCTTCCCCAGAGCAGTCCCCAAATTCTCTGGGTTTCCCTTCTGCTTTCTCCCTTTTGCCAGATGGAAAACAATAAGAAATAAAATACTAGTACTTTCTTGTCTTTGTGTATTTTGGTAGACTAAGACTGGAACCTGCAGGGATAAGTATTTCTTGACTTGACGTGAGATGACTGTATGTGTTTAGGAAGCCTTCACCATGACAAAGACAAAATGCTTAATTGGAAGGCGTTTCATATGACAAAAGCGAAATATGCCACACACAGAGATTCACTTGGTATAAAACGAGTATCTAACTTTTAGAGCTCTTAGAGAGACTTTCTAAAGCTGTCCTGACAGGTTAAACATTGGTACTTCAGAAGAATAGCTGTTCAAATTTAATTTTGAAGATGATGTTAGAAGATACAAACAGTATGCGCGTTTATCATTGTTATCCTAGTCTACTAGTCATCTGTATTTGAGTATCTCCTCCTGCATGGGTGACCTTTTATGTTCAAGTAGGCATAGTAAATAACTCTTTACAACAGAATACGAAGCTCTGTCAGACTCTGTATAGCCTTTGTGTTGTGACCAGAGGTTCTTGCTGGGCTGTGATGTGCTGTTCTCATCCATCCTTCAGTCAGCTGTAAAAAGGATGGGACGCAGGTTTCACTGAACTACCTTAGGAGTAAGCTTGTAGCTAGAGAGCTCTTCGAGTAGCGTTGTCTATTACACAAGGTTTAAAATTAAACTAAGAAATGGCTTGCTGTTAAGGGGTGAGATGATATCAGGGTTGCCGGCAGTGCTACACAGAATTCTTGAGTTTCATAGTTGGCTTTTGGACTGTTGATATTATTTCACTTTGACAGCAGTAGTCTGGGTTCCCAAGAAAGAACAAATGTCAACTCAGTACTGTAATGACTTCTGGAGATTCTTGTTCTTGGATTTAGTAAGTTAATGAAAGCGCTGCTTGAGACCCACTTTAGTGAATGTCTTAAAGATCTGCAAATCAGCAGGGTTAAATAATAAAATGCTGAATTTGAAACTTTCTTTTTTCTTCGGAGTCAGCAGGAAGTTTGAGGTGCCAAGCTGCTGAGATGCAGTTCTGATGTGACAGCTGGGCCAACTTTCCAAATGTTCTTTTGTGTGCAGGGAGGGGTTTTGTGTTTGGGTTTCTGTAGTGTATTTTTCTTTTTTTTTTTTTAAACTATCTTTGGATTTAAATTCTTTTTAACTCGGTGTAGATATTTACGCGTGTTGTGGGATGCTTCTGTTGACAACTGTGGCCATTATTCCTTCAACAGAAGTTTCAGTCATGGCTCCACAAGTTTCTGGTCCCCTTGGAGATTTCCAGAGAGTTTGCTACTACTCCAGAGAGTGTATTTTTCACCGAAGCAACTAAACACCTACAAACTTTTCTCAAATCTGAGAGCAGCTTGGACAAAAGTCGAATTCAGTTGCCTCTTCAGAAATCTGCGTGTACTTCATGTCATTGATAATCCTGCCGCGATTAGGATTGCTCTGTTTCTGTGCTGTTTGTCAAGGTGACTACATACTGAGTGAGGCCGATACTGCGTGTGCTATGCAAAAGCTGCTCATGTGGTAATTAACAGAACTTCTTACGCAGACTTATAGAGGTTCCGAGAAAGCAGAAGCAAACAGATGGAGTGGGTGTTGGCATCGCACAGCAGGGATGCTTAGCTCTTCATAAGTGGGTCAGTAATCTAGAGCAGAGGCTAAATAAGTACAGAGGTCCTTTTGACACTAGCCCGCTAAGTAATTTGTAGTTATCTTGCTGAATCCTCCCAGCAAGCCAGTGGGATTCTAATCGCATAATCCCTGTGTATCCTGAAACTACATGTTGGCACGTGAGTTCACTTTTCTAAAATACGGACTGAATTCGGTAGAATTAAAGATCCTGTCTTTATGCTTTCCCTTGCAGTTCTGACGCAAAGGGAGCACAAGAAGCAGTCAGTGAAGAAAGAGAGCACGAGCATCCGTTTATATAAGTCATCTTCTAATGGAGCAGTTTCTTTCTTACTAGCATGGATCCTTCTGTTGAAATGAATACTTCATAACTAGTGATAGCTGAAACCCAAGCCTTTAACAAACCAAACCATGCCATGTAATGAATAGTCAACTGGCAAATTCATAGTCTCTCTTCATTATTTAAAAAAAAATCACTCTGGTGGTGACAGTACAGAATATTGGAATCCAAAGTAGGGAAACACAAATCAGTAGTTTCAGTGTTGCTCTGTTTGGTGTGATCAGCTGTGTGGTTTTTCTGTCTTAAAAGGCGTATAGATATGCTTCATGCTTTCCTCTTGCTTCTTTTAAATAAGACTCGCCAAAATGCATCTGCTTTTCTAAAATCCCTGATAATGTACAACTAATAACAGAGTTTAGTTGTGGCAGGTTTGGGATAATGTTGACCTGGACTGTTGTAGCTCCTATATTTTTAAAATTTAAAAAAAAAAAAAGGAGCATTGAGTTTAGACCTCGTCATGATATCTTATGTTCCTCTAGAGCATACATGTCTGAAAACCAATGCAGAACCATGTCCTTCATGAGCTGTAACTGGGTACATCTGTATCACGTGTGGAATTCTGCTTCCATGCCAACGCTTGGGTGACGTGACAACTGTAATAGGGTCTGGCCTTATATGAAGGATGAGTAGTATTGGAGATGACCTGCCTATAAGGAGTGCTCCCCAGGTACAGCTGTAGTCCTCATTTGTTGCATGTTGTAACCCATTTGCTCTTCCCCAGGAGATTCCATCTTGCAGCATGCCTGTTGCTGAACCCGCAGAGCACTGCTGTATCTCATCACCTTGCTGGCAGCTTCCCTGTTCCACTGCTGCCACAGTCTGCACAACGCAGTGCTGAGCTGAGCCATATCGCACAATGGTCAGGGTTGGAAGGGACCTCTGGAGATCATCTCGCCCAACTCCCTGCCAAAGCAGGGTCACCCAGAGCAGGCTGGACAGGAATGCATCCAGGAGGGTTTTCAATATAATATCTCTCGAGAAGAAGACTCCACAATCTCTCTGGGCAGCCTCTTCCAGGGCTCTGGCACTCTCAAAGGAAATAAATTTTTCCTCATGTTCAGATGGAATTTCCCGTGTTCCAGTTTGTGCCTGTTGCCCCTTGTCCTGTCCCTGGGCACCACTGAGAAGAGCCTGGCCCCAGCTTCTTGATGCCCACCCTTTAGATACTGATAAGCATTGGTGAGGTCCCCTCTCAGTCTTCTCTCAGCCTTTCCTCATCAGAGAGGTGCTCCAGTCCCTGGATCATCTTCGCAGCCCTCTGCTGGACTCTCTCCAGCAGTTCCCTGTCCTCCTTGAACTGGGGAGCCCAGAACTGGACCCAGTGCTCCAGCTGTGGCCTCCCCAGAGCAGAGGGGGAGGATGACCTCCCTCGACCTGCTGGCCATGCTCTTTTTAATGCCTCCCAGGAGACCGTTGGCCTTCTTGGCCACAAGGGCCATTGCTGGCTCCTGGGCAACTTCTTGTCCACCAGGACTCCCAGGTCCCTTTCTGCAGAGCTGCTTTCCAGCAGGTCAGCCTCTAGCTCAATGTATAGGTGCGTCTATTTTTTTCTTCCCCTAGATGCAGGAGGATAAAGAAGAGACAGGTGGCTCCCATCAGTCTCAGCATCTCTAGTTTGTGTTCATTTTATGTTTGCATAGCGAATATAGTTTTCGTGAGTGCCCTGACAAAGGCTATTCATAGCTGGGAGGAAGGGGGCAACTAAAAGATGCGTCCGTAACAGTATACCTCTATTGTCTCTTTCCAGTTGTTTGTGTACTCATCTTGGTACTGTAAAAGGGTTTGATACAGTGTCAAACAACTTCCTGATTGATAACTTAAACCTTTCATCTCGAACAGATAAAACTTTTCTTGACGTTAACAGTAGTGGTTATATTACAGTTATTACGTAAATTTGCATTTGATACTATGCGTGGAACAGTACTTAACGCTTGAGCCTTAGCTTTCATAGGTGTTCCTGAGTTTCTGCAGAGGAGGTAAATTTTATCACCGCTTTATAGCGGAGGAAACTACAGCGCAAAAGCAAAGCGGTGTTGCATGTTGATGAAAGGTGATCTGGCAGATTACTGGCTGAAGTAAGGTATTAAGACCAACTTCCTTAAATCCCAATTCAGAGATTCTTTGCGGGGTTGCTAGTACCGTGCAAGTGCTTTTGAGTCTTAAACGAAATGCAGCAGTTGCTTCCAGAGAGAGAAGGGTAATATTGCGGTCGAACCCTTCCTTTCCAGCCTGCTGTGCTGTTTGAGTTTCAGAAGGTACTATCTGAAAAATGGCTTTTCTTACTAAACAGTTCGATATGTATGTAGAAAATGTAGTCTTATTTGTGCCCTCTGCCCTTCTTGCTTAACACGAGCGTAGCATCCCCCTGCTGTGTTTCCTGGTTTCCAGAAGCTTATTTCTGCTTTGTTTTCGGCAGCCTCCAACTTCTGACTTAAGCAAGAGGGGCTCAAATCCTGCTGTTGTTTGATGAAGAGTGTAGCTGATTGGTGGAATTCGCAGTCAATAATTAGGCTTCTGAATCACCTGGCTTCTGCTTCAAATATGAGATGAATTCTGCATTTTTATTTTTATTTTTTTACCATCCAGAGGCAAAGCAGAAACCCTACAATGGGTTCCAGGGTTTGGGGAATACGGAGGATTGTGGGAGTGCTGGGAATGCAAAGCAGATAACTGTAAGTGAAGTAGTTGATTAACATTGAAATTAGGAGCGAGTTACTTACCAACTTCACGAACACTGGTGTCTCTTTGAGCTTATTAGGGTGCAACAGTAGTATTTTAAAGCCATACCTGTTGCATATCTTTCACATCAGCCAATAGTGAAGGTTGGAACCTGTTTAAACTGCTGTCATGGAACCAATCACACCTTCATTCTCCCAAGGAAATAGCACGGTGGTGATATTTAATCATTGCATTCAGAATACCTTTTTAATATTTTTTTTCCCCCCTTAAGAGCGTAAAAATGTAATAGTATTTATTGACTGCTTCTGAAGGCTGTACTGTTTTGGGAATTTTTTTCTGTATAGCAAAAATCTACATATCCCTGAGTTTGATGTTAAGGCTGCTTTTGATGTTAAAGTGACTAATGCTATTGACACTTGATTTATCGTCTTTTACGTGCTTAACAATGTACAGGAAATAAATCCAGCACATCTTAATTTTGTTGTCTTTCCCGCGTATTCTGCAAGGATTCAGATACTTAAAACTGCAGAATCTGGTGAAAGTTCGTCAAACAGGTGAAGGCGAGGCCATTCGACAAGGTTAAAATTCTCTAAAGAAACTCTGAATTTCTCTGTTATGCTGATGTTATTCCTTCTCTTCCTTTCCTGCAGCTCTTCATTCCCTGCAGTGAGTTAGCACTACAGATAAGATAAGCAGCCTAGGCATAGCTTATGGCACACTTTAAAATTGCGTTCTGAAGGCTGTCTCTCTTTATTAGTTAATACGTGCTTCCGTACTTGGAATTTATTAGTGCTGCTAGGAGTTAACAGCAGAAGTAAACTGGGCAAAGACAAGACCTGTATAAAGATGGGACAGCTGGCTTGGAACCGGTGTTTGAGAGGAAACAAATCTTTTAAAACGATGACATCTTCACGCCTCTTTCTTCATATAACTGAGTAAAAAGTGATTTCTAATTTAGGTGTAAAGGACACAGTTGTTCTTGAGTATAACCTGTGCTATGTTAGCATGTCTTTTTGAATTCTTTGGGAATATTTGTCAGAAAAGTGATTACATAGCTGCATGCAGTAACCTAGTTTTAGGGATGCTTTTGATCACCCCTAGAGCAGAGTTGTCAAGCTAATGTGGCTTCTGGAATAGATTGTTTTCAAGCTTTAAGATCTATCCCCAAAATAGGTTACTTACCAGAGGATGGTAATACAGAAATCCCTTTGTTCCTTCTCCGGTTAGAGCCATACGAGAAGGGTGACTTCAACAGTTACGCTGCAGGTGGAAGGTTCCTCTGGACACTGGTTTAGGAGAGTTCCCAACGTCTGCTGCTAAGCTACGAGTGAGGTAGCTCAGAGGATCACAGCAGGCAGTTGGATTGGCACACTAGGTCCTAAAATAACATTGTTATCCGGACAGAGGTGAAGTCTGTTTTCCCAGAAACGGAACTTGGCACTGTCTGTATAATTCACTATATAAGATAGGGATGGACATCGATTCTTAATCGTAGCTCACAAGTTGAGAACTGCTATGTATAAAGAACATCCTCAGACCATATACCATGTGTTTCAATCTGGATGTGTTCACTTAGATGTAAATTGGTTCTATAAATGTTTCAAGACTATCACTGAACGTCTTAAGCTTTCTAAAATAAGTATAGATATTTAAGACAGTACATCAGAATACACTAAAGCACTGTTTTTATTGCTGAGATTACAGGAAAAGCGTGCTTGTAAATTGTTTGTTGATAAGCTGAATCCTTTTCCTCATGACAGGATTATTGAGGATGAAGCAGAGCCCCCTCTGCTTTTCTCTTGTTGGAATTTCAATAAAAATAATGCTTTAGAACACAGCCAAAGAGATCTTTCCTGGAAGTATGGCAAGAGACGGCTGAGACTTTGGGGAGTATTGGCCAAGATTTGCTTCAAAATCCCCCTGATCTTCCTTGTGATAGCTGTGTGCTGTGAAGACTTTGGATGTGTTCACTGGAAAGGTGTAGCAGGAGCATCAAATTGCCCTTGCTCTTCTCAGGCCCGTAATTATGGTGGGACTTGAATGTTTCGTCTCTACATTCTCTGTAAAAGACTACAGGAAGTTTTTTGGCGCTTTCTAAAGCGTGTGGCACCAGGCTCTGGCGTCTGCGGGGCAGCGAGGGCAGAATGCTGCTGTGCTTTGCGGTGGCTTGCTGTCGTGTGTGCGACATCTCTTCATCTCAGAACTGGTCCCGTGCGTACGTGCTGCGTAGCTTCCTGGCTTCCTCTTAGTTAATGGTGGTGTGCAGTCTGAATATCAGGCACCTGTTTGCCAGGCGAATGGAGTCCACCTGCATAGCCTGAGCACAAAATGTGAAAGCGTGATCCTACAAGAGAAACAGCCTGGTTTTGCTGAAAGTGGCGAGTTCAAAGCAGTCGACTTTTGGGGTGTGTTTTCTAACACTTTGCACTGTCTTCTAATCTGCGTTGAGAGTTTCTTTCAATTTTATGATGACAGATATCAACTGGTCCCCATTCTGTGGTGCTGTATTGTACACAGAGAGAACGAGAGTCTTCTGAGAGATTGCACTAACTTCCTTGGGGTCTTTCTCAGAGCTGGGGTGGCAGAAACTGGCACCTGGTTTTCCAAGACCATCTCCTGCCCAAAAATAAACGGGTCCAGCCCTTCTTAGTTTCCAAATGTTGAGGACGGTGTCATTGTAGACAGAAGGATGCTGGCCCTAATTACATGTATGTAAAGTGACATGCTTAAATGCTAGGTTGCAGAACACTTGTAGATGCTGCGTGAACTTATAATGGGAAATAAAAATTTGTGTCAAGTTTGGCTTCAAGTCTCTATAGTTAGAAATTTAATTTCTAAACTTGAGGTAAGCAATCAGTAAGATAGTGTTGGTGACACTGCCTTCGTCCGTTTGAAACGTACTCTTACGCATTTCTGATCTGGTTGAAGGTGTCCCTGCTCATTGCAGGAGGGTTGGACTAGATGGACCTTTAAAAGTCCCTTCCAACCCAAATGATTCTATGATTTCCTTTAACTACAAAACTATCTTAAATTATAGCCTCCAGTTACATTTTGCTTGCTTTCTCCTGTTCGATTCATAGCATCAGTGTATTTGATATATAGGGTAGGATTCAGGATTAATATGAACCTAAGAGAGGGCTTTTTTTTTTTTCCTAACAGCATATTTTTCCTCTACCAGTACTCCTACTTGAGTGGCCACTTAGCAGCAAGACCTTATTCTTAATATCTGTATGCAGAAGAATATATATGCGTCAGTAGGGCACTCTGTATTACAGCAATCAGGGCCTTGCTGTAGCGTAGGTAAGTTATTCTTTAGAAGATTCATTTGAAAACTCAAGTTTTCAAGCCTTTTAACACAGTGTTAACTGAAAGTGGAGTAGTGTCTGCATTCAAGTAGAATTGAGTGAGGTTTTATTTAAAATACTGAAATGTAACTTGGTTCGTTGCACAGCTGTGGCTGATGTTGAGGACTGAATTGCTATAACTAAGATTAAGCTTTAGTGTAGCCATATAGTTCAGGTTGCAGCATCTTACAATATTGATGTCATCCCGAAGAAGGAAGTCTGAGAGTATTAAACAAAGAAACTTCGGGCTGCCAGTTTTAAGCTCGTGCAATTCAGGAAGCCACGTGACTTACCCACAGAACTTGTTACAGAGTTGGTATGCCAAGCAGAAAGTATTGGCATGTCATTTGAGGTAGGTCAACATGTAAAAATATAAGTGTGGAAGACGCTTAGCCAGAGCAAAGTGCTGTGTAGGTCAAAGGAGCTTGCCTCTTGAGTCAGGAGAAAAAACTGTTGAATTTTGGGGACTGTATTGTATACTAACTGGAACACTGGGAAAAAAGGCTTGGGGGATGTGGATTCTGGCCTTGGTTTTGCTGCATTTGCCAGGTAACCTTTAAGTTTTTAACTTGCTGTGATTTTTCAGTCTATAAACTGAGATGAATTTTGGTAAGATGTATGATAACGCCACCTCTTCACCTCTCTGGTGTAAGCTGAATTATTTGTTTAGGGAGTGGAAGTTTAAGGCATTGCTCCCATTGGAGCGTCAGTGATACGCAAAGCAAATTTAGGGGTGAATAGTTGTTGGAATTTGTGGAGGTTCTTTAGTTTCCAGATACTGTTGCTTCTCATTAGGATTGCCTTAATGGTAAGAAGCAGGAAGAGTCTGAATCAAAACTAAGGGTTACAGCTTGTTTGATTGTTATATGCCATTAATGGTTTGGCAGGTTAACAACTGATGCTGGGGCTGTTGAATTTTAAGGACATGAAAAATAGCTACTTGTGATTACTTTAGCGACATACCTGCCCTGGATCATGGTACGAAGCTCTAATTAGGAAGGAGAATATCTACATCTGACACATCATGCTATTGTTAAGACGCCATGTTAGTCACTCAAGAAAAATATGTTGACTGTGCTTTATTGTTGATATTGAGCCCCAAGTTATCTCATAGATAGTACTTATATTTCCCCAATAAAGGAATTGGGGCTTTACTCAGCCCAAGTCAATGCTAAACTACTCTCTGGTTTACTGTGGTAATTAGTGTCTTTAAATCAAGCCAGCTATTCAGTGTGGCAAAGATTCCTCTCGTTATATTCTTCTTTTTGTAGAAGTCAGCCAATTTAGTTTTCTTGGTACTGTAACAAAACACCCGAGCGCTGTTTTTACTAATGTGAATGTTTTATGACAACCAGAGCAATTTTACAGGGGGGAAAAAAAACTTCCCAATTGTGGAGCTCGGGCCGTTAGTCTAGGAAGAATTTATAGAGTAAACAACATACTGCTGTTCTTTTATTGCTGCACCTTTCAACGCAAATAGCTAGTTAACGGGTTCCCAACTGATTTAATCCTGCTTGTAATCTACACCTGCTAATTTAATAAAAGGAGTATCCCGTGTCTTGTTTACTACTTGTTTCTGTTCACTTACTCTGACTTGGTTGCAGTGCTGATTGGTGGAAAACTTCTAAAATTTACTATATACAATGCTGTAGTCTCATCACGACCAGCTTTCGTTGGCTTCTGTCATGCTGCATTGTTTGAAGCAGACCGGCAGGATAGCAGAGAACAATCGGGAGCTGGAGAAAATTCGCATCTCGCTGCATATGCTTCAAAATTGGCAGAAGAACAATGAGTTTGGGGAAATCCCCTTGGACAAGTGCTGCGCAGTAATCTGACTTCAGCCTTTGTTCAGAAAAGATCCCCCAAATTGCGGCTTTTTGTATTCCAGAACGTACAAGCAAGTTTCAGTAGGGCAAGAATTGAAAGTTTTCGTTTAGTCTTTGCCTATAGTTGTAGGTAAACTGACCATTTCTTCAGATGCTTGGGGTTTTTTTTCTTAAGTATTGGATAGAGAAAAACCTAATGGAAAAGAAGCAAACTCTGTGTTTTGCTTAAATACAGAATTTCAAAGTTACTGCTTAGTTGAATTGGTGAGTTACATCCCAGAACTGGTCTTCACTTCCTCTTAGTTTTGTGGGAGGCTTCGGGTCAAGTTCCTCTGCTGATACTTGAAATAATTTCGACTCGTGCTGTAGTTCTGAAATTTTGAGCGAAGGACGTGGAATCTTTCGGCTTCGTGGCATGGAAAATGGTGTTTGAAGTGATGTTTGACTCTCAGGTGCTTGGTTGAAAGTCTTTTTTTTTTCTTCAGTAGGTAACTCAAATGTTGATTTCATGGACTCCAACTGCAATTCCCAGAAACACCTTCTGAACTTTGCAGTGTTTGTGTAAGCCTACAGCAGTGCACCAGAGCTTATTGACAGGTCTTTACATCTTTTTTGTAATAAATCTCCTCTTCTGTTATGGTGGTGGTGGTGGGGGAACTCAGGAGTGTCCATTCGGATGAGTTCTGCAAAGCTAATAATGAAAATAGCTTTCTGGTTCATTTGTATCTAAATTTTGAGTGTCTGATGTTTTGCATATGTCCCATGTGCCTGTCTTGCAGACTGGTGCCTTGACTAAGCACAGTAAGGAACTAAAAATCAGTGTTTTTGCTGTCCCCTGTGCATTTCGATGAGATGAATGTAGTTGGAAGACAGCAGTGTTTGTGCCTGTTGCAAGCTGCATTGGTGGAGCTGTTTTAAAAATGCTGTAATAGTCTGCTCAATGACGGGAAGACGCTTTTACTGGAGTTCCATGTCGGTGTGTGCGTTCATCATTTCCATGTTTTGACCACAGACATTCCAAGGAGGATTTAAGTAGTTCTTCTTGCAGCGAGAAGCCACATAACTGTTTACTTGAATGCTGACTTTTCTTAAACTGAAAGAGGGTAGATTTAGATATTAGGAAGAAATTCTTGGCTGTGAGGGTGGTGAGCCCCTGGCCCGGGTTGTCCAGAGAAGCTGTGGCTGCCCCATCCCTGGTGGGGTTCAAGGCCAGGTTGGCCGGGGCTTGGAGCAACCTGGGCTGGTGGGAGGTGTCCCTGCCCAGGGCAGGGGGGTGGAACTGCATGATTTTGAGGTCCCTTCCAACCCAAACCATTCTATGATTCTGGTATTCTTCAAGCAATTGAAACTCTCATCTTTTTGGCTGCAGTAGGACGAAGAGAGCAGGGCAACTGCCACCTCACCAGAGGGCAGAAGGTGGTAGATCAGGGTTAGGTGGAGTGAGGAAAAGAAACTGTTGGGTGTCCTGGGAAAGTGCTTTAACTGTGAAGCAATTGCATGTGAGGCAAGAGCGGTTGTGGGCATCGGCTTCAGATGCGTGTTCTGGGTGTGGGTCGTGAGCAAGATGCCGAAGAGTTCAGGACTTGTCTGTGATCTTAATGCTTACTTTCTGTCTAGCTCTAGGCAGCAAAGCTCAGGAAATAGATTGTGATTCTTGTCGTAAGGGTGTCCCCTGCATACTCAGGTTTTTCTGTCAATAGTATGTAATATGGGGTCCCATATTGAGTTCTGGGCCTGAGGAGAGCAGAGGCTTGTAGTTAGGCTCCTCGGCTATTAAGTCGCTTTCTTGATTTTTGCCTTTGCTAGGCACGTAAGGCAATATAATATCTCAGCAAACACGCAAAGTTCATCTTAAAAATGAAATACTGGGTTTTTTTTTTTTTTGTATCTGAACACTGAAACTCTTCAAACTTTTCTATGGCTTCCTTGCTAATTGTGGGTTTTCTTCAGTGTTTCTCATAAAATGTGGGCATTGGTGTGATGGCAACGTCGTTGTCTGACTTAATTTTTGTATTTAATGATGTAACAGTCACAGCACAAGTACTACTCGCTCTCTTTCCCTATATGTTGTTTGGGGAAACTTCCTCTGTGGCTCAAACCTTAACTTGAAATATCTTTATAGGAAACACTGCATACCTTAGATATCCAATACTTGCTGCTGTTTCTTTGAATTTTCATATCCCTCATTTTTAGAGATAGTCTCTTGTTAGGATATAGATCAATTGTATTCTCCGTTTCACCGATATTTTTTTTTTTTTTTGCTAGGTATACGTGGCTTGGGCTGCAACGGGGGTCGTTCTAGGTGTAGTGGCATCCCTGCATTGAGCTCTTTACTTTATGTATCTTGTGTTCGTTTGTCTTCCTGCGTTTCTCGAGATTGGCGTGTAATTCATAGGGGAAGCTGCCCAGTTTGAAATGAGGTATTAAAAGATCCTGTAACTGTTGTTCTAAGAGTAATCTTTTTGCCAAGTTATCATATTTTTTCAAGGAACACGGACAAGATAAATGTCTTGCAGAGCTAATCCCTCCCCCTCACTACCCCAAATACCCACTAGTTTGAGAAGGTTAATCAAAATGTCACATCTCTTTTTCAGCTGTCCATCAGTTGCAAAACAGCCCACTCATGCGGTGGCATCAGCCGCTCACCCACTTGGAGGATGACAGACTACTTGAGAAAAAATTATTTGACTTAGCCCCTGGTAGCTGTACCTGTTAGCTTGTGGGAAAAGCTTTCACTGCACCTACTATGACTAATCGTGGTTACAGAACTGGAGATAAAGGTCATTTTTTAATGTCTGTCTGGTGCTAGTCCTGAAATGTGTATGGCGAGCTCTGTTTATGTCTATTTGAGAGTATGATCTTCTCTGAGATTACTATCTTCTGTTAACAAACCAATTTGTTGTGGATAGATCAGCCAGTATTGTGATGGATATGCCTTTATAGAAAGATACTTTGTCCTTTGATGCTCCTCATTCTGTTTAGGTCTGTCAGGGATGATACAGCATGTTAATCTGCGAAACTGCACTGGGCGTCATCTTAACCCACTGCATGGCATTACTTACTCATACAAAAAAGAAAAAAAGTAACCGCATGTGGTGTGAAATGAAATTAAGATGAATCCGTTATTCATTCCTTATGTAACTGGTAAGTAAGAGGAAGGTATTTAACAGCTTGACACTGCTCCCGGTCTGGAAGACCGTGCTAGTCATCTGTCTCTAGTTGCAGCATTTCAGTGGTAATTTAAATATTAGAAAGGAATTGCTTTGATCAACTGTTTTCATAGGCATGGCATAATGAGTGTGGAGGACAGACAGCGATTTCTCGGCTAGACGGAGTTGCTGAACATACTTGCTTCATAGCTGCACGCTACATGATGTGGTGCAACATCTCACTACCCAGAGCTCTGCTTCTTTCCCTAAATGGACGTTTTTGGAGTCTGCCTTCCTGGTTAGGCTTCCTTTCCTCTGATAATAGAGTTTTGATTCTTTATCAGAAGGTGGTGGTTTTGTGTTCTCTGGAAAGCTTTTGTCAGAAAGTCTGAAGATGTTTTCAGGCGTGGTGTTCTCAGATGAAATGCAGATAACTTATCTTTAATGTGAGTTCACTCAGACACGTAATGAACATGGTAC
The DNA here is from genome assembly GCF_028500815.1 of Rissa tridactyla. NCBI lineage: Eukaryota > Metazoa > Chordata > Aves > Charadriiformes > Laridae > Rissa > Rissa tridactyla. The sequence continues at coordinate 83,980,158 of NC_071497.1, read as the reverse complement.
TCTCGGCTATGGGAATGTCAAACTTGCAAATTTTTATCCCCGTTGAAGTGCTCTATTTATGTTTCTGAAGGTACTGTGATATAGTGCAAGATAATATAGCAATCAGAAAACCTTTATTGGGTATAATAGCTTAACAAATGAAAGCAGTGTAGGAATTCCAAGTTATCATTTCAAGAATGTCATGTTAAAGTACAAACACCCACGTCCTCCGAGCCTGTGGGTCCACATGGTACTCTCTTTTTTGTTTTTAATTTGTTGGGGTTTTTTGTGGTTTGTTTTATTTTTGCATTCTGCCTCGTTAGTCTCTGAGGAGCTGCTGTTGTGAATGCTGTTGAATACTTGTCGCCCTCACTGGATGCAGGGGCGTCTAGAAGTCACTGATTTTGATGGCTTTTTTTTGAGGGGAGTAAATCTGTGTTGTGGTTCATTTTATCTCCCGTAAGATTGCTTCAGAGTTTGTGAGATACAAACTGCAGCTGCTGAAAGCTGTGGTGTTATGTCGAGAGCGGGGAACTTCTAGGGCAAGTTTCCCAGCAAAAGCTGTTAGCTCATGATTTCCATAGGCTGCTTTTGCACGCTCCCTGTCTTCAGTCTCTTTAGCGTAAGACTTGTGGCCAACTCCCTGCTGACTCTTGAGTGAGGCCGAGCTTTATTTCGTGCCTTTTATTTCTCTGTCCTGAACACCATCTCGTCGCTGCTTGACCTTGCCATTTAGAAGCTTACAAGTTTGCAAGCTGCTCCCCCCCGACTTTGAACAGGGCGTAAAGACTCCTTGATAGGATCTGCATCTGAACAGACCATATGGACAACAAGAAAAGAAATAAATATTTTACTTCTGCTTGGTTTCCATGGCATCCCGGAAAAATTGCTCTTGAACTTTGAGGTGCTATCCTTCTGGCATCTCCTAGCATCGAGAGAAAAATAAAGGTAACGCTGATTGTTGTTGGCTGCTTTATTTTGTCTGACAGCACTGGGCTGGCATGTCAGGATTTGGGAGAAGGGAGGAGGGTGAAGTGCTTTGAAGAGGCCTGCCTTATATCTGTATTTTTGCCTTTGTAGGCAGTTTGTTGCACATGTGACCGGGAAGAAGTGTGCCTTTAGAAAAGGCAACAGAAGCATATACTGTTCATCACGATGACTTGCTGGCCTGGCACGCTGCAAAACTGGAAGAAACTAGCTACTGGCCCTGAAATGAGCAATGGGCAGCTCAGATGTTAGGCTATAACAGAGTATCTTTTGTACCTCACGTTCCACTTGTGCGTCCCCTGTGGACATCCTTAAAGTTTAAGCTGAAGTAAATAGGAGTTGTTCAATGACTTTTTTTTTTTTTTCTTTTCCCACAGTGTTAGAGAGGTTAATTGTATCCTGTGCCTCCTGCTTTTCTGGCTATTTTGATGGGTTAATTTTTTAGCATACATCCATTTATAAGGAAGGTTACTTAAGTAATTTTCTTCAGTTCAGATGCTGCATTTAGTATTTGATGTAATGATTCTGCATGTGTTGTATAAAATTCTATGTAAACTTTATTCGTAAAAGGGTTCTGATTATGAGAAGTTGTGTAATGGTTCCTGGTTTATATTCCACTAAATACGTACATACATAAACATTTCTTTCTTGGATGCAGTGTGGCCTGAATATGGTGGGGGGGCAGGGAGGGAGGGAGAGAAGGTAGAGCTACTGTTTTGAGCAAGTAATCTTCCTGTGTTGCATATGCTTGAAGGAAAAAAAGAAAAAGAAAAAAAAGCTTTTGGATTCTGGGGGAGAGGGAAAACCAAGCTCTCTCTGCTGTGTATATAAGACCGATTGCTTAAAGAAAAGTAGATTTAAGGGGTTGGAGATACTTGTGGAAGAACTGTGAGAGCTGAGTGCCCCACTTGCCGGTTTTACTGTTCTTTTGTTGAGTTTGTAAGGAGAGATAAACCTGTGCTTTCAGTTCTGTAAGAGCTTTCTTTTCTGGAGCCCAGGGCTCCTTTTAGACATGACTTAATATCTTTTTCTTAGACTTAACAGGTTCCGTTTCTCCTTTGAAGCATGGGAGAATCTGTTAGCAAACTAACTGCCCACCTGTACTTAATACTGTGCGAATATCCATTTATTCTGGTTGCTGATACTGCCCTTTAACAGGACTTTCCTAGGGGTCTGCTTTTCTACCCAAACGGTCTCCATGGAAGCCTCCTCCTAAGGATGAGTGCCACTGCGATCTGTGTAAATTGTTCTTTAAGAATTCACTCTTGTGCTTCGTATTTGGCATTGGTCAAGGTATTAGCTCATCCCTCTAGCAGGTGCCTAGGAGAAAAATCATTATTTCGTACTGAATTACTGAATCTTTACACTTCCTGATGCAAGAAAATGAGATCGGGACCTCTGTGTTGCTTCACATCACTCACAAGCAGGAATGAACTGCTGTAGCTTTGAGTCGTGCCATTTGATGAATGTGGATGCCTGGTTATATACATTTAAGCGAGTAGATGACATCTTGTCACCGTAATACGGGATGATGGAGGTGCAAGTAAAAAGATTGGTCAATTCTGCAGGGATGCAAAATGATGTAAGATTCAAAGAGGAGTAGGGTAGATAACTCATGAGAGTAACTTAACATTTGCATTGTTATTGCAGATCTCTCTAAAGTTTTCGAAGTGAGCAGAGGGCAAATAACCTTTTCCCTGCCACCCCCAGCATGGGGAAAAGAAACCACAAGCAGCGTTCATTTCAGTAGTTGAGACAACGAAGGCTGGCCAAACTACATTTTACAGTAAGCTTTTGTTCAGACAGCTGGCTATGCAGCTAGTTTGCAAAGACAGGCAATATAATTAGCATTGCTACTGCCTGGTACATAGACATTTTGGGCTGTAATAGGGAGAAATGCTAATTGCCTGTATATAGAAAGGACTGTCAGGTCAGAGCATAAAAGCAGCTGCACAGATTTTCATTTGAGACCCAGAATTGAGGAAATCACGACCAGGTAGACTTGGTAGCAACTGTTGTCTGTGCTGAATACCGTACTGTATGTAAGCCAATGAACTCTCTTAATTGCTGATTTTGATCCATCTATATTATCCCTACGCCTTTCAAATCAGTCTTTCCTGTGACTGTTGTCTTTGAGACCCTCTCTGAGCTAGTTCCAAAGATTTGGTAGATCTCCATCCCAGCTTTATGGCTTCTTGAACCCCAGTTGCATCAGGAAGAAGATAACTGGTATGAGAGGAAGGATTCTACTCTTTCATCCATCAGTTGATCCTTTTCTCAAAGCCACTATCAGTGGAGTGTAAGGGGCAGTGTCTTCATACGAGTGCAAGTTCAATCCAGCTACACCAGTGATGAACCAGAGCCTAAGTCGATGTAGCGGTGTTCCTGCCTTAGTTTCCTGCTCGGTATGTTGCTGCATAAAGTGTAGGATCTGAGAGCTTGCATAGCAAGATCTTAAAAATCAAAACAAAAAAAAAAATGCCCAAAAAGTTAATATGCAAGGTACAGATCTTCAGTCTCTATAGACTGTAACCTGTTTTCTCAGGCAGATTTTTACGAAAGCAGCCATGAGCAAAGTTAAAGCAATGGCGTTTGTCCGTTTGTTATGAGAAAATGAGATTCCATAAATCTAGTGACCACTTCTTACTGCTGTAACTCCATTTTGGATAGCCTGGTGTAGCTCTTCAAGCAAATTCTGCACCCTTTTCTGCCCCCTTGACAAAATATCTGTTGAGGTAGTAAGTCCTGTCAATTTTGGGCTCGTATAAAGCTGTGTGCCTGTGCTAAGTGACTTCTCTGGTTCTGATCTTTTCTCTTATTCCATTTTTCTTATTTAGTCTTTGAGTGAAAACGTGCTTGAGTGAAAGGCTTGTGATTATAAGATGCAGGAGCAAAACAAATGGAGAAGATTGCCTTGAACATGGACTTGCAAACTTGTTAGTGACTGGGGATTCTGAAAGATGTGAAAGATTCAAGAAAAAGGTCGGGGGTTCGGTGTAATACTTCACAAAGAAGCAAGTTTAAGTGGCCAAGGCCATTCTGTAATGATTCCTGTATAATATGGGCTTTGACTAGTGAGATGCAATTTGCATTTCAGGTTTCATTTGCCATCTTTCTAGTGCTACCACTTCAGGTAAAGAGGAGGCTGTCAGCTGAACTCTGTGCCCTTTTAGAGCTGTTCTACTTCTTTGCAAGACTTTGAAGAAGAAAGTGGAATTGTAGTTATGTATGAATTGTGACAGTATTTAACAGCTTCTGTATAGAGTTTCTGGTACTTTGTATGTAAATATTTTTGAAGTGGTTCTGCCTACTTTCGTCTGATGTCGTACTTTGTTGCAAGCACTTCATTTAGTACAAAAAGTACCTCGAGCGTGCAGCATTGCCAACACAGTAAATAGTGTTAGTGGTAGGAAAGTTGCTTTGTTCATTCTGTCTCTCTAAAAGTTGGTAATAAATTCATAGTAGCAGCAACCTGCAATATACAGACACCAGCCTAAGCATGCGTGTAACAGTTCTGGTGCATATAGGGTACTGCTTAAAACTCTGCTACCCTCAGGTTCTTTCAGCTATAGCCTCAAATAAAACAGCATCTCTATAAAGCAGAGTATTATTGATGAGACCTACCACCTTTATTCCTAGTTGTATCTTCTGTTTTGCAAATGCACTTGGGGGAAAAAATAGAGAGACATCCTGGAGTGTGTGCAGTGCCATGTGTAGGTAGCAGCTTGTTTGATGCTGTGGTCATGACTGCTTGGACAGTAATTGCACACGCTTGCGTGGATCTGTAAATCTGTGCTTCGTATTTGGCATTTTTGCTTTTAACTGTACATCTGGCTTTTAACTGGGCTGAGAAACTGAACCTAATTAAGCGGCCTGGGTTGAGTACCAACCTGAGGTGGCGTTATTAGTTGGCATCTGGATATCAGTGAGGGGGCTGCGGGTTGTTCTGTGTAGCTGCATCTCCAACTACTGAAGTTTCTAGTTCAGAATTACTGCCACCACAAGCCAGTATGTGAATGGCTTTCTGTGCTCACTAAGAAGAGACCTTACTGGTTGGCAATGATCATCTTCTCCTGTTCAGCCTTATCTTGTTCCTTTTTTCACCTAGATGGGTCAACATCCTTTGCTGCCTAGCCATATTGCAAAGTGAAGAATCTGGTTTTGGGCAGTGTGTTCTAGTTGAGATGATGTCCATCTATATTTTTTGGACTCTTGAATGTCGCTATAGTGTTTTACTTTAGACTGTTTCATCCCAGGCAATTTATATCTGGTTATTACGGATTTTGATACAGACTTCGATTCCTTCAATAGGGATATAATATATTAAAGCAAGCCATCATATTGCTTATGTGCATGGCACAAATCACGTCCATGTTCACCCTTCATGGCAGATCAATAATTCATCTGGATTTGAACTGGGACTTGATAGTCCACTTTTGTAGTAGACTTGCAGGTACTATTGTTCCACTAAGATAGTTTGCACTGTTGATGCTGATTGGGAACATCATCTGTGATATGGAGACTGGGCAATACAAATACTTTTTGATTATCTTTGATGCTTCGGTTTTTCCTGCGTCCACATTTTTCTTGTCTGTGTCAGTATTTTCTGTCTTGCTAAAGCAAGGCAGTTTTGGCACTTTGTCTCAAAATTGCGAAGCATTGCTACAGCTCTTTGCTGTTTAGGTAATTTCTTGCCCAGAGTAGGGTTTTTTTGGAACTCAGATTTTCCTGTTAAAGGAAATGATGAAATGGAAGAAGTGAAGGCATACTGTGTGCTGTTGCATGCTGATAGCCACATTAAAGATTCTTCTTGCCAGAATTGTACAATATCATCTGAGATGCTGTTCCTTATAAGCAGATGAAAAGACAGGTTCAAATGCCAACTCTTGCAACCCTTTGCACTTGGGGAGAGGCACCGACGGAGGTAGCTTTAATTCCATCCAGTAGTAACTTGTCTCCCCCTTTTTTCACCACATCAGTCCTCTGGCCAGTCCTGAGATAAGAATTGCGAGACTGAGTTGTCGCAGGTTTTGTGTGTAGCAGCTTAACCAGATGTCTGCAAGACTTTGACTTTTCCCTAAAAAATCCGTGGGTCTCAGATTAGTTGTTATTCCTTGCAAGTATCCTCTGAGCGTTTCTCCTTTCTCTAGGAAATGGTTTTCTTTTGTTAGAACTTCAGAACACCTGGGAATCTGAGCCCGTGTGATGCTTTATGTCCCTAAAGTCCCTTATAACAAATTCACTTATTTTGTGGGGTCTGCAAAAGCAGCAAAGCAGTACGCAAGCAAGCTTGCCCTGGGAGTACTAGAGGCCACGGAACATGGTGATTTGCTAATCTAAGCTAGCGTTGAAAAGATAAAAATATTAGCTTTTGTGTAGTTGACCTCGTTTCTGTCAACAGACAAATTGTTTTGAGAACAGCAGTGAAAATGCTCCTTGGAATGAAAGTGTCTGGTCTGGTGGGAGGAAGTATATTAGCTTTAAGCTTGTATTCTGGAGTGTATTTAAGTGCTGTCTACACAGGAAAGATTGAAGTACAGCTTGGATGCAGGAGCCAAATTATATTTGGGAAACAGTGATGGCTTACCAGCGCCGCAGTGTACAGCGAGTTCAAAACCAAAACCCCCTGTTTGGTAAAACATGAAGCTTCAAGCGTGCTTCTGGACTTCAGTTTGAGGGCAGTCTGCTTTCTAAAGGTGAAATGGTGATATGTCTTGGCTGCCTCCCTCCTAATAAATTAAACGTGCCTGGGAATGTTCCCAGGCACCGCGGCCAACTGGCTCAGGACTGCATTGTCCATACTCTTAAACTCTTAGCTACCAGGGCAGGGTGGCTACATCTGAGCTGCCCAGTACGAGTGGTCCCCGTGGTGTGACGACTCACAAACCTGGGAATTGTGTGGGAGATCGCTAACTGGCACGGCCCAGTGCTGGGGAATGTCCTAGCCGCTTTCTAGCGTACATGATCGTGTTCCAGGGCCTGGGAATGTTTCCAGACAAGACTTAATTTATGAGTACAGATGTTAGTTCTTGACTCTTGCAAATTCTTTATGGACTAAGGCATAGAAGGTCTCTTCACATCACAAGGGGTTTAGGATGCTTTGGAAAGGTAGGTTTAGGAGAGAATGCCTCCTATTTATTTTGGGGTAATAATTCTGTACTGCTAAAAAGTCTGTGCCTCCTCTCTCCCTTTTAGATGGTTTTACTGGTTGTTTAACTATCTTTTAGAACGCGGACACCTTCTTTCCAGCCACTACCACTGGTAGAGTAGACGTGTCTGCCCTCCGTCAGGCTTTCGCTTGTGTATGAATGAACATACTGTGGCCTTTCATGGAAGCGCTGTGTATGAATTATGCTCTTTATGGTTGTGAGGAGTTTCATTCTGATTTGGTGTGCGTGTGTGTGAATATTAAGAGCCGTAGTTTTTCTGTCTGGGTGAAGTGGCGGGGGGCCGGTCTTGCATCTTCTAGGCAGCGGGTCTTTTATGTGAGCAGGAGAGTGGGGAGACCGTTTTATTTCCTCAGATGTTTCTTCTCGTGAACAATAAAAGCTGTGTTGGGCTGACTTTATTGATCGTACAGGATGACTTCCTGCAGGCTCTTCAGTGCTTGATTGTGGATTATTGGAATTGGAGTATAGTCCTAGTGTAGATGAGCCAGTAAAATGTGGATATTAATCGTAACTCTAAGCAGACATCCATCCTGGAAGACAGCATATCATGTAAGCCGCTGAATATTGAAGCGCTTCTGCTCTAACTGAGGACTTTTTCTGTACCCCCTGGCCTGCCCTCCCTCCATGGTGTTTCATTGCAAACTGTGGCTCAGTCATACAGTCGCTTCAGGATGCTGTTTGTCTTTCTGTAGGTTATGGAATATGCTATCAGCTTTGGTAGTTTGAATATTTATAGAGAGAAGAGGTTAGCAATATAAAAGACCGTTCCTGTTCATTGGGCTTTGTCAAGGGCTATGAAATTTTACTTTTGCATGTGTTGTCTTAAAAGTCTTGTGAAGCAAATGCGTGGCGTGTCATGCTTACACCAGTGACGCGCCCCGCAATTTTGGGAACGTGTAATCTGTGTGACAGCATCGGCTTTGGAGCGCTGCTTTGTATGAAGGATCCATTGCTCAAAGGTAGTAAGCTGTCAGAGCTGACTCTGTCAATTAATATGCAGCAGGCTTTGTGTCTGTTGATTGTTCTTCTAATTTAATGTGCGTGATGATCTGTCTTACCAGCAGTAGTGGCGCATATTTAAGGACACAGTGCAGTGCAGGGAAGCTCCCTGGTGTCCCGCAGGCTGCCTGTGTGTCTTCAGGGCAGCTATTTCAGTCCTCACACAGCTTCTTGCAGCCCACCATCCAGAAGGCATCTTAGGAATATGAAAAAGAGAAGTTGCAGGCTCTACTGATGCAGTGATGGTCAGTATCCCTCTTTTGCCCACTCTGTTTCTGCGATGCTGCCTGTGTCCGAGACGGATGTAACTGGATGGACGGATGTTCAGGACAGTTGGCTTTTTTTGAAGAGCTGGGTATGTCAGAGGAGGGACCTTCACGTGTGGCTCCGCTGCTCCCTCCTAGACAAAAAGACATCTAGTACAAAGTTTTACTTGTGTCCATAATCAGTAAAATGTCAAAGGCTGTACTTTATTTAACGTTTTCGTTCGTGATAAATGCAGGCTGCTGCCAAAAATTGCGCTCTCCGTCCTCCTTTGTGTAGTGCTTGGGTGGCTCCACAGTGAATAGAAGAACTGATCTGGCTGAAAAGTAACTCTGAAAACATTAATTTTCATCCACGTGTTCTATGGTCAGATGGCCAGTTCATTGATTGGGGCTGTTGCTCAATCGCATGGACTTTTCAACCTCCCTGGGATGGCGTTAGAAATGAGGCATGTGGGACAGGCAAGAAGGGGACGAGGACTTTTCCTTCCTATTGCCAGTAGCCCACACTTACGTTTTCTTAAAATCACCGTGCAATTTAGGTGGTTGTCAGGCCTGAAAGTGGTTTTAAGTACGGTGCTGTGCTGTCTCCTCTCTTGTTTCATAACACTAATGACTTGTCTCTGTGTAGGGGCGAGAAATTAAAAATACCTGCCTCACTTTCCTTCCCTTGAACGCTTAAGCCAAACTTGTGAGTGTATCGGCTAAGTTTGGGAGCGTAAATTTATATAGCAAAGCCTATATTTAAAACCAGGAGTCTGGTGAGCTTGGATTCTTTTCTTTTTGTTACAACTGTTCAGAGGCTATTAACTTTAAAGGGGATATAGCAGCCAGTCAATCTTCAGGCTTCGTAATTAGGGGGTGGAGTTGTAAGTTGCTCACCAGCCACATTATCTTGATTTCTGAGGTGTGATGTCTGGTTGTGTGTTTCTTATGTAAAATAAACTGTCTTCAGTGGTGACCGAGCAAGTCTGCGATAGAGCTTGATTTATGCTTCTGAAAACGTGCTGCTCTTTTCTTGCTTTACTTAAATCTGCCGCTGCTTTTAGTTCGTGTCTACCACCGGACGGTCTTTTTTTCTTTACTGTTGCGCTCTTGTCATTGACCCAGTTTGGTAAAGAATTAGTTCTCTTTCCTTTCCTCCTGCTTCATTTAGCAATTAAAGTTTTGTTGTTCTATAGTTAAGTCTTAAAATACAATACTGTAAAACTGCATTTAACGTTCTGTGTTTTGTATATGGTGGAAAAGAGTATGTAGCGCTCTATTCAAGGAGAGTACAGAGAACAGTGAGAAGTGTCAGCTACAATGTGCTTTTTTTCGGAGTCTGAATTTTACCGGTTTGGGAAAAGCAGCAAATTAGTACGTGCGTGGAAAAGGAGATTAATGCTAAAGTGGTGGTACCTGAAAGTTAGATTGTGATGTTCGGTTTTAGATACACATGGGCTTTGTTTGAAGTCATAGGGAAGCTCATGTTTACAAGCAAACAAAAACAAAAAACCCAACCCAGAAACTACCCTGGAAAACTGAATTTTGTTAAGAGCTAGGCTGAGGAAGTTTTGCCTGTTTTAAGGAACATTGCAACTGTATTGACTACTTAAAACCAGAGAACTTGTTCACCTTTTAAGAACATTATCATTTACCTTGAATCACGTGTTCCATTTTGATAGCCTCCTTCATATAGAAAATATAGCATGAGATGTCAGTTTAAGTGCAAGTCTAACGGTGCTCTATCTTCTATGTGAAAGGAAGTATTCTGTACATTTTTCCATGTTTGACATCATGGTGTTTTGAATAACCATGTTCCATATTCATATCAATTTTTTGTTTTTGTTTTCAATTTATGCACAGCACTTGCTCTGAAATTTGGGGACTGAGTACACCAAACACGATAGATCAGTGGGATACAACAGGCCTTTACAGCTTCTCTGAACAAACCAGGTGAATATTCTGCCCTCTCTCGCATCATAGAAGTCTTGTGGGAGGGATTGGCTTTGGAGGGTCTGTAATGGGATGCTTTAGCTGTGAAATAGACTAAAATGCTTCCTAGGCCTCTCATGGTACAGCATTTTAAAAATATTTGCTTGCCAGTGTAGAAATCCGAGTGTTCTCAGCTGATGTTTTGACCAATGAAACTCTAATTCTGGAATATTCCTTTTTCACGCCAGTGCCACTGAAAGAATGGGAAGACTTGTTAAAAGCAAGCTCTAATGTGATCTGGTATTTATATTAACAAAGTTGGGATACTTAATTCTTTAGACCTAATCTTACAAAGTGTTTAACCTGCTTTGTATGCCACAAGCTTTCAGTTAAATCTTGCTAATTGGCTCGGGTAGGAGCTACTAAAGAATTGTTTGTAAATTCTTCAGTAGTTAACGGTGGGCAAATTCTAAACCAGGGTCTTTATTTTTTTTTTCATGTCACATTACTTGATTTGTGTATTGAGGTTTGTCTCCCATCCCATAACAATCACAAACATCTGCATTTGTGTAAGCATATGCAGTCTGTCTTAAAACTAGCAAAACGTTTTCAGCTGGTAGCGAGGCAGATGAAGGCGAGAAGATAAACTGTGCAGCCCTTACAAGATGTGCATTCATGCTTTTTTGCATTACAGTTATACTGCCATGTGGATCACTTGGGCAGCTGACTGCTTATAGGCTTATTTGCAGTCCTGTGGGAATTCTTATGCTTAAAGCCATAAAGCATCCATGCCACAGCAAAGCCTTGAGGTTTAGCAGCGGAAGGGACTATTAAGTGTGTGATTATTTTTTTTTCTCTTTATTTTTTTTTAACAACTGTCTTCTGCATTTAAAAAAAAAAGTGTATGAAGCAATCATCCTAAATACTTGGTTGGAGGTAAAGTGGCTTTTAATGAACTCTAAATTCACTGGCAATAATTTGAGCAGCTCAAAACTAAGTTAAGACACTGCTTGATACCATCCTTTTTATCACATTTGAAGCCTTTTAACAAGAGTATAAATGTCACTAACAGTGTCAGTCCACTGAATTCTGAGAATAAATACTCATCCCATGTGTGTACACTGTTGCTTGAGTGATTACGAGACAGTATTCAGTCTGTAAATACTTCTCAACGTCTTTCCCGTATAGATCTCTCGATGGCCGTCTACAGGTATCTCATCGTAAAGGATTACCGCATGTTATTTACTGTCGTTTGTGGCGCTGGCCAGATCTTCACAGTCACCATGAACTTAAAGCAATTGAAAACTGTGAATATGCTTTTAATCTTAAAAAGGATGAAGTATGTGTAAACCCTTACCACTACCAGAGAGTGGAGACACCAGGTAGGAAGACTGCTTCTGACTTTCTCTAGCAGCGTCTGTACGTACTTGTTCAGCATAATGTTTTAAGTGGAAAAATAAAAGAAAGATGATGCTTTGTCTTGCCAGGAGCACAAGATTTCTTAGAGATACAGCTTTTGAGAATAGCATCCCCTGGAAGTTTTTAATAATAAAGATACTGAAAAATCTTTACAAACGCGTTAAATACCCCCGATGAACACTTCCAGTACCGCTAGCAGTTTCCAGCTGGCTAAGTACGGTCCGGACTGAAAAGGAGAATAGGGATGATTTAACTTTGCTAATACGGAATAGTTTTACTCAAAAGATACCTCAGGAATCTGATTCCTCTAGTAACTAGTAGTACGATTGAATTGCAGTATTACCAGTAGTGAAGAGTCAGAAAACTTCAAAACACATTAAGAAATTGTTAGATGGTTTTGAGGCTCTTACTGATGCTTTGAATTTTGCTCTTCCAGTCTTGCCTCCTGTACTAGTGCCGCGGCACACCGAGATTCTAACGGAGCTTCCGCCTCTCGATGACTATACCCATTCCATTCCTGAAAACACTAACTTTCCAGCTGGAATTGAACCACAGAGCAATTACATACCAGGTATTTCCTTAACTCCCTCTGTAAACACTTAACGTTGTGCCACTGGAACAAAGATGGGAATTTCGTCCTGCTGAGGGATCGAATTAATTGAAAGATGCACCAATGAATTAAATCTAGTTGGTGTTGTGTATTAATTCCAGTGGAAATACCTGAACGCTGTTGTTTGCAGAACGCGGTCCTGTGTGAAACCACATTGCTGTGGTTTCACAGTAGCTTACTTGATTTTAATAACTTATTTAAGACTCATAATGCTAATGAGTACAAAGTAGACCTTTGCCTTATGCTTTGACTGTTTTACCGACACACAGATGTTGCCAAATGCTGTTTATTGGAGATCGAGTAGTAAACTGCGTCTCAGTCTCACCATGTGTAGTATGTGGAGAAAATTTTAAGTTGCGAAACAGTGACTTGAAAAGTATCTTGATTTGTAGTTTATAATTGATCAGGGTCTGCTTTGTGTATTTGTTAACTATTGTGTGCACACAGTTTTGCCTTTCTAGTGTGAAAGAAGAACCTAACGATACGGAGCGCTTCAAGAATTCCTCCTCCCCCTCTTTGCCTCTTCCCCACCCCAAAACAAATACCAAGACTAATCTGCTAGAGTGCACCCGAAAGCCGGTACCCTTATTGAAACATAAAATCGGTGACCTTTGTTTCCTGCCCCAGCTTCCTGTTTCCTGTCTCTTCAGGAAGTTGCCTGGAGTGTAAAACCAAGCAAAACTGAAGTTTTCTCATAAATGTTTAACGCGGCTATGTTACGAACAGGCTGAAAATTCAGAGCTGGGTTCTCCTGAAGAACAAGCTGCCTTGAAACTCAAATGTGTGCAACGTACAAATTGTATCTGCGTGCCTTAAACAGGATGTTACTTGTGTTTTCTTCAAATATATTTTAAGAACTGAAATGGCACCAAAAAAATTTCAGTGAATTCGATCTCATCTGTTTAATTTGTGCCACTTTTGTTGCCACCTAGGGACAACAGATCTTTAAAGAGCAATTTTAAGGTGCTAGAAGTTGGTGTTGCTTTCTTAACTTAATGTATACTTTTTTTGACTCAATCTGAGGGCTTTTGATAGCATTTGCAAAGAACTTGCTGGAAAAGCCACAATTTGAAAATCCAGTGCTAGGGAAAGGAGCTAAAGCGACTCTAGGTACTTATTTGCAGGAAGTCTTGTTCAAGGTGATTGTGGGTATTCACGTGATACTCAAATGTTTATACAGCTCACCAAACCTTGCCTCCTTGTCACTGCCACCCTTCTGTTGTCTTCATATCATGGCGTCTTACTTCACTTGACTTTGCCAACTTTATCTGGAATACTTAGCAAGGTCATAAGTCTTGTCTGTCTTGAGAACCTGCTTCAGAGAACAGTTTTGTTTAGCGGTAAACCAGACTAATAACCATGGTGGTTTTGCATCGCAGTGGTGTCTTGGTACTTGGTCTACAGAGAGCTTGGCTTCACCTACGGCTGGGAATCATAAAATCATAGAATTGTCTAGGTTGGAAGAGACCTTTCAGATCATTGAGTCCAACCATCAACCTGACACTGACAAAAACCATGTCCCTCAGCACCACGTCTGCCCGGCTTTTAAATACCTCCAAGGATGGTGACTTCACCACTGCCCTGGGCAGCCTCTTCCAATACTTGATAACGCTTTCAGTGAAGAAATTTTTCCTAATATCTAGTCTAAACTTCCCCTGGTGCAACTTGAGGCCCTTTCCTCTTGTCCTATCGCCTGTTCCTTGGGAGCAGAGACCAACCCCCCCTGGCTACCCCTTCCTTTCAGGGAGCTGCAGAGAGCGAGAAGGTCTCCCCTCAGCCTCCTTTTCTCCAGGCTGAACACCCCCAGCTCCCTCAGCCGCTCCTCACCAGACTTGTGCTCCAGACCCCTCACCAGCTCCGTTGCCCTTCTCTGGACACACTCCAGCACCTCAAGGTCTTTTTTTGTGGTGAGGGGCCCAAAACTGGACACAGCACTTGAGGGAAGAAGGTGATCATGAAGGTGCAGGTTGGCCTTTGGGGCTGTATCTTCCCTTTCAGGTTACGGATGCCCTGAGCTGCGTTGTCCAAACTTCTGGCCGCGTTCAAGCTCTGTTAAGAATTTTTAGTGCCACACTTGAGTATTTATTTCCAGCTGTGGTGGTGCTCAACCTCTGACCCTAAATCAGTATTAATAGTACTAGGTGGAGGAAATCTTCTCTCTTCAGAGACTAGATATGGAAAGTAATCTCTGCCAAAGAGCCCAGATTAGCAACTGGAAACAGGTGGTGTGTGTCGGATTTGAAGTGGTTACTGACCTTTTACCGTGGCTGTGGGTTTAGCTATAACAAATGATATTGGAGATGGGTGGAGTCCACTTTATGACAATGAATTCTATAAAAATGTTCAAAACAAGTATGACTTTTGTCGTCTTTACTTTGCTACTAAAGATTTCCCTGAACCTTGCTGTTAAATTCTCTCTTGAATTTTGTCCCGTCTATGTTTAACACACTAATTTTACAGAATGAACCAAAGATATAATTCTTTTTGGTTCATTTTTATTTAATCAGCTGACTCCAGTTTCCTCTCGCTGACGTCCTTCTGATCTTAGTATTTCGCTGTAAATCTCAGATGTGATATTGGATATAATTTGACTTTAATTCTTAAGCAAAAGGCTTTATCTTTAAATTTCTGCTGTTTGGTAATAATGTAATTAAATAAGTTTAATCTCTCAGATGTCTCGGAGACAATTCTAAGGCGATTGTAGAGATAGTTAGCTTCAAACACTTTCACTAAACAAATCCAGGTTTTGCCTTTAATATATAGGAAAAGACACTTGCCCAGTTCAAAGAAAAATTATTTCCTGAAAGGCAGTTGGTTAACTCATTATCTGGATTACAAAGTACGTTTTGAATGGAGGAAAGGAACAACCCTACTCTCCTGGGTTTTGAAGATATTTCTGTGGAATTAGACACAGTTTCTATTATCGGAATGCTTCAAACTTGTTACTTTGAGATGACTTCGGTCTGTGAAACTCCATCTTTAAAGAAAGCGAGTTACAAGAATAGCCGATTGTTTTAACAGGGCTTGGAGGTAATAATTATAATAGAGCTTGTGCAGTATAACTCGTTAGATAATATAGTTGTTGCATTAATGAGTAAAATCAACTGTTGGGTATTGGATTTGGGGACTGAACTGAAAAATAACCTTTAAATCTAGCAACTTCTGTAAGGCGTGGGAGGGCATCTGATCTGATGGTTATGCTACATAAAGACAGCTCACTTTTTTTTTAATCACCAGATGGTTTTTTTTATTTGTAATTCTACTAAACGTGAAAGCTGTTGATCACAATTGCAAAATTGTTACTCATTGTAGTGAAAGTATCTTGTATAAAATGGAACAAACAAGGATTATCTGTTAAATATGCAACGTATTTGAGCAATTGACCGCCGTACAAGAGATGATACGTTTTCACATAGACAATAAGGCAGGTAATGCCTTTGAAGTCCTACTGGAAGGAAAAAGGGACAGCAAAATGAAATTCCAATGCAGTATTGAGGTATCATTTGGAGCTTGTGAAGACTTGAGGACAAAAACCCCAAAATGCTAAATCTTATAAATTTCCCTAGTCATTGAATCCATTGAGGTGGATTTTTTTAATATTTTTTTTTGACAGAAACACCACCTCCGGGATATATTAGCGAAGATGGAGAAACGAGTGACCAGCAGTTGAACCAAAGCATGGATACAGGTAACGCTTATTTTTTTTTTTTTCCACTACTTTCAAGGACTTGGGATGACTAGTCATGATCCCTCTGCGTAGTGGCATCAATTCAGCCTGAACGACGATGGCAGGAACGCTCTGTACAACCTGGAGTTTTCTATTTAACATATCACGTGCAGTCTCTTGTGAAGAAAATAATTTTTTGCTAGAGGAATGCTTTTAAAACATTACAATAAGTACATTTCATTTGTTTTGTAACAAAAGCATACAGGTCTAATTAAGCCTTCATCAGAAAGCCTTAAAATACATCTTAATAGTTGGCTGGTTTCAACTTACCCCTAACTTTACCTTCTGGAAACAGGTTCATTAAAGCAAAATGTCTGTTGGCCTAAACAAGTTATAGAAACGCTGCTTTTTTTGAGAACCTGTCTCTTAACTCCGACAGCCTTATCACTTCTGCCACGTTTCAAATTAATTCTTGTATGGAAGGCTCTATTGAAAGAGTAGAAGAAACATTAAGCGTTTGTGCCTTCGTAGGAAAGGGTTTCTAGATAATCTGGTTGGCCTTAGGCTTGGACAAAGCACAGTGATTGCGCTGGATAAGAGCCTCCTGCTACGTGCTGGTGGACTTGAGTGTGTTTGGTTGGCTAACGATAGCAACCTTTTGCAGTTAAGTGGAATCGACTGCACTAGTTTCTGGAAGAACTGCAATATTTTTCTGCTGTGTGACAATAGGTACCTTTAATTAAAAAAGCCCGACATCGGTAGTCATTGTAGGAACGTTTCTGTGTAAAGCCTCTCTGTATTTTGGCCCTACCAGCGCACAAATTGTGTTGGAGAGGTCATGGTTTTCTCAGTTTTTGCCTTCCTCCTTCCGGGAAAGAATAATTTCCTCAAATGAGGAAATCCAGCTTGTTCTTTTCTAGAGATAAACCCTCTCCTTTGAGAATAGAGGGGTAATATCTTGATTATCTCATCCGCTTTTTCCTAGATTTTTTTTTCCACTGAATCTGAGAAGAAGTCACGTTCTCACTGGAGAAATGCGTAAATAAAGTTATGTTCGCAGAGCGTGCATGAAGTGAGAGCTCTGCCAAACGCAACGCTAAGATGTTAATCGAGTCTTTACGAGGAGGGGTAGGCTCCCAGGAGTCCGGAAAATTAAATGTAATCTTAATTCAGAATAAGCATGTGACATGCTGGAAAACCGGTTGTAGGATTTCTGAGCTTTCTTATTCCAAAGGATTTTAATGTAAAACTGTGTCTAGGTAATAGATACATCTGAAATGACAAGAATCGTTTGCAATGAAACAATCTGTGTTGCTTCCACAGGATCTCCAGCAGAGCTGTCTCCTAGTACTCTCTCCCCGGTTAATCATAGCCTGGGTAAGCTGGAAATACTTTTAATTGTTGCTCCGTGTGTGATGACTCTTCTTTATATATATATATATATATAATCACATTAAAAATGATGATGTAATTTAAGAAAATAAGAGCCGGTATTAGGAGGAGACTGTTGGGTTGGCTTCCTGATGATAAACATAATAGGGCTGGG
The DNA here is from genome assembly GCF_028500815.1 of Rissa tridactyla. Classification (NCBI taxonomy): domain Eukaryota; kingdom Metazoa; phylum Chordata; class Aves; order Charadriiformes; family Laridae; genus Rissa; species Rissa tridactyla. The sequence goes on along the minus strand of NC_071497.1, from coordinate 83,962,601 downwards.
TTAATAACTTGTTAATGACTACTCTGTTTCTGTATACTGTTGAGCTTCTAGCAAAGAGAAGGAACAATATGGCGGTGTGTGCAAGAATAGCATTTATAAAATAAATAGTTTAAAGGACGTTAGCGTATCCGTAGTGCTGCCCAGACTGGCTGTCTCCCGTGTGTGTGTGCGTGTGTGTTCTGCCGCTCTTCTCATGGACTCTGTCGCCTGTGACCGCAATTGTTGTTGCCGCATGAGTTGCCCACCTGCTTTGACGAGGTGCCGTCACTGTGTGTCTGTGTAAACGCCTCGGGAAGATCAGATTCCCTTGGGTTGGTTTGAGGCATGGTGACAGGATGTGACAGGAAAATGCTGTTCGGAACGCTGAGTAAGTAATTAGGGTAGGTAAAAAGGGGAAGCGGCGCAGGAAAAGCTGAAGATGCACAGGAAAGATCCTGAGCTCTAGTAGGGGAGAGTAAAAGGAGCTTAGAACTGCTTTTAGATGAAGAGACAGTAAAAGCTATAGTGTAATACAAGGGAACATCGTTTTCCTATTCTTTTTCTTTTGTGTGGTTCAGTGTTTGATAGTTTAATCTTTTCTTTAACGTTGCCAAAACGTCGGCAAGTTATAGAAAGGCAACAGAAATGTCTCAGCGTCTGGTACTCGCAGCAGCGTTACCTTAATCGTTTTACCGAGCGAAATGCAAGTACCAAACTACATGAGCTGTGGTCAGATTAGATCACCCCTTCTTCCACTCCTCCTTCCCTTGCGTGGAATATTGAATTCCATTCTGTTTACTGGGGTAGGTAAAAATGACAGTAAGCAAAATAAAATTTGAGTAGTTTGAGGAGACTACCGCTGTCGTTTCTGGAAGAGACGAATAGCAGGGCAGATAGATTTCTTTTCAGCCAAATTCTATCTTAAGCTTATTTTTTGACTTTTTTTTTTTTTTAGACTTGCAACCAGTTACTTACTCGGAGCCTGCGTTTTGGTGTTCAATAGCGTATTATGAATTGAATCAAAGAGTGGGAGAAACCTTCCATGCATCACAGCCTTCCCTGACCGTAGATGGCTTCACAGATCCATCAAATTCAGAACGATTTTGTCTAGGTCTGCTTTCCAATGTAAACAGAAATGCTACAGTGGAAATGACAAGGCGACACATAGGTAAAAATCTCCGATTTCTTTTTTTTTTTAAACTATTTAATTTCATTTTAGTCATTAAATTCTCTGGAATGATCCGGGTAGGCTGGGCAGATCTGTGTTGGGATCCTTCCATCCTTGTGCAGCCAGCCGTTGAACTTGTTATATTCAGAGTTGCTTACGACTGAAATTTAAGCTTTAATTACAGAATATTAATGTGTTGCTTAGTTTACCCTAATTTATAAAATGCAGAATGGACATTGGTAGTACTTCTTGAATTCTTTTCTGAGATGGGAAAAGCTACCATTGAGATAACACGCTGTTTCGACATGATCAAGATTTTTTTTTTTTAACGGTTAGTGAAGAATATTGTTTTCCACGATGCTGCATCTTGGATTTAAGTTTTTCATTAAACTACTTTTTTTTCCTTTTTTTCTGGATTCTTTTATTTAGCAACACTCGCAAGATTTTTTTTTTTTGGTTTTACTTTTATTAAAAAAGTTCCACCTCTTTAGTAGAACCTTCTGACTCCCTCTACTCCAAATCCAAATGTTTGTCTAATAAAATTGTAGATGTGCAGAAACCCAGGCAATGCCTGTGCTGACTGATCAAAATGGTCAATGATGAGGAAAAGCAAAAATGTAAGGATCTCTCCCCTTTTTTTTTTTTTTTTTGGAGAGCAGCTCGCTTTTTTTTTTTGAAAAATAATTTTAAGGAAAAAGGGGAAGAGAAACTATGTCCTTTAAAGGACCTGTTAATTATAAATAGTTTTCTTTGGGAGATCAGTTGTACATTATTTCTCTTGTGCTAGAAATAACCCAAACAGGTTGGGTTTTTTTCCTCACTCAGAGAATACAATCGTAATTTCAAAGTGAACAATAGGATTTCTTACGGGTATTTTTTTTTAATAGGGCTAAACAAAAGTCTCGTTGGTTTTGTCCGGATAGTACAGAGAAGGGGCATGCAGTGGGTTGTAAAATAGTGTGGGTGCATGTAAACAGATAGTGTTGAAGTTGTGTACTTGTGCTCTTTTTTTTTTTTTCCGCCATAGTGACCTATGCCACTTCACATACAACCCTTTAATATTAGCCCAAGTTTTAATTCTGTCGCATTTAATCTTTTTATTTCGATTTTGGTATTCCTTGAAGTGAAAACGTTATTTGGTAATGAACACAGCTGCCTTCCTTGGATTTGGTTACAAGCCGTTAACATGGCTAGAAAATTCTATCTCGCTCTTGACCAAAACTTATTCTGCTTCTCCATCGAATATTGTGTGTTCGTGGGAGAAAAATGCAAGTTAATTGTGTTCTGCTCCTGCCACAGCTGTCAGCTCAGCAGTGTGGTCCTGTAGATAATTGATTTCTGTTTTGTTGTAAAGAAAAACCTTGGCCTTTTCTAAAACAAAATACTCTCTTGTTTGTTAATCGGCTTGCATCATATCATAACTAGAGTTCCTTTGAATTTTGCTGCAGGAAGGGGAGTACGTCTCTATTACATCGGTGGAGAAGTTTTTGCTGAGTGCCTAAGCGATAGCGCGATTTTTGTTCAGAGCCCCAACTGTAATCAAAGATATGGCTGGCATCCTGCAACTGTGTGCAAAATTCCACCAGGTTAGTAGCTGACCAAAGGTCTCGTGCAAAAAATATCCAGTGAATGTATTCACTGGGTGACATTTGCGTTCCTTTTGAGAGTTTCTTCATAGTTTTGGGCTTTTGTGTAGCAAACACAACTATTCATTGTTTGTACCCTTTGGACTTTTTTTTTTTCTTTATAGGATGCAATCTAAAAATCTTTAATAACCAAGAATTTGCTGCTCTGCTGGCTCAATCTGTGAATCAGGGTTTTGAAGCAGTTTATCAGCTTACTAGAATGTGTACCATAAGAATGAGTTTTGTTAAAGGATGGGGAGCTGAATACAGGTAAGAAAAAAAAAAAAACAAACCCAAACAACTTTGCTTTTAAACTTAAAGGTTTATCATCTTCCACTAATACACTACTTGTGGCTTGAAAGCCATATGCACAGGCTTCTTACTGCTAGTGTCGATAATGCTGTCTGCAAGTTAAACCCATATTTTTTCCTTTTTCTCCCCCCCCCATCCCTCAGCTATGGAGCTCCTGTCCTAAAGAACAGTAAACCGATTTTAGTATCGCATTGAAGTCGGCTATTGAGCAAGGAACGTCCTCAAAGTTCCGTTTCCTCGCTCGGTCCTGCTTGCTTATTGTGGTGAAATCACTGACAGCATCTAGAAGCATCTCCGTTTGTGCTATGGGATTATTTGCTGCTTGTTCGACTTTCAGTCATTTTGGTCTCTGTCCCGTTCTATGCGGAATATGATGAGTTTGTTAGGTTGTGGTGCGGGATGCAGTTGATAGGACCCAACGGAAAGAATTGGAGTCACTTGGAGTGCATTCCGCAGACTAGAACAGCTGGAGAACACGCATTTAAGGGATGGCAAATATTTTTGGAACTTGTAGTGGAAAAAACTTTGCAGGAGTAAGATGACTGTGTTTATGTAGTGAAACTGCTAAAAACAGGTTTTTTTGAGTGGAAAAACCAGTCTTTTATCTGCTTTTGAATAGATGCCAATTGTATTTTGTATTCTCTATTAGCACAAACTACGAGCTATGGTTGAGGACAGTGCCTGTTTTTAATGTAGTATGGGAATTCTGGAAGAAAAGGAATTGACTTCTAACTGAGCGGTATTAAAGATTTAATTATTTTGGAGGGCTAGAGGTGTGGTTTAAAACAAACCCCTTAAATCTCTCTAGAAACGGTCCGCTGAAAGAGTGAAGTCTGACATATCAGTACCCTCTTGCAATACATAATGATTTTATGTTTTTTTTTTTTTTAAATCCATATCATTTCTAAAGTTGAGTAATCGCATGCAGGTTCCACTTTGAATCATGGGCTTTTGGTTCTTTTATCTGGTCTTGAAATATATACATGTAAATAGCAGTGCCAGTACGTGGGGGAGGCTTCTCGGCTAAATGAAGCCAATTTTGTGAAGGCCTAATTAGGTGAAATGAGAAATTTGAGTAATGGAATAAATTGGTGCCTCTTTGTTAGCAAGAGGTACACAAGAAAGAATCTGGCTCAAGTTTAAAGAACTGCTGGATTTCGCTCAAAAGGAATATGTATACACTTAAGCGTAATTAAACACAACATTCAAATCAGAACAGAAGAAAGGCTTAATCAGTCAGATTATATGGAGACAACTTGAAGTGAATGGAGTGGAAGCGCTGGGTTGGAGCAGTGGGGAGGCTTTTGGTAAAGTTATTTTTAAAGAGGGAGAATGTTGGTTGTTAGTAGTCTATAAACCCGTCAGAGATCATAGGGTTGAAAAAGCTCCGCTGGAAACGCTGCCAGAACAGCGCAGAAACTGATTCCTGACATAATGCTGAACTAGTTTCTTTGCGTCTCTCTCTAAGATGGTGCTAATAAATTACTGATGCACAAAACTTGTAAGTTATGCTGCAGTTGTGATTAGATCAAGAGGATGTTGCTCCTGCAAACACCATCTTGAATTTAAATGCGTAGTCTGAATTGTCAAAGTAGACCGGGAAGCACTGGAAAATCCATCATTCTTGTTAAAACTTCTGTGCTTCGTTATTATGTCAAAAACGTTTCTCATAGAACAGGCTTTGGCAAAGCCAAAGCATTACTTAATTTTAGGCATATGTGCATAAACGTGCCGAATACGGCAAGGTGGTAGATTTTAGAAGCTCGGTGGACAAAATAGCTTGTAGCTTTTTGCTCGATACGTGTTGGCTGGAATTGAGGATGGTGGTAGAAGGTCAGATCGGCGGTCGAGTGTTCGTGCTAGCACAGGAACTACCCAGGCCTAGGATTATCTTCGGAAGAAAGTTAAGTAGAGGTAATTACAGCAAAGAGACTTAGCGATATGTGAACTGGAAATCCATGGGTAGAAGAAGCTGAGTTTTTGCTTCGAGGTGGCTGCTAAGTCACTATTTTATCGACTTTTGCCAGTGGAGTGCAAAGCCAGGGCTGTCGAACAAAACCAGTTATAAAATTTTGAGGAAGCGTGTTGTGGAACACGTTGTAAGGGAGTTGACAGCGGTGGAATAATGAACTTCCTTCTTTGGGAGAGGATTGGAGACTAAATGGAATTATATTTCCTGTGGTTTAGATTGTTCTTTTATTGGATCACTTTGTTTTGGCATAGGCATTTGGGGCTGAGATAACGATGTTTTTTAGAGCGCTGAGAGAGCGCAGACCCCGCTGCTTTCTTCTCCTAGAAAATGCGAAACCACAGACAACTTTTGAAATCCATCCTCTGCCTGCCTTAATCTTCCTGCCTTTTCAGTTCCTCTGTTTATATAAACAGATTTCCTTTACAGCGAAGGGTTGCAGGGCCGGCAGTGAAAACGAAGGGGCTGGGTCTGTGTCTGACTAATCTGCTGCCTTTGAATCTTAATGCCTCCTTGCTTTGACTTTGGGATAGCTGGAATTACTAGGGAAAAACTGGCTTAGCAACGGTAGTCTTGCCAGTCTAGCTTGGGAAGACTCCCATGCCTGGAGTGGGTACAACGAAATAACAGGATTTCTCAGGCAGAGTGTGTCCAAGGCTGGCTTCTCTGCTTTGGAGATGAGAAGGAAGATTTTTGAATAACAGGTCTCTAAAACAAGGATATATGGGAGAGTAAATGAAGCTTCTATGGTTGTCAACCTTTCAGCTTTACCGAGTCTTTCTGTATGGTGTTTGAGGGCTTCCGTTGTGGAAAATTATAGGCAAGTTTATACAGAAGACAAGGGAAATGCAATTTTTACTTAAATAGTTTGTCTGAGGATGTTATAGTACAAATCACATGTAGAAGTGAAAGATTACAGGAAATCGGAGATAAAGTTCGGTGTTCCTTTGAGATAGCATCAGTTAGCACAGTACGAACACGCGCTGTATTTTGACGTAGTGTTTCTGACAACATCTAGCAATTTCCTTATACGCTTATCTTCTCGGTTGCTCCAAAAAGCCAGACTTTATGATCATTGTGGTACTGTGCTTTTGGCCATGCTGAGGGTGCAGGGCTGAGCGTTTCCATTCTGTATTTCTCAGTAGTTGTCTACAAAATTCAAACCCAGTTATGCAGGTGGACCCTCTGAAGGTTGAGATACAGCTGCACACAACTGTCTGTGAGGTGAACGTCACCTGGGTCGGACAATCTTCAGTTTTGAATTTCTTTTTAGAAGTAAGGCTCTTGGTGCAGCACTTGAAGTCAGTGCTGCAGCTCTTATCTCTCCAGAGCAGAATATTCTCAATGTGTTAGGGGCAAGCGTGTAATTATTGATGTGTCTTATAGATGTGAGGTGGTTTGGGTGGTTTTTCTTCAAAGACTGTCTGAAAAACCTTAGTAAAAGTTATGGTAATGGTTACAGATTTTTATTTTTTTTTTATGGAAACACATTTGATGGTACGATGGAGAATTTTATGTCAGCCCAATCTGCTTTCTGACTTCCTTTATCCTTTATTTTCTAGGCGGCAAACAGTAACAAGCACTCCTTGCTGGATTGAACTTCATCTGAACGGACCTCTACAATGGTTGGACAAAGTATTGACGCAGATGGGCTCCCCTTCAGTACGCTGCTCCAGCATGTCGTAAAACTCCTTCCTCCGTTACCAGTGGGCTAAATATCGAGTCCAATCAACAGACTTAATATAACAGCTCGTCTGTCGTAGTATTTGTGTGTGGTCCCCATGAACTGTTTACTATCCAAAAAGGTTTTTAAAAAAAAAAAAAAAAAAAAGAAAAACAGCACTTGAGGTCTCATCAATTAAAGCACCTTGTGGATTCTGTTTCCTATACTCTGATACTAGATGAAAATTTAGTGTATAGAAATACCTTCTTCAGAAAGAAGAAGGGACAGTTCTAAAGACTCTTAATGGTGTTTTTATTGGGTATATAATTGAGTGTCCTAATGGTTTATCAATAACATGAATAGCTAAGTATATGTACAGGTAACGTATCATGATCTCAAATATCACAGTATTGTGCTGTTCTCCATTTTAGTTCCCATAAACAATCGTTTGGTTTTTTGATTGGGGCAAATCTCTCATAAAATTCCAAGACTCTACTCCTTTATTCTTTTATATTTTTTTATATAAGCAGGTTTTCGAGTTGTCCTAAACATAAAAAGCAGACTTTCCTTGTAGAAAAGCTTAACTTTTTTGCTGCCTTCTTAAAGAAAAAGAAAATCCCTCCGTTGGAAGGGAAAGAAATGTCTTGAGATTCATCTGTGAAATCTTAAGACACTTTATATGCTTAATGGGGCCTAAAATGAATTCATATTATAAATTCCGAGTCTCCATCACACTAGGAGTCTACTTTTCCCTACCCATCTGAGTTGATGCATCTGTTGCCAGCAATATTGCTGGCACTGATGTAATTTGGGCCTTTTTTTGTACCTTGAATCCTTGAAATCAGTGGTTGTTTTGGTTTTTTGTTTTTTCTCATGGAATGAGAATTTACCGTAGCATTGGATACTGGATTAAGTACGCAGGGTTATTGGCTTATCCCTTATATCTGCGGGTTTTTGTTTTTTGTTTTTTGTTTTTTTTTTTTCGTTGAACAGATGTCACTAAAAATCATGGTTTTTAGTTTTTGGAGCCAAATACCTTGAAAAAGCTTTTTCCCAGGGTAAACTAGACTCTTTCGTATAGGTTTTAAATAGATGCAGCTTCTTAACATATTTCAGTAACAGAATTTAAATTTCTGATCTGAGTGGCTTTGTATAGCTTACTTACATACCAGATCATACGCGTTCATTATGTCATAACGGGCCTTGTTATTAAAAGTAGTTGCTTCTGCAAAACCTCTAGGATAGTGGTTGCTGAGGTATGACCAGCGAAGGAGGACTTCTAGGTTCTTCGTGACAGTGCATGTTATTGTGAACCCTTGGACACTACAGCTGCACCATATTAAAAACAAAAACAAAACAAAAAAAAAAAATAAAAAAAATATTCTGAAATATATTCTACAAATAAGTCTGGGTTGGGGAAGGGTTGGGAAACTGTATAGAAGGGTTATTCTGACTTGAAAAAATATACATCTTACTAACAATCTTGTGATCTTAGCTGTCTGTCATTCTTTTGTTATTGTGGCAGTAGCAGGATTGCCTTTTGTCTGTTTGGTTTGTTTTCCGCCCCCACCACCCCCCCCCCCACCCCCCGCATTGTTTCATCCATTTACACTAGTTACTGTACTTTGTAAGTACAGCTAGTGAGAACTTAGCTTTGAGAACAAAAATGTGGCCAGTGTTACAGCTTTTAATCAGTTGACCGAATTGATGATAGCGATGGATATTTTTTATGCCGTAATGACTAGGGCATAGAAGCAATACCAAAAATCAAGCCTTGAAAAAGCGGGCCAGACACCTTTTAAAAAAAAAAAAAAAAAAATTAAAAATAAAATAAAAAAAAAAATAATTGGCAAAGCAGTTACCAGTTTGTGATAGTTTTACCAGTAGACTAATGTATTGGTAGAACTTGTGAACCTAAGAAATAAGCTTCATGCGTGTTGCATTTGCCTAATATGTGAATACACTAATAAAAGTTTTAATTCTCATGATGGTGGCTTTATTTTTTCTTTATTAATCGCTGTGTATGTTTTCTGTTGAAGGCTAGGAATCATTCTAACCCTCCCCAAATAAACGGCACAAGCGTCCTGCATGTTGTGGCTGGAAAGGTACCGTTTAGATGTTGAAATCGCTGCTTCTACCGCCGTCGTAGAGGTTCTGGATCTGTGTGTGTTTAACGATAGAGACTTCTGCTCCAGATCAAGTTTATGAAAGCAGTCGCTTTTTCCCCGCCCACCCCCCCCACCCCTGTCACAATCAAATTACATCCTGCTAGCTCAGATGTTTACTTTCACCCCTGAAACAGTTAGATAAGAGCCGCTCGTCTGGGTGAAAGACTCCGTTGCATTTGTGAGCAGGTTGCGACTTGAATGGGTTGGGTGACCTCATTCTGTAGTCTCCTTACTCTGGATGTCGGTTCTTTCAGTTATGGCGATATTTCTCGCTTTGCCTTGAACACTGTAATAACCTTGAGTGTACCCTTTTTGTTTTTTGGTTTTTTTTTTTTTTTGTTTTGATGTGCACTTCCAACTTGGGTGCAAGGACACTGCAGCCCTTATCTGTTGGCCTGCGGTGCTGCTTGTGTGCAAGGCCATCTCATTCTGCGTAGAAGTCACTTTTTTTGCCTTCTGCTAGTACCACTTAAAATATTCTCTCCTGCCATTGCTGTTTCAGCCACAGCTGAGTGGAACGAGGGAAACTTATCTGCATTCAAAATATTTGCTTGCCTGTATTTCATTTAAATCCCTTTTTGGCAGTTCTTGAGTAACTTTAACCTACTCGTGTTTCTTAATCCAGTGCCTTTCTGACTTATCCCACTGCTGTTCTGCTCTTCCTCAAAGCCTGACCGGTGCCTGCTCAAGCATCTTAACGCGGAATGCCTGTGGTACGTAAGGAATGTGACTTCATCCCTCTTCTGCCAGTCAAAGTACTGATGTCCAAAGTACAACTGAAAAGTGAATTATTATTATTTTTTTTTTTCCATGAGGCCGTTCTGGTAAATAAATACTGGCCAAGCAGGGAGTAATCAACTGGAGATACTTTAATTATGGGCAGCCAGCTGCTTATCTGTATCGGGAATCTGGAAAAACTCTGTGTGTAACTGTTGCCTTAAGTTTGGAGTGGGATTCCGTGTGCCTGGGTTCTGATCTCTCTCTTGTCACTAGCCCTGCGTGGGCATGATTTTCGTAGTCCTGCCAAAGCCAAGCAATCAATCAAAAATCAGGTAGCCGGTGTAAAAACCCGAGCCTAAAAATTACTTTTGAGTTGCCTTTTAGCGGCTTGGATGCGCCGAGCTGTATTTCAAAACCCTCCCCGCTCCGAAGAAAAACCCCAGTTGCGTGTAGAAGTTCTTCCAGTTCCAGGGCTGGGGTTTGAGGATGATGTCGAATACTTGGGAGTCTTGCACCTTCGATCTGTGAAAATTGATAGTAGAGCATCATCTCTGTGTATTTCCCCCTTCCTTTTGTGCATGTTTCCCATCCAGGTGGGCAAGCTCTCTGCAACAGGAATTCTCCGCTGTTACTCGAGCGTCTTGCACGGACTCCTTTGGCTTCCAGGTGCTGTTATACAAATCTAGAACGTGGTGAGAGCTGTGGGGTGTGTGGTTTGTTTTTTTTTTTCTTGGTCTTATTCAGGATGTTGTGCTTAATCGGAACTTAATCTCCTTGAGAGTGATTGCAGGCAAACAGCATACGTGGTTTAGCTTCAGACTCTCCGGATAATCAGCAGGGAGAGGTAAAGTCTTGAATTGGAGGCTCTGAATTGCTCTCGGGTAGAGATCCTAGGCTGTTGGCTGAGCTGCCTGATATAAATGCATAAATTAAAGATGACTGTCTGCCTTAAAGTTCTTGGGTGCTATCAAAGAAGTCAGATGTTTAGGAATCATGGCTTTACGCTCATTTACACCGTAAAAACTAGAAATCGCAACCGCTCGACTTTACTGAGCTTTCCGTTTTCGTGTGTCCAACTTGACGTTTCGTGTTGAAGAAGGAGGGTGTGACGTTTTGGAGGGGGGATTGATAATCATCTGCAGCTCTGAATTGTTGGCACGGTGAAGTGTAAGTGTTTTTGTTCTAACCTTCAAACTTGTCACGCTTCGTTGTGGTTACGGCTTTTTTTAGCGTTGCAAAGTGAAATTTTCCTGCAGCTGGGTTTTGAGTTAAAATATTGTGAAATCCTGTATTTCACTAGACTCCACCCACACAGTGTTTTACTTGAGTATGAAGCAGTGTTCCTTTTCCCAAAACAAATTTGACTATAACCTGATTTTTGGGGATGCTGAAGCTTCAATCCTAGCTGTGAGCAGTCCAGGGAGGTACTGTCTTCGTTCGAAGAATTACACATATTGCAAGTAATGTGCTGGCTGTATTAGAAAGTGCTTCTAGAAGGATCCGCGTGGGGAATTGAATCGCAGCTGGTCTGAAAGTTTATTACTACTAAGAAAATATTAATGAAATGTGTGTTTTCCTGAGCGCTTAAGCTCGGCTGGTAAATAGCCATCATAAACTGGATTAAAGGAGGCCATTTAAAAATAGCCTTCAGTCATGTAGGATCCTCTTTTCCTTATCTCTTCTGTAAAAGGTTGCCGTTTCTTCTTTGGGAAAGCGCCGTTTGTGGGGTAAGTTTCTAGCACCAGATTGTCACAACTATGAAAACTAGAATCAAGGCTTCAAAGCCGAGAACGGCCTTTGATCTTACATTAGCTGTTGTTTCATTAATCAGGATTACATCTACTTGGCAGGAGAAAAAAAAAAAAATGGATGACAAATAATGGATATGTAAAGATGTCTCGATTCCGCCATGTAGAAAATCGAGTCAGAATGGATTCAGTAAAGCTGCTCCCCTGCCTTTTGGACTAGGATCCAAGGTGGCAATGGTCATACATGCTCCCGTCTTAATTTTCTTTTAATTGCCAACACTGAAGGTTGAAACAAAGCTGCTGTCACTCTTGAGTTTTCCGTTGACAGCATCTAGCTATTCGCTCATCTAAAGTGGTAGTAAGGTACTGTAAAAAAAAAAAAAATTATGTATGCCTCATGAATTAATTGAGCTTACGAGCAATGTGTCCCTGAGGCTGCAGATTGTGTTTGATTTTTTTTTTTTAAAACCTATCTTTGCTTTAAAGTCTTCCTTGCTCGCCTTTTCATTTTGAAGGAAAACTCCAAGAGCAACTGTTGTGGCACCAAGCATAGAAGATAATTAAAATGAGGTTGCCAGCAGTTGCAGTTTGTCTTTGGGTGAAGAGGTGGGTGCTTGGCCATTAGTTTCTCATTAATCTTGGAAAGGAGTTGCCTAGGAGGTTGGTCACCTTTGGAGGAGAAGTAAGAAGAGAGGGAGGCTGGAGCCTCAAGCACGCAGCCAGTTTACTGGGAAGCTGGAGTTGGAAGCAGGTCAAGCTGTAGAACCATAATCTGGACCAGGGAATTGCAGATTCCCAAGGGTTAATTGTCAGATGCTCCAATCGCTGCAGAGATACAAAACAGCTGGGCAGGGAATAGTACACAGATAAGCTTAGGTTGTCTAGATCCATGAATTACTTTGAAATAAAACTAATGCCTAATGAGTTTAGAAACACTTTAGAAGCCCCGTCTCTTCTGTCGGCATTGCATGTCCTTGAAGAGTTGATGTGTAGGGTTCACAAAGCGAAGCTGAGGAAAAAAGATGCGCTTAAGCTGTTGAGATTTGGGTGGGGGTTATTCAGCATGGACTCCCCAGGGCTTTTGCATCTGGGTGTTGGTGTTTTGGTTTGGGGTTTTTTTTCCTGTGGAATCGCTGGCGGAGCCCGTGGTTAAAAAAAGAGCCTCAGGCGGGAGAGGCAGGATCCTCAGGAGAGGAGCAAGGTTTGATCCTACTGAAGCTCTGAGAAGAGCAAGACTTACCTTGCCACGGAACAGCGGCAGGCAGTGCTGAGATTTGTGAGCTGGTGGAGATCCAAGTAATGCCATGTGTGGAGAAGGACTGTGTGATATCTGAGGGGATGTTAGCTCGGGTACGAGTCCTAGTGAAGCTTCTTATGGACCTGAGCCAAGCGGTGCTGTGTGTCTGTACTGTGTTTCTTCACATGCTTGGTTCCAAAGGCTGATGAAGCTTGGGCTTGTCTCCGCTGCCAGCATGGATGGGTAAAAGCTCAACAGAGTCACAGAATGGCAGGGGTTGGAAGGGACCTCTGGAGATCTAGTCCATTCCCCCTGCCAAAGCAGGGTGACCCAGAGCAGGTCGGACAGGAAAGCATCCAGGTGGGTCTTGGATGTCTGCAGAGAAGGAGACTCCACCGCCTCTCTGGGAAGCCTGTTCCAGTGCTTTGGCACCCTGAAAGGAAAGAAGTTGTTCCACATGTTCAGATGGAATTTTCCATGTTCCAGTTTGTGCCCGTTGCCCCTTCTGTTGCCAGGCACCACTGAGAAGAGCCTGGCCCCATCCTCTTGCCACCCACCCTTTAGGTATTGATGAGAATTGATGAGGTCCCCTCTCAGTCTGCTCTTCTCCAGGCTGAACAGCCCCAGGGCTCTCAGCCTTTCCTCATCAGAGAGGTGATCCAGTCCATTGATCAGCTTTGTAGCCTCCACTGGACTCTCTCCAGCAGTTCCCTGTCCTTCTTGAACTGGGGAGCCCAGAACCGGACCCAGTGCTCCAGCTGTGGCCTCCCCAGGGCAGAGCAGAGGGGGACGATGACCTCCCTCCACCTGCTGGCCACGCTCTTCTTAATGCCCCCCAGGAGACCATTAGCCTTCTTGGCCACAAGGGCAACAAGTAGTTGTCAAGGCCACAACAGGGTTCACTTGAGGGTTGAATGAATGGTCACTACCCGGACTCTAGTGTCGAATGGTGGAGAAAGGACTTCAGAATTAGTTGCCATGTAAGCAGTCTGCTGAATAGCAGAGAGCATTGAGTTTGGCAGAGAAGGATCTGGAAATAACAAATGAAATTGTCTTTCTGATGGGGACTGTCATGCCTCTGAGGAGCTAAGCAGTCTCAGGAGTATGGGAGGACTGTTGGGAAGGACTGCGGTTGCTCTGGAGAGCATCCGCCCTCCAGGCTGGCCATACCTAACAGGATCCTGCTTTGCGGAAGATGTGCACGTTCGTACACCAACATAAATCTTCTCTCCTCTTTTTTGTAGTTAAAGCCTTGGAAATGATAACGTTAATTTAGGAACAATAATCCCCTCCTAGACAAGGACGTTATCTTCTTCTTTTACAGCTTCAGAAGTCTTGAGGGCCCAATGGGAGGAAAAACCACAGCTATTAGCAACGCTGATGTTAGTACTGATGCGAGGGGGAAATATCTGCATAATGTACCCAGACTTTGAGGTTTGCGCGGCGTATGAAATTAAAATGGGCAAAGAGCCAGGGCTGAGAAACTCTGAGGTTTAGTAGAACAGGAAAAACGGTGGGGCTGGGGGGGAAAAAAAGAAAAAAAGGAACGAGCGGCTGATGCTGAGCTTTAGCCGCGATACGCAGTCACAAAAGCGCCCTTACCAGTTATCTGGACGCTCTGGGTACGTATCTGCTAGTTGAAGATCTTTGAAACCAGCTTGCCTTTTGTTGCGGCGCTGAGAGAGTTGTTGGAGCGCAGGAGAAAGTGGGAATTGGACTTGGGAGCACGGAGCTAGTTTTGTGTCTCGGTAGTTGACAAAGCTGAAGCTCGAAGTTGTCCCTTGAGAAGCAGCTTGAGGCTGGAGACTGAAGAACTGACCCAACTTGTCCTGCAGCCTGGCGCTGGATGGAAGAGACTGTTACCTGACCCACAAGGAGAAGCAGTTTGACAAATAAATAGTAATAAAAAGCCCACAGCCTCTGGGGGAAGAGGTTTTGCCGTAATAGCGACATGAATTTTGATATTTTTGGAGGCGAGAGTTTTGCTTTAGTGAAGACGACGCTCGGGAAAATCCTTGGGAGTGTTCAAGTGCTCCTCAGCAAATAGTACATCCCATCCTGTGGAGCGAAGGTGATTTGGGGTTTTTTTTTTTGGTGGCGTGCGTCTGGTGTTTTTTTTTTTTTAGGCACCGACTAGTGCGTCTGGCTTAATGAAGCTCTGCAAGACTTCGTTGTTTCCTGACTTCATTCGAAATCCAAAGTTAGTGCAAAGTTAGTGGTTTGTCGCATGACAAACAGCAGCCGTGCTTGTTAAATGTGGAGAAAACGCTGCGTTCGTCTGAGGCCCTGAGGAAGAGCGTTGAAGAGGATTTTTTTTTTTTTTCTCACCCCGAAATGCTTATTTGCCAACAGCAGGAAGTCACATTAGAAGGGAGGAGGGGAAAAAAAACCAGCTTCAAAGTTATCCACGTAAAAAAGGGGTGGAGGTTGGAAAGGAATTGGTGTGCAAATAACAGTCTGAATATTTTAATGGCGTTTGGTTTGAGAGCGCTGGGTTGAAACTGGCTGAGGGACCGAAGCCTAGTTGAAGTTAAGCTTGAAGAGGTTTAATTTCAAGTGTGGGACGCTTGATCACAAACGTGTATTATATTTTTAGTTTGCCGGGTCAACGGCCGCCGTTGTTGCGTGCCGTTTGGTTTGGCTGACAAACAGCATGGCAAAGGGGTTCTGTCCCCAGTGAAGACGCTTGAAAACGGGTCAACCATCAGTTGAATTTTTAATTTTGTGTGGTATAAGAATGAAATTGGTGTGTCTGGGCCAGGCAGTTCTGATCTTGGTGCCATCCCAAGGGCGCAAACTAAAGCTCAGTAGCCCCGTTTCTCATACCTTTCATAAGGTACCTTCTCAGGACCTTTTTTCTGGGGTAATGGCTTAAAACTGCAAGACGGGAGATTTAGATGAGATATTGGGAAGAAGTTCTTTGGCTGTGAGGGTGGTGAGCCCCTGGCCCAGGTTGCCCAGAGAAGCTGTGGCTGCCCCATCCCTGGAGGGGTTCAAGGCCAGGTTGGATGGGGCTTGGAGCAACCTGGGCTGGTGGGAGGTGTCCCTGCCCAGGGCAGGGGGTTGGAACGAGGTGGTCTTTAAGGTCCCTTCCAACCCGAACCATTCTATGGTTCTATTCTGATTCTGGTCATCCAGTTGAAATGAAGGAGGACTAACAGGAGGCTTTGCTGCTGCTGTAGCAATACCATAATAACATGATAACTACCATAATCTGTGTGTTCTCTCTGAGCTCTACCTGCTGTCAGTGGAGCTGTGGCCAGTTTACACATGAGCGGACACTACTTGGAGTCAAAACCCTTGAGTGTCGCCTTTGTTAGGGAACCAAAAGGCGACTGTGAAGTCATGGGGACCCGTTTGTACCCAGTCCTTCCCCTGGACGTGCTCTGAGAGCTGAGACACTTAAGTGAGCAGAAATAAGGATTTATCATGACATTGGGAGGATGAGCAGGACTTTGGGAAGTTGAATCTCTGACCTAGGGTTAGCAAACCCCCTGCCTTCCCTCAGTCCCCCATGTCCGGTGCTGTCAAAAGATCTGGAGAAGTTTAGAAGAACTAAGGGGCAGTAGGTAGCGCTGGCCACACAAGTTGCTAACGTTGGGACTGTTGCGGCCAACTGGTTGGCTAACAAAAATGAGACAGATGGCAATGGATTAACTGATTTATTTTGACTGTGATTCAGAGGCTGGCTTGAGGAGCTCCAGTCTGCTTCCAGAGGTTGCTGGCTAAATTGTCTAGGACCCTGTCAAAAGCCAGCTTAATGAGCTAGCTAGGTGTTGAAATGCATTTGTATTTCTTTAATATTGGACCAAATCATTGGAAGATATCTAGTTAAGATGGATTAAAACGACTGGGGGAGCAGGGAGGAATCGGTGGACTTCTTCCCATGTCATGGGATCTTTTAAGCGGTGGTTCCAGTTCAATTCCTCTATCAGATGCCAACATCGGTGTGTCTGCAGCCGTGGAGCTCTGGCTATGAGACTTTTCCCCTGCCATGACTGAGTTAATTCTGAAACTAATGATTCCTACGATGTGCCTTTTGAGGTGTACGGGAGCTGTTCCTCCTCTTTTGATGTTCCTGAGTGTCCTGTGCTCTAGCTGGCGTTGATGAAACCCAGCTTTCACTGAGCGGTCCGGGATCTTTTTTCTTTTTTTTTTTTTTTGTGTATCTTGTATTCTTGTTATCCACGTGGACAAGGCAGTGTCAGCTCTGTCACCAGCCAGAGAGCCTCTTCCCGACAGAAAAGAACTAATTAAGTGTGAAGATTGAAACGGGATGAAATACCGCTATCGTATTCAGTATCAGTAACACGGCCGTAATTTCAGAAGTTAAAAAATAAATAGTAGCAGGCCTCTTTCTCAGCCACGCTCCCTTAAAAGGTGCTCGCATGGGTGGTTTTATGCAGCAGAGGCATCAGGTTCTCTCGACGTGGGCGTCGAACCTCCACAACTATGGAGGAGCAGGGGGGAAGATGATCCGTTAAAAGTTTTGTGTGGAGGAGTGCCAAGGGCGGCAGAGGTAGAGCATGGTGAAGGGTATGTACGTAAAGATGGAAAGCCGATGGCTACGCTCCGTGGGTAGCGTTTCATCCCCTTGTTTCGGGCAGTCCTTGTGCGCGTCAACCTTTACGTACTTTCAAATAAGTTTAAACTCCTGGGGAATTCCTTGTTTGCTGCCGATGCAGCGGCAGAGCCAGCATCAAACCCCATGTTTTCCTGCCTTCCAGCCTCCGGCTGATTTTGCGAAGCCGCAGTATTTTTTTTTTTTTTGACAGGGCACCACCGTTGGCGCCCCATAGCTCTGAGTCATGGAAACTTTGAAGTGATTTGGTTTTTTGACGACAGAGATGTGTTTTGCTTTGTGTCCCCCTTCCTCTGGCTTGTGGAATTGGTCTGGTTTCCACCCAGTGAAGACCCATCAGGGTGGCTCTCTTGTCCTTAGTTAATGAGATGGTGGTGGAAGTACTGTCTCCAGACTGTAACTCAAGATGGGGTTGGCCTTCTGACCTGCTGAAATAGGAAAGTATCTTCTTCAAAGAGGCAAAATAATGAGAAACAGGTGTTGATATTTACGAAACTAGTTGTACATCAGTTGAGCGACTATTTTTGTTCTTAGTAGTCTTGGAATCTGCAGATGTGACACCACTACAAGCCGCCCTTGTTCATGGTAAGGGTAAAGCAGCTTTGGACAAGGCCTGAGGACCCTCATTGACCTTGATTCTTTACGTAAGACGGGCTCCTTTGACCGTAGGCATCAACCCAATGGCTGTTTCCAACGCCATCTGATAAACCATCTGTGCACTTCTCACCTCACCGAGAAGGTGGGTGAGAATGACCGGTGACACATGCTCTTTCACTGCTAGCAGGGGTTTAAATATAACCTGGTGCTTGGGAGAGTGAAGAAGTTTGAAAGAACAAAAGCAAATTAGCACCTTGGCTTTAGGGTTGCATGGAGAATAACCCAATCCTTTGATATGCTTTTTACTTTTTTTTTTTAAAAAGAAGAGAGGTACCTTTGTTGATTACAATGTTTTAAGGAACTTAAAATATCAAGAAAGCCTTTGTTGCACAGTGTTAGGGGGTGGTTTTCATCCCGTGTAAATAGGAGGTGACCAAATTTTGTTAGCTTTGGATTTTTTATTTATTTATTTTTTTAAAAAAGAGACAGGCGCTTTTGACAGAGTTGAAATCTTATGTGGAAAAGTTGCGATTACATGGGACTGTTGGGTAAAAGCAGACAAGTTCGTCCCCTGGTCAACTTTCCAGCCATTCAACCTCCCCAATCCTATGTCACCCCCTGTGTCTCCAGCTAATTAAAAATTAAATTTTTCTGACAAGTCTTCTACTGAATATTTCTCACTTTGAGTTTTCTGTTCCTGAATAATATGAAAATCATCTGACTCCCTTCACATAGGGTAGGCATTCAGGTCTAAAGTTCCTCCAGCCGTTGTCGTGTACAGCACAATAACTGCTGTTTGGATGTGAGCGTTTCTCTTTCTCAAAGCAGTTGTATGAATTCCAGCCACTTCTAAACCCTTTCATGATTTTTAATCTTCTCCCTACCTCCTAACAACAGAACTCCTGTCTTAGAATCACAGAATCATAGAATGGTTTGAGTTGGAAGGGACCTTAAAGACCATCTAGTTCCAGCCCCCTGCCCTGGGCAGGGACACCTCCCACCACACCAGGTTGCTCCAAGCCCCGGCCAACCTGGCCTTCAACCCCTCCAGGGATGGGGCAGCCACAGCTTCTCTGGGCAACCTGGGCCAGGGGCTCACCACCCTCACACCAAAGAGTTTCTTCCTCAGATCTCATCTCAATCTCCCCTCTTGCAGTTTAAAACCATTCCCCCTCGTCCCATGGCTCCCCTCCCTGATCCAGAGTCCCTCCCCAGCTTTCCTGGAGCCCCTTGAGGGACTGGAAGGGGCTGGAAGGTCTCCCCGGAGCCTTCTCTTCTCCAGGCTGAAGTCCCCCAGCTCTCTCAGCCTGTCCTCCCAGCAGAGGGGCTACAGCCCTCCCAGCATCTCCGGGGCATCCTCTGGCCCCGCTCCAACAGCTCCGTGTCCTTCTGCTGTTGGTGCCCCAGAGCTGGAGGCAGCGCTGCAGGGGGGTCTCCCCCGAGCGGAGCAGAGGGGCAGAATCCCCCCCCCTTGCCCTGCTGCCCACACTGCTGGGGATGCAGCCCAGGCTGCGGGGGGTTTCTGGGCTGCCAGCGCACATTGCTGGGGTGTGTTGAGCTTCTCATCCACCAGCACCCCCAAGTCTCTCCTCAGGGCTGCTCTCCACCCAATCTCCACCCAGCCTGGATTTGTGCTTGGGATTGTCATGACCCAGGTGCAGGACCTTGCACTTGGCCTGATTTAACTTCATGAGGTTCACATGGATCCACCTCTCAGCTTGTCCAGATCTCTCTGGATGGCACCCCTCCCCTCCAGCTTGTCGACCCGGCCACACAGCTTGGTGTCGTCAGCAAACTTGCTTCCTCGTCTTCCAAAAATTGTCTGTGCTATGCTGTTATTTAACTCTCCAGACTCATTATTTGACAACCTGGGGAAGCAATCTCTTGAGCTGTGTCACTGAGAAGTGTCATTTTCCCCTCTCAAGATGGTTTGTGCAAAACCTTGGGCCTCACAAAGGCTAGGACAGTTGGTATCTGGAAAAAGGCCACAAAACC
Source organism: Rissa tridactyla (assembly GCF_028500815.1). Lineage (NCBI taxonomy): Eukaryota > Metazoa > Chordata > Aves > Charadriiformes > Laridae > Rissa > Rissa tridactyla. The sequence continues at coordinate 83,942,838 of NC_071497.1, read as the reverse complement.
GTGTTTCGAAGACACCCTACTGTGGTGGCAGGTAAGACCTTGTGGTCTCTGGTAGGTGCCCAGCTTGATTCGAATTGTGAGCGTGGAGTTTGTTTGAACATCTTGTGACTCCCTAGCAAGGCAACCTTGACTTCCGATGGGCAAGGTTTCCACTACGCTAAACTTGATTCTGCAGTTGACATCCCAGCCAACCACCGTGGTCAGATGGTGTCTGTCGCTCTTGGGCACACGGTCTTTGTTCTTCGCATGAGGTTTCATATATAAGCTTCGCTTCAGGTGTTCCCAGATGGAGCTGCACCCTCTTTACTCTCCTGCCAGGCTTTCCCACAACAACCTGGTCACCGTTCGTGCTGGCAAGACTCGTTCGGTGGTTGGGAACGAAAGCCCGTCTCTCCCCAGGTTAGTGTTGGCAAACACCATCTTTTCTGGTTGGAGTGGCTCATACAGGCAACTTCAGTAGTCTTAGGTAGACACAGAAATTTCACATTCATGCCCTAAAGCCCTGGGCTGTTTGAAAAAACGTTCATGCAAAGCTTTCTGGTCTGTCAACCGCCGTTCGCTATATCAAAAAGATTACCTTTTCCTCTGTCAGGCGTCCCGATTTCCCTCTGGGTTTGGTGTGAAGACAACAGGATTTGCTTGTCTCAGCAGCTCCCCTCCTGCTTGTCCTTGAACGCTCTAGGAGATGAATTGAATGGAGTTTTGCTTTTTTTTTTTTCTCCCCCCTCCACCCCCCCAGTAGGAGATCTATTTTGAAATTATTTCAAGGGCATGTGATGTGGGGTTAGCCCAATGTAAATAAACCCAGCCTTGCTTATTTCCCATGTGACCGGGAAACGCTGATGCTTCTGCTTTTGAGTAGGTCCACGCCCAGGGTCTTTTCTGAGATGTTACAGATTGTGTGGCTGAACTGTCCTGGGGTCGATCTATTTTTCTGTGAAGCTCTGAAGAAGCCAGGATGACGCTCTGATCATCACGGTCGGTGAAGGAGGTTGGGGGCGGTCTTCATATCGCAGTCTGGTAAAGACAGTTGAAGTCCCTGAAATCCATCTGGGATACTCCCTGACCTCCTGAGCCAACGATTTGCCCACTTGATTCATTCCAAACCTAAAACATGGTTCCTCACAGCTGGGATGTCCTACAAGTCTTCGTGCTTGCTAACTCCTCTTCCCCTGTAGTACTAGAGGTCAGAGATAGGGAAGGGAGGTCTCGTAGGAGCAGCTTTCTCCTTCCTCTGTTACAGTTTCAGACTGTTTGGGGGATGGAGCCGCTATTTTTTCGGTGGAGCCAGCAGCCTGGGTTTTCCCCCTTGGCTCTGTTAAGATGGAACTTGTCCCCGTTGCCTGGTTGTGGGTTGGGCGCCTGTTTTCCTTCATCTGCTTTCTTAGCCTGTGGTGGGAGGACAGGGGAAACCTGACTCCTCGTGGCTGACACAGCTTAGCGCTCAAGGGAAGAGCGTTCCTTCAGCGTCTACGCACATTTTTCTCTAAGACTGTATCTAATTCAGCCAAGAGAGAAATCTTGTTTCCTTCCCCAAGCCTTACACCTCTAAGGCGCTCTCTTCCACACCCTTCATGTCAGGGAAATTCTCCCATTTGAAGGTCTTTCTGGTGGGTCATTGGCAACTGTTGCCACAAAGTAAGAATTTGGCAATTCCAAGCAAAGGCAAGGAGAGCGCGTTGAGGCTTGCTGCCGTATTGCCAAGGTGCCTTCACCACCAGGCTCAGCTGGCAGGTCCTCGGGTTCAAGTTGAAGGAGGTGAGGGTGCTCCTTCAGGCATCATTTTTAGGATGAGGGGGAATGGTTTTAAACTGCAAGAAGGGAGATTTAGATGAGATCTGAGGAAGAAATTCTTTGCTGTGAGGGTGGTGAGCCCCTGGCCCAGGTTGCCCAGAGAAGCTGTGGCTGCCCCATCCCTGGAGGGGTTCAAGGCCAGGTTGGCCGGGGCTTGGGGCAACCTGGTCTGGTGGGAGGTGTCCCTGCCCAGGGCAGGGGGTTGGAACTAGGTTGTCTTTAAGGTCCCTTCCAACCTGAACCATTCTATGATTCTACGATCATGGGTCATCTTCCATATCTTCTCCAAGCAGCATCCCATCTCTGAAGCCTTGAGGGCAGATGCAACGTTGGGCTTTGGCGTTTGGGCAACCCTCTGCCCTTTGAATTAACGGTGTAAGGAAATGGCTGGGATTAGGTGGGGATTGTCCCTTGAAGACAAGATCCAGTGTGGGTGAAACAAGCGTACGCAGGGAACGTGCGTGCTGGTTAGCCTCTTCCCACCTGCTTGCACGGAGCCTTCTGGTGTATTTCTGTACAAGAGAGGAAAAGGAGAGGTGCGATGGGCCTTCATCCATCCACGCGTTGAGTCGGGGGTAGCTCTGGTGCTGGTCCAGGCTCTGCAGAAGTCACCGCACCATTTCCATATCGCCAGGGCTGTTGCAAGGAGGCGACGCAGAGCTTGTGGTGCAAACCCTCTGCACGGCCCATGAATGGATCTATAAAATATTGCCAAGCGTAACGGTACGAGGCGATTCAGCTCAACGATAACAAAGGGGGGGGAAACCCCAGGAAATAGTTTGTGAAAACACTTTCAAATTACAAAGTACTAAAGGCCACCACACACACCAGGAATTTATGGAAATGATGCACACCAAAAAAAAAAACCAACCCTCTATAAAAGGGATCTGGGTCACGTTTGGTTATTTTATTATGATTACGGCCAACAGTTCTTGATATTTAAATGGTATTTAATAGGGAGAAAAATTTGTGGTAGCCCCAAGCCATGACAATTCAGATTTTATTTCACTTTTAAAAAAAAAAAAAAAAAAAAAAAGCACACAGCAAAACTTGAAATGCAAAAGCTAATGCAACCCATATCCCGCGGAGCCCTTGCACTGAAACTTTATAAAACATGCAAGAAAATATTCCGAAGTAAGCTAATAAATACTCAGCGAGTGAGAAGGACCTTCTCTCATCCGCTCTGGTAGGGTTTGCACCACGCTGGATTTCAGGCAGTCGGGAAGTTAATGAGATTTTATTTATTTATTTATTTATTTATTTTATGTCAACCTATATTTTTCATGTGTGTTACTTAAAGCAATTCATTCCAGACGTGGAAAGGCCAGCTTCTTGGTCGGTGTTACGCTAGCTGTGGGGATCTGGCCTCCAAAATTTCTAGGTTTTGACGTTGTTTTGTTGTTTTTTGTTTTTTTTTTTTTTTTTTTTCCCCCACGGATAAATGTTAATCTAACAGGCAGGGCTTTCATTGCAAGAGGAAGGGTAAATATGTGAAGGTTTCCCGGGAAATTTACTACACCGGGGCGGGGGGGGGGAAAGATGAAACCTTGAAATGCGCAGGCATTATCGGCGTAATGTTATAGATGGGAGAAGCCATCAAACATTGGCTAAATGCTAGTTAGGAGAAGTAATTTTTAAAATTCTTGTCAGCTGGGACAAAGTTATGCCTGAGCTCCCCGTGGCCTTGACAAAGCCGTAACAGCCCGCGGAGAGACGTACGTGTGGCGGAGCGCATCAAAACGCCCCGGCTCCGATGGCAGGGGAAGTAAATTAAAGGAACAGGTTTGATCATAAACCTCCTGGAAAATATGAGGGTATTAAAGCCGGCTGGATAATTAGCATAATTACATCATAGCGAATGCAAAGGAGATCATCTGAAGGCATATTGTATTGTGGGAGCTCGGCTTCGACTGGTAGTGCGTGTTGAACGACAGACTAATAGACTGCTCCAGGGAACGGCGCAGTAAAATCTTGTTATGAATTTGTTTATCAAAAACGCAGAGATAGGAAGGAACAGCGATGGCAGTTAGCTGGCTGAATTATTGCTTTTTTAACCTTGCTTTCTGCTGATAGTCTTTTGTCAACGCCTGAGCATCCGATTTACTTTCGGGGCAGAAGAAAAAATAGGAGCCGACAGAGGACTTTGAGGCCACGAGCACTTTGTGTACCAGTAGTAGGAGCCGGTTGCTGTGGCTGCTTCTCTCTTTCTCCGTCCCGTTGCCTTTGCCGAGCTCTGCTTGTGGTTCAACGGACGCTGGTGCTTCAAGAAGTGGTGCTGGCTCCTGCACTTTGCTTTCCTAGCTCCTCTTTCCACCAAGATGGGCAGAGAAGTGCTTCACGACTTCCCCAGGGATCGTCAAAATCTACTGGGAAGAGTTAAGATACCTTCTTCAATGTCCTGATTTTCCGCTTTGCGCTCTTTCTGCCTAACTTGAAAATGTCTCCTGTGATATTTATTTATTTATTGATTGATTGATTTTCAGTTTGCACAGTTGTACCTGTGCTGTTGTCAGTCCACGCTCTCCCCTCCCATAGAATCATAGACCGGTTTGGGTTGGAAGGGACCTTAAAGATCACCTTGTTCCAACCCCCATGGCCTCTTGAACCTACTCACCAGTTTAGGTTACATTTAACAGAGGATGCTCGGTCTCGTAGGATCTTCTAGGGCCACCTAGAAGGAAGATGTGTAGATGCAGTGCTGAGGGACCTGGTTTAGTAGTAACTTGGCAGTGCTAAGACTGATTGGATGGTTGGCCTTGATGATCCTAAAGGTCTCTTCCAACCAAAACGATTCTATGAAGATCCACACCACTATCCTGCTGCAAAGTGAGCTTGATATATCTCTTCTGTTTGGTCCACCGCTGGTGAACCAGTATCTGCTGGCCAGCCGTGGAGTGAGCATGCAGCCTGGCAAGAGGAGATGCGATCGGTGGGAAAACTCTCCTTGGGGACTTCCTCTGCGGCGGAAGGGATTGAAATGCAAGGGAAGATCCAGGAATAAAGTACCAGAGGTGGGTGCTCGGTGGTGGTGGGGAAGCGGCACATCTAGCGCTTGTTTTGTATAGTGAGGCATCGTTGTCACTAATTACTGTACAAAAATGAGACATCGGACAAGGTTCTAGGTGACACTTCGCGTCACACTGCATCGGCACAGGACATCTTGTCAGCATCCTGGGGCTCAGCAGGATCAGGTTGGCCGACTCCTCCACCGAAGCACCAAAGATTTTCTGCGCAAGCGTGCCATCTGTCCAAATTTCAGTACCGGGATAATAACCTGGGCTTTCTGCGCTGCTGCTGTGGCACGGAAAACAGCAATTTACACCTTTTAAAGTGGCTACTGATTTCCACGGTAAGTGCAAAACAATACCCTAGCCCTCTACAAACGCTGCAGTTTGAAGGAAGAAGTGGCGTGGCATGTCGTGAAGAAGATGCATTTGTGGGTATTAGATAGGAGAGGACCTTGTCTGGGGCAGGTTTTGGCTGCTGCTGGATGATTATCTCAGCGAAGCTGACTGGGAAATTGAGATGTGCGTTGCTTTTCTTTCTCTGCCAGCAGCTTCACTTCCAGTTCTTCCAGAAGATCTCCAAAAGGCTGTGGTGCCCCGCTCGACACGAACCCTGCCCTGCGTTGTCTTGGGCATCCCATGTCAGAGACCGCTGATTCCTGAACAAGCAGGTTGCAGGAAAGCGTCTGGGTCATTCCAAGGTGGGTGCTAGTGCTAAATCCTGCTGCTCCTTAGAATCTTGCCTCTCTTGGGGTGGGATTCGCGAGGGAGATGCTGACGGCATGGCTAAGGGGAGCAATGAATAACGCCAGTCAACCAGGTGGAGTTGGATCCAGATCACTGACTTAGAGACAAGACCCAATAATGCTGCTTGTTGGGTCTTGCCGTCTTTCTGTGGTGCCCAAAATCAGCTTGTAGCTGGGAAGGGGGAAAATACCAGGGATATTTCCACGTCTCCAGACTCCCATGGCTTTGCCTGCATGACCAAAGGCCGTGAAATCTACTGCCCGTGGCAAAGATGGGAAAACACGCCGGGATTTTTCAGCTTTATCCTGAATAAAATCAAACATCCACCTGATGGCAGCAGAGAACGGGGAATGGCTGAGTGGTGGCCAGCCTGGCTGTCCATCCCGTGCTAAACGTTGCACCGGGGACTTCTGAAATACGGAGCGTGGTTCAGTGATGTGGCCTTCCCATGGTGAAAGCCGACGTCCCCTGTCCTGGGGAGAGCTCACCAACAGCATCTCCGTGCCCTTCTGGAGAGGAAAAAGCCATGCAGGGTTTGGGTACCACTTCTGGGGATGCCACGATGTGGTGAGCAGTGTGAAGTGCCCAGTGCACTTGGAGGATAACTTCTGCCATCCACGAGCATCTCTGAAAACCAGGCGGCGAGGGCTGTGGTGGTATGGCTACAGGCTGGGTGTCCATGGTTGCCCCTGTGAACGATGCTGGGTCTGGCCATGGTCCCTTCAGCCACAGGCACTACTTCTGGTGGTGGCTGGAGGTGGCAGGTGAGTTTGGGACATGGATGGATGTAATGGGGGAATTTGGGAGCTCACCGTGGGGTGTTCAAGTGGGAGACCTCCTGAAGCAAAACCGGGGAGCTGTTTTACAAGGGACAGAAGTACTCGGTAGCAGGAGAAGGCTTGGTACCAAAGCACATCTTGGGGAAAGGGGTGAGAGCCACCAGTGACAACAATTCGGAGCAAGAACCTTTCTGCAGAGCGCAAACGGCATCTTCTGCCCGTACCACCAGCACCTTCCCCGGGCTTGCTGGAACAGGCAAGGAAACGGGTCTTCCCATGCGCCATGGAGTCGTGGCCAACCATGGCACGTTTCATCAAAGGAAACCTGGGGGGCAACTTTCTTAACTGAAACTCTTGTTGATGAATAACCCAAATTCTTTGATTTTTAGCATCTGTTCTGCCAAACTGCTTGGGTCACAGGAGGGGGATTTAAGAAGAACTTTAGGGAGTATCTCAAAGGAACGCTCTTAAAGCAAAAGAACTCTTTCTATTGAAAAAAATGTTCTATTTTGAATTTAATTCTATTGGGGAAAAATATACCTTTAAATGCTGCAGTAGAAAAAAGGGTTTGAGCCCCAATTTAACTCATAAACTTATTAATATGTTTTTTGTTGTTATATCCCAATCTTTTTTAATTGCTGGCAAATGGAAGAGTCTGCTGTGCAGCTGCCGTGATCGGTGCTGTTGCTGGGACCTCGTGGCATATTTGACACTAAGAAAATAGGTACCGTTGGCAAGAAGTGAGATGAAGCTACATGAAAAAGGAGGGCAAGGGGACCACAGAATGATTTTATTTTTTTTTTCCTTTTTCTTCTTCTTTCTTCTTTCTTTTTCTCGTCTTCTTCTAGATTAACTTCTCTCTCCTCTTACCCTGTGCAGCTCCCATGTGAAGGAATGGCATCAAGGCAGCAATGGGGAGGTTGGAGCTTTTTCTAGCACGGGAAAGGTCTCTGGGGCAGGGGCTGCCCCCCAAGCCTGCTCTGCTCTGCCCGGCTCCTTCCCGCCCGACTTCTCCCACAACGTCCTGTGACGACCGCAGGAGGTCTCGAATGGGAATTGTCGGCATCTCCACCAACCTCCTATATACGATGCTCATCTGTAAGTGCCTTAAATAACCTCTTCAGTGACTGTGCAGAGACATAAAGAAGGTAAAAAGAACCCACTGGGTGCCATGCTGCTCAGCGTGAAGTCCCTCCTGCCCCTTCCCTCCCCAAATCCCCTTCGGATGTCCCCACTGTTGCTGTCAGCTCAGGTCCACCAGCCAGGAGAGAGGATACTTTGGGCTAGTGCCATGAAAACGTGTACCACTTCCACCCAAAGCCCCTTCCAAAGCCAACCATGGGGTGGAGATTTGTTGTTATCCCAAAGGCAGGTGCTGTGTCCCCATCCCAATGTCTGGGCTTTCCTTTCGGTGCCTTTCAAAGGATCAAAGAGGCGGGAGGGGGGGGAAAATAGAAGGAAAAAAACCCAACATAATATTTTGAAAAGTCTTGGGTGCTGGCAGAGTAACAGGGGTGTTGTAGGAACTTGAAAAACTAAATTTGGACGGGGATCACTGCTGCCGTTAGCGGTTAAGAGCTGGCTGGTCTTCGCATGATTACTGGCCCATTTATCCGAATAATTGGAAAACAGCCGCATGACCTTTCAGTGACCAAGTAATCAGAGCAACAGCAGGTCAATGATTTGGTGTCAGGTGAAGAGCCGCTGACACCAATAGGCCTAAGCTCAGGGAACGCGGCAGCGACGGGCTGGAGAGCAGCCTTGTTTGAAGACCAAGGAAAACCGAACAAGTTGATTTCAAAGACAACCTCATTCTGCATTCAAAGCAAACCTTTAGCTAATAATATTAAATGCTAACAAAAGAGACTATGGTCAGTTACGGGTAATAAACTATTAATTAGAGCTTTGTCATAAATGACTCTCGACCTTTGAGCCAAAACAATAAGCAATTGGGGACCCTTTGTTTCCGTGCTCTTGATTCCAGCAGTGTCAAATGTTGGATACAGGTGAGTTATGTTGTTCTCCCCCTTTGGGAAAGGTGATGCCCGGTAATCTGAGGATATTCGGCAACTTAGAAACTAATTAGTTTAAAATTAAATTTTCCACTCTGCCAGACTAAGTACAATAAGGCAGGTCTTAAGACACAAGAGACGACGTTGGAAAGGAGTAAAGGGTGAATGGGCACATGAAAGAGCCGGCACGCGTTTCAGGCGGATCCAGCCACTCTAATTAGGTGGAACACAAAACCATCCTGCAGATGCTGCCAGCGTTCATGGGGTCTTACAGCCCCGAATGCTGCCAGGGAGACCCTGTGGTCTTCCTGATGTGCCCAGATCCTCCTTTTCCCCCCTCCTTGCCATGGGATGGTCTCTGCCTATCTCCACCTTCTGGTTCCTTTTCAGCGTTCTCCCTTGTGCTGGGGCTCACCTAATACATGCAGTAAACTGGAAGGGTAAAATAAGCTCAACTGTCCAACTGAAGACGGTTTAAAATTAAAAAATACATATATATATTCAGTTAATAGTGGGCAGAAGCGATGGTCTTGCAAAGCACTACCATGCCCTTTACATCTCGTTGCTGATCTACCCGAAATGTGCCTTGGAAGGGCGGTGGCCCAAATCCCGTCTCTTCCCTTTCACTGGGATTTCCTTCCTTGTGCCTCTTGCCTGCAAAGACCCTCTTTGGGTAAACCTGTTGCTCCCCATTCCCAAGGTCCCGGTGCAGCTCCGGTTTTCCGGGAGGGCATTTGTGGGCTCCTTCCACACCCCATGGTCATCCCAGGGCTGAGGATAGCTGAGAAAAGGGTTACTTGCCACAGGGGCCAGGGCTGTGTCTCCTCTTCTTGGCCAAACACATGGTCATCGTGGGACGTGCTTCAATATGGACGGCTGGATGTGCAGTGTCTGCAGTGAGGAAGGTGAGGTTGTCTCATGGGATGTTCTTCACTGCCTGGAGCCTGTCCACAGCACCAAAACTCTGGAAGCATTTGCAGGATTGGGCTCCAGCTGAATAAATCCAACCAGGTAGGAATCCCCTCTTGAGCGCAATCAGGTTGTAGTTCATTTGGGTTCCTATAAAAAGTAGTTCTTCTTAAAACGAAAAACAACAAAAAAGCCTTCTGAACGTCCTTGGAAATTTATTTTTTTTTTTAAATACACAAAACTAGAAAAAGCTACCCTAATATTGATAAAAGCCCTTCCCCAGACCCTCAAAAGACCCAAGTCCCTACTCCAAGCCAGCTCTGCGCCGCAGTCCTCTTCCTTGTGGTTAGCGCCGCTGAACGCTGGAGAAACTGTAATTGTTCATAAGCAAAGGAGCGCTTCCCGAAGTACAGTATTTGTTTAATGGATCATTAAACCAATATAAGTAACGCTGAAGCATGCATGGAAGCAACGAGGATTTAAACCTAATTACACAGGGAAACTTGGAGCGTGACTGTCCGCTTTCCGAGGCTGCGGTGCATGAGTAGCACCGCTGAAGTGAGGGGATTAAACCGAGCTCAGGAGGGGTTGGACCCTCCACGGCCCTGCTTTAGGTTTCTGCATTTCTCTTCTGCTTAGAGGGAAAATTTGGAGACAGGCTCTAACCATCTTTGTTCCTGGAATAATTTTCTCTGCAATGATTCCATCAAGATCAGTGAAATTAAATAATAATAATAAAAAAAACCAAACAACCAAACCATCTCTTCTACCGCCATGGGAGCTGCTGGAAGTGAAGTGAATCAAGGTATCACACCACTTGGGGCCCGTTTTGGAGAACATTTTGGAGTTGTCCTCCTGTGTCTGCGATCTGTTGATTCAAGCTCTGAAGGGGACCTCAACGACCATTTTAGCCAACCTGCCCAGGGCTTCGCTGCAGTGGGAGGTGTCCCTGCCCATGGCAGGGGGGTTGGAACAAGATGAGCTTTAAGCTCCCTTCCAACCCAACCCATTCGATGATTCTATGATCCCTGCCACCAGCCTGGAAAACCCTAGCCCCGAGGACATCCACCCACCTTTCTATTGCTCGAGGACTTTGCATCACGCAGAGCTGATGCAGATTTCTTTAGGAAAGCTGCTCCAACCATAATGTAATGCAGTGTTAAAAAAAAAATTAACTCTATACAACCAAAGCCAAATTCTGTTGGCAGGAAGGGCTTGTGGCTGCCCCATCCCTGGAGGTGTTGAAGGCCAGGTTGGACGGGGCTTGGAGCAACCTGGTCTGGTGGGAGGCGTTGCAACTAGATCTTCTTTAAGGTCCCTTCCAACCCGGACCATTCTATGACGCAATATGAGCAAAGCATGCATGGAAGCACAGCACGATGTGTGGGCTTTGCAGTGCAACATGCGTATTTGGACCACAACTGGTAGAGAATAAATTGTTGGGGCTGTTTTCCCAGGTGCTGCCCAGCCTGGCATCCCTGAGCGTGGATTCGGCGTTGGGCTGGTCTTGGCTCACCCTACTTGGAAGCTGGGCCGTGGTCACCCTGGGATGGGGTATCCTGATTTTTACAGTCACTGACCTGTTGGCACCAAGAAAGGCAAAGCTCCCAGGTGAAGAACTTCAACCACTCAAAGAAAGAGGTGAATATTCCTATTTTATCAGCGAACAGTTGCATGTTGCTGGGTTACAGTTGGATTATTGTTGTTGTTGGATTAAATTAGCCTGTGCTGTTAAAGCAGGTGAGACCAGGGAGGAGGCACCATAGGATGCTGATGGGATTATTTGTCTTCAAAGCACCTACGTAGGGATGGTTTTGACTTGTGCAGGTGCGTATGTTGGTAACTAATTGCAGGGCTGCTTGGTCTGCAGATAATTTAGCTTTTTTTTTGGTGAAGGAAGAGCTCAGCTTTGCAGCTGGGGGAAACAGGTGAGCTTGGGCCGAAGACCCAGGTGTATGTTGCCCTTCTCTGGTCATTCTGAGCTTATCCTTTAACTTCTTACTGCATGGGGAGGTAACTTACTGCTCTGAAAATGCTAGTTATTGGCCCTAGTGCAACCTCGCTGGCTGGTACAGACACGCAGTCAATGAAAGTTTGTTATTCTGTTGATTAATTAGCAGAAACAAATTTGCCGATAATAAAAAAACACCGCACAAGAGAGCGTCGTTGCACTAATAATTTCAGTACTCTGGGTACAGCACAAGGGAGCATTTGGGGGCTCCTAATGTCCAAAATCTAACTGTAATCTGACCCGTGAAAAACACAGTCTTCAGTGTCCTCATATTCCTAACCATGAGTTTTAAAATAAAACCCCGGGAATCCCTTGGAGAAGGACTGGTTCAGTTCTCACACGCCTGTTGAGTGCACCACGAGAGCATGAGGTCTTCATGTACCTCTGCTCCAGCCCCGCCCCGTGCATTGGAGAGGATTCAATATTCCCATTTTTACATCGAGAGATGAGCTGTGGGCTCTCCGCTGTGTTTTGGTATGAAACCTATGGGTTTCATCCCTTCTACGCTTCTGAGTGTCCACAGGTCCCCTTGTTGAGGTGTGGGGAGAGGGCCACATGCCCCAAGGAGCAATGCTGCTCTCCAACTCTTGCTCCAAGGCCTCGGACTGTTTTGACGTGTGGATTTACAAGGCTATAAACAACATCTATGCAACTGTCTAATTGTTCAAATCACTAAGCTCTATTATTTCTATTTGGGCAGATAAATAAGCAGCTGGATGTGCAGCGGGACCTACCAACCCTCCTCGCATCTCCTCAACCTTCCTCTTCCTGGAGAAGAGAAGGCTCTGGGGAGACCTTATAGCAGCCTCTGGTACCTAAAGGGGGCTTACAGGAAGGATGGGGAAGGACTCTGGATCAGGGAGGGGAGCCATGGGACATGGGGTAATGGTTTCAAACTGAAAGAGGGTGGATTTAGATGAGATCTGAGGAAGAAATTCTCTGCTGTGAGGGTGGTGAGCCCCTGGCCCAGGTTGCCCAGAGAAGCTGTGGCTGCCCCATCCCTGGAGGGGTTCAAGGCCAGGTTGGCCGGGGCTTGGAGCAACCTGGGCTGGTGGGAGGTGTCCCTGCCCAGGGCAGGGTGGCTGGAACTAGATTGTCTTTAAGGTCCCTTCCAACCTGAACCATTCTATGATTCAACCACCCCATTCCCAGCTCTGGAGGCCCATGCAGCGTTTTCCAGAGCCAACGGCAACCGGGTGATGCTACCAGGGATCCCAGGCTGAGCCCAGGCAGGTTGGGATACCCAAGGGTGCCCGGGGTGCGGGATTTCCCCCCTGCCTTTCCCTGGCATGTGGGAGGTGATGGCTCTTCCACCTCGCTGGACCTGGAGAGGGCAGCAGAGAAAAAGCGGAGCATCCCCGGCTGTGAGCGCCTGGATGGAGCAGGAGCAGCTGCGCTTCGGTATCCAAACACACTGCTCTGTGAGGAGGGTAATTTAGAGCAATTACACCGATTATTATTGCTTTTCTAATTAGTGCTTTTCCTACAGAATTAGCTGAGTGTTTATTAGGAGCCGCTTGTTGCCAATAGCTTAACCGCTTCAGTACCAGTTTTTATCAAACATTAGAGGGGCTACATTTTATGTATTTATTTATTTTTTTTTTCCTTGTGTGTAACTGGTTTTGTTATCTGGTTTCACATAAAAGCCCCAATTAAATATTCATTTCGCTTTGTTACATACGGCATTAAATTTTCATGAGCCGCGCGTTCTCCTTGAAATTTGGGCGGGGGGGAGAGGGGCGAAGAAACCGGGCGCTCTCTTAAAGGCAGGGGGTGCGCCCACGGGGGTTTGCTTTAGTGATAGGGCTGGAACAGAAAAAAGGGGGGGGGGGGGGAAAATCAACCAAATAAGCGCCTTTTTCTCACGTCCTGTGGAGATCCAGCCCCCAACCCACCGGTGGAGGGGAAAATAATTGCGAGGCAGGTGGAGTTTCGGTCCCTGCCCTCTCGCGTCGCTGCACAAGGCTGCGGCATCAAGGCTGATCCTGAGGAAAACAGGTTTCCTTTGGGGCCCAGATGATGATTTTTTTCACTCTCAGCCCCTTTTTCCTCCCCCCCATCCCTTTCTAAGTGCCTTTGAGCCAGTTTTGTGGGTCCACGAAGCCCGTGCAATCCTTCCTCGGTGCTGTCGGGGTGTAAACTTGTATTCCTGGGAAGAGTTTACCTTTTAGTGAGGCTGACGTAAAGTGTTGGGATCGACGATCCAGGAGATTAAAAAAAAAAAAAAAAAAAAAAAAATTAATAACTAAATAAAAAGCCAGCCTAGGAACAAAATCAGCAACAATTCAATCCTCACCCTCCTCTCTGGCGCGGGGTAAGGATTTAAAGAGCTTGCGTTTACCTTCCCCGGTGCGTGGCGTTTGAATTTACCGGTGGTTGATTTCTACCCCGTAGCTGTAGGGCTGGCTCGCCCGCGGCCGTCCCCACGTATAAATTCGGGGGTCTTTTTTCACCCAGGTTTAGCTGACCCGCGGCGAGAGCGCGGCTTCGGGTTTGTATCGAGAAGAAGATCCAGTGAAGCAAGAGGCCGTGTCTCCCTGGGGTATCCCGGCAGGCAGCCGCCGGAAAGGCTCGAGACACCCCTTTTCCCCGCCCCCCCCCCCCGCCCCCAGCTCGATCCTGGCGACCCCCAGAATATGTTTCATGGAGGAATAGCAAAAAAGTTTATACTTGAAAGTACAAATTCCTAAAAATTACATTGCACTTCAAAGCGAAAAAGGGAGAGAAAATGCAAAATTGTGACCTTTTCTTTTTTATTGCTATTATTTTTTAAGCGAGGAAATTTAAATTCTAACAGCAAAGACAAAAAACTGCATTTGAAACAAATGTCTTCCAATATATCCTACAAAAATCCAATTAAATACTTTCCCTGAAAATACAACTTGTTCTTAAGACACCTTAGAGGGGTATTTCTTATTTGTTTGGGTTTGTTTGGTTTGGTGTGTTGTTTTTGTTTTTTTTTTTTTGTCAAGGAGAAAATATTGTTTTGTTTTAGTTTTTTGATCAATTCTCTTCGGTCAGTTCTGACGTAATGTCATGACTTCGATAGAAATTGAGCGCCTTCCTCTTTATCCGCGGAAAACAGCCACACTTTCCACCTGCGTTTGGAATTAAAAAGGTAAACAAAATTTGAAAAATGAGGGAAAAGTTTTGATTTTCAATTTTTCTTCCCCATCCCTTACTTTCAGAGGGCAGATGGAGGCGGTGGGACATGAAGACCCAGGAAAGAGCTGTCACATTTTTCCATCCTCCTCCCCTCAAAACTACATAAAATTAATCCAGTTGTTTTCAAAAAGCTTATAGTAAGACTATTTCTGAGGACTTTTAGTAGTAATATATTGGGTTTTAGCACAGGATCCAGAAGAATTCCTGCGTCCCACCAGCCGCAGCAGGTGACGGGATGAGCGTGCGGGCTCCAACTCTCCGATAGAGGGCTAGAAATTATTATCCGTAATAAAAAAGTTTCTAAATGGCAGCATTTCTGCCAGTTCTGGGTGGCACAGTTGTGCCTGGCGCGAGCTCGAAGAGCTGCCTCGAACAAGGGAACGGGTTTGTGCCTATTTTAGAGTAAAATAGGCTCAAAGTGCTTGTCCAGCATAAATAGACAAACCAAGTGTCCCGTGTGTTTCTGGATGTTTGTGTTCTGTACGGTTCTGACTTTACATCTACGTAAGTAAAATTTTCTATATACAGATACTATTATTTTTTTTAATCTAAAAATAATTTTTTTTTAAAAAAAGACATTTTTTTCTCCACAATATCAGAACTTGCGGAATAACGACTTGACAAAACATTGACCAGAACATCAAATCCTACGAATTACGTCCTACTTATGGGTTTCCAAAAGCGAGCTTTAGAATAAATTCCCGGGGATAAGTAGGATGGGAAACACACAGGCTAATATGTGTAGGCGCATCGCGAGTGACGCTGTTGCAACTGCTGAAACCGAGGAAGGTGGTAAGATAAATGAAATTCATAGTCAATAGATCATTTCTTATCCCCCTCTTGGGGCAAGGGGTTCAGGTTTTGTTTGGTTTGGATTTTTATTTTTTTTTTTTCTTTTTTTTTGGCCTGTGTGCAGCGGTGACTTCTCTGCAGCCATCCCTGAACGTAACAGTAGGACTGGGAGGACTTTGGGGTACCCAGTGGGACCATCCCAACCTTCCTGGGGTCTCTGGGCACGTCCGCACCACTTGGAGATGGGCTCCTCCTCCAACCAAAATTCCTATTTTCAGATAACGTCATACATTTCAATTTTTTGGGGTTTTTTTTGTTTTTTTTTGTTGACAACGCAAATGACTCTTTCCTCTCTTTGGTTTAAACAGCAAATTTTAAAACGAGCTTAACTGAAAGGAAACTACGGAGCGTATTAGAGACAAATGAAAGCTGGAGGCGGGGGGAGAAGACAAACGTCACCATGTCAAAAAGCGGACTTTCGGGGTGAACAAAACAATTCACAAAATGGCATCAAATGAAACGCGTTTTGTCGGTGGGGGGTAGGGGGGGGAAGTGGCCCAAAAACGGACAGGTAAAGCGTCATTATACATTAATCTAAATGGGATATTTATATTTTTAAAAAGTATTCTGAAACTATCCAAAATTAATTGGAAAATGTGAGGCCCTTACCCGCACGGCTGTCTTGGGAAAAAATGAACTTGAGTAAAACAGTTAGGGTCAAATTAAACACTCCTTTAATCTAAAATAAACATTCTTAGTTTTCAGAGGAAAAAATGAAAGAACTTTGCTTATGGCTTGTACAAACTGGTTTTTCTCCAAAATTTTGCAGGGGGTAGAAAATAAGGGAGAATGGTTCAGTTTGATCCATGGGACAGTGGATGGTTGGTGGGGACAACGCGGGGTGCCCTGGGCAGGACGGGTACCGGGATGGCTCTGCTCTGCGCCAGCATCCACGGAAAAGGGGTTTTGCTGCTCCGATTTTCTCTCCCTGATGGTTTAAATACGTTTGTTGTTTTTTTCTGGGACATGAGCACAGATGCACTGAGCTTGGAGGGTTCATCCGGTTTTGGCATTTACATTTTTCTCTTCTATCGTGTGCATCCCACTGTTAGCTTAATTCTTGGTAAACTATCTTAAAGTCATCCTCACCCTTCCAGGCTTTTTCCCATTAAAAGGTGAGATGTCTTGGCTGGCCAAGCCGTTTTCCAGGGCAATTTGTGCAACCTTGCTGGGTTTTCCTCCAGAAGGCGAGACACATTGGACTGTAGCACTACACAAAAAAGCCCATGAGGTGGCTGGGATTCCCTGAAACAAAGGGATTTTCATTGAAAAGTGTAATTTTTTTTGAGCATGGAAAAGCTAGCTGCCAATTCTTCGCCTCTTCTCAGTATTACGTAGGTGTCGTCAGAGTTTTGTTCGGGACAGGGGAAAACACAAACCCAATTTGTGGACAAGTGCATCGCTCCGAAAAGCCGGTCGGGGCCATTTGTGATAAGGGTTTGCATTCAATTAGGTGAGTAACCATTTGAAAAGTAATTCCGGACACTTCATGATGAAAAATGGATTCGGTTTTCCAACTGCTGTTGCAAATATGGGGACCAGGGTCTGCTCGGCCAGAAAGAGCTGCCTTTGTGCCAGCCCGTGGTGCTGCCCAGCCCGCTTCGCCCCCAGCACCTTTTGGAGCTGCCCAAAGAGTCAAGGCTTTGAATTTTGTGTTTTCCCCATTGATTTTCATTCCCTCAAAGTCCTTCTTCTCACATCTTATCTGCCGGTGAGTCTAAAGATGGTTGTGTGGGGAGAGGAAGGGACAGAAAAAAGACCTTCAGCCTGGGAAACACAAAAACAACCCTCCCAGGTCCGTTTCATCCATTAAAAAGTGGAGGGAGTTTAAACCTGAAAAAAATTGAAATATCGTCGACTGAAGAAGGAAAAAAAAAAAAAATTGAAATACCGTCGACTGAAGAAGGAAAAAAAAAAAATTGAAATACCGTCGACTGAAGAAGGAAAAAAAAAAAATTGAAATACCGTCGACTGAAGAAGGAAAAAAAAAAAATTGAAATACCGTCGACTGAAGAAGGAAAAAAAAAAATTGAAATACCGTCGACTGAAGAAGGAAAAAAAAAAAATTGAAATACCGTCGACTGAAGAAGGAAAAAAAAAAATTGAAATACCGTCGACTGAAGAAGGAAAAAAAAAAATTGAAATACCGTCGACTGAAGAAGGAAAAAAAAAAAATTGAAATACCGTCGACTGAAGAAGGAAAAAAAAAAAATTGAAATACCGTCGACTGAAGAAGGAAAAAAAAAAAATTGAAATACCGTCGACTGAAGAAGGAAAAAAAAAAAATTGAAATACCGTCGACTGAAGAAGGAAAAAAAAAAAATTGAAATACCGTCGACTGAAGAAGGAAAAAAAAAAAATTGAAATACCGTCGACTGAAGAAGGAAAAAAAAAAAATTGAAATACCGTCGACTGAAGAAGGAAAAAAAAAAAAATTGAAATACCGTCGACTGAAGAAGGAAAAAAAAAAAAATTGAAATACCGTCGACTGAAGAAGGAAAAAAAAAAAAATTGAAATACCGTCGACTGAAGAAGGAAAAAAAAAAAAATTGAAATACCGTCGACTGAAGAAGGAAAAAAAAAAAAATTGAAATACCGTCGACTGAAGAAGGAAAAAAAAAAAAATTGAAATACCGTCGACTGAAGAAGGAAAAAAAAAAAAATTGAAATACCGTCGACTGAAGAAGGAAAAAAAAAAAAATTGAAATATGAAGGAAATTTGAAATCAACCAAATATTGCAATGAAAATTTTTCAAAGTTACAAATTCAAGGAAAGGCTTCGGTTTAGACTGAAGGCCACCTAGGTCTGCGCCCTGCATCCCCAGTAGTTCGTCTCTTTCCTAAGCACTGAGGGGAGCAGCACTCGCTGCCTCTGGTCAGGCCGTGTGGTGCGGGAGCCGGCGTCGCTGAATGGCAAAGAGTGTCCGTGCAGCTGCATCGTACGTAGGGGTCTCCAAAAGCCAGCTTTAGAGGAAATTCCCGGGGACGAGTGGGATCGAAAAATACGCAGGCTAATATGTGAACACGCATGCGGAGCGAAGCCGTTCTCCTAAGGGTTTAAAGAGCGCAAAGAGGTCGGAGGTGAGTTTTGATCGTTGCAGTTCATCTTCATCCATGATGCTCCGGTGCCATGGACGAGTCACCACTGCTGCCAGGAGGACCAAGCCCAGGGTGCGTTCGGTGGCCAAACAGGTACGAGGAGGGGTTTGCTACTGGGTTGGCGGGAAACATCAGCCCGGCAAGGCAGTGCTGGGACAGCTAACGAGGGCTGTGCCTCATGTGGAAAATGAAAAGGTAGAAACTTTTTGGAGAAGGCGCCCAATTTGTGATGGATATCACTGGTTTCCCAGTCACAAGCCAGTTCTCGGTGGTGGTGAGATAATAACTTGCAAATAGCTCCCTGCACTCAGGACTCAACTTCCCGGGCCCAATTTGGTTGGGGAGCAATTAACTGCAAATCCAGGTCAGCCCCCTCTACTTGCAAGAGTCGATGAGGGCTGTCTGCTGGATCTCCTTTTCTTGCTTTACCCAAAATGGCTTTCCCTGACATGGAAATGCATCCCTCACTCAGGAGGAGCCATGACACCTTCTTTCCCTCTGGTGACAGCCACCTTGCAGGGATGCCAGGCATGAGGAGCACCTTGGCCCCTGGAAAACTCCATTTTTGGAGGCTGGTGTGCAATTACCCAAGCTGGAAAGCAGCCAGGGTCGGTGAGGGATCCCTAAAAAGCAGCGTGGGCCACCTCTAGACTGTACCAGCCGCACCAGGAAGAGACAACCCCAGCAAGGCAAGGTCACGAGGTCTCGATCCTCGGGCGTGAAGATCAGACCGGTTCCCTGGAGGGTTTGGGCTTGAGGTTGGCAATCGAGCTGAGTTTCCTGGCCTGTGGCTCGATGGCATGGAAACAGAAACGCCCCAGCAGGTTAAGGACAGGCTCTTCCACCTAAAGGATGAAAAGAAGGGGGGGAAAAAAAAAAAGAGAGAGAAAGAGCCGCTGCCATTGAATAATTGATGAGTTTCAGACCAATCAATGCGACAGCAGAGCAGGGCTAATTAAAGGTTTCTAAGGAATCCCTGTAGTAATTTACTTGAATGTAAGAAGTTCATTCTCTCTCTCCCTTTCTTTCCCCTCCCTGTTCCCAGGAATTCCAGTTTTAGGCTTCGGCGGTCTCTAACCACCGCTCACTTCTCCCCTCCAGGGGGGTGTTTGCTATGGAAATATGCAATTAATATTGCAGCGATCATAATTGCTAATTATTAAAACAATGCTACCCCCTTTTTCATGGCCTACTTTCTTGCTCAAAATCATTTAAATAACAGGGAAAAGGAAAAAAAAAAAAAAAAGCCGGGGGGGGGGAAGAGCAGAGACAAGGTGGCTGGGGCTCTGCTGAGCCAGGATTAAGCGCTGAGCGTGGCTGGGTTTGGCTGCGATTCGGTGCGTTCCCACCACGTCTGCCTGAAAACTCAGGGCGAGGTGCTGCCGTGTGGGGCTGCCGCTTGCTGTAACCTTGAGCCAGGCCGAAAAAAAAGCCCCGTGACGCCGGAGTGACCCTAACCCATTTAGTGATGCGGTTATCTGGATGGTCCGCCCGCGTTTCTGAAGCAGCCGTCGCGGTGGTGTCCTGGTGCTGGCTGCTGCTATGAAATATTAATAGTCGGTGATGAGGAATTAACTGGCGGAGGTGTAGGCTGTCAAGGGAAAGGCGAATCAGGCAGGGGAGAGGCGCTCAGCCCCAGGGACCTGGCTCAGGGAGGGGATGCATTTCCCTCCCACGCCCCCTCAGGACCTCCCATCCCACCAAAGAAATCTGGGGCTTTTGGGTAGCCCAGATGTTGGGGTCCTGGGGGAGCGGAGGAGAGCACGGTCACCTCGTGGTGCTGCCCGCGGGAGTTAAAACCCCAAGGTCGTACTCTGAGGGACAAGAGCTGAAATGCCTTGGGTTTGAGCGAAGAGAGGAACATTGGCGTTGGCTTTGGTTGCTCCCCATGCTCTGCATCCCAACCCCTTCCTGAGCCGTTGTTTGACTCGTGTCATGGGGGACCTGGATGAGGATGGGATGGGGTGGAAGGGAACAGGCATATGGCATCATACAAAGTCGTGTGGATTTGGGGAGGAGCGAGACGCCATGGTAAGAGCTACCAATGCGGGGAGCTCTAGTGGAGCTCCTTGGAGGACCTCCTCCATGCCTTGGTAGCTGCTGCAGTCACAAAGGTAGGGGACTTTAATAGACCGCGTTTAAAAATAGCACAACCAAAAATGTGAAGAGCACTGATGTGGTTTTATCACCCACGTGAACACGGGCCAAGACAAGACGAAAAACCTGCCCCCGAGGGTGCTGCCGGTGTGTCGCACGCGGCCGTCGGTGCGCCGAGCATCAGACTGCAGGAATCCGGAGGGGATCTGCTGGGGGTTTCTGGAAGCAACGTGCATGGAAATAAGACTGAAAAAAGTCCCCTTGTGTGTTGAGGCTAGCAAAGCAGCCATTTTTTCTCCCCCCCTCCCCGCACGTAAATGAAAGCAAAAATCGGTAGGGTTATAATAAAACATGAAAGGCTTATGTGTAAGCTAGGAAGCGAGGCTTTGAATGGGTTCCTGGTGGTCTCAGGTGGTTGAAGGTGTAGCTATAATACAGCAAGCAATTAGAAACAGGTTTTCTATTAACTGGCTTACTTTGCTGGCTGCTTTGATGGAGCTGACCTTTCCCTCCCAGCCTGTCCTAGAGCAGGCGACAGGTTGGAGACTGCCTGGCCCTCACCCCTCCGTGTTAAGCCCAGGTTTTGGTCCCACATATCTCTTTTTTTTTTTTTTTTTTTCTTTTTTTTTTTTTTTTTTTTCCTGCCGGAGGGGAGAGATTTGGTGTCTGTAGAGTTGATGATGTGATGGCTGAGTCCTGGCTCTATTCGCGGCACGTGGGCGGTAGAAAACCTGTGATCGGGAAGGCGAAAGGAATGGACTGGGCTCCCCTTCGCTCCTGTAAGAGCAAAAATACCCTGGTGGGCCTGGGATGATTTTAAGGAACTTTTTTTTTCTTTCTCTCAATAAAGTGGATGCTTCGTCTCTAAAAATCCCTATTTATTTTCTAACTCTGTCAAAGCTTCATTACAGACGTTGCCAGCTGATTTGCCTGGAATTGCTCCCGTTTATCCCAGGAGTGAACAGGCGGCTCTGTTAAGAGACAGAAATTTTCCTGATTTGCTGAGATTTCATTTTCAAAGGACTCGAACTAAGCCATCTTTTCCTGCAGCTCATGAAACTGTCTGGAACTTACCTGATCCAGTTTCAAACCCACCACTGATCCTGCTGGGATTTGAACCAGTAATTTGAAGAAAAACTCTCTGCTGCTCTTCTTAGGAGCTTTCCACCACCATCTTTCCATCTTGTTGGGTCACCCATGATGAACAGGCAGAGTGGTCAGGTGGTGGTTGACTTCAGCAGAGGGAGAAAGAGAACTTCTCCCAGCTCCAGTTTGTAGGGGCAAATTGGTTTTGGACTGGGCATGGTGGAGGTGGAAGAGCTGCTTAAGTTACAGCACCAGCCAGGTGGCTCCTGTCTCCATGTTGATGTTCACCATACCTGAAGCTGCACCTTTTTGGACTGAATAAATGCAAAATACAGATGCAGAAGCAACTGGCAGGAGTCACTCGAGGCTGCTGAGAAGCCAGGCAGGTAACCGGGTCTGCTTCAGATCTTTTTGACTTCATGCTAGTCAGAGCTTTGACCAACACATCTTCCAAATCTGTTCCCCTTGCTTGGTGCCTTCCTCACCTCCATCACACTGACAACACCTCGGTTGTAGCTCTCTCCATCTGCAGACTTGGGGAAGGTCTAGAGGTAATTAATTGAAATAATTCCCACTGCTGGTGCTTGTAGGCTCGAACAGCCCTCCGGAAATGGTGTCAAGAAGGTCCACACCAGGCTTCAAGTGCTGTGTCCAACGCGTCTCCTTCCCAAGCCAAACCATTGTGACTTCACATGGAGTTGGTAGGTGAGGAGCTCAGACCTGCCCCTGACTTCTGAGGGTCTTGGGGCCCATTGCTGGTTTTTGGGAGGAAACTGAAGCATGGCCGAGGCCATCCCCACCTGGGTGCAGGCTGGCGGGCTGATGGGACCATGTGTGCCAGGAGCCAACTCTTGCTCTTGGAGAGCAGCAGATGGTCGAACAAACTAGACCGTTAATCCAGCCAAATTATGGAAACAGATGTTTTGAAGGTGTTTGCTTTCAAATTCAAACTGTTTGCCCTCTTGGATGAACTAGGCGGGATGAGGGTGTTTGTTAATTAAAAGGTGGGGAGAAGGAAAACCAAAATAGAGCCAAACAAAAAGGTGGCTGTGCCAAAATGCCAGGAGGTTTTCTTCACCACCTGTAATCAGGTGTAAAGGGAGGAGAGATGGACCTTACGTTATAAAAGAGCAGCCCCTCCGCTCCTCCTGCAACCCTCCTGGGATGGATGGAGCCTCCCCGAAGGAGAGGAACTGGTTAAAAACCACAGCTCCTGGGTAGCAGCAGGATCTGCCGCGCGAGCGGTGAAAGATTGGTGGGCTGTAATGATGCGCGCGGGCTGTATGGAAATGCCCACCAGCTCTCGGCAGCGGCCGCGGCGCAGACGGGGGGACGCGACACCGAGAGGCAGAGGGAGCGTTATTGATGCGCTCGCCTCGGGGAGGGAAGCGGATAATGGATGTGGGATGTTGGCCGTGCTTTGTCATCAAACGAGGGGCCTGAAAGATGGTGCGCTGGAATATTATCAGTCATTCCTTGATCAAGATGTAATGCTCTCGGTGTCCTTCTCTTTTTCTCTTTCTCCCCCACCGCACTGGTGAACGCTTTTATTTCTCACTCTTTGACCTTTTTGCTCCGGCATTGGGGATGCTCGGATCCGCTCCCCTTTTAACGAAGAGCACGCCGCCCTCCCCTGTCCTCTTCTCTCCCTTCCCCCAAGCCTGAAGATACTGGTGTGAACTCGAGGAAATCACGTTTCCTGATCTGCGTGGCCTCATCTTGAAAAGACCTCTTGCTTTTTTATTCCTCCCCCCCGCTCCCTGCCATACCGTGAATAGATCGTGTGTATGCATACACATACTTAAGTTTTATTTCTATGGCACTATAGGTAAGAATAGCGCTTCATAGACAAATAAAAAGGTCAGTCCCTGCTTTGAGATTGCCATAACGCAGCAAGGGATGGAAAATAAGGGGGTTTATTACACCTCACCTGTATTTAGACAAATCAAACAATTGCATTTTTTACAGCCCTGTGTAATGGCCTGATGCAACCAAATGAGACCTCTCTCCCGGGGAGTTTAAGCAGCATATTAGCTTTATCACTTGATGACCCATAAAATGGTTGTGCACCCCTTAGTGATTACCTGACTTACTCAGCACAGCTCTGCAGGGAGGATATTTAAACATTTTTTGCATTATCAATTTCATAATGTCATAGCTCTAAGTTGTCGGGCGGTGGCTTTCCTTTTCGTCTTTGTACAGGGTAGTAAACCAAGGAAGATGGGAATGGAAAGATAAAAATAAGGTTTCTCCGTATCTTGGAGGTGGGACTAGAATTCAGGGCATCTTCGCTTCCATCTGGTCTCCTCTGATGACGTTTCATTGCATGAGAAACTTGAGAGTCGTGAACTTTTCGGTGATGACGGACAAGGCAAATGGAGGAATCTTCCCTCCCGTGGGATGTGGCAGAGCATTGGCGCGCGTTGCAGAGCGGCGTTAAGATGCAGAAGAGAAAAGCAGTGAGGGTAAATCCTGTGCGTCATCTCTGCAGGCTGCACATGGCAGGAGAGCCCCAGCTCATGGGCCTGTCTTCTGGGCTGTGGAGCGTTTCATCCACCTTTGCGCTCTGTGTCCAATTTTTGTGGATTTATCATCATCTCCTCACGAATTATCTGTAAGCACAAGGTGCCACACCGCCCTGTTCGTGTGTCTCCATAGCTTGGCCAGGGTTTGTTGGCAGAAATGCCAGCTGAGGGGCTGCTCCCAGGAGAAGGCTGTCCACAACCGGAGCGGAGACTGAGTGAACCATCACCAGCATCCCGTTGAAATCACCTCTCATAAATGACAAGCGTTGCTTTTCTGTGGCTGACAGAGAAATTTGTAATTAGAGAAACTCCCTGGGTTGGCCTTAGAAGGAGCATTTCAAAACACTTATGGCCAAATATTTCCTTGACTCCATTTGGGGCTCATTTCTCCTTTCTTGTGAATAACTTGCACTCTGAATGTTCCCAAATTAAGTGTGCAAGTGATGAGAGCACCAGCATTTGTCTGTAGTTGAATTCCCCTAAACTACTGGAAACACAGGGAAAAGTGTTGCAAAAGGAATGTGCTTCAGAGCAGCTTTTGAGAGAGCAGCAATAAATGGGGAGGAACCAGTTCCGAAAGCAGGGTCTTGGGACAAGAATTTCTAATGACGATGTTTTTGAACATCTCAGTTCTGGGGAGCCACTTTACGTGTAAAGCAGGTTGGAGAAAAGGTTTGTTTGTTTGTTTGTTTGTTTTTCATTTTATTAAAAACTTCAAGGTTCCAGAATTACCATTCTACCAAATTTGGATGAGCCACCAAAATTTTAGTACCTTTTTTAAATTAGATTTTGGGGGAAAGTCAGTCTGACAACTATATCATTGAAAAAACCCTAAATTTAAATTAGTGGTTTTTTTTCCCCTACTGAAAAGATGACATGAAATCAAATATGAAATGAAAATATTTGGGGAATTATTGAAATGAGACACTTCAGTATTCTAAAAAGTGTTTCCTTTTCTTTATAAAAAATCTTGTTGCAATCGGTATAGACATGAGAAGCTGCTGGAGAGGGGACAGCAAAGGGCTACCAAGATGATTAGGGGACTGGAGCACCGCTCTTATGAAGAAAGGCTGACGGATTTGGGTCTCTTCAGTCTGGAAAAAAGATGGCTGAGGGGGGACCTTATCAATACTTATAAATACTTATAGGGTGGGTGTCAGGAGGATGGGGCCAGGCTCTTTTTGGTGGTGCCCAGCGACAGGACAAGAGGTAATGGGCACAAACCTGAGCATAGGAAGTTCCACCTAAACATGAGGAGGAACTTCTTTCCTGTGACGGTGGCAGAGCCCTGGCACAGGCTGCCCAGAGAGGTGGTGGAGTCTCTGTCTCTGGAGACATTCAAAACCTGCCTGGACGCGTTCCTGTGCCACCTGCTCTGGGTGACCCTGCTCTGGCAGGGGGTTGGACTGGATGATCTCCAGAGGTCCCTTCCGACCCCTGCCAGTCTGGGATTCGATATTGACAGAAGTGCATTGCTTCTGGGAAATGTCTTTTAACGATAAACTTACAGACCACTCTGCTTTTTGGTGGGCACCGTAGACCCTGCTGCCCCCTGGGAGTTATTTCTTCTGTCGTGGGCTTCTCAAAGGTAAACCCCACCCATTCTGAGGTTCAGGAATCTGCCCAGTTTGTCCCAGTCACCACACTTGTGTGGGCAATGACTGGACTACAATCTGCAGGACCTGGAGTTGAATTCAGGTGAAACCACAGGTGTTTGCTCGCATCTGAGATGCCTCAACGCACCCAACATGATCCCCCCAGCTGCTGTGCAAGACGTGACCTGGAGGTTATGACTTCAATCTGCCATTCCCGGAGAGATGTTTCGGATAGTCTTAAGGCATCCGGCACCGGATATCTGTGTTTGGGAACTTCACACCCACCTCCTCTGCAGTTTGGCCAAGAGAGGTTGTCTCTCTTGGCTGGAGGCACATTAAGACTCATTGAGACTCCATCCAGCTGACCTACATCATTGTGGGGTGAATAAGATGTCTGAGCATCAAGGCTACCTAGAGCTCCTGCACCATGTTGCCAATGGGACCAAATGTCACCAAACTTGAAGTTGAGCCCAAAATCACAGCACCTTTGGGCTGCAGAGGAGGTTAGTAGTGAAGGTTCTCCTGTTGGCCTCTCACCATGGCGTCACCCTCTGCCCATGGTTTGAGAAGCATCAAATACCAGGTATGAAGGGTAATCTTCCAGGCTTTGTGGAAAGTTTTGCGGGGATGGGGTGACCTACCTTTTCTGAAATAATTCTGAAACTGCACAGGCCTCCCTGTTTTTACCGATTCTCTTTCATCAATCACACTGAAACTTCATCAGTCTCTGTGGGAATTCGCTAAGTAGATATCACAAAGGGTTTGCATGGCACGGTGATAGATCATCTACCCTGAAGTATGCACACTGAGCATATCAGTAGTAAGATTTACTCCCAAGAGCAGCCCCCAGAGATAGATCTCAGGCCTTAGTTAAAGACCACTGTCTGTATTCATTACCTTGTCACTGGTTCCAGCATCGGTTTGCTCTAGAGATGGTTGTATAGAGAGCAGAGCTTAATAACCAGAGAAGGAGAGCGCTCTGAGGTTCTGTCGCTGACTAGGTGGAGCCACCTTGGGCAAGTCACTTGCTCCTACATCAGCAAAAATACATTAGCGCTTCAAACTTGTTGATGTGGATGGAGATCATGAGGTGGTTTTTTTGAGAATCTGGACCCTTTGCTTGTGTCGCATTAGAGTCAGGGTGTACTTCCCTTTCAGCTCCTAAGGTTCAGTCCACTGGAGATGGAGAAGGTGGACAGGCTACAGAAGTGGTAAGAGAAGGCACCACTTGGTGATATCTAGAGCAACTTTAGAATTCTGCTGTCCACTGAAGCAGCATGCCTTGGGGCAGCTGTTGGGAAGGGACTTGTAGGGAAAGGGGGTTGGGAAACATGTGCTGGAGCCCCATTTTACTTGGAGCTTTCCTGCAGGTGAAGAAGAGGGGAGGTGTTAGCTACTACTTCCATTTTTAATGAGTGTTTTCTCAAAATCTTCTCTAATGCACGAAGCGGTCATCTTTGCTGTCCTGACTTGATTTGGTATGGAGTAGGACGAGATGATCATTGTAGGTCCCTTCCAACTGAACTATTTTATTATTTTTAGACTTGACCCTATCCATTGTTTTCGTATCTGTTAAATTCTGGGTAAGCAAACAACCCATCCAGCCATCCTAGTTTTTCTTTCCCCGGACAAAATTCAAAGTCCTGGCTGTAAGTCACCAACTGGAAAATACTCAGGTGAGTAAGGGGAAAACTGAGGTAGGTGGCACCGACCCATTTCTAATATGCTCACAATATCACATATTCTTTTTCCATATGTACCAAAGACTGAAGCTTTCTTGCCTTTTTCCATTTATTGCTGCTCCACCAAAACTGCCTACCACCTTAGAAATTATTCACATAAATTTTCAGCTCGCTTTTGCATGTCAAACCAAACAAAAAGCCAGACTCCTGAGATAAACGTGTCTTTTTAAGCAATTCTTTTGTTAGTCTTTATAATACAACTTCACCCAAATACTTCCTAAATCGGGACTCTGCCTGGGCTTTGACGATTCTTTGGTCATTTCTGAGACTTATAGCGAATAATGCAGCTGCCTGGTAGGGGGTCCGCTGTGGGTGTTAGCTTGTGGAAACAAATTCCTAACTATTCTGGTCTATAAATCCTGAGCCTAAAGCCATGAGACTTGCATCAGTGAGTTCACTCCCAGCGTATTGGCGTCTTACGTTTTGACAATCCCATTTAGCCATCTATATTGATTGCAGATTTGGGTACATACAAAGGAACCTTTTCAGGGGGAATTTGAATTCCATTGGAGTAGAAGGAAAGCCCCAGATCACTTCAACGTGCTTTGATATTTAATTGGCAATCCTGAGATAGTGTAACTTCAATTAAAGTGAAGTCATCCCACGTACCTGTCTACTGACCTGAGTTCCTGCATGAACATGACAATGTTTGACAATGAGCACGGAGACCACACGGTAAAACAAGCCCAAGGTATCAAGTCTCCTTAAGGCACCCTTTCCTTTCTTCCTTTTTTTTTTTTTTTACTATTATTTTTTCCCCTGTAGTGGCTTTACCCACCTGTAATTGCAGTAGAAAGAAGGAGCCGGGAGATATTTCTTTGCCGACGAGACAGTGGTTGTGTTATTATGGTGTATTATGTTACTTTCCATTAGACCAAAAACTTTTCATCTCTAACCCTAGGAGGTGACCTACAGTAAATACAGTGTCGTATTTAGCTTTTGTAAATAGCTTAGCTCTCATGAATGTTTTATACTGGGGTAAATATCACGTTCTCTCCACTTATTTACATCCGCACAGCATCACAGCAGACTTGTTGGTATTAAATATTCATTGTAAGCTTCAGTGAATCTATGCTTTTGCCAAGAGTGCGCTGGGCCACACATCTTTTTTGGCCTCACACTTTGAGAAACCGCATGGTCTTCCGAAGAAAGAACTGGAAGTGCATTACCAGTGTTTTTAACCAAACTGCCCCTCAGCTTGATGGCTGCAGCTTCCATTGCTTTCACTCAGCTGGGAGGAGGGAAAGAAGTCTTGGACAAAGATGTACGTGGCTGACCCAACGCTTTGCCCTTAGTCTATGTACCTTTTGCATCCCGGGACAAGTCCCTGTGGAAGGATTTCAGAGATTTATGAAGGCCAGAATGGATCAGCCAGTCTGGCTTGCTCTGTATCTCGGTCCAGTGACCCTCTCGATTGAGCCAAGAACTCATGTCTGCCTGAAGTGTATCTTCCAGGGAAGCAACCACGCTTTTGGCTGGACGACATCAATCAATGGGGAATCCACCATATCCCTCTGCTGTTACTTGATGCATGGTTAATTAATTTTAGAATTACCAAGGATTTCTAATGCCATGCTACGAGTTTCCTGGCTTTCACTTTCAGGTGTGGGGTTTTGTTGTGCCTGTCCTAGTAGATTTGCGGATTTTGCCTCATACCTTGTACTTTCTCCCTAGGAAGGGCAGGTTCTTGGTCTCGTGATGGACGGTAATAGTTCATCTCTTTCTTTTGATGTGCTAAATGCATGGAGCTCTTGCTCTCCATCTGTAGTTTTCTCCACTCACCAATTGTCCGTATGGCACTTCTTTGTATCTCGCTCAATTTTTGCATCTCATCTATTTTAGAGCTGGGGGATGTACTCAGTCTCTCCAGACCAGTCTCTCCTTGGGGCACAAAACACATTTCTCCAAGACGCTCAAGGCTGCTTTTTTAGTATTGAGTCTTTCTCCAGAGTGACCATGAATCGTTACAAGTTTTTGTTGCATAGGATTATCTTTATTTTATCAAATCCATATTTCTTTCATAGAGAAATTCTTGAGAAACTACTTTGAAGTGACACCCAACTTTGGACGTGAATGGGACTCGGAGAAGTGCTATTAGTATTGTCTATGAGCACAGCTTAGGTTTCCCCCCAGATTTCAGAATAACTTTTCTCAGGCAATGAGTATGCATTATTGAGGATCCACATGCTCTATATACCCAAATAAATTTGCACCAAGGTGTCATTTCGGACATGTAAGTAGGCATGCAGAGAGCTGCATTGTGGTGTTGATTGACTTTGGTGGCTTCTCACTGACCCAAAGTTCAACAATTTCATGTTCCCCCATATCGGTGCATCTCTGTTGCCTTCCCTCAAGTCTCTGCTGAATTATACAAATGTGGGAGAGTAAAAACATAGGCAAATTGGGCTAAGGAGCTTAAAGAGCACCTCCTAGTGGAGGAGACAAAGACCTTATGTCTTTGAGGTATTCATTTTTAAATAATCCTCCAAGAATGCTTCATCTGAAAGATGACTTCTCTCTTTTCCCGGCTGTTGCTGGAGCCCGTTGGGGCCACTGTTTATGCTCTGGTGGGTATCGAAAAGGTGGTTACTTAGGCATGGACGAAAGCTAGTGTAATGGAGTTTAACAGCATTGATTTTACACGGAAAGCTCATTCTGCACTTAAACCCCTCCTTTCCCCATGAATACCTTATTTAAATGGTTGGTATATAATTTTTTAATGAGATGTTCCCTAATCCATCCGACCAAAGACTAGGAAGACTACGACTATACAAGAGGGACAAAAAGCTTCTGGTTTTGTTAGCTGTCTGATTTTCTGATTCATTGACACTGGTGGCCTTTATTAGGCAAGAAATGCCTTTTCTGCCCCGCCTGACCCCAACGCATTAAAATGATTGCAGAAACCAGAGCAGTTGCTGGTACACGCTGGAGTTTGTCAAGTGACTCGTAGCCCAGAGTAGCAGCCTAGTTATTTTTAATCAATGCAAATCAAGTTTTGAAGCATCCATTATGTCCCGGTCCAGGGGCAAACTAAACTACATTACAAAACACTTAAGCCCCGTAAAATTTCCTGACCTCTGAAATCTCTTATGACCTAGTTGCAGCTTCACAACGTCTAGCGCTAATCTCTCCATTAAAGCCTTTCCACCTATTTCCTAAACTGCTGCGCGATGTATGTATTTAGACAAAAGCGGCAGCTTTCAGAACCATTAAAAGCTCAGGCCAAAAGTAAAGATGATTTCTTATGGCTGAGGATGTCTGACAGCCACGGGGGGTTGGGCAACACTATGTTCTTCAGCTGACCCTTATTTAAGATAACCTGTGAGTGTCAGGATTATGATGCTAAGATTACTGTGGTATTTAAATATTATGTTATTAGTCGAATACTGGCATGTATAAACCCAAGATAATTTGGAGGGGGATTGGGAAGGGGGGAATTCACTGTCAAGGCTCAGATTTAAGCTGTTGGATTCAGCTCGCAACTGAGTCTTTAAAAATATGCTCTTCCCCTCTTATAAACCGCTATTTATATTTACGGCACCAAATTAAAACTTTCAGCTTTGGTGACCCCGACATGCTTTCTTTTAATTTACTAATCAGCAAACGACCTTTCTAATTAAATCAAGTGTGTTCCGTTTGGCGGAGGGTGTGTTAAATCCACCTCTTCATTTGGAGGGAAGGAAAACCTGAAATCTGTGTTATTCTCCCCAGGTTTTTGAATTCCTGAAACTCCCAGGACTCTTACAAAGGACAGTCAAGAAAATGCAAAGACTTCTGTCTCCCACGGAGGAGCCCAGCTGAGCAGAGGGTTCGCTTTGAGAAGAGGTGGGAAGAATAAACCAAATTGAGGGTCTCTTCCAGACTCACCCTGATCCTTCAGCCTTTCCATGGGAAGAGTGAGGACTGGTATGAGGTCAGAAGTCACCCCTGTGAATCTGGTTTTCTCCACCAAATGGGCAGTGCAATCGGTCCAGCTCTCAGCAGCTCAGTCATCCGTGTCTGAAGGCAGGTGGGACGATTCCCACCTCGGCCCACACAGATCAGCTGCTTTGCAAAATACCTTTGCAAGAGCCATGGGCGCGTGGGGTCTGCTGGGTTTGCACCACCTTCCCCTGTGGGGAAGTAGGGCCTTCCCGACCCCTGAGAATTTTGCAGACGTCGAGGCATGTCTTCTTTTAGCTTTGAGACCATCCTTCGGGCACCCCCCGTTTAGGTGCCTCATCTGTAGGAGTCTTGGGTTCCTCCTCTGTAAAAGGGGGATGGTTGCAAGGCCCCTCAAGACCTACTCGTGCAAAACACAAGGACCAGAGCAAGTTATTTTGGAGCAGCAGACACAGGGAGGCACGGCAGAGGGAAGGGAGTTTCCCACGGGAAGTCTCTGGCGTTGCCTGCACAGCCTGAGGTTGCGCCGTTCGCCTTCCCTTAATCTCCCGCTTTTTATTGGAGTTTTTTTAGTCATCATTCTTCACAGCGCTGTGGTCTCAGGATCCAGTTAAGCAAACCCCGCATTATCCACACTACCTAACAGTGTGACATCTGTGAATGGCTTTCTAATTACTCAAATAAATCAGCATGATTGGAAATTCTTGAGATTTTATTGGGAAGGAAATTTATAGTAATTAAACCCAATTAATTTTGGATTTCTGTTAATCCAAAGGAGGTTTCGGAAGCTTTGGGTTAGACCTGCATTGTCTGCAGGAAGTGATGTGGGTGAAAGAATGAGAAATTAATTGATTTTGGACAATATGATGATAATAGGAGAATTTTTCAAATGAGTTTGTTACTCATCTCGCATCAATTGCAGTGTCTCTTTTCTGGCATCTAAAAATATCGTTCAGGGCTTTTACTAAAGATTCAAACAGACTGAAAGGAATCTTTTTTAATCAAAATAAAGAACCCTTTTTAATTACTCAGACTCCTTCACAGTTGGAGGTAATAATTGTCTTACGTTCTTAAGTAGTGCTGTTATTAGCCTGCCCTGGGGCTCTTCTATTTTCCAGAAGTTCGCATCACTCTCTCTTGAACGCCAGGATAGAGCACACGTCAGCTTAAATATTTCTGTGTCTTCGACGGTGGGAATGACGCGGGTTGAACCCAGGCTCTTCTTTTGGTGCTGCCGTTCCCAAAACGTCCGTACACGCCCACAGGAACCTGGCAGCAGTGGTACACACCAAGGGGTGGTAAGACCATGTTTTGCAGAAACGCCTGTTTCCAGGTACACCCGTGAGACCGTTGTCTTATGTTTTTTTTCTTAAGCACTTTTTTTTGACTTTGGATTAAGGGTTTTTTTGGCAAATAAGTGCACCAGTCAGGCGAGGAAATATTTTTCGCTCTCTCTTTTTCTCTATATGTTTTAAACCTTCCCTCCAACACTGATGGAGAGGGAAGGAGAACATCTAGGCAGCGTTGTGGTCCTCCTCTGCAGCAGCACAAGTGGACGTTTACCTGCAGGATTAGCAAGACGGGAGTCTTGATTTTTATGGGGAAAAAAAATGGAATTTACGGAACCAGGGATTGCTGCTGTTCATGAAAACCTGCTCGATGCCCACTAGAAATCTGGGCTGTTAATAAGTCACATCAAATTAACAGCTCCTGATGGAGGGGGGAGTATTGCAGAGCCTGAGAAAGGCTTTTGAGTATTTATGCGGATGTTTCTCTTCTTCATGTTCTTGGCATTGGATATTGCTCCTGTGTCCATCTATTTTTTGGCAAAACACTTGTCAGTTGTGCCTGTTGTTTTACGTGGCTTCTTCCAATGCTGAGCAGCATGAAGGTGCTCTTGATTGCAAATGAAGTCAGTGAAATCAGAACTAGCTAGCAAGCCTTTATACCTACCGTGCACTGAAACACATAAAATAGGTATAATACAGGTAGATTTGGATTCTGACACTTCAGCAGCTGTGATCTTTTTATACACCGGTATTCCTAACCGAGCATTCTTTCCTCTTCTTCTGCAGGTGAGGAAATGAGGTGAAATAAAATGAGGCTCACCCCAAACTGCTCAGACAAGAGGCTGGATGCAGAACCAAGACATCCTGACCCCCACGTTACTGCTGTGAACTGATCAGCTGTCCAACTCAGCGCCTCCTGCATCATGCAGTCTGTCTCCCATAGACTGCCTTAATATTACAAGATAATTTTGGTTGGAAGGAACCAAATGTGTTTCATTGCTATGAAAAAGGAAGCACCCAAGGCAGTCAAGGAAAATAAGTACCGTCATGTAGAGCAAGACCCATAGACTATACGAAGGTCTCCTGAGAGAGGGAAAGAAAGAAAGAAGAAAGCAAGAAAAAGAAAAAAGGGTTTGGTGGAGGGCCAATGTCTCTGAATTAATATTTTCCAACCATCTTCGTTTGGGAGCTAGTTGCGCTGGCCGACTGCAGTGATGGGCTGAAACGGCAGTGTTTCCACATTTCTCACCAAAAGCCGAGAAAAGCCTCGTGCCATATTACTGGAAAGAAGGAACTGGTTTGGAAGACATCCCAGACTTCACACGCAGCAGCAACTGGTGTAACCAGCGCATTGCAAACCCTCAGTGTAGCCAAGCAAAGACCTTCCACTGAGGCAACTTCATAGGGCTTGAAATATCGCTTTTCTGTGATACCTCTGGCTATAACCAAGGCAAGTTCTGGGTGAAGACCCAGGAGGCAAAGAGTTAAGCTGCTTTCATGTTCCAGGTACTTTCCTCTAAAGAAGACCCATATCGGAGGGCTGTATCTTTCTGAATGTGAGTTTAGACTGCTTTTGTGCTAATGCATTTATATTGTGATTGTGAAAAGCTTTTTTTAAAGCGGAAGATAAATCTTACCCAAATCTGATAATCATTTTTAAAAATCTCTGCTCTGAGATTTATGTTGCTTTTTTCTTTCCCCTCCCCGTGAAAAAAAAAAAAAGGAGGGGAAAAAAAAAAAAAAATAAAAACAACAACCCTACTGCATCAAAGACTGAAATAATGGCTTGTAAGTACTTAAAAGCTTTATGGATAGGAAACTTAAAAAACTGGTCGGATTCAAACCAAATCCTATCAGATTTTCTTGGTTCTCATAAACCTTTAATCAGCTCCCATGGGGCATTTTTGCTAACCATAAAACATGTGATTAGAAGACACATGAACTACTGGAATTATGACAGCGAGATGGGTTTTGACTTTAGTCCGACTTAAGAATTGGAATTTAAGAGGCCGTTGTAGTGGTAGGCGGCCGCCCTGGGAGGGGCAGAGCACATCGCTGTCTCTGTCGTGAGAAGCCAAACTGGTGACGAGACCCCCACTCACCACGTCTCAGCCCTACGAGGGGTTTTCAGAGTCAAAACATCCTCCTCGGTGAAACCCCGGTGCTTTCAGTGTGGGATGCGTGTTGCAAGGCACTGGTCCCTGATAGCCTACTGCTGTTACTGCGGTATGGGAACGGCACAACTCAGATGGGAAAACAGCACAGTATTTTCAGCAGAGGACTGGCATGATCCCTGTGTTTAATTTTGGGCCCCTCACCACAGGAAGGACCTTGAGGTGCTGGAGCGTGTCCAGAGAAGGGCAACGGAGCCGGTGAGGGGTCTGGAGCACAAGTCTGGTGAGGAGCGGCTGAGGGAGCTGGGGGTGTTCAGCCTGGAGAAAAGGAGGCTGAGGGGAGACCTTCTCGCTCTCTGCAGCTCCCTGAAAGGAGGGGGTAGCCGGGGGGGTCGGTCTCTTCTCCCAAGAAACAAGAGATAGGACAAGAGGAAACAGCCTCAGGTTGCGCCAGGGGAGGTTTAGGATGGATATTAGGAAAAATTTCTTCACCAAAAGGGTTGTCAAACATCGGAACAGGCTGCCCAGGGCAGTGGTGGAGTCGCCATCCCTGGAGGTATTTAAAAGCCGGGCAGACGTGGTGCTGAGGGACATGGTTTAGGTGGTGGTTTTGGCAGCATTAGGTCAATGGTTGGACTAGATGATCTGAAAGGTCTTTCCAGCTGAGACAATTCGGTGATTCTAATTGCAGAGGCAACGTGGCGCTTTTCACCAACCCCTTCTACAAGATGATGTCTGGCTGACAAGGGTAGGGTATAGCCCAGGGTATCTGGTAGTGTCCAGCCCTGTCCAGGTCCCGGTGCTTGCTCTAATGCCAGCCCATGAGCTTGGCTCAGCTGCTTTCCATCTCAGGGCTTTGTTGGTTTAAAACACCAGTTTTCTAGAGCATGAATTCCCTCTTATGAGTCAGGATTTCAGAGTTGAATGCAATTCAGTCAGGATCACCAGGTGCTTTTGTCATATAAATAACGTCTGTTGGGGCAGTCACTGAGTCACAAGAAGAGATTCTGAATTAGGTTGGAAGTGGCTCCTTGGTCCCTTTATGGGAGAAGCTGAATATTTTATAATCTTTGTGTAAAGGTCCCAGACGTCAGCAGGACAGAAATATGCGGTAAGTAGCACAGAAATTACCAGGACGCTAGACACAGGCTGGCATTTCTCTGTGGAAGGTGTCAGTGACAAACATGGGTGATTGACGTGAGAATTTGTATTTCTGTTATTCAAAAGACGCTTTATTTGGAAAAAGCAGTGGCTAGATAGAGATGGATGGGTCTTTGTGGGACACTGCAGGTTTGACATGAGGCCCATGAGATTGGGTGACCGTTTCATAGGATCATAGAATGGTTTGAGTTGGAAAGGACCTTAAAGATCACCCAGTTCCAGCCCCCTGCCATGGGCAGGACGCTCGAGGGTCTTTACTGTTTAACAACTTGTTGTGAAGTCTCCATGAGGTGTCCACAACTGGAGCGGGAGCAGTTTTGGGTTACAGTAGCCTGAGGTCCCACAGGTATATCACCAAGCTTCCCATTGAGCCTTCCCTGAAAGGACCCACATCGCATTAGAAGATGCATTATTCACTCTTGAAGGCCATTATGTTCCTGGTTTGTCAGCCAGGAAAACCCTAGTTTGTGGTCCCCACCTAATGATCTAGGATGATGCCATGTGGACACTCTGCCACAAGGAAAAGTTTGTGGTCCCCACCTAATGATCTGGGATGATGCCACGTGGACACTCGACCGCAAGGAAATATATATTCCTTGCAGGCATCAAGGGTCTGCAAGTTTGGGGACAGGGAGCAGCTCTTGAGCATCCCTCAGTGCTTCTCACTGGTGTCCCATGGCAGTCACTGCAGGCAGCTGTATGACTTGCACAGAAAAACGGGGCTTTATCCTGGGTCCTACTGCTTCGACATGAACCTACAGAGCCCTCAGGCACCTGACCAGGCATCAGAAAGCGTGGGGCAACATCGCAACCTCAGATACGAGAAATGGAAGGTGGTAACCAGCCTGAACTGATCGCACAGGGCAGATGCTGGAAAAGGAGCTGCTGGCAGATTTTTCCATGAAGGATATTTTATTTTGTCATTCCCTTTAGCTCTGAAATGACATCATTTCTCCCAGTATTTAGGAAATGTTGCACGTCCTGTCTTTTTGGCTGGGTGAATACTCAAGGCTGATATTTTAAAGGACAAATGGGTTTAGTACATACAGACCTGTACATCTGGGTGGGTAATTTCAGATTAGGGAAAACTGCCGATCTTTTAACTGATACTATTGCAATTTAAAAATTACCTCACGAAGCACGTTTGTTCTTTGTACGTGGATATGATAAAAATTCTACTTAAATAAAAAGAGCCAACGCAATATCTCTGCTAGGATCCCAGCAAACAACTTGAGCCTATTACCAAAACCTAATTTAACATAATCGTTTTAGCGCACCACGCTAAAATAATTTTAGATAATTCTGTATATATGGCACTACTTTACCCAGCTGCTAGGACACTGCGCAAATAACTTAGTTCATCGATTCTGGTCTTTCCCAAATTCTGCAGGAACTTTCCTAAAGTGTATCTGGGAGGATTACATAGGTTTATGTTACACAAGCTACTGCAACGCTGTTTACTAAAAGATAAATTTGTAATTCCTAATGCTGGAATGTCTGCAGGAGGATTAGTGTGAGTTAATGTGATTGGACTGTATACTGGCTGGAACAATACAGAAATGATGGAAAAGCCTGATACTGTGAGTTAGAAAATACGGAATTACTGGTACAAGTGAACTCCTGAAAAATTACCAAACTCTCCAAGCATTACTTAGAGCAAAGGTAAAACTGGAAGTACAAGGTTCATATCCAGACCAAAGTCCAGCTCAAAGGCTTCCCTGTATCGGGTACTTGTCCTTAGGAGTTTGGTTTGGATGAGCAGAAGAGGCACTGTGGCCATCAGCTGGTTGTAGTTGCCCAGAGAGATGGTAGATGCTCCGTCTCTGAAAACGTTCCAGGTCAGGTTGGACGGGGCTCTGAGTAACCTGATCTAGCTGAAGATGTCCCTGCTCATGGCAGGGGGGTTGGACTAGATGGCCTCTAAGGTTCCCTTCCAACCAAATCTATTCTGGGATTCTGGGGGACGGACAAAGTTTGGGAGCTGCTGGGACATTTCCTTCCCATGGTGGGACCCTTTGAGGTGCCAAGATGAGGTCTTCAGCCTTCTTGAGTCAAAAGTGGGACTGCACTTTAAAGAACAGCCCTCTGCACTGTGCCACCCATTTTGCATGTGAAAGGGACAGCGGGTTGCTCCTCGCCAGCCCTTCGCCTCCCATGGCTCTGTTTTCACCACGGGGGACAGGGGACGTCAACCTGAGCTGCTCTGCAAGACCTGGTGTCAATTCTCAGCCTCCCTCTTTTATTTTATTTTATTTTATTTTATTTTATTTTATTTTATTTTATTTTATTTTATTTTATTATTTATTTTATTTATTTTTTTCCCCAGGGTTTGCAGACATTTCTTTGATTTAACAAGCAGTGCCCATCTTTTATTACTGGATAGGAACCGGCTAAGAAGACCACAGCAGTGACCACCAGTTCACCATACGGGTCACCAGAGCACGTGCCATTCTCCGTTCAGGGTGAACGATTGATTCCCTTCCAGCCCAGGATCGCTTTGGAGAGCCACGGTCGGTGGCCCGAGCCAGACGAGCTACTCGGACATGGTCCTTCTACTCCAGGCAGGTGGGTAAGAGTGGAGCACCATCACCAGCATCCTCCATGGGCGTGCTGGGGCCAGGCTGGAGCATCACCATCCAGGCAACCTCAAGGGGTGTTTCAGGAAAGGTGACGCATG
Organism: Rissa tridactyla; assembly: GCF_028500815.1. Classification (NCBI taxonomy): domain Eukaryota; kingdom Metazoa; phylum Chordata; class Aves; order Charadriiformes; family Laridae; genus Rissa; species Rissa tridactyla. The sequence continues at coordinate 83,904,297 of NC_071497.1, read as the reverse complement.
AGCGTGCCCTGTTATTCCCAACACATTTTAGATAACTGGGACATTTGGGGGTTGCTCAGAAAATGCAGTCCAGTTGTGCGGGAACGTCCCAAGTAAGAAAGAGGTCCTCCGTCGGGAGCCCAAAATGAAGGTGCGCGCACATTTTTTCTGGTAAAACACAGGAAAAAAAAAAAACAAACAAACCCCATCTCATTGTATTTTCACGCAGCCACGCGGCGGTCGCTCACATGGAAATACTTGGGTCACTTGGACTGGAGTCTTCAACTCGCAATGACTTTTAACAGGCAACATCTGACAGTACCAAAGCCCTTTGCAGCCCTGGGTGAAATTATGATAACAAGAGAAAAAAGCTATTACTGCCACCATGCTTTCATTATGCAAATGATATTAAGATAGGCTGTGCAGATCGCCTGTGGCTATGCTATAATCTCCATGCAGTGATTATAATGTGTCAAACTTAGTCATTTTGATTATGACATGTTAATTACATGCCATCCTCATGCAGACATGAATATTACTCGCAGTCAAACAAAACACAAATTGGGGGCATTGTTGTTTTTTTGTTGTTGTTGTTTCATTCTTTCTTTTCTTTTTTTTTTTTTTTGAAATGTTGTTGATTAAATGGATTAAAAGATAAAGAGATATGTAACATTGTAAACTCATTAAACATTGGCCAAGTCATCCCTGGCTGCCTGGGTGGAGAGGGGGCTTCTGTCACAAAACCATTCTGCAGCGTTATTGTTATTTTTTTTTATTTTATTTTTTTTTTTTTGTCCCAGCAGGGGCGGTGTTTTAAAAAAATATATATTTTATAAACTGGAGAGCTGCATGGGGTTGAAGCACGTTTGGTCTTTTAACTCCTTCTGGGGTTTATCAGAAGAGGGTGCGGACGGCCGGGGTGTCCCCAACTCCAACCGGGTGCAGCACCAGGGGGGTCACCCTGCTGTGGAGGCTTCCCATCATCATCTCCATCCTCAGGTACCTTAATTTCAGAAGCCGGGTGGTTTTTTGTTTGTTTTTATTTTTAAAAAATTGAATAACGTTCCAAAGTTTTCTGAGGACAAGCCCTTTTTCCCGCTGCCCCGTCCTCTCCCTATGGCAGATCCTGCTTAATCCTCCTGGAAGAGGAGGAGAATTTTTTTCCCTTTCCAGCAAAACCCGTGTTTTAAAATATTGTTATTTTGAATGTAGCTCACTGTAAAAAAAAAAAACAACCCACCCAAAGAACCCCAAAAAACCAAACAAAAAACGAAAAACCACCACCACAATTTCAGATGGTTCAATAAAATGTTCCCCCCATGTTGAAATTTGCCATTAAATATAGAAACAGAGCAGATACCAGATCTTCCCACCGAGGCTCCCCTGGATGAGATATCTAGGTAAGAGTCTGAATTACTGAGATACCACAATAAGTATGGGAGGGGCGGGGGGGGGAAAAAAGACACCTCGCAAGGGTGCAACACTTAACTAGACTTATAAATAGCTGGGGCTGCAACTTGCCTGATTAATTTGGGGAAATACGGCTCAGTGAAAATGTTTTGCAAAATCATCAGATTGCCTTACTTCTTTAGCCCGCGCTCATGTTTAAAAATAAAATATTAGCATCAAAGCTAAGGCTTTGTTTTAGGTAATTAAACGCTTTGCGTTCATTAACAGGGATCTCTCCTAGCGTTTTCTCCTCTGAGTTTCAAAAAAAAAAAAAAAAAAAAAAAAAAGAAAGAAAAAGAAAAAAATGATGATGGCGATGAAATAAAGATGTGCATGATAAACCATTTGCAGCTAAAATTTGCAGGGCGCCGGGTGGGACGGGACTGAGATGAGGGAAGGAGCCAAAGGATATCCAAATATCGAGGGAGAGAAGCTTAAAATTTGTAATCGCTCCACCCAGAAAAAAAAAAGCAAACTCCACCTGACTTCCTTGGAGAAAAGTCGTAGCAAAACTTGTCCCTCCTGCTTCCAATACAGAGGGGTTCGGGGGAAGTGGGGGGGGTACCAGCATCACCGGAGAGACCTGTCTCACTGGTGTGATGAGCCCAGCAGGGCTCAGCTTGCTTTTGGGTGGATTTTGGGGGCATCCCGGGGGGGGCGGAGTGACTTTTCCCATGATGGCCGATTTTTTTATTTTTTTTTTTTTAATTTTTTTTATTTTTTTTTTTCAACTTCATACCGCAATCGCCGGGCTTTGGCAGCTCGCAGGTGAGTCGGCTGTTTGCTTTTATAATGCGCAGAATAAATTTTAAATAAAATAACAGGCATCCCCCTAAACATTGTGTTTTTACGGAGGGACATTCCAAGGCAAGTTTTACACAGGTTCAGCCCAGAGGGAAATTAAACTCGACACGTAAATGGAGATTACACACAAAGGAATCCATTACTTTCAATATTTCTCAGCAGGAGGGTTCAGAGTTATTTAAATAAGTTTAGATATTAAACCTAAAGTAGCCATTAAAGGAATGTGGATTTGTTTGCCTAGTTTTTAGAGAAATCTTCTTTTTTTTCGGCTGACTGAAAAAAAAAAAATCCATTGCCTGCATGATGGTGAATATTTTTAATGCATAAAAAAAAAAATCAAAGAACTTCCAATATAATACTTCCTTTGAATTTTTAAGCACCAAATTACAGAACACTTATTATAGCAAAATGTCTTCTTTAGGAGAGATTAAACTGCGAATGTTTTTCTTACTTTTTTTTCCCCACTTTTCCATCTATTCCTTAGAACAGAGCTAATATAAACGCTGACATTAAACCATATTGGCTATGTAAGGCACTTTGATTGTCATTGAGATTATTTTAAAAGTTATTTAGGTCCCCGCGTTACATCTTTGCAACTGCATGGAAAATGTTTCACCATGTTTCTCTTTGCAACATTTCTTTGGGGATTCATAAATATTGATTGTACCGTAAAAAATTGATGGAATCTTGAAACAGACTGCAGTCTTGGTAGCTGGGGAATTTACTCAATTTTTCTCAATAGCTGCAGTCTATAAAAAGAGGAGATTTTGCAAATTGTTTCTCACCTTGTCTTTTTAGTATTTAATAGCTCTCAATTCTGTAGCCTTCTGAACCATGCACCGGGTGCGTTTTCCATCAAAACTGTATCAGGCCTATTCAAAGGGAATTAAAAGGCGAGGTGTGACCAAGGGGTTAAACCGCTTCCGCGGCTGGCAAGCCTGACTTTCATTACTGGTGGCAGTGTAGAGCCATCCTACTGCTTGTTGTGTTAAAACTTTTGTTTGGGTGTTGTTTTTTTCGGTTTTTTTTTTTTTTTTTTTTTTTAAATAAAAAAAAGTCCTTAAATTTTCATGGATGTTCGCAGAGAAAAAAAATAATAAACCACCAACAACAAAAACCACCAAAAAGAGAGATTTCTCTCTCTTGGTTTAAAAATAAAATACTATAAAAAATAAGATTTTTTTTTTTTCTGGATGCCAAGGAGTCCCTCAGCACCTTAGTATTAAGCACAGGATATTCTCCTTTTGATGTGGAAAAGTTTCAGCTCCACTCACCCAGGGTTATCCGCAAAGGAGATGCCCTTGGCCAAGCCCCGGGATGGAGCCTGTGGTGAACCCCAACCTCCCTCGTCCCATCCCACTGCGCCAGGACCAGGCCATCCTTGCTGGAGCCGCTTTGGCTGACACTTGGGATATTTTGGTAAATGCTATAAAAAGAACGTATATATTTCCCTCCCGGTCCTGTAGTGGGACTTCCTGTGCTCCTCTGGGACCCATGGGCACAGCCGAGCTTGGGGGCAGCGGTGATTTCTCATCTGATGAGTCCTGGCTGTGTTGGATCGTCATGGAGAATGACAGTGATCCCTTCTTTCCCAGCTGTAAATATGTATTTCCCTTTGGATTATTAAGCTTTCTCAAGGAAAGCTTACACCGATGTACACCACTAGGCAGGTAGGGCTGTGCACGGGCAGCGGGTGCTTTTGCTTTATTCCTAATTCAATTAATGAGCATCCCACAAATAAATGGGAATAAAAGGGGCAGTAGAGAATCTCTGTGGTGCTGGTGGGCTTTTCTTTCATTCAGTCAGGCTGGGTGCCGCCTTGGGATGTTTTGTGAGGTGACGCCTTGGTGTGCTGTGGAGCCACATTTTGCTGGAAAGCTGCTCCAAGGTTCTACCACAGGGTCAAACTTTTGCAAAGGCACCAGCGAAGGGGGCTCAAATGCAGGTCCGGGAGCAGTTCTGCTCTCCTCTATCACTCCTTTAGGTCAAACCTAAAATCGGTGTGAAGATCTGGAGAACAGATCGCCCAAGCGCAGCAGGAAACACTGGGCAGTGGGCAAGAATGGAGTGAAAATAACCAGCCCATTGCATTGGGAGAAACAACCTAGAAAAGCATTTTGTATTCTGTCACCTCTGCCACATGCATCCAGCACTGGGGCTGTCGTGTTTAATTTGTCTCCCAGGCATCAGCCAATGATTAGCAACTTGCTTCTGGGAGAAAACACCCTAGTTTTTCAAGAAGCTCATGAAGGTCTCTTTTTAAGTAGGCATCAAGGTGTCCAGAGGAAAAGTCCACAAGACATCCACCCAGGTGTCCAGAGGAAAAGTCCACAAGACATCCACCAAGGGTTCCATCCAGATGTCCACAAGAAAGTATCTGCTCAACAACTAATGGATTTTCACGTGCCAGGTTTCCACTTCACTACCTGTTGCGTACCGCAATGTGCACCAGACTTTGAGGCAGTGCAATAATGTGAACGTTGCCCATCTGGCAACGGATGTTTTTCCTGTTGGCTTTGAAACCCACTCACTGCAATTAGAAAGCCCTGAGGCGCTTTCAGTAACCTTGTGCCAGGACATTCTCTGTAAAGAAAGCAGCAGTGCTATAAAGGTTGCTGTTCCTCGGGGCCTTTGCTCTTGGAGTCTAACACCCATTAACATTAATGGCCGTTCAGTACGCATACGAGCTATGGAAAAAGCCTACATAACAGTTGGGCTCGTGGCAGTAATGGGTTGTGAGGCCCATTTTATGTACTCGATACCTTAAGGTTTTATTCTTACAAATGGGCGCAGGAAACCCAACGGCTGTAAGCAAAGAGCTTACAGATGAGCTGTTGCTGGCTTCAGCGTGAGCAGGGTTGGCAATGGGACTGTAATCGTGGGGGTTAGGCTGGGCTTGTGGTGGACCATCATAGACCTGTGGTCAGTATATGCATACTTGTGCTAGGGCTCACCAGTACACAATCGGACTGCACGTGGCTAGGTCCTACCCATGGCTTTCTTGTCCACAGGTCACCTCTTGCTGGGCTGGGCTTCAATGCACGGTCTCTTTGCAAAGCCATATGTGGGAACGTCTTCACAAGAGGTTGTGCCATTGACTCTGCTCATGTTACACTGTTGTGCTTTAAAAGGGCAAAAGCAGCTGAAAGTCTGAAATTTAAGGCCAGAAATAGTGATAGAAGGTGGGACAAGAGGAGAAGAATGTTACTGCAGGGCTGTGTAGTCCCCGTGACTGATCACGAGAAATACAGAAGCAAGGTCTCCTTAAGGGCAAGTGAGCAAGGCAGGATACCTGTGCTGGGGAGAAGCCCTGGGTGGCTCTGGAATTCATGCTCAGCAAGGGGAGAGGGAAACACAGCCCTCAGACCTGCCAAGACAGCCTTGAGGCATGGGGCAAATGAGCCAGCCAAGACAACCTCACCCCAAGTGCAATCACAGTGCCACCACCTTGTTCCTTGGTTTTTAAATGATGTTCCTTCATCCTTGAGTCTTGGGTTGGGCTGAGGCAGAGGCATCAGTGGTGGCCAGGCACAGCCCCAAGTGCCAGATAGGCCAGGCAGGCAGGGGGTAGCCCACTGATGGGCTGGTGACTGTCTGCTGCACCCCAAGGCAGAGGGACCAGAGCTTGAAACTGGGGTTGGCCATGAACCAACACACCAGAGAGTATCCAAGAGTGGTGCATTAACACCAGTGCCTCCTTGGCTCCAAATCTGATAGCACCCACCTTCTCAGGCCCAGGTGCTTTACCAGCAAACAACAGCAGTGATGACTAGACCAAATCCTGCCCAAAAGATATTCACGTCTGCTAAGAAATGGAGAAGATGATACCCCAAGAAGATGCAGAGCAGGGACACAACTTAACAGAGAACTGGGACTGGTCACGTACAATTACCTTAAAGAACCAACACAAACTCTAGGGGAAATCACTAAAACATCATATTATTGTTGTAACTCCTGGTTTTCTTGCAGAAATATTACTTTTCTACGCTGTCGGCGTGGAGGCTTGAGCACAGGCATCCATAAACCTTCCAGCTCCTGAGCCTACACGTGAGTATGAGCCATCACATCTTTCTCGGATAATGTCTGTGAACAATAAACATTTTTGCTGCCGGAGCTGGGGAGCTGCATCCCTTTCCAGTCATTGAACTAAGGCTGGGACCGATGGTTTGAAAGGCTGTGGATGATAACACCCAAGGCTAGTTTTGCACAGATCCAGCCCTGGCTCCCAGCTGTTTCTTTCATTGCCACCAAATCAGGATAACCTGATGCCATCATTTAGCAAAACTTCCTTGGGTTTGAATCTGGGCGATTCCTTGCTCAGTTACTGTAGTGCAGAGTGGTTTGTTTTTTTTTTTATTTCCTTCAAGACCCGAATCTCTGTTTAGGGACTGAAGTGTATCCTGACTTAAATATTTTTCCTAGAGACAGCAGAAAGGTATTCCTCAAAAAAATACTTGGATTTGCTTTGACTGATCTGCCAGTCACTACTGAAGTTATATGATTTTGTCAGCTTTCCTTAGGCTGCTTTACCCAAGTAAAAAAGTTCCAATTTTTATCTATTTTCTCCTGAGACCTAGACTGAGTTTTCCCATCACGTAGTCTCCTCTCGCTGCACTTCCCTGAAAGAGGAATGGAGAAGACTGGAGAAAGAGGTTGTGCCAGACATCATTTGAGCTTGGGGAGATGGCGGCCACCCCGTTGAATTGAGTGGAAAAAATACATTTTCTTGACCGTTACAGAACTTCATCCAGATAGTCTCAGTAGGTGGTGAAGTTCCACAGATTGTTTAAGGAACTGGTAGAAAAGCATGTAGGGTAGGAAATATTTGGCTGCTACTTAGCCTGAAATCCTGCGGATTCAAAATTATTCTGAAGGTCCAGATTTTCTGGACTTTTTTTTGGCATTGCTCCATGGAAAACCAGGCCCTCAACTCCCAAACTTCAGCATGAAAAGGTCGTACAGCCAAAACAACTGCAAGGTTATGGGGATCGCGGGAGCGATGTTGCTATCTGGTCAACTCACCTAAATGCAGCAGATGGAGAGATGGGAAAGATTGTGAATACAGGGATTAGAGAGGGAACGATTCATTGCAGCTCCTGTAGGAATCCCCCTCGAATATACTTTAAACAATTTGATCCTGGCGAATGGGACCATTCCAGCACCTCATGGAGGCACAAATGCAATGTGAATCATGAAGAGCAAAGTGCAGGTGTGATGGTCCCTAGAGCGGAACCCAAACCTGGTGGGTTCAGCCTTCCCATCCAGACGCCAGACTCTTCCCAAGCTCCAGTCAAAGCCCTGGTCTTTGCTTCCTCCTCTCTCCTCTCTTCTGTTGGGATTGGAGCAGAGATGGTCTTTTTGCACAACGCAGCCCTGTGGTTTTGTCTCTCGGTGTACAGTGGTAGGCACGTGGATGGTCTCGTCCCTCCATCGGATCCCCTTCCCAAGCTTGGTGATGAGGACAATCCTCAGCGTTTAACATTATGCGAATCCCTGCCTCACTTGGAACATGGCCAGTTCATTTTCATGCTACGTTGCTCATTTCCAGCTTCTAACGGAGTTTTAAAGTTGCGTTAAATAAAGAATGGATGTAAAAATCAAATTAATTACTGGACACTCCATGCTACTTAATTTTAAGGCTCCCATTCCACCAGTATTTCTTGTAAGCACAACAAGCTGCGGAGTGCCGGCATGGCCGTATTGCTCTTAAATATGTTGATTAGAGACAAATATAAAATGGAGTAAAATGTTGGAGCATTGGTTTGCAATATTGTTTGGAGCAGTTATTTGCAGTTTCTTTCCCAAAGTCACATAAAGATCTACAACCTCTAGGTAGCACCCAGAAACGGAGCCCCTCCATCTGTTACCCCAGGAAGGGGACCCCAAATTGCTCGACAAGCCGGATTTGCCTGCACAGCAGAGTCTGTACCGCTGCTCCAGCCCATCCACCTCGTTTCACGTCCCATCCACCTCGTTTCACGTCCCATCCACCTCGTTTCACGTCCCATCCAACGATCAGAAAGGAAGACCCATGTTAACAGAGTGAAACGATTTACATGACGCTCTTCATCTACAAGCTTTCATGCAGACCTTGATAAATCCTTTTCTTTGGGGGAGATAGTTCAAAGCATGGAAGAAGACGTGCTGAAGAGACGCACTTCTACATATCCGTGTTAGGAGGTAAGACAAACACATCTTGGGATTCAAAACACACTTTATGTTCAACTTAGGGATTTCTCTACTGAAGTGGGATGAACTGTAACATTCAAGCTCCTTTAGACAGAACGACGCCCTTATCTTCTCTTTTTTCCAAGAACTTGTGGCGCTTTGTTTTTTTTTCCCTTTGTCATGTGTTTAATCACTACGACATTCCAGTACTGTGTTTTTATAGGTAGGCAGACAGTCAGAATTTGCCAAAAAGGTGGATTTTTTTTTCATTTTATGTATGACTTTCAAGAATGGATGTATCTTTTTGGTGGGAAAAGCACCACAAGTAACATTGCTTGCCAAGTCATATCTTTTTTTCTTCCATTCAGCTCAGACTAGCAACCTGATCTAGTTGAAGGTGTCCCTGCGCACTGCAGGGGGGTTGGACCAGATGGCCTTTAAAGGTCCCTTCCCACCCAACACATTCTATGATTCGATGATTTGTAGCTAAAACCAGTTCTGCTGGACACCAGCGGGGAGAGCCTCTTATTTATATTTTTTTTTTTTAAATATTGCTGGTTTTGTGCCATTGCTGGGTGCTGAGGGTCTTTCTGCAGGTGCTGCTGCCCGGAGAGGACAGCGGCAAAAGGCCTTTCCTTCTGCACATAGGTATTTTTCAGCTTCCCTGGGCTTTTCCCACTTTACTGGGGTGCGAAGGGACCGACCCTGCACCCATACCCGAATAAGAAGCAGTGGGATAATCCCAATACAAACACCAAGCAGCAGGGAGGATGCTTCAATATTTCAAACGAATCTGAGAGCAGAGCGGTCAACCAGGGTCTTTGAAACCAATTTTATTTTTATTATTATTATTATTATATTATTATTTTTCAGAATTTTAGTATGTATTTTATATCCTTGGAAGAAGGGGAAGGATGGAAGCTTTAAATTCTGATGGTAAAAATAGACGAAGCAGCGGCACAGAAGGGGTTACACCTGCATAGCCATTCTTCACGGTGCAACTTCTTCCAGGACCCACACAAAAACTTATTAAGCGGCTGCCTGTCACCTCTCCTTAATAAATAAGAATCTCTTTTCAGCCTCTTTGTCTCCTTCACCTCTGGGGCCGGCGTCCTGTAAACACACTGCCAATTAAACCTCACGTCTAGCAAGGCCACAACTAATGAAAAGCAATAGAGAATTCACTGCCTTTTAATGAGGAAAACATTGCTTTTTACGGGGAACAATTTATTGGGCCAATTCCCCCCGTCCATCACCCTGGGGAACTGCTGCCTTTTTTACCCCCTGTTTGTTACTTTGTCAAGCGCGTGTAAAATTGCACGCTGAACACAGAGGTGAAGGCTCTGACTCAATTTATGGTGTGACATCTCTGATCTTGCTCCCCGGATCAGTAAGCGATCCTGGCAATGATATGCATGGAAATTAATTACTGTGCCCGCCAGCGATACAGCAGGCCCCTGCCGTTGATAATAGATCAGTTTGCAGGAGTTTGTTAGAGGGGCGGGCGCGTCGGCTGCTGTTTGTTCACACGCAGACAATGTCAGTTAAGTGCAAACCACCAACATCATCGCGATCCGCGGGAGCCGCGGGAGGGGAGAGAGCCCTTGCAAGAGAGCGCAAGAGCTGCCGGAGTACCCTTGGAAAAGACAAAACAGGAAAATGAGAGGCGGGACGCAGCGATTTTTAATTTTTTTGGTTTTTTTTAGAGAGCAGAAATGCAGTGGTACCCTGAGAAGAGCATGATATTTAAGCAAGGGAAACTTTCACCAAGCCCAGACTATTAAAGCGATATATATTTAAATGAAAAACGGATGGAGAGGTCAAATGGCGAATAAAAGGAGTTTGGGTGTAAATTCTGGATAAATACCTTCGGGATCGTGTCATCCACGGGTATAACATGGCCTATCTCTGTTACCTTTACAGCCTTTTTTTTCCTAGACTTTGCAGTTTAAAATGCATTCCTAAGCTCTCGGCTGTGGTATTTTGTCTGTTCCTCCTGAGCAGTGCATTTTTTTCCTGGTGGATGCAGCGGGTTTTACTCGCCTTAACCCACCCGCGGTTCAGGACATGAAGGGACACTTGGCACATCTGGGGGATGGCCAAGACGTCTCGACCTGCTGAGCTGTTTTTGGGGAAATGTGGGAATTGCCCCAGAGCAGATGTAGGAAGCCCTTCCTCGCTGAGCTGTTGGGCAGCGTGGTCCATGAGCATCCTTGCATCCCTTCCCAGGTCACCCCTCCATGTGGGGAGTGGTGAAACCAGCCACTCGTGCGAGATGGGTGGAGGGGTGGTGGGCAAGGGCATGGGTCCCTGTCCCATCACACCTCTGCTGCCCCTGGCACTGCCGTCTTCTGCACTTCATTTTTTCGGCCATGGGAAAAGGGTATCAGCCACTTTCCTGCATTTCTGGGGTGAAGATGGGAGAAGCACGGGGAGATCCAGTGGGTTAGCAGGACGCCAGAAAAGCCAACTCTACCAAGCACGGTCATTGGACGCCTTCACAAAATCCTGCCAGCAAGGTATTTTTGTTTGTTGACATTTTTTTATCGTATCATTTCTTACCCCTATAGCCATGCCTTTTTCTGCTTAGTTCTCAGACTATTCACATACTCATGGAATTAATTTGAAATTACATTCAGCCCAGGAATCCCCTTGGCCAACCTCCTTGTGGTCTCATCTGTAGTACTGCAATTTGGCCATTGCTTCACCAGCCTGTTTTAAGGGGTTTTTTTGTATTTCCTTGTAACTGATCCCCTTCAGACCCTTCAAAATATTAGGATTTCCTTTATTTGTCACCACTTCCTTCAGTTTGTACACTTTCAGACCCAAAAGGGCTCCACATAAGACAAGACGCCCAGCTCAAACATCAGCTCTGGGGTACCAAGGCAAACAGGGGTGATGCCACACATGGTCCAAACACGGCAGGATTCCTCCCAGAAGCAAACATTCCTAAAAGAATGGTGGTCCCCAGCTCCAGCCAGTAATTTCAGGGTCCCTACTCTCAACCCAGGCTATATCCTAGTCAAAGTATTTATATTTTTATTGAATACTTCCTATAGGCACTGTTTTCCCGTTCATCCTCTTTGAAACAGTCTGAACAGTCTTCCGTAGCAAGGCAGGCATTTTAAAAATGAGTTTATAAAAAAAGTGGGAAACCATCATAAATGGGCAATAATGAATATCTTGGAAAACAAGGCAGATGGAGAGGAAACAGGGATACCCTTTAGCTGGCTTTCGATGCTTTGAGTGACGTCAATGCTTGTTGCTTCCGTATCCCCATGGCTCTCATGCTGTGACCCTCCATCCCCTGCCGCTTTGCATGTGGTAGGGGAACATTTCAGGAAATAGTGGGTGAATAAAAGAACAAATCATACTTTTGGATTTACCTGGGTATGTTCTTTGACCCAGTTTGCATATGTATTGAAGAGCAAAACTTGGTTCTTCCTATTTACCCCCTGCTAGTGAAATCTAGAAACTGCCTCATGTATATAAAAAGCCCAAGATTATTTCAAAGCTTTGGAAAAAAAAAAGGGGGGGGGGGAGGGAGAGCTGTGAAAGATCATTTCTTTCCTAATGTGACTGTTAGATTTGGCTGCTTTAGCAATTAAACTTTTCCTTTATTTGTTACCCCTACAGACCCCTGGTTAGAATAGGATCCTGAAGTTGAGTCCGCCAGAGCATTGGGCTTACATGATTCAATTAACCTTTAAGGTAGCTCTGGAAGTTGGTACTCTAGGAGATCCTTTTGTTAATTGGCAGCCTGACACAGACAATTAAGTTTGATCAGATGAAGAGGGCATCGGGGACGTCATTAGCATACTGTACTGAAGACTACGTGGTGTGTAAAAGTTGTTTAATTTCTGCCAAGGAAGAAAGCGGGGGGCTGGGGGAGCCCTCCTTGCACATACAGCGTTTTGCTTATTAAATATTTCATTTCCCTTGCCATAAGCCACGAATGTTCCCATTTTTTACCCCTCCTTTTTGGTTTCTTCCCACTGCAATCCACTGAATTCCTCTCTTATTAAAACTTCTGCTTTTCGTTTGAGGTGTTGCATCAAAATAAAAACAGACAACCAAAACACCAACAAAACAGAGGGACCAGTGGAGAGATTTGCTTCAGAGACGGTCACAAAGCCCACGGTGGATGGAGTACGAGCAGGACACGGTTCAGCATTTAAAGCCGGAGCTGGGCTGGGTGAGATCTCCATATGTCCTTTGATCAGCAGGGAGCTACGCAAAAATATACCTGTGGCTCTGACACACAGCAGGTCATATAACGGAGGAGGCCATACGGCTCTGGGTTGCAGGGGGGAAATGTTGGGATGAGGTGGCACGTACCCCATGGCCGTGCACGTCTTTGTGGTGGCAGGAGGCACCGGAGCGGGTGAGCCCACCACCGGGCTGGTGGTGTGAGCTTGGGTTTGCGCTTGCGAGAGGTGGTTTCTCTGAGTTTCTTTTGTGTGGTCACACTGCTGAGGCTTTGGAAATGTACTTTTTTATCAGGCGCCACCAACGGCAGAACGGAGGTGAGGCAAATTGCAGCCATTGGCAAGGTTGACTAGAGTGAACAGGAGACATCCTGGATTCAAAACCTCATGGGACGTGAGTAGCACTTTGCTTTTCCAACTTCCCATACCTAACGCAAATAGCAGCTTGCCTGAAACTGTCTGCTCAGCTGCCTGCCAAAGACAAACATCTGCCCAGGCCTGAGCAACCTGCTGTCTTGAGGATCTTCCCGTTGTTGGTATGGATTGCCACGGCTCCGCTCCTCATCAATATTTGCAGCCATGGCATCCAGGTGAATTCAATACAAGCAGAAGCAGCTTTAGCAGCTAAACCCCATGCATGAGCTGGACGTAAGTCCTGCCCCATCACTCATGGCTTTTGGAGAGCCTTGTGGGACTGTTGTCCCTCCCCAGCCCTCCTGTGTCCACCCCAGGTGCTCCAGTTGGTTGCTGAGCCAAATGCAGCTCAGAAGGAGTTTCCCAAAGCCAACAGATGAAACCAAACCACATTTCACAGAATCACAGACTGGCAGGGGTTGGAAGGGACCTCTGGAGATCATCTAGTTCAACCCCCTGCCAAAGCAGGGTCACCCAGAGCAGGTTGGACAGGAACACGTCCAGGCGGGCTTCCAGAGAAGGAGACTCCACAGCCTCTCTGGGCAGCCTCAAAGATGGAGCCATTTCCTTAAAGATGGCTCATTTCTCCCACCTCTGCATACTTTTGCAGAGTCATTTGAGGGAGAATTAGCTGCAAGCAAGACCCGTGCAGAAGCACATCTCCAGTAGATATACAACCCCTTTCTCCTACCTGCTGCTGTGCTGCCTTTTTTGCTCGCTCCCCTTCCTCCAGCCCTTTCTCTGGGAGCAAGAGAAGGCGGCACCTGGAAAGGAAACAAGGCACGTAAAGACTAGTAGGCACACGGCGTCAGGATTTTCCATCCTCGTATCGCATAGGCAGGCCCTCCACTTTCTCATTAGCCTTGCACAGTTGCTTCAGCAATTATGATATATATTGCGTAACTCTTTTAGCATTAGCCTTGCTACGTAAGTCATTAATGTGCTAAGTTAGTCATAGCAGCAAATGTAGACTCTTGTGCTATGCGGTGCTAATAACGTCTATGAGATTTTAGTCCTAATCCAGCGAGACGTTTTTAGCCCTCTGCTGCCATAGCGTCGTGTAATGGAAAATTAATGGGAAGTTGCAAGTGCAGAAGGAGGATGTTTTGCTGTCTTGCTGGCTCGACGCGCTGCTTGTAAGGGTGTAGCGCAAGAACAAAAGAGCGCAGACTAAAGATTAATCCAACAGTGACCCACACTCGGTGCCTTGGGGAGGATGTAGGAAGAGGGTGAGCAGGCAGTGGGTTCCTCCCCAGGATACTCCTCCAGCCTCCAAAACCCTTTGGCTCTGGGACCTCCCCTGCCGCAGGTCCAGCCTGTGTATTCAATAGTTCTTGGTCTATTTTTCTTCTGTTAAATTTTTCTGGGCTCTTTTAAACTCACATAAAATTCGATTTCAATGCCTCAGCTGGTAAATAACAGAAACAGGTCGTGAGTGTCCATAACTCTCCCGTGGCAACTTGTAGGTGGCTTTAAGCTGGTGATGAGTGCTAAGTACATGGGGATGCTGAGGTTTGTAGGCGCATTCATAAATCTGTGCCAATAAATCCCATCATTGTTAGGCACTTGGTGAAAGACTCAAGGCACGTTGTGGAACACTTCAGGGCAACAGGGAGCTTGGGGAGACTGGGTCGCTCTCTGCAGATATGTCTCTACGAAGGAGGGATGGAGATGGGGCAGCCGCGCTCCAAAGCGAGCTGTTTCCTGTGAGCACCTCTTTTTAGGTGGGATGAATCCTTTAGGAAGGATGTTTCCTATATGGGGACCAAATCAGTCACGTGCAGATGGGCTCAGTCTGCCCACGGTTCCTCCTTGGCAGTCAGGGATTCCCATTTATGCCACGTGATGTTTTCCACCTCCTCTTCCTATGGGGACCTCCCCTCAAAATGGGAAATCCAAGGTTTTTAGTGTACCAGACTCTAAGCAGGGAAGCAAGGAAAGGCGAAGGCCTCCTCGGTCTGACATGGACCTTGTGTAAGGACCAAGGTCTGGGGACAACCAGCTGAAAAAAATATTTCTGCGAGGAGGTAGAAACTGTGCCCAATTCCGCTCCAGACGAGTGGGGCTTTGCTGTTGTCCCACTTGCGCGAGGGGCAAGTCCCGGTGCAAACTCAGAGACAAATAGATGTTTTCATGCTCCGTCTCCCACATGAGGAGCAAAAGAAGAGGGCAAAAAGGGATTTGGGAAGGCAAAAGAAGCGTGCTGAAGGCAAATCACTGCGCTGGTGGGCTGTGCTGACCGCCGGGTAGCCCTCGTGCAAGCCCACAAGCAGGCGTGCCCCTTGCACCGGGACTGAGGTTGGCCTGATTCTGCATAGCTGCAGCAAAGGATGTTTTTGAACCATAAAGGAGTAATACTTGAGATGTATTGGCTGTACAGTTTCATTAAGATGACATAACATCTTGGATAGATTATAATTTTATAATACCTTTGCATGCCACTGCTATTACTACTAGGCTGCTTTATGACGATGTTAATATACAGATGTTGCTTTAATCTGTTTTTTAATTTACTTTGTATATCCCCTACGTACGTTTTGTCGTGAGGTAGTTTATTTTGTAGCAGCTCATTTATTTTAAAAGTTGGAGGTTTTTTTTATATCACTGCTAGCATGCTAATGACATTTATATATGTGTTCTCTTTAATCTCTCCCCTAGTTGCCTGGTATAGAGCACAGATATTATCATTTCTCTGATTTTTTGAAGTGCTGAAAACTGTTTTATTAGGGGTTTTATTTTAAGGTTTCATTTTTTATTTTGAGGTTTACTAAGTACAGCTCTGCAGTGCCATATTTTGGTGGGGTATGCCTTCCTTGTGTTTTCACCAATACTTTCATTATGTGACAAGTGCTGTTACTGTACGGGGGTTTGGTCATGTTATCCTCCATCTGAGCATTTGATGCTCTTGAGAAAAGGGGTTTTTTGGGTGGCCATGCATTCCCTCAAGTTAGGGGCAAGGCACAGAGTGGAGCAGACCTGAACATGTATCGAACCTATAGCAGTCACATAGAACCATAGAATGGTTTGGGTTGGAAGGGACCTTAAAGATCATCCAGTCCCACTGCCTGCCCTGGGCAGGGACACCTCCCACCAGACCAGGTTGCTCCAAGCCCCGTCCAACCTGGCCTTGAACACCTCCAGGGATGGGGCAGCCACAGCTTCTCTGGGAAATCCATGCCAGGGGCTCACCACCCTCACACCAAAGAATTTCTTCCTCAGATCTCATCTCAATCTCCCCTCTTCCAGTTTAAAACCGTTCCCCCTCGTCCCATGGCTCCCCTCCCTGATCCAGAGTCCCTCCCCATCCTCCTGGAGCCCCTTGAGGGACTGGAAGGGGCTCTAAGGTCTCCCCGGAGCCTTCTCTTCTCCAGGCTGAACCCCCCCAGCTCTCTCAGCCTGTCCTCCCAGCAGAGGGGCTCCAGCCCTCCCAGCATCTCCGGGGCCTCCTCTGGCCCCGCTCCAACAGCTCCGTGTCCTTCTGCTGTTGGTGCCCCAGAGCTGGAGGCAGCGCTGCAGGGGGGTCTCCCCCGAGCGGAGCAGAGGGGCAGAATCCCCCCCCCCTCGCCCTGCTGCCCACGCTGCTGGGGATGCAGCCCAGGCCGCGGGGGGTTTCTGGGCTGCCAGCGCACGTTGCTGGGTCGTGTTGAGCTTCTCAGCTCATCTAAACTGAGATCTGAATCAGGACCTAGATTTAAAAACATTCACATTCCTCTATAAAGCCAAAGCTAAGCCCAAAGACTTGGATGTTCCCATGCTTGCATATAGGTGCTACAAGCAGACTGAAGACTGAATTGTCCCAGCTTGGGTTCAGGTTAAGCAGGACTTTGTATTTGGGGTTGTTATCAATACAGAAAGCAGGTCAAATTGGGAAATAAGGATCCAGCGACTGGAGGCTGGCACAAAAAGAGGGAGAAGCATGACCTGGATTTCTGGACCCGTCTGAATAACACTGCCATCATGGAGAATAACGCTGCTGGCACGGAGAATAACACTGCTAGCATGGAGAAGGGGCTTTGTGTAGTGCAAAGGGATGCTAAGGAGGGGATATGCTTGTTCGAGGGAGGAGGTGGAGGAGGAGGGAGCAACATCCTTCTGAGCAGCTTCCCATGCTGGACTTCTCAAATTATGTCTAATTAAGTCTGCTGCCCAGAATGTCATCAAATTAGCAAGCGAACAAATTGCATTGACTTTGTTGGGACGACTCCCTCGCTTCATCCTGCCCTGCAGCGTGACTGCTCTGTCTATGGCTCTGCCTCTCCGAACTCCCAGGAAAGCCCTCCCAAAACAAGGAGAAATGAGCATCCACCCCCCTCCGCAGCCTTCGGCTCCACCACCCCGCTGTAATATCCTCTCAGAGCTCTCCAGCCTCCTCGGGGAAACCTCCCTGCTTCCCTTAAAAAATATACATCGGGAGAGGCCTGAATATTTTTCCCATAACTTGGTGGGACCGGAGCTTGAGAAGCGCCGCCTTAGATGGTTTCATGTTGCCAAAATGTATTTGCTATTTGATGATGTGGGCTTCGGAAGGCCTGCTGTTCCCAATTGTCCATTGCATATTAAGGATGGTTATAGCCAAGAAGACTTTTCTATTTATTTGCTCCCTTTTCGCTGTGACTTTATTATGCATGAGCAGCTTGACTGTGATACTTCTTTTGTTTTACATTTTGCATTCATTAAAAACCAGTCATCTGCATATTTTGTGAACCCTCAGGGGTCTCTTCCCCCCTTGATGCATGCGTGCCAGTCCCATTAGCATGGATGGGAATTAGGAGCTCACGCTGAAGGAAAAACACAGGCACCCCTCCCCCTGTTTCTCCCTGTACCACTCAACTAGGATATTAAAAAAAAAAAAAAAAAAATCATTACAGAGGATGTTCACTTTGGGTTTAAAAAAAAAAAAATTTAAAAAAAAAAAAAAGAAGGAAGGAAAACTTGACCATGATCCTCAGGAGATTCTTCTTGCAGCTCAGGGCTAGAGGTCGCATAGGCAGAGGGTGTAAATCATTTTAGCATCACTGAGGTTTATGGCTGTGTCTTTACAAGTAAAGTGGGCCAGAACCACTCCCCATCAGGGAGGAGGGCAAGTGTAGGAGGGTATGGCTTGTGTCCACGCTGGTGCCCTCTTCCCTCCCCAGTCTTCTCACAGGAGAGTGAGCTCTGTACCTTGCTTCCTGGCCCTGTTTTGGTCACTAAAAGCCACCAACAAGGGTTTAATGCCATTCCTGTCACCCCCAAAATGGCTGCAGGCTGCATCGTGGTCCTCAGCGGCATCCTGATGATGCTGAGGATGCGGATGAAGGAGTCACAGTGGTTTCCTAAAACCAGGCACTGGGAGACCTTGCAGGGTCGTGGCTGACCCCCTCAAGGCTGGTCCTCACCACGCCACCAAGCTGAGGGACCGCAGTGCCCGTTGATGCTCCTGCGGTGGATGGGCAGGGCTGGTCCTGTCGTTATCCCTGCGCCGTTTGCAGAGGGCTGCCCTCCTCCCTCCCCTGCCCCTGCTGAGCAAGGATTCGGGATGTGCATTTTTGCTCCCTGCCAACAAAGAAGCGATTATTATTTTTTTTTTTTTTCCATTTTGGTTAAAACTACTGGTGCATGGTGGCCTCCGGTACCAGGATCCCCTATTCTCTCTGCCTCATCTTGGAGGGTTAGAGCAATCGCACTTCTCCACCCAGACAGAAGTTTTGCATAAAAACCTCCCCTGCTCCTCTGTGTTCCAAGTTCGGCAGTTCCCCCTTTCACAAGTGTGTGCACGGGAGGACGCGCAGAGAGATATGAATTTATTTTCTGCATTGTTAAAGCTTCAACATTGCCCTCAAATCATCCTGACACAAAGGCAATGCAGCTCGGTTCACCAACCAGCGCATTTTGCCCTGAGCAAAGACACTTTCCCATGCATGGAATGATCTCCCACTGTTTCCCATAAGAGCGCTGGGCTGGCTGGAGAAATCGAATCAAAAGCTTTCCAACACAACAACCCGCCTGAAACAACTTGAAATAAATGAGGGCTTGGGCTGCGGCCGGACAACTTTGGTTGAAGCTGGGAGGGATTAAGCAATAACCCCATTTCGTTGACGCTGCCATGGTTGGCGCATCCTACGCTCCGCTGAGCATCCACCTTGTCCTAGCAGCTGTTTGCTACGAGGAGCAGGTTTCTCTGCTTGCTCACTTGTCCGTGAGTCGTACATCACGGATACTGGCAGGTTTAGGCACAATGGGTACTTTAGCAAGTCAACCACGTAGATGGAACCTATCTTCTCTGGCTAATGGTGGGTGGAGGGAGAGGGATAAATGGTTTTGGAGAATGAGGCATCCTGTGTAGCGCGGCTTTCTGGCTGTTGGGGCTCTGCCTGCGGTCCAGATGCTCTCTCCAAGTTAAAGTACTAGTCCAAGTGCCAGAATTCTCTGGGCGTTTGACCAGAGAAGCACGATTCCCAAACACTTCTCAGCTATCCATCTCTCTGCTTGCTTTCTGCTGCTTTATGTCCTTAGCAGCGTAGCCACAAGCAGAGAAATTACTTACCCAAAGCAGAAGGGGACCATTTTTCAGGGTAAGAGATGTCACTCAGCACTTGCTCGGGACCTATCTCATAATTCAGAATGCTTGGAGACAGCCTATGGGTAATGGAACAAAATAACATCCTCCCAACTCCTGTTTTATTTGTTCCTTGAGGTCCCATTGGAGTCTTTTTACTGACCGATTGCCTTATCAGCTGAAACCTAGAAAAAATAAACACTCGCATAATAACGATAAGTTAGGAGGCCATAAGCTGTCCCTAGGTCAGCTCTGGAGCTTGGGTGCTTCTTGGCATCCTTTGCATCAAGGTACAGAGAATCGCTGCTTGCGTGCTTTGCACATCTCACCAGAGTGGGATTTATATTCGTACCCTGACTTATTGCAGCTCAGCTGGTTACTCTCGTCCTGTATCTACTCCAGGATAACTTTGCTAAAGCATCTCCCGTGCAGCGTCTTGTCCACGCGCTGTGCCTCACTTGGGTTCAGAGTTTCTGGTTATATCCCACAATAACTGCACCTCCGCCGTGAGTGAGAACCGCGTTTCAGAATCAAGTCCGAAGAAAAACTTGAATCCAGCACCACTGGCTCGCTCTTACTCCCCTAAAATAAAGCAAGCAAAACCAAAAAGGATGGGAAATGGTTTTACTGGAGCAGCATCAGCTTCTCCATTTGTGAATCGGTTCGTTAAAGAGAACAAGGCTCCATTTAGCTAAAAGGTGATAGCTAAATGGCATGACTGGCCTTCATGCCTACAGCCCTCTACGTACCAGCTTTGACTCAGCAGTCTGCAATAGTAAATCATTAATGGTCCTATAAGAAGGGCAAGCCAGTTCATAACAGGAGTCTGAAATGGGGAAAGGAGATGGGCAGAAGAACAGACTTTCCATTCCCAAAATAAAGCATTGCAGTCATCTTGAATATAAGGAGAGCGCACGGAAGGCCAGAGGCGTTCCCTTTGTTAAATATTTACCATGCAAGTATTATTTCATAGAGCATTTCTAGGACTTTATCTAAGCAGGATGGAGTAAGTGAAACATTCGGATGGGTCAATAGGACCATTTGCCAGAGTGGCTTGTTCTTAAATGGGAATCAAAAGCCGACCAGAGAGGGCTCCGTAATGTTTGACTACTAAAAGCATTGCTTGCAAAAATGCGGCACCACATCAGCTCCAAGACACCAGCGAACAGCCTGTCTCATTGGCGTCACCAGACCAGGATTTCCTCTTCGTTACTGACTACACAAACTCCTGGCCATGAACAGGGCAAAGGGGATGAGCTCCCGTTGGCTTGGTAGGAACCTGATGGTGCTCAGAAAGGGATCAGTGAGGATGCGCACAATATTCCTCCAAAATCACATTTACTACTCATAGAAATGGGTAGAACAGGTATATCCCACCACAGGTCCAATCATCTTTCCTGCAAAAAGCAGGACTCAGGTCCAGCATTACCTTCTCCCCATTTGGATGACCTTTGGACCTTCTGCCCAGCACTCAAGACCTCACTCACAGAGATAATTAAATTACAGATAACTCAAGAGCCATCCAAGTATACAAAGCCACCAGGGGCAGAGAGAAGATTGTCTTGCTCATCCTTGTGAGGACACTGCAGAAAGTGCCACTCTGTAGATGCAAAACCAAGCGAAGACATCGTTTTTGTGAAATCAAAAATAAAGAAGGGGAAAACGGTTATTTTAAGTTTCACTTAAAAATGAATGAGGTATTCTTTTCCCCCCAGAAGTTTTTAAGGAAATTTTTACTGGATTAACTGCAAGCTAAATTACTCCCATTATCTACTTAGGAGCAAGCAACTGTATCGCCCATGAAGTCGTTCAGGAATAAGATAAAAGTTCTTATGGGCACAGCTCGGCATCGGGCTGCTATCAAGGCTGCTTCTGCATTTCCTTCTGGCTGGAGGCTCTCGAGAGCCTTCTGGCCATGGGGGAAGGGTGTCTATTGGAGTGATTAGTGTCAGTACTTGTTTAGGAGGTGCTAAGGTGTCGTATTTTTCTCCTAAGTTACAGGACTTCTGGAAATCTGTCCAAAATATTTTTTTCTAAAAGGAAGATTTTATATTGCAGAACAATCACTGTTTAAAATTTTCACGGTATTTTTACTTTCTGGCTATATTCTTATTGCTGTGTTTGCCCAGTCTCATTTTTTTGCCCCGTAATCTTGGAAGAGAAATACCTTTTCAAACTTCCTATTGGGGAAAAAAAAAATACTTGTGGGTTTTCTTTGTTAATCTCATCCTGCGTATTACTGGAAAGATTGCAGGGAAATGGGGTAAAAGCTAGAAAGGGCATGTTTGCGGCAGGCTGGCTGAAGGAAAGGGGGACGAGGGCTGTTGCCGTGTTGTGTGTCCCCAGAGAAGGACTGGAGAAGACCCTAAGGGAGGGATTTACCACCTGTGGGTGCCAAGTGAGAGGCTTGTCCTTTGGGAAGGCATGTGTTGATGGAGTGTACAATGGTAAAAGAGCCTTTGTTTTGACCCTTCAGGCGTGGGAGACAATTGCTCTGGATTATACAATGGAAACTGGGCTGCAGAGTCACCCGAACCTTGGAGAAGGAATTTATCCCTGTGAAACAAGATGTCTCATCCATGTCTTGCAGGGCAAGACCCTACCTGTGGGTTGGGAAAGAAAAGCCACCAGATCTTCAGGTGCTGAACCATCTCATGGGACCCTCCCAGCACCTCGGATGATCTTTTTAACCCCAGGCGGGACCTTATCAGCAGCAGAAGAGCAGCTTTGGAGGAGAAGATTCCGCCCTGGAGCTACACTATGGAACTGGGCTGTTCGGAGTCTGTTCAGCAGAAAAGTGAGCATCTACAGTATTTCCTAGTTATTGTTTCTTGCTAGTGTATGTCAGAGGTCTCATGGGAATTGGAAATGGTTGGGGGATTCAGTTGTGATGCCTTGTTTTTCCTTCTGCCTCTTTTAAGACAAAACCAAATGCCCCATAGCATGGAAAATGCTTGATTTTTTTTCTAGGGAAGAAGCCATAACGAAGGATGGCATAAAAAGCATCCAAGACAGGATTAAAATGACTAAAGAAATTATAAAGAGTCCAATGAAGGCAAGGCAGCTGTTATTTTTGCACAAGAGACCTGGGTGAAGTAAAAATGTCTAGCAGCGGAGGGAGGGCAAGTCTGCCAGAACCAGAGGGGTGCTGCTGATGTCTGCCATGGCCTTCTCCTGCACCGCTTCCCACTGCAGCAGAGAGCAATGGAAACCCACAGGTCAATTGGTTTGAGTCCACCTTGCACCTCCAAAACATCAACCCATATTAAGGCTAACTCAGTATATGTGATGCTTCCCCTGAACTCTCGCCCAGCTCCCCCAAATTTCCGTTTTTTGTGCAACCTGAGCTAAATGTAGTTACTCTGTGCAAATTACCTCCCTTCCATGAGCTCATCTGTCTCCCCTTGAGCCCAAGCAGACTTGGAGCATCCAGTGTGATTTAAGGAAGCCAGGCGTGACAAATAAGGACAAGTTGGATTATTTTTTTTTTGTTAAATTATAAAGTGCAAAACACATCGGCAGCTAATTCTGATTCACAAATACACTGGAGAAACTTGTAACCTAGGAACGCTTGGTAAGCGGGAGGAAGAGCGCAAAATTTGTCATGCCTGAGGAACCACTCAGCTCTTTTGCACTTCCAAAATTTACATCACGCTGGGCAGGTATGTGATACAGCCCAAGTTTAGGGAATCCAGCCTTTGCTGGGGAATTGCTGCACTGCTGCCCACCGCTTTGATTTAAGCCACTTCAGACGTCTGAGTAGCATCCAAAAATTAAAAATGCCGTGAAGCAATTTTTTGAGCTCTGTCTCCATTTAGTGAGTTTTGAAAACTAGCCCCTCATCTTCTATGGAATATTGCTGGTGTTTACATCTCTAGAGCCGTGTAAGTTCCACATTGGTAGAAAAAACATTTGATGAAAAATTCCCATTTAATTTGTGATGTCTTGGGTTGCACTTATCCCGGTTCTTGAGCAGCAGGGCTTCTGAAACCTGTTTTCCCAAAACTTACATTCCTAATGTTTCCCTTCTGTGTCTAATAATATGGTTGAGCTCATCTTGGGCCTTTCTTCCAGGAGAACAAGAACATAGTTCGGTGCCTTTCTTTACTTTTAACTGGCTATCCTTTTTTTTTCCCCCAGAAAACATATAAGAGCTTAATATATTTGATATATTTGTAATTGTTAGCCTTCCGTCATATTTGGTTGAAACTGTTTAACAGCTTCAGAAGAATCAGCCTCATTTCCTTAAGCAACATAGTTGAAAATATTACTGTGAAAGCATGGTGTATTTTTTTCTTTATCCTGATGGCAGGTAATGATTGGCGAAGAGATAGTCTAGTCTCTGTTCTCCTATATTTTCCCTGGTAGTTTATCCTTACTTTTGTTTTCTCTTTAGCCGTCTTTATTTCTGAACACTTTTCACAACAGGCAACAGCAAATGCCGTACCTGGCAAGAGCAGAATCTGGTAGCTCTTTTCGTTTGGTCCTTGCAGTGCCTCCCCGTTTGCTGCTGTCTGCTAAATTAAGACTCTTACACTATTTTCCATAATCTAAGGGTAACCGTACTGGCTTAGATTAAGGGTGGGTCTAGCTGAGGATTTAGTCCCAGCCAGATGTTGTTCTGAGACACATCAGAAATTATTTTCTATTTATTGGATTTGATCTATTCATGTTCTGTGATTACTTTAGCCTGGATTCTTAAGGAATTGAGACACTTTTGCAAATGAGCCACTCCTCCTTCTATAATAGCTTTTGAATCTGTTGCTTACCTTCAACCACTGATTCCTACAAGATTTGTTAAAAGATTCCGGTTGAGCTGAAAACGCTCCAAAGAATCTGTGCTGAAGCGCAAAATTAGAAATATCCTAATCCCACAAACGGGTTTCCAGGCTGCTAATGGCACAGCTCATTCAATCTGTGCTGTACTGAAAAGTCAAATATTTTGCTAAACTCTCAGCTAATCTCTGCAATTACCTTCATCAACCCATCAGGCAGTCTCATCGAAGAGCAGAAGAGATTTTTTTTGGAAGGCTGTTTCTATAAAGCCACATGTTGAACCACTGCATCTCCTTACTTGGCTGATTTTTCGCTATCCAGATTCCTGGTTGTCCAAACATAAGTATCCTACTTTCCACTAAATAAATGACAAATATCTACTTTCTAAATTTGCAGCGAAGGGTTGCAGAAAAGGCTCTCACTTCTGAGACCAATGCTGGTGGACCTGTAAAGCTGATTAAATGATAGAGGGCAGTAATTTCAGGGAAGCATACGCATAACTGGGGACTGGCTTCATGTCCACGTAGTTGGCAGCTCTTGCTGTTAGTAACGAAGGAAGATCAAAATGGGGGTACAGGGACAGGTCGGGAGGAGGCTCCCACCACTTCTGGTATTCACTCTCATTTGTCTTACAGGACGTAGCAATTTGGCCTTTGATACCAGTTTTTCCTTCTGGAGACATGACAAAAGAGGCTGAGGACAAGAGGAAGAGTGTGTCCAAGAGACACACGTTCCCTACAGTCCGACCAGCAGCAGAAGTCCCCACGCACTGAGGTGGGACACAACCATAAAATCATAGAATGGTTTGTGTTGGAAAGGACATTAAAGGATCATCTAGTTCCCACCCCCCTGCCCAGGGCAGGGACACTTCCCACTAGACCAGGTTGCTCAAAGCCCCATCCAGCTTGTCCTTCCATAGATGGGGCATCCACAACTTCTCTGGGCAACCGTCTACATCAGACACCCTTTCCCCCCAAGCATCTACTTGGGGTGCAACTTGGATGGAGAAGAAAGGATTGAATTAGACCCTGCATTCAGAAGAAGCTCTTACGGAGGCGTGGATGATAGCCGGTGTACATTCTCATTGACACGACAGGTTTGTTCAGCCTGGATTATTTGCCAGCCATAATTACAGACCACAGAGATGACTTTAAATGTGGGACCCCTCCCTTGCTCTGCTGCAGCCTGGGTAGGCAGGAGGCATATTAGGAAATTGCTCGGAAAATGTTAAAGAGGATGGATTTGTGATTATGGTGTTTTGACCCACCTGGTAGTCTGCCCTTGGAGCTCTGCTTAACAGGTCTTCCCTGTGTCTTTTGAAGCCGTTAATTTTGTGGCCAAGTCCCTGAACTCTCTTCCCGTTCCTTTTTCACATGTAGGGCTGTTTGCTTCTCTGCCATCCAGTCATCGTTGCGAATGCTTGTTCAAGGACACCGTGGAAGATTTGTGCTAATAATGAAAAGCTTGAAGGGGGCAAGAGATTTTGCCCAGGAAAAATAGTGTCGATCAACTCTATTGTGTCTCTGTCCCATTAAGAAGAGGGAGCTAATAACAGAAAGGTTAGCTAACGGGCTGGCTTTAAGGGGATGTGGCCGTGTGAATTAGTGCATTGTATTTGTCTAAGCAAACTTCTCAGCTACCTTGTAGAGACGTAGGGGTTTAGAATATTTGCTTCTCCTGTTTATATATTTTTTTAATTTACAAACAGATTTTTCCAGCCTTGCCATCTCCTTCTGTCGCAGACCGATAACCAGGAAAAGAGAGCGGGATTTTTCTGCGCCGCTTCTTTCCCTAACATCGGGATATTTTCAGCAGTCAATGGGGAATGTATTTCTAGGTTTGGGGGTTGAGGCTGGGTTTTTGTTGGTGTGTTCGTTTCTCTTTGCGCCGCAAACCGTGCGAAGGGAATCGGGAGGGTTGCGCATTGCATAAGAGTGGCCCTCCACGCTTTAATGTGGGTCTGCGCCGTGCCATGCAGCGAGCATAATGTGTCCTCCCAGGGACAATTTGCATAAAGGATAAATAAGAGAATCACAATGTGAAGTTTATTCATTTTTAAATCCTGCAGCGTTTGTGATTGAAGGCCCAAGCTCAGATGTTTTCCTGATGTGTACCATTAAGAGTCAGGGCTTTGCCTAATGTCTCTTCTGTTACTGCAGGGGGATGTAATGTGCAGTATTTCTCCACACTGGAGTATCATTTTCAGTGCATACCACTCGGCTAGGGAGTGAGGAACTGCAGGCTGCATTATCTTGTACCGGGCCCACTCTCCTTAATTTGCTGTAACCGAGCCAGCACATTAAATACAAAACATATTGATGTTCTCTGAGAACCCTTGAGGGTCTTTACCCTTCCTTGTCAGAGGAACTGCACAATCCAGGAGGAAAGAAAAAAGGCATTTTGCCACGGTGAAAATAGTTGCGCTGCTGGCATGCCGTGGCTGACATAACACTGCGCTTCCATTTACTTCACTTAGAGGGGGAAGTCATAACAAAAGCGATTTTATCTCCTAACTTCAGATCAGGGTCAGCAGAAAGAGGGGATCTGAACCCCAACTCAGGTGATGTTGGTAGCAAAGGCATTATACCACATATGAAAAGATTTGCTGAAGTCATAGAATCATAGAGTTGAATCACAGTTGGAAAAAACCTCAAGATCATTGAGTCCAACTATAAACCCAACACTGCCAAGTCCACCACCAACACATGTCCACTCTGATGATCCCACGGTTGAAATCTGCTGGTGAAGGGGTCTGGTCCTGCCTGGGCACCACAGGCAGGAACGGGTACAGGACATCCCAGCAATCCTCTGATAAAGATCAGTAGACTTGGGACAATGTGGTGACCTACGTTCAAATCTGATTTTGGTTGTCCGTGGTAAGTGCTATGTTTCTTTTCAGTCCCGCTCCCAAAAAAATCAATGCAAGTCATTAGCGAGAACAAAAGGAAGAGTGTACATGTCCTGCCAGATCTGCTTGTGTCCCATTACCACTAAGAGATGTAGCAGAGGTACGCCAACATCCCAACGCCCCACATCAGCTTGCAAGCCCTAGCATCATGTTTTTGCGGATGGTTGCCTTGCATTGCGCAAAGTGGTTTTTCTGAGGGTTTGGGGACTACAATTTTAGTGCAAAGCTTTTGGCACATTGAAAGTGAACATTTGAAACTGTAACAACTGTTTCTTCATTGCCTTTCCTCATCTTTAGATCTGAAGTCTCTCTGGTTAGAGTCGAGTTGTTCTCCTACGTCTTCTGAAGGCGATTAACAGCAGCTATTTCATTGGCACCAGAAATGTGGTGGTTTCTGTCCTGTGACTGACAGTCTTTGGTATCTAAGGAGGAATGAACTCAGCTGAAAGATTTTCTGGATTTGGAGGAATCTGTAAGGTCTCCCATGTTGGCTCTCTTGAGGTCCTCTAAGATACAAATTTCAGCCTTCCCGTACTCAGAAGGTCTCTGCCCTCAGCCTGCTTGTACTCACGTAATTTTTAAAGACTGGTCATTCTTGGAGATTTCTATATTATTAGCAATTTTGGATTAAACAAAGAAATACAATAAGAAATGTATCAGGGAAACCCTCAGACAGAGGCACACACACACGGGTAGTAAGGTAGCAGGGGCTTCCTTAAGAAATCAGGTTAGACTGTGACAACATAAAAGTAATACTACTATAAAGTTTCTCTGAAAACTATGTATAGTACAAATCTGTTTACTGTTACTCAATTTACTCGGTAAATTCACTGGGTATTCATCCATTTTTACACTAAACCATGCACTTTCTATCGCATAAACTGAGAGCTAGCATTGGTCTTGGGCTCTGAAAGCTAAACCCAAAGTTTTGACACCGTACCCTACCTTGCCTTTGAGGAGGGAGTTTGGGCTGGGTGCGTTGTGTACATTTATCTGGGGACAGGATTCCAGACTTCCCCAATGTTCACAGCTAGTGATTTTAGATGGCACAAACTTCACCAAATCCCGCAACCTGCAGCTCAAGACGCGGGACAGGCCACGCTGCCACAAATCCAGCCGTGAACCTACTTTCTTTTAGAGCACAACAAAATAAGGAACCTTATTTGCAAATGTATCACTTTGAAGGGAGGCAAAACCCAAAGCAAACGCAAGGCAGCATTTCTAAGCTTGATATGTCGGGGTTTTTTCTTTTCCTAGTGAAAGCTCATGTCTGGCTCATTAAGTTATACGATATTTGCCATGGGTAATGTTTATTCCAAACCATTTTATGCAGCTCTGGCCACAATCCTTCGGATCCTATGCAATCATTTGTCGTCTTTAGTATTAGAAATCCTTTGTGTAGAGAGAGAATACTAATTGCCTCCACAGCCATTGGTTGTAGAGGGCTCCTGCGCTGCCTACGTCGGCATTTCCCTTTCACGTGCTTTTCAGTACGGAGGGAAAGACTTCATGTAAGTCAAAAAATATTGTGTAAAATACATTTTGAGGAATGCAGAGGAAACGCCTTAGGTGAGAAAGCGCTTAGGTGAAATTGCTGCCATTTACAACACGCAGTAAGGAGCCAGTAGCAAGAATTGCTAATTCTTGGGTTTGCTTATTTGAAAGGATTTTTGCAGTTGATCCAACACGGCCCATTCCTTTACATGGATCAGGAAGACCCATTTTCCACCTAGAAAGAGGGGTTAATTCACTGCCTGGTGAAAACGGCAAAGCCCTCTTGAAGCCAACTGGTGTCATGAAGGAAAACCAGAAGTAAGCGGGAAATAAATGCATACGGACAAGATACTGACTTTATGGCTTTGGGCTTTAGAGTTTATTCGGTGGCCTCTCAAAAAGCAATTTTTTTGTTTGATGATCTTTGTTTTTACTGCACTTGGGAGATGCCTAACAGATGGACTGATGGTGGCCAGGCACTGCTGAGCTGCTTGGTGGATCTGCTCCTGTGCTATAGGTGAGTCCAGTTGGACAGCTGGTGGATCTGTCCCCACCAGGTCCCACAAACTCCCACCCCAGCTCCTTCCTGCCCTGCATCACCTCCAATTCCTCCAAAACGCTACGCACCCCTGATGGTCAACCAGACCTTGCACCATCCCTTCCCAGGCAGCAGTTCCTGCTTGCCACCGGGAAACCCCCAAAACCTCTCCACAGGTGATATGGGTTTGCTCTGTGTTGGCGGTGTACAAGAATAGGACATCAGTGGGGAGACCTGCCCCATAACAGCAGTAACACCTCAGCTGTTTAATTCACATGTGGTCTGTGTCCCCTGGAGAGGCTCTTCCCTGCTCAGTAATTATCCCAGTAGAACAACCAAATGCTATCTCCAGTTGACACTAATTCCTTACTTTATTGAGGTACTTATTATGAGTATCGGTTAATGAGCATCCTGAAGAAGCTGACAAATTTTTGTGAACTTCTTGCGGTGTGGCACAACGTAACTTTCACTGACACCACCACATTTTCTTAAAATTCCTTTTTTTTTTGGTTTCCCTGTGAGCTCTGTGGGGCAGGGTCACCTCCAGGCTGTGTGTCTGTACAGCTCTGGGCGCCACGGAGGGCTCAAGTCCGGGGCTTTCAAGCAATGCTGGGAGGGAACTGCAAGAAATAGTTTAAGGTCAGCGTTGTTTTTCCTCCCTTGGAGAGTAAACTTATTATATGAACTGGCTCGGTCAGGGGAGATTTCTTGTTATTCATAGTAAAATTCATCTGTGGGAATTTCACAAGTTCTTTTGCAAGATGGGAAGCAGCAGCACTTTATTAACTCTGGCAATGAAATCCCTTATACCGTGAGGATGTTGGTTTCGAATCTCTGATGGCACGGAAATACAGGGATGATACCTTTTCTTCTCCGTGTCCCCATCGATGCACCCCAGTTCCTCTCCCTGGTGCCAGGAGGACCTCAGGAACACCTCAGGAATGAGCAGGACCGTGATGCTGGGACATTTGGCCGTTGAGGCAAGGGACACTACGTACACCCTTTGCTGTGCTTTTCATACCTCCCATCACATTGAACCCCTTTCCTGGGGTCACCTCACCCCGCAGCCCCCTCCCAGAGCCACCAGCCCTGATGTCTGCTCCGGGGGAAGCAAATACTTGCCTGGGAAATGCAAAAAAGACCAGCAGGGAGCTCCAACGTGGGTTTAAAAATTGAGTGGACAATTAATTCATGTCTTCCCTGCAAAATAAACCCTGAGCTCAGCCTCTGTCTCTGCTTTTTCCTTCCCCGTAGCCCCAGCAAAGCCCCAGAGCTCATGGTTTAGTTCTGTCTAGGGAAGCGCGAGCGTGTATGTGTATGTGTGCGTGTTGTGGTTTTTTTTTTTTTCCAGAGTGACTTGTTTGTGCTGTCATCAGCCGTTGTTTTGGTAAATGGTGAGTTAAACAGATATATCCAAGCGTAAAATCTAAAAAATGTTCCCTGTGGGCGCCTGGGGGGTGTTGTTTGAAATCAACTACATATCAATTGAGCGGCGGCGAGCGGATCCGATGATAAATTCCAGTCCACAGACGCCTTATAAATTACATTTTTTTGTTCACGATCTAGCCTCATCTCAGCTCCCCAGAGGCCCTTAGACTGAGAACTATGATTGTGTTGGAGAAACGTTTGCTCAGCTTGAGCGATGCCATTAGTGTTACATGTGCCAGGCCGCTCTCGCCAGCACCCCCCACTTCCATCCCTCCGTCCCCCCAATCCCAATCCGATCCCCACCCCCCCACACACCCCCCCCCCCCCCCCCAACCTCCTCGTCTTCCCTTCAACAAAATGCAATATGTGCCTGGTAATTTTTCTGTTCATTATCTCATTGTTTTCTGTAAGTACAAGGTTAGATTGAATTACTGCAGGCTCTATTGTCTATTTGTAATTCTCCTTCCATGCCGTGCTACTAATGAATGGGCAATTTAGTCAAATCTTTGTAACGGCTTCTTCTGTGCGTCAGCCACTTAATTACTCTGAGCTTTTCTCACTGCTGCTTTATTGCATGGAATCTCAGGCTGCTTCCAGGTCTTTGCTAGGGGATCTCCAGCTCCGAAAGCAAAAAAAAAAAAACAAAACGAAAAAAACCCAACAAAAAAGAAACCCAAACCCCAAAACGTAACAATAACCAGCCTGGATCGTCTTGATTCCTCGGTGTAACAGCATCCTCAGCGCGCAGGACTTTCCCCTCCCGTATGGTTTATTTGCTCTGTAGTTAGTGGTTTTCTTATCGTTGCGTGCACAGAGGAAACTGTCACCGGGTAAATTAGGCAAAGTACATCTAAGGTGAAGACCCTCTGATATGATGGAAGCTTGAAAAAAAAAAGGCAAATTAAATAAATGCAGGGGACCTTGTATGGAATATGCCCCCCTCCATGCAATTCCACTGAAACTGAGATGCTAATCTCGACCTATTTTGGGATCGCCAAAATCTGAATTCTGCTTGATTTTGGTACCAGGGGTAGGAATCGTGCTTTCTTGTTTGTTTGTTTGCAAAAAGGATACGTTCATCTTTGTGTTTAATATCCAATATTTCAGTCTATGAGGGGCAGGGCATGGGCATAAATACATTTTAAAATACACTTAAAATTAAACATGGTCATTTATAACTAGCAGTCGGATAGATATATGTGTAGAAAGCCTTAAAACAGCCCCTTTGCATAACAAATACCTTTCTTTAATAACAGGATTAAAAGAACGGAAATAAAGGAGTTAAAAAGAAAGTGTTGTGAATTAGAAATAAGATCCCAGCAGATTATTTCCATACGTGATCCGACTCATCTGTTTAAATTCCTAGAGAGACTCCGTGCCTTTCTTCAGAGACCGAAACACTCAGAGGCTGATGGAGTGCAGGATCGGGCCCCAAAATCACAGGTAAGCAGACTCCATGTGTATTTGAACTCCACTTTATCTGTGTGTTTAAACGGGACACCAATGCCTTATCTCAACCACGTTTTGCGAAAACTGCGCTGCCTCTTTACGACATCGGTGTATTTTACATTTTTCACTTTTGCACGGGGCTTATTCTCTTCAGGGAGGAAACGCTCTAAGAGCCTTTCGCTGATCCCCTTCTAATTTGTGCTCTTACACGCTCTTACCTCAGATCCAAACCTTTGGTTGCGCTTTTTGTGCCACGTTGCTCGGTTTTTAATTCAAAACGGAAACTTTGAATTTCTTCAGTGATTCATTAATTTCTGTCAAGTCGACCTTTTACAGAGCGTTTCGTATCCGTGCGGCGGACAGGTAGAGACTTCACATTCGTTTTACACAGGGGGTCTGCACGTTCAGTGATCTAAACAGGTATTTAATACACAAACACTAAGAGCAACAATAAAAAAGGTGTTTTCTTTCCAGCTCCTACGACTGGAAAAGAGATTTAAATTAAAATTACGTTCTACAGGATTTCCAGGGAGTGGATTTACCCCTCAGAACCTTTACAAATTGATGGGGAAGACCTTTGGAGCTTTGTAAGAGCACAAAAAGGCTGATAATAAATTACTGTAATTATTAATGATTATAAAGGTCTTTCAAAAGACTTTTCAAGGAATTTTCCTATAGGGGAGTTTCCCAGCCCCCGGAGACAGATTGCTGAAGAGAGCTGCAAGATGAAAACCCAGCACAAAGGCGTTGCAGACTTTTGAGAGATTTTTGACTAACGCTGATGCTCATCCTTGACCCTCCCAGTCAAAACGTCCACCGGTCCAGGAGCAGTCAGCGGGTGGAGGGGGGCTACACCTCCCCTCCACGCTGCACTGGGATGGGGCGGGATGGTGGATGCGCCTGGGGCAAACCGCAGTGTCTGTCCCACGAGCTCCTGGCTGCTGTCTTGTCCCTTGGCTGGGATTTGGTTTACCAGCTCTCATGGTGGGACCTCACTTGAGCTTCACAATATTCACATGTAGCTTTTGTCCCCACTCTTCCCCACGCCAGACCCTAAAGGTAGTGGCCATCCAATGCCTGTTGCACATAGCAGGACTTGGGGTCTGACCTGCCTCGGGAATCTGCTCCTGAGAGCTTAACGTTCTTAGACTTCAGAAGAAATCAAAATAACCCGGTTTTTACGTGATTACAATCAGGATTAACTGCACAGGCACCACAGATTTTGGCCAGGACACAAATGCGAACCTCTGCGCCAACCTCCAAAATAAATCCTTGTTTCAGTAAATGTGCATTTTGATCCCATCAGTGTTGTCAGGTCAGGCTGACCATGATTTGATGTGGTTTTTTTCCTCTTCAGGCCCAGGGAAGCATGTTGAGCTCAATGAGACCTGAGCACTATCCCAACACGCTGCTCCTCCTGTCCCCATGCGCACGTGTGCTCCCCCAGAATTCCTTGGCATGCTCCTTCCTCTCCTCATCCTCAAGGGTGGTCTTTGTGTCCACCTTGGAGATGCTGCAAACAGCCGGATCCTGTCTGGGGATTTGAGTTCAGGCCTGGGTGCCACCAAGAAGGAGACTGTTGCCTGGCCACACCATTGCACGGCCATGCCAGAAGGGGTTGCCCAGGTCCCACCAGACCAACATCTCTTTGACGGGCTCTGCTGCAGCGCTTGGCGTCTCCCATCTCGGCGTGGAGGAATAAAGGGATTTCTGCTGGTGTCCGGATTGGTGAGTGTTGGATTTCTGACCGCCCCTCCTCGTGCCACCCGCGGAACTGCAAACGCCACGTGCCTTCAGAAACACATATCGTTAAATAGCAGCTTATTTCTGTTTATCTTTACAAAATAGCTGAAGATGGGGAGAGAGGCAGCCTGGGAGCGAGCTGGTGCCTCGTAGATGCAGATAGGCTCTTCGCCTGCTTTGTTATAATACTTCATTGGAACTGACACATTGATAGCCACAGTTTTTCTAGGAAGTGACCTTCATGCTGCCCATTGATTCCCAGTGGCCATCAACTCCTTGCAATTGGAATGACAGGCCAGGTTAAAGGTCAGTCCTTAAATAAAGCTTCTGGATTACTAAACACCTGAAGTTCAAATGAAAATGGAAATCTGCACCTCATTTTATGTGACATGTTACTGCTAATGACGCTTCGGGATCTTAAACTGCTCCTGCTCTTTAACTCATGTGTGCGCTTCACTCCATAGCCCCTTAAACCGACTCCTCTCCCCGCCGCTGCTGGACCCTTACAGGACAGGCAGAAAAGCTATCTCCCTGGCATATATGGCTTCTGGGAAAAAAAAGCTTTCACAGGGAAAGACATCAGAACCAATTAAAACGTTTGCCTTTCAAGCGATGGCCAGAAACGATCATTCCCTTAATTAAGATTCACAGTAAAAGGATTTTATTTACATGAGCTGTGGTGCTAAAAAGGCCCCGATAGTAGACCCGTGCCGGGGAAGTCGGATGCGTTCTCTTTGCCCCTGGGCGGCCGGGGCAGCGCCGGACCCCCCGGCTGTGCCTGGCTGTGGGGATGGGAAGTGGGATGCGTGTACAGGGAAGAGGAGAGAGTTGCTGTCTCCTCACGCCTTATGGAGCTGCTGCTCCATCCTCCTCACCCCGAGCATTGGTTCCAAAGCCCTCAGCCTCAGCAGGGACCCATCTGTGGGGCACCCAGAGCTCCCCAGGGCTCCTGGCACCTTCCCTGCCCCACGGGACCCCCAGGCACCCTGAGGCTGGTGGGCTCAAATTTACCTCTTTGTCTTCTCCTCCAAATTGTTATTCTTTTTCTGCGCCTTGGCTTGAGTGGGGAACTTTGGTAGACAGGACAGTAAAGTTGTCATCGCATCTTCAAGAGTTTTTACACTTATTCTGTAGCTTTTGCAAAAAAATGACAGATTCTGCTTATTTACTTCTATGCCATTATAACATCTCTAGTTTCCAGCTGAGATTAGCGTACCCTTGTGCCAGATGCAGGGTATAATATCTTACAGATATACTACTTGTAAGATATAGTACCATCGGTGAATGTCCATATAACAAGTTAAACATCTCCAGGGCTGCCTGCTGGCACCGTAGCCACCTGGCACGGTATGGCCTGCACCCATGCCCTTGATCTCATCATTCAAAGCAGGGTTTCCCCATCCAAAATACTTGCTTGGAGGGATCTCTGGACCACCCTAAGTCTCAATACATGCCTGTAAATTGGCTGAGGACTAGCTGCTTGGCCATAACAGGGCCAAGGTCCGTTCTGACAGTCTGAAGTGTAGTGACCAAATTCCCATGCCTGGGATTGTTCCTCCTCTTTAATTTGCCGTGTGATACTTATCATTAAATTTCCAAATACAATCATATGGGTGTGCACCAAACACAAGATTTCTGTTTGTGCTAGATGATGCTTTCATTGCGTTGGAGTGTCAGCAGAGGGGGAAAATGACTGGATGAGGAGGGAAGAAACCGACTTCATCCCCAAATCTCTGTTGTACCCACTGTTAGGTTACCTAGATGAAGGGTGTTTTAGAAAGCAGGCATCTGAAATATGGATGGATCCCTTTTGGTAAGAAAACAATGCCAGAGTGTAAAATAATTCCATAGGGAGCAGAACATACCTAATATCCGACCCCCACTGACAGGGATTGCATGGATTGATAGCAGAAGATCACAGAATCATAGAATGGTTTGGGTTGGAAGGGACCTTAAAGATCATCCAGTGCCACTGCCTTGCCATGGGCAGGGACACCTCCCACCAGACCAGGTTGCTCCAAGCCCCGGCCAACCTGGCCTTGAGCACCTCCAGGGATGGGGCAGCCACAGCTTCTCTGGGCAACCTGGGCCAGGGGCTCACCACCCTCACAGTGAAAAATTTCTTCCCAATATCTCATCTAAATCTCCCCTCTTGCAGTTTAAAACTGTTCCCCCTTGTCCTATGGCTCCCCTCCCTGATCCAGAGTCCCTCCCCATCTCTCCTGGAGCCTCTTGAGGGACTGGAAGGGGCCCTAAGGTCTCCCCAGAGCCTTCTCTTCTCCAGGCTGAACCCCCCCAGCTCTCTCAGCCTGTCCTCCCAGCAGAGGGGCTCCAGCCCTCTGATCCTCTTCGTGGCCCTCCTCTGGCCCCTTTCCGACAGATCCATGTCCTTCTTGTGCTGAGGACTCCAAAGATGCAGTAGGTTACAGTGACTTCCACTTCAGCGTCAACACTGACCCTGCTACTGCTCTATCAGAAGCCCGCAGGAGTTCCCAGTGGTCATTTGTGAGGGTTTTCTAGTGACCATCTGCAGCAGGAATAGTTTAATTGCTGTCCATGCCGGTATCCCTTGCCGAAGGGCTGGTGTCTGGATGGACACGGGGTTGATTTCCGCTCTTGTCGCTCGGTGTGGTGCCTCCAGGCAGCGGCTGCGGGAAGAGGGAGCTGCTGCATCGTAACCGTCCAGGTGATGAATAGTCTCTCATCCCCGCCGCTGTCAGCCTGACACCACTCACCAGCACTAAATTAATCTAAACAACAGTGTGTACCGTGGATGCTGCTAGGGTTTGCTAATGCCTGGCTAATAAAGTAGGAATAGCGGAGTCACCGAGCACAGTTTCATAAAGTGCTTTAGATGCACATTAACCTAACAGAGTGTGGTGTGATGGGCTGGGAACGCTTACACCAAAACGTGTCTTCGCTGGCGATGTTTTCCAAACGTTGGTTAGTTTCGGTGGTACTTTTTAATGTGAGGTCTGGGGTTTTTGGTGGTAAAAACAAATTTCTAAGGGAATATTTTAAGATATGTAGAGATGTAACTTAAAAAATAAGATGATCTCCCAAAATAACCCATTTTTTTCTATTCATTTAAAAAAAAAATAATTCTCATTTCACCTAGTAAAATCTAAGGAAAGCTTCTGTGTAAGGTCAGTATAATAGAACTTGTTTCAAACAAGCTTTCAAAAAAAAAAAAATGTTTAAAACGTTTCCCCTGGCCAGAGACCTTACACTGAATTTCAGCCAGCAGCAAATTTTTTGCAGCCGGTGTTATAAATCAAAACTGGGTTTCCAATGAAAGTGCTGACACAATTTTAACTGTAACGGTACTTTCAGGCAAAACTGTACAGAAATTAGAGTCCTACATTCAGTGTGCTGGTGCCATATCCAGAATTGCTTTTTTAAGTCTTTCTCCAGAGCGCTCCTCTGTATCAGGGCAACACTGAGAGTTGGCGTAATCCTCCTGTAAAGCAGAATGTAGATATCTGCCATGCTTCGTGAAATTCTGCGATATAAACCCTTTTGTTAGAAATATGAAGAGATGAAATGATCAATTTTTTTTAAATGAGTTCTCTATGAAATAATAGCTCTGTGTGTACCCAGGTCATTCAGCGTCACATTTGCTCCCTGACTGGACAACTGACATCTTCAAAATATTAGAAAAAGAGTAACCAATGGTCAAAAAACTCTTCTTGGCCCAACATCTAGGTAGAGCAACCATTTGCTCCAGCGTTCTTGCGGGAAACTGCAAACATTTCCAGGGATATCTGGCAATCGTCTGCTGGAAACACATGACTCCTCTGAGGCAGAGACACCCTGACCCGGTCCTGCTCCAGCAAAACGGGTAAGTGATATAATTTTGGGAACATCAGCGGTCCCATGGAAGCCACTTGTCTATTAAAGGTTGCACAAGTACACAGATGTCTCAAATGACGTTGGCCATTGGAGCTGTGTGAGCCTTGCCCTTTCCATCCCCTGGGATGTTGTGGCACTTCAAAGAAGGTTTGTCTGGAAAGAGAATTGAAATTAGGATTCTGGTGAAAATTTGGAATCTCTGAAAAAGCACCAATATGGGGGGAATATCAGAAATATTCTGATTTGAGCAGATTCTGCTCAAAGCTATCCCCCGTCAGAAGGGGTCTAGAAATTTCCCAGCAGCAATTAAAAAAAATCCCTGATTTTTCTGAGCAGAAATATTTCACGGAGAACAGGTTCATTTTCAGTGAAATTCCACTGAAACACAAGAAGGTTTTCCACTGGAAACCTGCCTGGTGCCCTACCAGTTTACTGCTGTGTTTCAGAGTCTACGGTACAAGCATAAGACTGTTCTTGAGTATCATCAAAGGAAGGCCATAGAAATCAATTTTCTTGCCTGTCCCTTACGAATTTTGGTTAAACTCCAGTTAACGGACAGAACACCACACTTCTTCAAGTCCAGAAACTGTGAAAATACTCTGAAATAGGGTTCTGAGTAGCCTGAAGACCTTGTTAACCTCTTTTGTGGTGATCAATTCAGTTCTTCCCTTTTGGAGTTTTTGGATTAAAGGCACCCAAGACACAGAGGACAACAGTGAGGACAATGTAGGGCCATTTTTTAAAATACCAAACCATTTACAGGCATTAAAACTGTCTCTCTAATTGCTGATCCTGCAGTGCAGTGTCCTACAGAGGGGATGGGAGCTCTTTTTTCTTGCATTCCTCAACCACAACACGGCATTCACGTTATTGCACATAGAGTGGTGGGTCTGAGTGGGCTGAGTTACCTGAGTTAATGGTTTGATGTGACTTTCGTGGTAGGATATGAGCTAGAAGGGAATCTGGCTTGCTTTGCTACAGCAATGTGGCTTCTATAGTGTTTACGGAGGTGAAAATAGGTTTGTCCCTCTGAATGCGAGTCCAACGTGTTTGGACTAAAAGTCAAAGTTGTTCAAAGATGGGCACCTCTGAGGACCACCTCAGAGGCTTCGGAGGTCCATGGACCATGGCTCCAAATCTCAGCAGCTGGAAGCCGGCAGGGCTGAAATCAGTGCCACTGCCCAACTGAGGTCTTAAATACGGCTTGCCTTGAACCTACTTGTGCTCAGTCTTTTCACCTCCTGAAAACTGTTGTTGAGTAAAATAGTGTCCGTTTACTGACAGCCACCACAACTTTAAGAGGTGACTGTGAAATGAATGCAGGAATAACTAACAAGAAAGAGCTTCAAGGAACAAAATAATCCATAGAGGTACTTTTTGTAAATAAACTGATTTTTTGACTCAACTATTGCCAGAAAGGAATTAACTTATGGGAGTATAAATCCTACCCTGAATGTTTCAGAGCATTCAGTGGCTTGGAAATGATAGTGTTTTAGGGCAAATGGGACATTTCAAAGACTCAAAGGAAATGTCTCCCTTCTTTGGAAGATTTTCTAACAAAATAAAAGTATAGGTGGAGATGGCATCTGAAGCCAAGAGATCCATACCCTAACGAACAGGCTGTAAGTCATCTGTCCTTCCCTATGCTCATTTATACCCACTGTGGCCCTACCAGAGATCACAGGAAGCCTTTGTGTTTCAAACACTGTGATGTGAACCATTTTGATTCTTTCCAATTAGGTGAGAGCACTACATTGACTCTGAATTTCTAAAAAAGTTTTGGTTGACCTGAAGCTGCATTTCTTCACGGGTAGACCTTGTTTCTTAAGAAAGCAGAACCCCCCCAAAAATTACCAAAATTCCTTCGCTGTGTATTAAAACACTTGCTGTCCTCATCTTGGTGTTTAGAAAGTAGCATATGTGTGATATTCTGATTTAAATTCTGGGGTTTTGTGTGATGACTTCAGGCTTGTGAGGTACTTTCTGAGTCCAGAAGCCTGGAACCCTTCAACTTTCATATGTTGATGTTCACTCTTATACCTACAAAGCAGAGCAAAAAAGGCACATGTGGTCCCGGCACCCTCTTATGACTATGTCCAGCATCATTAGTAAGTTCCAAAGCCAAAGTGGCTGATATGAGGCAATTTTTAGTAGATATTTTTTGGATAAAACCCTGTGTTTGTGCTCTATCTCTTTTGGTGCCTTTATAAGAACTCACAAAGATCCCTGGACTTTCCAGAGATCTGTGTCCAGGGTCCTCTTCTTTGGCTTTCAGTCTGTTATCAAAACTTGTAGTTTTATTTCTGTTACATTGACAGGAAAGAAATTTTAATACAGTGCCGTGTATTTACTTTATCTGCTCATCTTTACAAATCACTCTGCAATCCAAGGGTTTGGTGTGAGACAGAGAGCGAGCGAGCAAGAAGTAGTATTTATAGTAAAACATGGATAGTCAATAGCATGTGGGAAAACAACTGAAACTGAAAATGGTCCCAAAGGTAATTTGCAAATCTGCTGAAATCCCGAACAAGCTTTGATTTAACCGAAGCTTGAAATGGCTTTTATTTACTGTCTATTGTGGAATAAATGACATCTCATAAACAGGCTTTATCCATTACCACAGAATGGAGATCACTGTGTTAGGGACATTTTATCCTCTTGATATAAAACAAGATATGCTATACTGTGTTATTACAAATAGAAAAATCAATGCTGAGACACACACCTCTGAAATTTCATTTTTGCGGAACCCCATTTTCAAAAATGCATTCTCTAATAAAAATGTCTCCATAACCGGGGGGATTTACAAAACACTGAGCAACAAAGAACAATAACAAACAATGAATAAAGTGGCTCCATCCTGAGTCTTTTTGCTGTACATTAGTCACACGCTTGCATACATTTCTGAGCGCTGAGCAGAGCTCCCACTAGGCAGGAAAGTGAAACAGCTGAATTACCTTCTCTTTTAAGCGCTTTGTGGAGAACATACGCTGCATGCCAAGTTGTGCTGGAGAGGAAAACTTTGCAGTAAAAAGAGCCTGATCCAGGGATGGAGAGATCAAAAGAAAGAATCCTGTTATTTTCTCTAAGGTCTGGATCAAAAAAACTAGCTAAAAACTAGTTAAAACTTGGCTGGTGCTTGTGTCGGCAATTACTTTTCATTCGCAGCAGGTCTGATATATTTGCCCTTTTTTCCTTGTTCATTACTTAATGCTGATTCATAGGATTCTGTTTCTCTGATAAATTTTCACCTGGAAATGCCTGGAAACAGATTTTCCTCCAGTCAGTCGGTTATGAATTGGTCAGACCGGCTTCTTCCTCTGTACGATACATAACCGGTCCCCAAAATCCGGCAGTGTAACTGGAATCTGGTTGGATGCCTGCAAAAGTAAAATTAGCTAAAATAGTGAATGGCAAATAACAAACAATGATTGCACTGATCTCTTTTTTTTTTTTTTTTTTTTTTTTTCCTAATGCATGATTATTCGTCTCTGGAATTTATGATTCTTCTGAGATTTTGAGACTCATCAATCAAGTAAGTGGAACGGGGAGTGGGTCTGCCCCAACACCATAGTATGTAAGCTATAAATAACTGTGGAGTGACTGCCCTGAACGCTCCTGAAAATACAGATAAATTGCATTTGAGTTATTCAGTTGCCAGAAATCAAGATGGGAGAGTCACCTTTGGTGGGTCAGCAGTATCCCCGGGATGCGAACCTGCACTAGGAAAGAGGGTCCGCAGCTCACACAGCAACAGAAATCCCAAGAGAACCCCCATTTCCCACAGCAAGGGAGAAATCACCGTCAAACTCCAGTTGTCAAGAGATACGTTCCTGTCCTCATAAACCAAGGAGCAGCTACTTCCAAGAAGTGATTTCTGACATTTTGGGTTGTAGCCTGATCTGGGCATTGCTTTAAGACACGATTTAGTTCATAGAACCATAGAATTGTCTAGGTTGGAAGGGATCTTTAAGACCATTGAGTCCAACCATCAACCAAACACTGACAAAACCACCACCAAACCATGTCCCTCAGCACCACGTCTACCCGGCTTTTAAATACCTCCAGGGATGGTGACTCCACCACTTCCCTGGGCAGCCTCTTCCAGTGTTTGAAAACCATTTTGGTGTAGAAATCTTTCCTAATATCCAATCACGTAGGTTAGTTCCTTAGTTACTTCTAATAGTCTCTGTCTAAAATTTTCTCATGACAGCGAGTTCCCCAACCGAGAATGCACGATGGGTAGAAGGATCTTCCCGGATTCTGCGAAGGTGGATGTCAAAGACCAGATTTGTGGCCACTATGCAGGATGTATGACTCTCTCCTCCTCAGGCAGATAAGTGAATTTATTAGGATGACTTGCAAAGTACAGTGCTCCTTAATGTGAGCAATCATGATGAGGTCACATTTACATTGAAAATGATCTCATAGCCCCTAGGGTTTCGCACCCAGCACTGGGAAATAGTCCTTGCCTCTTGCTGTGCAAAGTGCAGACTAGGGAGGCTGCATGAGCTGATGGAGCGGCGATTCTGCTCTGAAACAGCATCTCCACAGAAGTTTCAAGGGGAGGTGAAGAGCTCTTTAGGCTTTGTCTCTGAAGAGAAGTCAAAATTTTCTGGGGCCCAAGCGCCGGTTGCAATCCCCTAAGGTAGACACCACCTTTGAGAAATGCAGGTCTGCTGGCTGCATTCACTTAGACATTTGCTTGCTGCAGACACAAATAGGAGTGCATAGGGATGCTTTCAGGATGCAATTAGGAACATTTCTTTGGGCTAGAGAAGTCTCTTCTCTCTGTTTCTTTTTGCCCCGTGCCGTGTTCTGACCCTCTCGTGCCCAGAGTGTAAATGAGGACAAAGTCCTCTGGTACTTCAATCACATTGACATCAAAATGCCCAAGTCAGTGTCTTTTAAATGTAAAAAATGGAAGGAAAAAACGGAAATGCACATGGACCAGGACTTTATAAAGCTGGTTTGACAGCCTGCTCTGTTGCCAACCTACAAATATTTAGCCACTTGCATAGTGATTCATAGAATCATAGAATGGTTCGGATTGGAAGGGACCTTAAAGATCACCTAGTTGCAAACCCCCTGGCCTGGGCAGGGACACCTCCCACCAGACCAGGTTGCTCCAAACCCCGTCCAACCTGGCCTTGAGCACCTCCAGGGATGGGGCAGCCACAACTTCCCTGGGCAACCTGATTCAGTTGCATAAGCCCCTTTCACAGTCTTGGGCAGCCTAACAGAGGCTTCGTCTTTCCTATATATGTCTGCTTTTAGAGCTGCTTCCAGGGGAATAGTCTTGAAGCAAAGGGGGGAAAAAAACCCTCTTGCCTCTGCAAAGGTTCATGGGCTGATGGAGGAAATGAAAAATGGCCACATTTGGCCTCAATTTTGTCCTTGTTTTGTCGGCTCTCAATCTGACTCGCTTTATTCCAAAGGTATTTTGTTCCATTTGATGCTCATGAACAATACGCGGCGTGTTTTCACCCAGCGCTGCCTCCTCGCCGAGGCTCGCCGGACCACAGTGAGTGCAAATGAGATGCAGATCTGCAGATTGCATCTCTTGCTGGAGATCCGTCATGCATATGGATCAGGCTGCCTCCTCAGGTGGGGAAGAGCTCTGTGCACGGAGAGTATTTAAGGAGCGGGCTCCTAATGGAAAACTTTGAAAAACAGTCTACTTAGAAACAGTTCTGCTTGCGCCGCCAATATGCTGGATATTGCTCTTCATTTCTTTGTTATCGCTAAGGACATTTGCATGAAAATAGGATCGCTGTTTTTTAAACATTCATCTGTTCCTGCCGCTTGTTGCTCGCTTGGAGACTTAACGCCTGCAGAGTCCCAAGCCATGGCTGTATGGGTCATTACACAAAAAAGGAGAAGGTCAGGGATGGGAAGGGGGAACCTGGAGGAACCTAATGGTTGGGTTTGAGGTTTGTTTCCTGACTCTTCAGGCAGGCTTATTTTGTGGTAACCTGTCAGAAGTAGACAAGGAAAGACTCTATCGAGCTTGAATCTTTGAACTTCTGTGGGTACCTACACGCAAGAATAATAACTGCATACAAAAGCCCCTCTTGGTCCAAAATCTTGTCTCCAATGGTGGCCAGCAATAACCCTACAGGAAAGGATACCAGTGATGAGTGTGTTCCTCAGGCATCAGTACTGGGACCAGCGCTGTTTAACATCTTTGTTGGCGACATGGACAGTGACATTGAGTGCACCCTCAGCAAGTTTGCTGATGACACCAAGCTGTGTGGGGCAGTCGACACACTGGAGGGAAGGGATGTCATCCAGAGGGACCTTGACAGGCTGGACAGGTGGGCCTGTGCAAACCTCATGAAGTTCAACCAGGCCAAGGGCAAGGTCCTGCACCCGGGTCAGGGCAATCCCAGGCACAAATCCAGACTGGGCAGAGAATGGATGGAGAGCAGCCCTGAGGAGAAGGACTTGGGGGTGTTGGTGGAGGAGAAGCTCAACATGAGCCGGCAATGTGCGCTGGCAGCCCAGAAAGCCAACTGCATCCTGGGACGCATCAAAAGAAGCGTGGCCAGCAGGGCGAGGGAGGTGATTCTGCCCCTCGTCTCTGCTCTTGTGAGACCCCACCTGGAGTACTGAGTCCAGGTCTGGAGTCCTCAGAACAAGAAGGACATGGACCTGTTGGAACAGGTCCAGTGGAGGCCACAGAGATGATCAGAGGGCTGGAGCACCTCTGTTGTGAGGACAGGCTGAGGGAGTTCGGGGGGTTCAGCCTAGAGAAGAGAAGGCTCCAGGGAGACATTAGAGCCCCTTCTAGTACCTAAAGGGGCCAGACAGGAAGGCTGGGGAGGGACTCTGGATCAGGGAGTGT
The DNA here is from genome assembly GCF_028500815.1 of Rissa tridactyla. NCBI lineage: Eukaryota > Metazoa > Chordata > Aves > Charadriiformes > Laridae > Rissa > Rissa tridactyla. Next base: position 83,859,702 of record NC_071497.1, on the reverse strand, counting down.
AATGATAGGACATGGGGTAACGGCTTCAGACTGGAAGAGGGGAGATTTAGATGAGATCTGAGGAAGAAATTCTTTGCTGTGAGGGTGGTGAGTCCCTGGCCCAGGTTGCCCAGAGAAGCTGTGGCTGCCCCATCCCTGGAGGGGTTCAAGGCCAGGCTGGACAGGGCTTGGAGCAACCTGTTCTGGTGGGAGGTGTCCCTGCCCAGGGCAGGGGGTTGGAACTAGACAGTCTTTAATGTCCCTTCCAACCCAAACCATTCTGTGATTCTGTGATATAAGAAAAGGATAAGTGCATTGTGCAACTCAGCCTGCCTTCACTGCGTTCAACAGCTCATGGATCAGGACTGTCTGAATCAGAGCTGATGTCTGGTAGCAGCAACTTCATGCCGGGAGCCCGTAAAGGATTTTTTACTTTCACATTTTTCTGCAACACCTTTTTGCACTGTAAGAATCATTCTGGATCAAGGAGTTTCCCAGAGTTGCGTGGGATGTCGGGGCTCACGGTGCGGAGGTGGGCAGAGGACGTGGCCTCTTTCCTTCTTACCCAATTCTCTCCTCCAGGAAAGGCCTTTATTAAGGATGTGGGACTTATCAGATGCTGAAAGCAGAAAAAAAGGCACATAGACAATTCAAAAATCCAGTGTTAGAAGAGGATTCAGATCACCCTGGGTTTGGGAAAATGACAGATTTGGCTTTGGTCTAAACAGGGTGGGACCTAGCTCAAAATGAGTTGAAACAGCAAACTCAAGTCACCCCTTGTCCGGATTTGTGTTTGAACCTCAGTAAAGGCTTTGAGCAGAGCGTCTTCACTGATCATATAAGACGGCGTTCTCTCAAGACATACAAATTCCTTCTGTGGGTGAAAGGAGGGGTCACCCCTCCGGTAGCATTTCTGGGCTGGTGCTCCTCTTTCTCATCGGATCAGCATGTGAGGAAGAGTCAGCAGTAGCTGAGAGACCCCCGCAGTCAAGGAATAAATGCAGATTTCCGTGGCAATAAAGATGAGAGGAATAACAGCGTATAATTACAGGCTCTAAGCTCTCACTGGGGTATAGAGAAACCTACTTATTTAAAGGTCATATTTAGCTTTTTACTGTGAAGAATCAAATTTTTGGCTTGTAAATTGGGGGCTGACATGAGATAACTTTGTACTTTCTTTATGACCCACCCTTAATCTCGGCGTCTACCCACGCTGCAGGAAAACTTTTGGCTGCCAAACAGTGAGTTATTCCTCAGAAATCTATCATTAGGCTTCAGAGTTAACATTCAGTTGAGATAACTGGTGGGAGGGGTGGGGAGGGGTGCAGTTTCCACACTGCCTTGTAGCTGTAGCTTCAGTTGAGGTTTAAAAAAAACCCTGTATATATCAGATGACTCCCTTTCAGAACCAGAGGGGTTAGGACGTGGGAGGGTCCTGCCTGTTGTGGGTCTGACCTGCATCATGAGCCAGGAGCGGCAACCGGAGCTCACAAAGGCACCTCCTCCCAATATTGGCAGCCGAAAGAGCATTGTTTCATTATAATGTATAATATTATAAGAATAATATTGTGGTTATGGGTAAATCAAGGGCAAAGCAGCCCGTCTCTCCTGACAGTCCGTGGAGGAAGAGGATGAGTGAGAACGGACGCCTGTCCTGTTTTACAGCCAAAGCTGCGCTACCTACCCAGGGCACGATCTGATGGTGCATCTGAGTGGTTCATAAGCACTAATTAACCGATGAGACAGGCTTACGACATCTTTCAGAGAAGCATCTACGGACAGGCTTAGCATGCGCTGCAGTATTATCAGGAGGGGAAATGAAAAATAAATAAGGCCCATTTCACCACCAATTGCCCCGGCCGGTCGCACTGTTCACGCCATTGTGGCAAGGGTCCTTCCCACCGGCTGGCTGCGTGGTGCACAACTCGCTTCTTTTAAGCTGTTTACCACAGAAAAATTGTTTAAGTAGAATTCAGATATCCCTCGGCAAAGGGAAAAGAAAAGGTGAAGGGGGAAAGAAAAAAAAAAAAAAAAAAAAAAAAGCCTTTGCAAAATATAAAACAGAAGTTGCTGCAGGCAAAGATGCCTTTGAGCGGTCTCAAGCTAAGACTTTCCATTTCCATGTAAAAATGTCTGTCGAAAGGGCAAGCTACATTTACAATGAGCAAAGTTTTATAGCTTACACAGGCATGAGCACCTGCTAGGAAGATGGGGAAAAGATTCAATTTACCTTTGGGTTGCAACGCTCAGATTCCCATTTAAAAGTCTAAGGCCCCTGATTATTTATTGATGTCTTTCTCTTCATAGCTGTCTGCATCTTTACTGGCGTGCAAGAGGCAACGGTGTGGCCTAAAGGATTTTTTGAATTAAGTTCTTTCAAGTCATTTTGCCCCTTCAGGTGTTTAGCCAACAAGGCTGAAGTTTGACAGGCCTCCTTCTGCATTCGGGGGAGCTGGGGGGGTGTGTGTGTGTGATGTATTTATATATTTATTGGCCAACAGTCAAATTAACTGCGCCCGAGCTAGGTTATGACAGGGTTACTGGATTGTCGCCTTTTTTTCATTGACAGGAGGGAGGGAAGGCGGCGTCAGTGGGAGCAACGTACAAAAGCACCCCGCGTTTTACAGTGAATATGCTTCAAGTCCCCATAAGGCAGCGACAGACAGCATTTAAGCGCAGAGTCTCTATCAATATCCCGCCCTCGCTTCCAGAAAGCGTAAAAGTGGCAGCTTGTACATTTTCTTTAACTTACAGGAGCCAAGGAGACTTTTACTGAAGACACCAAAAAAAGACATTACAAGGCACCTCCGGCAATGAAATGAGTATTTCCTTATTTCAGCAAGAAGAATAGAAACTCTGACTCTTCTTTCTTCACGATAACAAGAGTCATGGTAAAAGAAAAAAAAAAAAAAAAAAAAGGAAAAAAGCAAACTGATATTGCAATTAATTTTGCTACTTCTAGCACCCTGGAAAAGCAAACCCGCCATCCTAGGTAAAAGCAGAGGAGCAAACACTAACCAAGTGGTGGCTTATTTAATTTGTTAAATTCTCTGGAAACAAAAGCAGTAAACAAGGGTAAGTTCATACCGGTCAAAGAGCAAGCACATAAATTCCACTTTCCTGCGTCTACTGTCAGTTAACAAAGGTGATAGCAGCTACCCCAAACTACTAGAGACCAGGTTTGACTGGAAAATGATATATATTGGCTGGACCCAATTCGACAAGTTACCCCAGGGGGAGAATCATTGAGGGACTACAAGCGCCAAAATAGCACTTTTATTAGGCAAAAAGCTAGAGCCTAGAGCAGGTGATGGCATGGGTCTTCCACAGCCACAAAGTGTGTTCCTCCTCCCAGGGCAGATGGGTTGCATCACGTTGGTGGTGGCTGCCAGGAGCTGCTGAGGATGTGTACTCGGCTGGAGACGGGTCCTCATCCCCTTTTCTGGCATGCTGGGAATGCACCCGGGCCCTCCAGAGCTGAAGATCTTCAACGACCACATGGTGAGGACAGAGATCCTCAACCGCGTAGCTTCAGGATCAAGCACCGCAGTGGATCTGCGCAAGCCAAGGTTGAGGTCTGGTTTACACCATGTCCTCAGCCCTGAGCAGCTAGTGCAGGAAAGGATGGATCTCAAAATGAGGAATGGGCTGGAGCTGTCAACATTAATCACAGTGCTCAAAGGGCTTGTTTCTGGGGCTCACCTCACCTAAATTTCCCTACCCTGGGCTGACTGCCTTAGGCGTCCTTTTAGTCAGTGGAAAGAGGCCCTCAGGGCATGACTCTGACCTATCTTGAACATCTTCAGGGAGTGAATCACAGCTGTAAAGTGCTCGTCCTTCCCTTTGCTAAAGGTAATTTACGGTTACTGCTCAGGTGTCTCCTCCTCCTGAAGTTACAGCATGACTGTAGTGAACCCCTCCACTGGAGGACGTCTGAACAAGGCTGTGAGCCAGCCCCCTGAAGGTCCACCTTCTCCCTTGCCAAGGCAAAAGCTCCTCTCCATGTCATCCTCTTTGGGGACAGCAAGCAGCCCGCGGAGGTTGTGATCAAACCATAATGAAGATGTTCTTGGGTTTTCCATGGGCAGAGAGGTCTCTGGAGTTACATGAACTCAATCGAGTTCCCTGGTTGATCTTGCCCAGCTTTGAGCATCCCTCAGCTGCAAGGGCCAGGGCTTTCTGACACGTGGACAAGGGGCTTGAGGTACCTGTTGACAGTGACTGAATATCGCTGCCAAAGCTGCCAAATGACATTCCAACGAGGGATATTTATGGGCCCCAATGCGAAATTAAGTAACTGTCCGATCCATTTATCAGCACGCTCACAATTACGAAATGAGTGAAGAAATAATAGTTATCACAGTAAAATTGATTATCACCATGCAAACCCTTTCGGTAAGTTGCAGTCCAGAAAAGGTGGCAGATTATTGTTGGAATCTGTTATTTGGTGGAAATGGGCGTTTCTGGAAGGGGATTTGGGTCTTCTCAAGGGCTCACGGGACCCTGCGGATGGTACAAATGCAGAATGAAAAGCTTACCCCGGGCTGGTGATCATAGAATCATAGAATGTGTTGGGTTGGAAGGGACCTTTAAAGGTCATCTAGTCCAACCCCCCTGCAGAAAGTGATCTTCTGGTCTGCTCTCCACCAGATCCGGACAAGGATTTCTCTGCCTGTCCAAGCCAAAGGAAGCTGTGGAGCAGCTATCCCAGTACCCCCGGGGGATGTAGATGTGCGACACGACTGAGTACCGCGAACCTGTGTTTGCAAAAATGATTTTAAAAAGAGGGTTTTACACACGTGATGGATCCCAGGCCCCTCCAACGCCACCCGGCTGCTTTCTTCCCTAGACGGGAGGTGAATAGGTATATGCATTAATGTAATGACCTCTTTATTGACACACTTTCGTTTCACTTCTCTTTAACCACCACGAGAGTAAAACCCAGAAGAACTGTTCAGCGAAGAGTGACTACATTTAGAAAAGTAAAACAAATACCATTACACGGAGTGCACTAAAACCAGGTAATTAGTAAAATGATGTCATGGACCCTCTATTATTAATAGATGCATGCATGACTTATGTTGTTCTCTTACAGATCATTCCAAAAAGGTGTTTACAATCTGAATTGAATCTGATTGTCTTTATTTTCCTTATGAGAGATACGTATTACTGTTATGTCTGTATCTAAATATACATTTCACTTGCAAATATTTATCAGAACTGAGACCATAAAGATCTCCTCTTTGTATAATCATAAAAACTACATTAGTGCATCTCAGTTGTTATATGAGAAGGACAATTGCTGGTATAATAAAAGTGGGCTTTGAAAAAACGAAGCCCCCATCTGATTTGAAGAATGCGTGTGTGTCAGGGGTTTATGGAAGACATCCCTCAGTCTGTTCCCAAAGCACAGACTCACCGACCGACTACGTGAAATATTTTGTGGCTGGGGATATTTTTGGAGGGTATTTATCCTGGGCGACTTCTCACTGCTTTTTAAAAGCGAGCTGTGCCAAGCAGGAGAACGGAGAGAAATCTGTGCTGTTAGAGAGCGTGTGATTCAGCTGGATTTGGGCTGAATTGCTTTCTCTGAATGAAAGCGCCAGGTTTATTCACTAGATTACAAACCCTTAAACAGTTCCATTTTCCTGCCCTCGTGATCATTGCTATTGATTACCGTGTGTTCTTGAATCTATTTTGCGCAGCCCTTGTTTAATATTTAAGAGACATAAGGAGCAGCGTGTTGTAATATTTAAGAGGTTAACTTATTGCAGAGAGATAAAGAAAAGGCACAGCTCCAAATGAGGGTGGAACTCCGGCCCATTTTATTGATGTGCCACAATATACATTTAGGGATATAGGCTGCGCTGAAATATAGATCCTTTGTTTTACAACATGGTAAAATGCTGGTTGTATCTGAGACGTTTCATCTTTAGCAGAGGCAGTGCCAAGGTGCTCAGCACCTGACCAGGGAGGCGACGGCGATCAGACCTGCCGTGTCACTCCGTGTGTCCCCCTGTGTAGGGACCCCTTAGATTACAGGTACCATGTTGTTCGTGGTTGTGCGTCTCAGTTGGAGTCTGGGATGATAAACCAGCAGAAATCCGGCCCGATGGCAAACAGCGTGTCCCGTTTCACCGCTGGCTGCGCAATAGTTTGGCTTGCACCATCCTAACGCGCGTATGCGGGTCAAGTCAGCATATCTGCCAACAGGTACTTCTGCTTCACGTGGCTACAAAGGCTTTTCATAAGTTGAAAGGAGGTACCAGCATCAAAGGGCTGGTGCTGGTGCTCAGAACAGCAGGATTTTGTGCATGTTGACTCAGGGTCCGTGACTGTGCTACTCGGCAAAGCCACTCGAAACGCTGGGGCACGGCATGGGCCAAGCCGATTTGATGCATCACCTGCTGTCCACGTGCCTGCCAGCTCTGTTTGTGCATACAAATATTTAGTACAGACATGGCAAATGATAATTAAAGGCTTTCATCACTTGGTAAATGCAGTGTCCCTCTGTGGGCTGCTCCTGCCCTCCTTCACTGCACTGGGGGGCTGCTGATACATTTATTCATGTTACTCCTTGGGAGTTTGGGGAAAGCGATGACCGTCATCCGACAGAGAAGCAACCAAGTAGCTTGAGGACAGATTTTAAACGGTATTTAAGAGACTTGCTTAGTTTGCCATTGAATTCAGAGGTAATTAGGCACCTCAGATTTAAGAAATCTGGTCCTTGGTGGCTTGAGTGAGGTCCGGATAAATGGCGGAAACTGAACTTATATTTCCCAGGGCCAAAGCAGGTCCTTCAACCATGGGACAGGCTGTCCCGTTCCCCTGCTGTGATGTGTTGGAGTAAACCACAGATTTTTGTGAGATTTATAAGGATGGTTTAGCCCCTTTTTGGGACTGGAGCATGTTAAGCATCAACAGAAGTGAGCAGGTATCCTGCTCCAGTGCTTGGTACTGGGCACCGACTTTCACGGCTGGTCAGTAAACACTCTTCACCTCATGTTTTTCCCAGCAAAACAGTGGTCATAAGCCTCACAAGCTGATGTGGAGCCATGTCAGCTAATTAGTATGTGATAGAGGTAATTAATGTGGAGCTACGGTTAGGTTCATGACAGGAGATTGTGGTGCTTATGTTAAAGGCCCTAAATGATCAGAAATCGAAATAAAAAAGGCTGATCCATCTTCTTACCACTGTAATAAACCAAATATCCTTACAAGTGAGCGCAACTTGTCTTCTTCCAGGGGAGAAAAGAAGGACCTGTGGGTTGGTGTAAGGTTGTACATCATGGGATGCAACAAATTCCGGGAAAAGTGGCAGAGAGGAATAAATCCATGCAGAGATTTTCACTGCGGGATCTGATCTGCAGGGTGAAGTTTGCCACCTGAGTTCCGTTGGCAGCCAGGGGTGACCGGTCCCTACCGCAGGCGTTGGGTGAGGCAGCCATAGTTGATGAAGGTGGCGGCCCTGGAGACACCTCACCACATCCCAGGCCAGCACCCGCCCTCGCATGCAATGCCCAGAGACGCTGCACAAATTCGGTGACAGGACCAAGCGGCCAGCTGGAAATCACACCAACTTTTCTTTGCAAACCCTCTGACCCCCTCCTCCCCTTCCCCGGGGCAAATCACTGCAATCTGCTGGGTGCGCGGGATGGTAGGTGCAATTAGACTCCATGTCATCCAGGGATAGCCGGTGTCCCGCCGGAGCAGAAGAGATTTGCAGTTAGATAGATCCAAAGCCTAGTGAGTTATTACCACCCCTTACGGCTGCAAGATCGTTTATGAGGTTAAAAAAGTCCGTCTCGTAAAGTGCGCGGATGGTTCTTTAGCGCCGCACCTTCCTTCCACGGGCAACGCGTGCCAAGACCCTTGTAACAATTGAGATGATGTTCTGGTATATCTTGGGCATGTATGGGAGAACGTAAATGCTCTCCTTCGCTGGGCCCGACCCGCACACCCCAGGACGGTGGAGATGTGCGGCCGTTTCTCCTGCAATCAAGCCCCCCATGTGCATTGTGTCGCTCCTAAGCAAGGCTCGGGGTAGGTTTGGCTCCTTGTGTTATTTCCTCCCTCTCCCGCCGACGAAGAAACACCGGAGCGCTCTAACGAAATTGTTTGTCCTTATTAAGTTGAAAATGGAAATACACCTTTCCCCCGTCAGATACAGAACCGGAATGGCACAAGGCTGCGGCGTTTTATTATCTCGGTCTCAACTTAAAATACTAAGAGGCGCTTCTTTAAGAAAGTTTAAGAGAAGTTCTATAAACCATGTCTATATATAATCCCTTTTGTAAGCATCTAGGAAACTGCAGGACGGAAAGGTTGCCTGCCAGACCTCAGAAAGCAAATACTAATTCAGCAGTCTAGTCACTCTGTCAAACATTTAGTGTATCAGGGTTGATTGTTCCCTGGTAGGTATAGCTCTGGTATATCCGCCAGGCCTTTTGTCATGTTAACTGCAACCGATCAATGGATTGAGGTCAGGACTTCTGATGTAGGTGCAAGCTTAGAGGGAAAAAAGTCTCAAAGATTCATTTTTTCTCGTCTGGTAGCACTCCGGTCACTTATTTTTTCTCAGTTAGCCTCTGCTGCTCTAAAGTGGATATTGATCAGTGCTTTAATGCAAACCTGTCAAATTAATTTTGCAGAGCTGGGATATGACTGGCCTAAAATTGCTTCTGCATCTGTTCTCTGCAGCAAGCCTATGAATTTTAATCATGACCAGAATGGGCTGTTGGCTTTTTTTGTTAGAAACTTGAATAGGAAAGGTTTAAACTGTAAATGCCATGAAATGATGCTGTTTTGTTCTTTTCAGAAACTCATGTGGCTGAGGTCAAAGAAATTATTATGTCTGTGCATTCTTGTCAGATGCTTGGGGAGCTGGGCAGGGTTTTCTTCTTTTGCAAAGCAAAGCAAAGGTATGTAGTGAGCTTGTTAAACATTCCCAGGCCAATGAGGGAACAGCAGGCTTCGTGTCTCCTGCAACGCCACATGCATTACTATTAACGTACAATTTCCTCTCCAGCCCCCCCCCCCCATGATCTGATTATTCCTGATAACTTTATCTCAGAGGGAGGAGAGGGAGGCAAATTGTGGGGGACAGCATTTATTTCTTGAGTACAAATCAAAAAGGAATAAATTCGGAGCATCCCACCCACGGATCCGGGGTTAGCGGGGCTGTCACTGAGGAGCCGCGTCCTTACGGACCGGGGGAAATACAGATGGTTACAGGGGTTTGTCTTCATCGTGCAAAACAGGCTATTCTTCTGCTCTTCATCAATTGCGACTGCGTGTACAGGTCTCTCTTGTGAGGTCAACACCGTACGAAGTAAATAATGATTTTTAAGCTTTGCTCCACACAGCCAAGAAGACTTATTCGTACAAAAAAAAAAAAAAAACAACCTTGTCAAGTCTGATCTGCTCTGGAAAATCTGCACCCATCTTTCAAAATCCAAACAGTGGCAATGACCGTAACACTCTGATTTTGTGCCGGCTCTTTTATCAGATGATTTGAAAGAGTATTAATTATTAAGCGCTGCTTGATCTCTAGGAGGTAGTGAAGAACTTGAAGCTCCAATTTTAGAGGGTGGAAAACCGACACCTGAGGCAGGAGCTGGAGCAAACCCACATGGTGCCGGAGCAGCCCGGGAGGTCCAAGGGCAGGTCCTGGATCTCAGTTGAAGGAACAGCATCAAACAGCTGACGTCTGAGACCTTACACCTCTCCAGCTATTTCAGAAGACAATTTGTAACTACTGCCAGAAATGTCAGCCAACAAAAAGATCTATGTTTTTCCCTGGTGAAATAACTGGAAAAACTTGTATTAGCTACAACAGTGCAGAACTAGAGCAGAAGGGCTGATCTGGGAAAATCCTGGCTTGGTCTCCTGCCCCATCCAGCTGCTCCCTGGCATCCAGCAGTGCCTGAAACCATACCTTGAAGGGTTTGCTGGTGGACAAGTCCCCCATTGATGAGGTTTTGAGGAATGATGGTTGCACAAAGGCTATCAGCTTTTGGGTTCAATTCTGCTGTTGTTCCTCATCCCTTTGCAGTTAATTTAAGGAAATCACTGTGGTTTTACCGGCAGCCTTGCAACACCGCAGAGCTGCAGCCAGGTCCCGGGCTCAAAAAGGATTATCTGAAGAGCAAGGGTGATGGTGGGAAAAGGGAAGGACCTTTGGTATCCTTGTCTGAAAGTATTTATGAGCAGTCTGCAGCAATGAATCCCAGTATACGAGCGCCTTGGGAAACCGGGCCAACCCTGACAAAGCCCACTGCTGCCAAAGCCACAGCGGTTTTGGTGTCTGAGTAGACTTTTCCTCATATTGGCTTGTGTGTCTCTGCGCTCCCCTGGACATACCTGAAGTCCAGAGGTGGAGGTTTTGATTAACTGAGTCACAAACAGCTTTTTCCTCTAAAGACCTTCATCATCTCCTACCTCCATGGTATGGACAAGAAACCAAGACCTTTGCTACTCCTTGATGTCCTTCAAATTGAAGATCGGGTTAGATGAATGGGGTGTGCAGGCTGCACCCCACCCTCAGCACGTCCCATGAGGTCATCAGGGAGGACCCTGTTGATGTTATTAGAGAAACTAATAACATCACTGATTTTATAGAGGAGGATATTCCATTTTGGAATGGATCAAATTAGCGTTAGATGGTGTCTTTAGTAACACTGGTTCCACAAGCAGAAATACAAGTGGTTCACACGCACTGAATTTTAAAACGCATTTCTAAAGGTAAATGACAGTGTACAAGAAAGCAAAACGCAAAGGCAGAGTGTCACAACAAAGACAGCACTAGCAATCCTCTGAGTAGAGCAGCGCTAATGGAGTCTCAGGCAGGAAAACCAACAAGCCTGGGCTGAGTCCATGACCTGGGCTGGCTGTAATGCAGAGCTCAGGTCATGGAAGAGCACCTCAGAGTTTGGTTAGCCTGGAGAACACTTGCTTTCCGTGTCCACACTGCTTTAACAAACATTAATTTCATTAAAAAACTGAAGGTATTTATTCTTTTGATTTGCTGCTGTTATTCCAGAATGACTCTTCTGCACCAAGTGTTCGGGTTGGGGCTGTCTCAAGGTTTTCAGTGAGCAGGTTACAAGCACTGGGCAACCCAATACCTACAGTATTTATGGATACAGAAGATATGAGTCTTAATTTATCACCTTTTGCAAACTCTGAGATGCTCAGAATAGAGGCACTGGAAGAGCTTATATTTAGGATCACACTGATAAGTATCCAGAGCTAAAAAAAATATCTCGAGCTGTGCACGTGATAGTACCAGTGCTGCTTTCTAAATACTTGTCTCACGTGAAACATCTAAATGTTTCATTAGCTTTGACTTAAAGTCTAGTTTGAACACAGGCCTCCAGAGGTGAGCCCTCACTAAGTCACACAGATAAAAAAGGTGGACGGGAGATGCTAAGGGTCTCCCCCAACTCAATGGAGGGCCCATCTCACTGGGGAGTCTGCGGGGAAAGCTTAACTGCTTTGATTGGTACGAACAGCTTTTTTGTACATCAAAGAGGAAGATTAAAGGCTGTGAGGATGTTCTGGCTCCTCCGATGTTAGTGGCAAATTTTTCAGGAGCTTCCCAGGAGGTAAGATGTCAGCCCCGGACTTCAACTTGTTACGGCTAAATAGAGACCATGACTCGCTGTCCAGCATACATGTATCTTCCCTGACTGGTTGAAAAAATTTAAACAAATAATGGGCTGAGGGTTGTTGGCTAGGACAAATATCAGAGAAACTTCTGTTCAGGTCAAACCCAAAGAAATTTTTTCCATTATTTTGATTAAATGGAAGAAAAGAAATGTTATAGGTCAAGTCGAGACTGAATATTTTGGTCAATACAAAATGAGGTGTTTATTTCAGAAGTTATTTAATCTTTATGAAGTCTTCAGGGTTTTGTTAAGAAAGAGATTAAAAATGTGATTTTGAAAGGAAAAAGGAAATAGTTTTTTCAAATAGGTTGCTTGGGCTTTTTTTTTTCTTTGTCTATACGTGTAGTGCAGTTTTTCCTGACATCATGAATAATTTTGGTCCCTTCAGTAAAATTATTTTTTGTCAAATATGTCTACCCCAGCTATAGAGTTGACTTATTTCCAAGCAGCAAAGGTTCATTTTTTTTGTCCCAGAAGATGAAACTTCCTTTCTCTGGCAGCTTCAGCAAGGGGAAGGCTCTAAAAAGGCAGCTGGTTCCTGGAGTGATAAAGGTGAGAATTGCTTAATTTTTTTTTTATCGGATCTCAAAGGAATATATTGGAAATTCCAGTAACAAAGAGATCGACAGACTACATTTCTTTTAGGAAATGGATCTGCAATTCTCTAAAAATACACATTTGTTTTAAGTCCTCTGTCCTTGGCATGTATCTTCAGCTACCACATTTGCAGACTTCTGGTGGCTTCTACTGCTTAGTTACACACTGACCCTTGGAAACTCAAAGTTGCTTGAGTCAAACACCAAGCGTGCAGAGCCTGAGCACAGTGACTTTATCAACACTGTTGTCTGAAGCCACAGAAGCAAAGGGGTCTTCCCCCAGAGCAACAGATAAAATTGTAGAATCATCTAGGTTGGAAGGGACTTTTCAGATCGTTGAGTCCAACCATCAACCTGACACTGCCAAAACCACCACTAACCCATGTCCCTCAGCAGCACGTCTACCCGGCTTTTAAATACCTCCAGGGATGGTGACTCCACCACTGCCCTGGGCAGCCTCTTCCAATGCTTGATAACCCTTTTTGTGAAGAAATTTTTCCTAATATCCATCTGGCATCCAGTCAGATGCAAGAAGTGATTTGCTGGGGTAGACGGACTTTGCCAGGCAAAGGTGAAGCATGCATGTCCACCTGCAGGTGCTGGCCTACCCCGTCAGAGAGTGGGGTTGTGTTGGAGAAAGGCGTAGAGTGGAGAGAAGATGCCAGTGTGAGCCTCCAAAACCCATCTTAAGCTACCACAGTGGTGGTGAGCACCAAGAATACCCTTATTTTTCTGCGTAAAAGTCATTACATTTTGCTGTAGGACAGAAAAGACATTAGAGGAGCAGATGCTACTTCCCAGTCAGAAGTGACTTTCCAGTAGCCAGAGGAGGCTTTAAGAGAAACTGCAAATAATTTCTTCAGGAAGAGCCCTGTTCTATTCCATAGCCAAAAAGAAACGTGGGCGATACTCCCTGCAAGCAAGCACAAAGTTAGCCATTGCCCTTCAAACCCCAGTGATTTCATCTAGTCGCAACACTCTGAAATGCAGCAGAGCTAAGGCACGGCTCACCCCGCTCCCTCGGTGGCACGCTACACACACAGTGGCACTGATGGATTCGGCCTCTTAGGAGCCAGATCCACGTATTAGCTGGCATCGGAGTGGCATTGGAGGGTGTCAGCAGCCACAGCTACCAGCTGGAAGGGTATAATTGTATTGTAAACGCCGTGTGCGCGGGTGATGGATAAGCACATCTCTGCAGGCTGACTGCTGGGATGTACGGGGCAAGCCGTCCTCTAATTCGCCACCAAGAGGGTCTCTTGCACTAAACAGCCTCTCTTAAATCAAAGCATTCAATCCCGCTGAAGGTGGGAGCTGGGAGGGGAGAGCTGGAAAAAACAAAGTAAGACGATAAAAAAATCAATAGTGCTTCCCTATAAAATAGATTGAGATTTGCGGAATTCACTTCCACTTGACGTCAGAGGTGCCAATTCGGCAAATTCCTTTAAGGCCAAATTGAACACTTATCTTGCAGTCTGGTTTGCTGGACTGTAGCGTGGTCCACGCATGGGGGCTTTGGTCATTATTGTATGTAAAGCACTTTGAAGTGTCACACTGTGAGTGTCACAAACAGCAACTCCAGCCTTCACCTTGTGTCACGGTGGTGAGCACACCGTGCTGTGTCCTCCCTTGCACAGATGGCTGCTGGTAACACTACGAGGCAGCGAAACACAACTGTGCTCCTGCTGACCTTGCTTTGTTTCTCTCCACACCCAAAGACCACCATCGGCCGATGTCCTCTACGCCATCCCCTTGGAAGGAGTTGGGTGGTGACCACGCTCAATCTCGTGTCCAGGAGGAGCTCCCTGAGGGCCAGTCTTCTGTGCTCTTGGAAGGGGTCCGTAAGCCCTGACCTGCTGGCTGTCTACCAAAGAGCGTTGCAAAACTGGAGCCTTATCCATTGGGGGTTTTCTACCAGTAGCCCTCAACAATGCCCTTGTCTTCTGGGGAAGAGGTACGGGGCCCCATGTCTACTTGTGTAGACATGCTCAGGGTCTCTGCATTTCTTGTCTTCTAAAGCAAAGCCATTCATGGGCTAAGGCTGTGTGTGGTCAGAGCTGTGGACGTGAGCTTCCATCGCCTGCAGAGGGCACAGTGTATGTGAAAGGTTACCGAATGGCTATGGTCCCGTTCAACATGGGGAAGTCATTTGCAATATATAATTTTGTTATCAATAATTTAAAAAAAAAATATATATATTATGCTGCTTCCACCCTGTCATTTAAGCCAAATTTTTAATTAATAAATATTTAAACTTAGGGGTCTAGAAATCCACCTATAAGAAAAATGAACTGATTAACCCTTTCCCTTCAATTTAAAAATTCCATCCTCCTCCAATGCTCCCTCTAGTGCACAAGTCATACTGCTTATTAGGCCGCATATGTTTTGCACACAGATTTGTGGCCTTTTTCCAGATCTCCTCCAGTAGCACAGCAGAGGTGTATGTCCCCAGTGAACCACTAATCCTCACTTCTGTTTCCGCAGCATTTGTAGTAGAGATTATTCTGCTAGTTCATTAAATATGCTGAGGTTTCCAGTCCCAGTTTTGCTCTCTTTATATGTGAAAAAAAAAAAAATATGGTATTAATTGCTAGGTTGTAAGGAAATAGAAAATTTCCTTGTTCTTTGAATGTATCTGTCAGTTGCCACAAGAAGAGAAGTTCCAGGATTAGCACTTGCACCAGCTGAACACTGAGAAGACCATCATTATACCACAGGTCTTGCATCATCCACGATGGCATAGGTGTTGTGGCTTTTATGGACAGCTCTTGGGTGTCATTTTACTGGAGAGAAGGGACGACACTGCCACCCTCAAGTTGACCCTGCCCATGGCTCTACCACTCCTCAGGGATGGAGCAGAAAGACCACGCAATGGCACAGTGTAGGCTCTCGAGGTGGGGCAGGCAGTCAAAGAGGGCAGAAGGGTGTGCTGCCACTGAGCGAAGGCTACGTGCAGAGCCAGACAGCACAAGTCAAAGCTCAAAGACACTGTGTGGATACTGGTAGCAGCCTGTGGTTATTGTGGTTTGGTATCAGGTGCACTCATAGTTACGGTATTAATGGAGTGCTGGTCTATGACCCATCATTATACAACTAATGACCCTGCTGCAGAATGGGGTTTGTTCTTTGTGACCTGGGGAAAGTGAAGGAAAGGACTGAGGAATTTCTAATATTTTATTTTTCTTGTAGGAGAACAGAGAGTTTTTGTTAAAGTTTCTCCTCGTGGCCCTGCTGGGACGATGCTGAAGACTTTGCAGTGTCCACAGAAGAAGGCAGAAGAATTTGCAGTCTTCCCAGCTGCACTTTCCCAGAAGATTTTCAAATGTTGAGCAAGAAACCCAAGAAACCGGGTGTCGAAATGAGACTCAACGATTAAAAATGATAAGGAGTTTGTTTCCACCTCATGCACGTACTTTGCTGTCTAAGGGGAGAGGCTCTGGGGGTTTTCACCTCTCAGGTGTACATTAATAAAGGAAAAAAGGCTTAGGCACTGGCCTCAAATTGTTGACACTGCTGAACTGCAGAAGAGGTCCCAATAAGTAGAAAACCTCTCCCTAGCCAAGGACTGCTGCCCCACCAGGTACAGTGCACAGAGGAGCACAAACGGTAGTCGGAGAAGGGTCTGCAGACCCCAGGTCTCCAGCACTATGCTGGAGTTGAGTCCTATCTGGGACTTGATGGGTACCATGTGGGGTTGAGATTTTTTAAGGTCTGGGGGGGTTAAGATTGATGTTTCTGCTACCCAGCGAGTATCTCCTAGAAATCCTCCTTCTTCATCTCTAGGGCTTTAAACTACAGGGACGAAGGAGTCAGCAGGAAAGCAAGAGACAGCTTAAATCCCCTTGTTGGTATCCTGAAACCACATAAAAAAGTCTCCCCTAGTCTTGAAAGCAAACCACCTTCTTCAGGATAATCACCGCAGAGATGCTAGGTATTTAACCAACTGCAAACGGATACGGCTTTGGGACTGGAGAGGGAAGGCATGGGGGCAAATGACCACCTTCGTAGCAGGTAAAATCTCTGCCATGTCTACAAGAGAGTTAACTTTGGCTCATGTGGCTTAGTCATTTCGTTGTTGAGAGTGAATCTCAATTTGACCTCCTGAAATTGAATATTCACTTTAGCCTAGATTTGCAAAGCTATTTGTTAATGCGCACATACAGGGCTGTTTTCTCCAGGGTTTTAAAGAAAAAACTCATTTCAATGTAAAATTCACAGGATCAAATTGAAATTTATTTTGAGAAGAGTTAACATTACTGATTTTCAGGCTCAGACAATCACTTCCATGTCAGATTGTAATTACACCTTTTTGTGCATCAGCTGCATGCATGGTATGGAAAAAAATGTAAGATAATGCTGTTTCTTTCAGCTACAGAAAGGACCTTTGTACTGTCCTTCCTTGGAAATCCCCCACAATGAAAGGGAAGAAGTGATTTATTTCCATCAGTCTGCCAGTATAAGATAACGCATTAATTGCGTAAAGATATTTGTCTTACCCAAAGTTTGGTTTGATTTTTACTCGCAATTGTCTGCGAGGTGTCTGCATAGCGTTTTCTTTTCCCTGCAGCAGTTTTCACTGCCATAAAAGTCTGGCTTCTGTTAAATCGCAGCATTACAATATTGCAGTGCTGACCTTAACGGTTTACAACATTCAGCTAAGGAGCTCAAGTCTCTAAAATAAGGGTAAAACACACACAGTAAAAATCTGCCTCAGGAGAATCAAAGCGTCAGAAGAAGACTGACAACCGTGATGGGATTTCAACCCTTTTTTGTACCTCCATAAGGTCGTACCCAGCCACGCGGGTGTGCAGCGGGTTGGAGGATTGCAAGAGCCCGGCATAGGATTGGGGCGAGCAGGGATTTGGCCCCAGAGAAGGTCCCGTCAGTGACCGATGGCAGCTGGCTATGGAAGCACGACCTGATTCCTCACTGGTGGAGCATCTCTACTCTTGAGCGCAGAGCGGAGTGCAAAGCGCTACCGAATCAGGAAGGGCGATGTCTTCTGCTCGCTTCGCCCCGGCGTACAAGGCTACGTAAGTTGCAGGAAAATGGAGAACTAAATATCATAGCTTTAATGTTATTTAATATTTTATTAGGTTAAATGGACACACATTTTGTGCTTTGTAAAATACTCAGCAGAGACTAGCTATTCTTGTACGGCCTTTAAAGGACAAGACAGTGGGGCTCGTATCAAGATTTGCCAGCTGCAAGATATTCCCAGTAATCAAGAGGTTGGAGTTTTGTTTTTTTTTTTTTGTCAAGGAACACCAGCTCTAGTGGAAGAAGACAGTTTGTTGGTGAACCGTATTGTTACTTTGGTGTTACAGACCCCAAAAATGATGCTCACCTCGCTGCTCCCCCCAAATCCAGCAGGAGACTCTGCACTGTCCAGCCACATGGAGGAACTTGTGAAGCCACCAGCTGTCTCCTGTCTGGAGAGAGATATCAGGACCTCGACAGCGGATGCTGGGGACAAAAAATACCAAGTGATTACATGGTCATGGGTGTGCTAGAAAAGATATGTGAGCCCACACCCCAGAGGTCTGAAATCCCCCAAACACTTATTGGTGAATCCCTGCTGGAGGGACTGTTAGAAGTAGTCAGAAATTTAGGCAAACCTTGATAATATTTACTGTAAATTCAAAAGGAGATGATCCAGAGTGCTGTTTGGATAAACTCTTCACAGCACAGAAAATTTGGCCCACTAGCCATCGGAAAGATGGGAATGCTTGTAGGAACCTAGAGGATCTTGGGAACAGAAAAACTGCAATGTTGAGTGTGACCCCTCTTTACAAGACCTCATTTTAATATTAGCACTGCAGGACATGGAGTCAACAAGAGTTAATTCGTCCTTCCAACAAATTAAATCTTAAGAGCTGTCATTTTTATCAAGGGGCAGAGAATCAGCATCATCGTACAGACAAATTCTGGTCCTTCTGCAGCAGCTGAGCATCAAAAAAAAATAAAAGCGGAGCTTGATCCCGGGACAGCTCAGTCAACAGTACTCTTTGCAGTGGATCCACAGGTTTGGGGCAAGGACACGTAATTACAACCCCAGCGCACTGAAACTGAGTGAAAAATGTTCCAAACGGGCTTCCCGTCTCCTCCAGAAAGTCTTTCACAAGGTGGCAATGGTGACCAACGCTGTTTCCCTTTGCTATCGCACCTTTAGAGAGTCGCCTGTAATTCATGATGAAAAACAACAATAATATTGCTTTACATAGGAAGATAAAAGCCTTCCTTTGCAGCAATGAAACTCAGATGTCTTGAGCAATGTGTGTAGCTTAAGGGGTTTTTTTTGACAGTGCAATATTGTATATAATAACAATTACCAATGACCTCTATTAGGTTGTCCAGTCTCATTAAGGCCAATGCATTTGGTACCTGCCACTGCCAATTTGCCTCAACAGAGGTTTTATTCAGTGGATATGATAGAGCTGTAAAGCAATCTTTTTTCATTTAAATAGTTTAATTGAGGAATGCTATCAGATGTTTCAAAATTTAATGTATACAACAATTTGCTTCCCCTATCTCTTTTCAGAGTTTAGTTCGGAGAAAATGACATCTGATTCTTATAGAAAGAAAGCAATTACATTTTGGAGCCTGCCTGCCCGTATTGCATATGTTTTTAAACATAAAAAGAAATTCTTAATATGTAATTGTCAGGTAATAAAAAGGAAAATATTTTACTTTGCATTTATGAAGTAATTTTTCAAAAGCATAAGGGAATTGCATGTTAACGTTTTTCGTTTATTACCACACTCCTAATGCTGCACTGTTTTCACAAGTTTAGATTAAAAAAAAAACAAACCACAGATCTGATGCTCACGTATTAGTATGATAATACCCTATAAAGTAATTAGGACAGGGGAAACCGCAAAGGTTCATCGGTTCTGATAAGCCTACACCCGCTCCAGGGCATTCTCAGAAACCCACTGGGAGTTTCTCTACTGACTTCTATGGGCCCCAACTCTTAACTTAATCTTCTAAGAAACTTCAGTCTCAGCTCATCCATCTCATAATCGGTTTTCTCCACTTTTTCTCCTACTTCGCCTGGAGTACGAGCCTCGCAGACCGATGCGGCGCCTTGACGCTTGGCTCACCTTTGCAGAGGGGACACACAGTTCTGTGCCTGTGTCTCTACATAGAATCATAGAATGTGTTGGTTGGGAAGGGACCTTTAAAGGTCATCTAGTCCAACCCCTCTGCAGTAAGCAGGGACATCTTTAAGTAGATCAGGTTGCTCAGAGCCTCATCAAGTGTGGCCTTGAATGTCTCCAGGGATGGGGCCTCCACCACCTCTCCGGGCAACCTGGTCCGATGTCTCACCACCCTCATTGTAAAGAACTTCTTCCTAATGTCTAATCTAAACCTGCCCCGCTCTAGTTTAAAACCATTGCCCCATCGTCCTAGCGCTAAATGCCCTTGCAAACAGCCGCTCCCCAGCTTTCCTGTAGGCCCCCTTCAGGTACTTCAGGTACATGGAGGTGAGGACTGGAGAGACACCCCAATAATGTTCACACTCCTCTGGTCACGGACCATTTCCACCCCTAACTTCAAACTGAACCATTTGTTCCAATAGACCAGAGCAGATACTCTAGGAGTAACCCAAGCAACCGATCAGCAAAAAAAGGCTTCTTTTTTTCCAGGAATTCCACTCAAAGCTCCTACGCTGCAACGCCAGGAACTTTGAGCAGTGAGTAAAGTACTGTGGAGCTCTCCTTACGCTTGTTGTGCTTTCATTTTATAGAGCTGACCTCACCTCTTTGAAATGCACTACTTCTCCCCAAAGCCAGTAAATACCACCCAGTTGTCTTAAAAGTAAATCACATGTTTATGAAGGGCTGGATTGCAGTTTCATTAAATACTCACCTATATTTATTTTAAGTTATTCTTGCCTCATAAAAACAAATGCTTGAAGATAATCCCAGTTAGTAAAGAAGGACTGAACTTCATCAGGGAACGGTAAATCCCTCTTCTCTTCCTCCCGTGGCTTCTTGGTTGGAACAAGTCCATTTTTAAATCTCTGTCAAAACAGATGCACAATCTCAGCTAGAAAAATGCAAACCTAAGCATTAAAAAATACCAAAGTATTTCATTCATCTTTTGATGTGGTTGTTTGCAATGTTTGGGAAGGGAAGGGAAGGGAAGGGAAGGGAAGGGAAGGGAAGGGAAGGGAAGGGAAGGGAAGGGAAGGGAAGGGAAGGGAAGGGAAGGGAAGGGAAGGGAAGGGAAAATCCCATCTTTGCCTTCAGCCATGTGGGCTTAGGGACCCCCTGGAGCTTGGGGCATCTCCGTCCGCTCTCAGCTCTCGCCCCATGCAGAGTAACGCCAGCTGTGCCAGGAGCTCTCATGTGCTACTGTACTCAAAGACTCAACAAGGGGGAACCCAAGCCCTTTTTTTGGAGTGCCTTTGGAAAGAGAGCACTTCGTGCACAGAGAGAGGACCTGAGCTGGCAGTGCTAAAACTAAAATAACCTGTTTTCCACCGACCTGGTGATGTATGGGCAGCAATCGCTAAGATAACCTACTCTGTCCCCGCTCTTCCCTGTAGGTCAGCATTTGCCCGCCAGTAGTGTCACAATACTATAAAAACCCTTCAGAAAACCCTGTGAGTTTTATTCAGAACCATGCATGCAAATCCAGCTGAACTCATGAGGTACCCACACCATCCCCAGGCGCTCTGAGGAGGGTCTCCACTGAAAAGACTATCAAAGCCCTGCAGCAGCTTGCCCAGAGAACTGATGGATCTCCAACACTGGTTACCAAATGCCTCGCAGGCCTGGTTTAGGTCTGGCTCATCTCACCTTAGGTCAAGGACATGCATTAAATGATTTTCTAGGGTTCCTTCCAGCCGTATTTGCCGTGCTTCTATAACTTCAAGCAGGAGAGACAAGAGAGCGGCCAGGGGAGGTATCAACCTGGCTAGACACACGGCCAGCAGCATCAGACGGGCACAACGGCTGTTTTATAGACTTGCTGGTACCTCCTGACTTAGTGCCACTTAGTGCGAGATTAATGCCATGTGAATGCAGCTCATGTCCCCAGCTGGGATTTCCTACAACCTACTGCTGATGCTTTGCTGGCAGCAAGAGCAACAAGCTTTCAGTTTACTGTTGGAGGTCAAGGTAAAGTGATTTCAATTAGAAGAGGATCACGTAGGTCTCAATCCAATGCAGGCAGGTTGTGTAACACTGGCAGCGTGAAGAGGAGAGTCATTTATTCATTTCTTCGCTGCACGGTTTGGGATTTCATTTTCCCTCCCTGTTTTTACAGTCTTCCTTGTCCCTTTTACCATTCAAAGCGTAATGCAGAAGTGCATTGGGGTTCTTTAGTTCCTTTGCTGTCATCAGGCTGTTGTTTGCTCTGCCCCAATCACCCCAGTAATTAGCAGTAATGAACTAGAGGAGAAGGGAGGAAGCAAAGATGGAAAACAAGTGCTCAGCTGACTGGTTTCTATCCCCTGTGGCGTTTGCTTCTGTGTCACGCAGCTGCATTTCAAAACCCCACGTGTTTACACGCCTCTAAGAGGAAGGGCATGTGTTTGCTGCCCTGTTCAAAACCGAGCACGTATTTACATGCTTTGCTGAACTGGGGCCGTATACCCTTCTTTTTCCTTGACACTGCAGGCAACCCTTCGTTTCTGCTGGTCAAACAAAACAGAACACCAAAAAAAAAAAAAAAAAAAGAGGAGACTGAGGAAAGAAAATGTATTTATTAAATGGTTCTATAAATAAAAGAGCTGGGAAGATATAGGAGGCTCTGATCTCTGAGGGGTGATGGCAAAGTGCTACTGATAAAGTGGCTACGATTCAGATCAATAGCAAACAAGACAGGCAGGTGAATTTCCCCTTTGATCTTCATTCCCCCCACAGCCCGAGTCGGTCTGACTGTGCCACACAAATTACGGCTTTGTGCAGGGGAAAAGCAGTTTGCTCGGCTTTTTGCTTATTGCACGAGTGGATTTGATGGCAAATGATAAGTGTCGCTTGTTATCATTGCAAAAAGCCACTGGAAAATGGTGGCTCCAGCACTTCAACTTGATGTGTCAACATTTTTCGTGTCAACGGGGTATTACAGGGTTGATACATAGATCAGTGCTAAATGGTCTTAATAAAAAAAGATTAAATCTGGAAGAAGGAAATAAAGCTCAGGGCAGGGTTCATCTGTAAAGCTATAAATACCCAGTAGGGAAATTTGAGGGGGCAAAATAGTGATGATGGGAGATGATGCTTTGCGAGCCAGAACCGTGCTTTTGGCCTCAAATCTGCGTTGCAACTTGCACTGCCCTACTACTGACTTAGGGAAAATCACGTCAGCTTTGTGCCTTATTTTCTCCAGCAAGCAAAGCAGGCAAGGCTGAGAAGAGCCTTCCAACCTTACCAAAGGAGGTGACTTGTGACCCTCAGTGCCTGGAAGTCGACAGTGTGGATGGAGACCAGTTGGCCGCATCAAAGTGAGCTCGAGCTAGATCCCCTCCTGGAAGCCACGTTTCTGAAGCTCTGGGGAGCTACATTGAAGAGGTTTGAACTTTTCATGAAAAAATGGGTGCTGCCGTTCCCGTAAAGAGCTGGTGAGTGTTTTTTGCCTTCAGCTTTTCCCCTCAGTGTCAAGGGCAGGAGGGCCACTGAGCAGGCCTAGCCTTACTTCACGCTGGCAGGTTCCCTACAGGAACTGAAAGATAAATCAGATTGCAGATGCAACATACGAAAGGTTGTGAGATTGGATGCCCACCTGAGCCCTTGAGCCCGGACAGGGAGTTGCAAGAAGGTGACGCCCAGAGCTTTGGCTTTTCTGCAGCACATAACTGGGGGAGCTCTCATCTCAGACAAGGAAGCCATTAGGGATGGGGAGAGGTTTATGAGCCATATGGACCACCTTCCATACGGTAAATCCATCCCTGTGGTCCACAGAACAAGGCGAGCCTCGTTGGGTGTTTATTATTCCTGGACTGTAGCGGATGGGGCCTCATCCACAGCGCAAAGCTGTTAAACCATAAAATATTGGCTTCCCATATGTTCTCATTTTTATCACAACAGCCCGGTCTGTTGCAGGCAGAACTTCCCTCTGACAGGACTGATAGTTTCTTAAAAAATAAATAATGATCTTGCAGCTTCTATGCCCTCTACTGCTGTTCAACTTCCCAGCCAGCTGTTTTAATTGTTTTAAAATTAAGTGTACACCATGGAGATCTGTGGGTAGTTGAAACTTGGAAAGTGCTTTTGACTGGGGCTAATGAGTCTGAATGGATATCACTGACTCAACAGCCCCAGTCATATCCATTCAGACGGATGCCACCCTATGGGCTTCTGAGCAACCACGGGACAATCTCCCACTTGATTTCACATCATTTTTGAGCTGGTTGTGCCTTCTTTCCTTTTTAAACCCCAGGTATCCGAGGGACCCTTGCAGGACTGTGGGTAGCTTTTCAGTAGACGAACAAGTACGATTAATGGAAAACAAATCCCATTTCCCAGATATCGCGTGCTGCACGTGAACACAGCTGCCATTCGTTCATCATCAAATCATGTGTCTTTAATATCAGTCCTTTTCTTGTTGTATTCCCTGCATTCACACCTAGTAGCCACAGCAGCTGGGCTTTTTCACCTCTGTATTTCTTAGAGTTTAGTACTGATTACACTGATAAGTAAGAGACCAAGCAGATCACTCGAAGAGACCTCCCGTTAACAGCGGTAAGGAGAGCAGCAAACTTTACGGGGAACTAAATCCAGCCAGAGAACTGGAGAAAGGACAAATTCAACTTTTCCTCCCTGGAGCACAAAACTGCATCTTGCAGGGTAAAATCCAGATGCAACTAAAGTAGCCCTAAACCCCAGCAGGGAAAGGTGCAGCCCCTATGTTCCCATGTGACCCCATGGACCATCTTAACAAAACTATTCTTTTGTTCCACACGATCCCTTCCAGGGGTTTTTAAATCACTTTGCTGAGTTGGTGGGAGGAGAAATTCAAAGGGTGAATCAAGCACAACTTAAACCTTCAGAGAACTGGCAACAACAGCTGTGAGAGTTACCCCACCCGAGGTAAAATGAAGCTGGGGGAAACTGAGGGCTATAGTCATTGCTGCTGGAGGTGTGCAAGACCTGAGGACATCGACCCACTTACCTTTACCCTTTGTGGTGTCCAGGAATTAGTTGGAGAGCAGACTCCCTTTGTTCTCAGCAAGGACACAGGTTTCTTCGAGGGTGTCTCAGATTTTGGGTAGGCTGGAGAAACCCAAGTCATGGGCCCATGTTTTTCCACTGCCAGCTGAGGGATCAGGATCTGATTCGGCTTCTAGCTGGAGCTCCTCAATTAGGTGTCAAAAGTGTGGTGGGGTAATGCTGGGCCATTGTACCAGTGTATGCAGGCAAGGCAGAAGTCCTTGAGGAGTTCAAGGAGCTCCAAGAGGTAGTGCAGGAGATGGCCTAGAGTAAGGCTGCAGATGGAGGGATCCTGGGACAGGTTTTAACATCAGGGAAGAAGCTGCCATGGTGTACATGGACCTTGCAGGGATGAATTATACTGTGTGCAGCAGTGATGAAGATATGACCAACGTAGGCCACCAAGCAGCTCAGACTGTGATGCATTTATGGAGAAATATCGGCTTACTTGAAACCTATGGGGATTTTGCCATGGATTTCAGTAGGAGCACGACTTCATTCTCGGTCTTTGCAATTTGCACCTTCCACACTAAGAATCAACCTTCTGTGTTATTTGCTGGTGGTAATGTATGGTGGAATGGAGCTGGAGTTACTTGGTATCACCATAAAAAGGGGAGCTGATGCTGGAACTTTAAAACTGTGCCAGTGAGAAGCTGATTTTTAATCAACCTTTCTGAATATGCATATTACAGGTAGAGTATTACATTAATGGCACTTCTATTATATGGTGTGCAATGCCAGTCTACATGAGTAAGAATGGAAGGAGCTTTTTATTCCGTTCAATTTTAATCAAATTCTACAGAGCAGCATTTCTATGGCCTATTTAAAATTTAAACAAAGGCAGAATAGCTCCCTCTATATCTATACCCTCTTACTATTGTCGCAAGAAAAGAACAAGTAAAAGCTCAAAGAAGCCCTTACAATCCCATTGACACTGGCCAGATGCAAGCTGTACAGATATTTTAACCTCACTAAATAACTGTTTGAAATGTCTTTGCCTTCTATTTTGGGGTTCGAAAGAGCCTGATGAAATGATACCTGGAGAAAGTGGCCAGTCCTATTGTTTGGGAGAGATCTCTGCGGTTTCTTAATAGCAATTTTGAATACTAAGCATTTGCCCTGCTGCCTGTTGTGAGATTCTCAAAAATCTGCTCCAAAGCGAAAGAGACAAAAGAGAATGAATTAAATCAAATTGAGTTGTAGCAGGGGACAGATGGGACCCACTCACTAATGTAACCTGGCCTATTCATGATATTCTCTTCCATGCAGAACAAGGTTCTAGTACTTGGAACTAAGATGGAAATGATATATAGTCCCCAAGATCTGCTTTACACTGATGTTTGGACTCTACAAGGGATGTGTTTAAATGGAAAAATGGAGTGGTTTAATTTATTATTTTTTTTTAATTGTTTCTCTTTTCCGTTGAAACCTGGTAACTCACACTCAAAGTTTGTCGTAGGAACGGGGCTGCTCTTTTTAATGGCAAAGCTTTCTTGGATGTACTCAGAGGTGGAGTTATAAAGATACTACGTGCCTCCCCAGTGTGAAAAGCACAGATGTGAAAAGCAGTAAGTTTTTCTCTCTCTTTTGGAGAGAAGGATGCTCAGATATGGGACAGAACCAGGATCTGGAGCTGCGCTCCTGCTTTCCTGCTAATTTCCTATGCCATCGGGGTATGTCGTGACCACGGTCACAACTTTCACAGCTTATTTCTCAAGGATAGAGAAAGCTTTGAAAGCTACAGTGGAAGGCTTGAGAGCTATTTGTTATATTCTTCTGAAAATTGTATGGTGCTTAGTTGTCATAGCTCCTGAGCTCTGTATAGCTGTCTAACAGTATTGGGTTAAGTAAACAGTTTTCACAAAGAACTTAATTAAATTTCTGAACTTGTTGCCCCAGGATATTTTGGAGGCTAAAAGTTCAAATGGGTTTAAAAAGAGAGTAAATAAATTCACGGAGGGAAAGTACTTCTGTGGTTACTGTATCAGTAGTCCAGATGCACTCTCAACTCAAGCAGTCCCTTGACAGCTCCTTGCCAGAAGCTTGAAGGAGATGCCAAAGGAAGAAGCACTCTCTAGACCTCCTCTTCTGGACTCCTTCCCTAAGCGTCTGTTATTTCCCACTGGAAGAGAGAAAGTACAGAGCTAACTGGATTTCTTAAGCCTGCCAGATAAGCCTTGGGCATATCTTCTGAAAACTGCTGTTTCAGGGGTCAATATCTAACAGGGTTATACGTAACTGCAATCTGGATCTCACCAAGCTCTCTCTGCCTGTTGTGTAATGTCAGACCCACTATTTATTCACATAAGACAGAAGTGAAAAAGTTAAAATCTGATGTCTGATCCCACTGACATAAACAAACACTTCAATGGCCGGTAGTTAATTTGGTGTGTGGAAAATCATTGCCCTTTTACAAGGCATATGCTACTTGTTAGATGATTGTTGCTGCCGAGCAAGTTGGCTTTTACTAATAGTGCCAACTGTTGACATCCAAAATTAAAGCTTTCCCTTCTCAGCTATGGTCTTTGAGACTGCAGTTTGTGGCCAGGAGTAATATGGATGCCATCAGCCAAAGTCTTTCTTTGCACCCATTTTACCCCTACGCAGGGCATGGGGATGTGGTTGTACTTTCATCCTGTGACCCTCCCCATGCTACAAGCCTGCAGGTCTATGCAAAGTAAGGAGTTCTACCGAGAATCGGTTGCGGCAGATCTGGCTTTTCATCTTAAGAGAATAAATAACCGGAATGTCCCATGTCTCCATCTTCACCCATCTACCTGCACTGGCCACTTGGAACAGACAGTCAGGAAAAGAGGCTTTGGAAAACACCAGATCTGCATGCTACCGCCCGGTCTGCCACACGCTTCCCAGCAGCCCCTATCGAGTTAGACACCGGTGGATCAAGCCAGAAGCTGCTTTGTTGGCCGTTAGGACTCTGTACACTCCCTGCTGCTGCCATCAAAGCGAGGGCATATACCCAAAGAGAAAGATGCGTATAGTCACTCAGTGTGAGATACCATTTATGTCCAGACCCATACAGACTTTTCTATAAATCTCAATTAATACATTAAAATAGATAATCCTAACAGTCGAGTTTGATAGACAAGAATTTTTACATCCAGCTCCCATATGGCCTTTCACTGGGGTCCTCTGGACTCACCTTAGCGGAGCTTGGGTTCACCCAGGCTATGAATCAGCAATGAGTTTCCGAGGTCAGGAGGCTACAAGGAGACACCCACTGGGAAGAATGGGGAGACCTGTCCATCCCCATGGTGGGTGGTGGGATCCCAAGCAGGTACCCCATGCTCTGCCTGGCACTCAAGAGTTGCGCTGAAGGTTATTCCTGACACTCACAGCAAAGCCTGAAGGCTTGGCAAACCCACGGAAGAGAAGTATCAGAGCATCAGCGGGCTCCATCAGGACGACCGTTCAGCAGCTAGATGGGGCTAAATCAGGGTCTAGGAAATGAATGGAGGAAGTTTTTACGTCAACTTGAATTGCAGAATGTCTCCTTGTCAACCATGCATCGTTTGTGATGCTCTGTCGCCCTTGGGCCTCATATTTAGCAGAGAAATCAAGCTGCTGGCCGCTGCTGGATAGCTGTAGAAGAGAGAATTTCAATTTCAAAACAGCCTGATTTTTCCATTTCCTGATGACCCTCCCAGAGAAAAAAAAAAAAAAAAAAAGAACCTACACACAACGCATTGCATTTAATCAAACTTATGCAGTAGAGGGTGGGTTGGTTTGTTGTTTGTTTGATTTCATACTTCCAAATTCCACCCATGGAGAAATCTTGCTGGTAGGGAGGATAAACAAACAACCAACCAAACAACCCAACCACTGGGCCTCTAGGAGCCGTTGTTATTTATTTCCACAATTAGCAGTCGAGTTCTGGTGCTGTGCCCAGAGAACTCCTCTCATTTTTCAGCGTGTCACTCTGTGCGCAATATGCTTTTAGGAATTGAGGATTAAGGCGGCTGATTGTGGGTGGTTTATGAAACTTTTTATGGGAAGCCATATAGCCAAACCTTCAGAGAATCAGACCATCATTTTAATGGGCTTATGTTGTGTACAAGACTGTTCAGTAAGATTTTCGCACAGTACAGAGCGTCTTGATAGAGAACTTGGATTAATCAGGGATGCTGTTGCCAGTTGAGGCTGTGGGTTGTTTTCCGAATTAGCAACAAGCTATGAGCAGTGCTGAGAACAGCCTGGGGGCAGCTGCCCTTCCTCCTTAAAGATGCTGAAATGGTCGGATTCCAGCAGGGAAACATCTACAGATCTATTTGTGAAATAAACTTAATATAGACTCACTTTGGCAAGTGCCTGGAATACAGAGTTAGAGCGGAGAAGGCAACTCTGCTCGTCAGAGATGGTCTCTCTGAAGTCCGGTGCCACCGGGATACTCGGAAGGACAGCAGCGGGAAGAGGTCGTCCCGGTTACAAAACCTGTTTGCGTTGTATTCACCCATATGAAAACCACACCCGTATATTTCCTAGCAGGAAAAAAAGAAAAAAAATTACAGGTTCTCAACACCTTCCAGGATTTGGTCAAATATTTCAGCTGTGACAGAGGGATGAGTATTTAAGGCATGGATCTACAGTGTAGCATTCAGATTTACCAGAGATGTCATCCCCTTCCAGGGTTGTTAAAGGTATTGATTAATTGCCTATTGTTAAAGTTATTGATTGATGAAGCTGTGATATAAATACCAGCACCATCAGCTACTCCGTACAGTTTTTAACCTCAGCACTCAAATGTTTTATCTCTTTTTGTATTTGTAAACCAAGGGAGTTTCATGCCAAATTCCCACCATGCCCTTGCCCCCGATTGCTGATTCCTCTTTTAGATGCGAGACCCCTTTAAGCACCATTTTGCAATAAGGAATTCACAACAAAACGTCGTCTCTGTACTGGGCTGCAGGTACTGGGACTATCTTGATGCCCAGTTTCTCTTTTGGGTAGTACGGGAGCATTTGGAGGTCAGCTCTTAATGTGCAACCAGAGAATCACCCACCTTTCAGGCTGAGCAAAGAGCAAAAGAGGTAAACCAGGAGTCACCTTCCCAGGATGAACAAAGCAGCCAATTTTCTGGATGGTGCTGAGCCTTCAAATACACCTGAGACCTGAAGCCCCGATGAACCCTGCTACAAATCCTATAAAGAAAAAAAAATCATTTTTATTGAGTGCTACCTACTTTCAACAACTTTATTGATACATTCGAACGGAATCCTGAAAAACATTTCCCAGAGCCTTCAAGGTCAATCCACCATCATCATTACCAAAGTGTTGCAAGACACTCCATGTTGATTAACTGCCATCGCATTTAATTAGTGCTCGAGTGGCACTTCATCCTGCTTATTGTCAGAAATCCCTTTATCTTGCTATTTGCATTGCAGAGTTTTTAATTAGGATATGTGTAGGGAATCTCTTAATGATCTCATGTCTGAACAACCATCCAGGCTGTGCAGAGGGTTGCTCAGTTGTCTCTGTCTCTCCAGAGGATGCTTTGCCACCATGGGAGAAGAGAAACCTGGATTTCCTCAGCTGAGGCATCGGGAGCGTGAGGCTGCTTTGAGACCACCTCAGCTTGTCAGAGAGGTATCTAAGTGGGATACATCCAACAGTTTGGGCACTACTGCCCAAGGTGTCACCCTTTTCCTAGGAAACATCATTTTTTCCTACTGCCCAACCCAAAACCTTCCCAGTTACAACTTGTTGTCCGATTCATCGTGACGGACAACTCTTTGGAATAGCCTGTCAAGTAGCCTTAACCCTCAGTTTGATTTCCCCTTTAAATTCCTCGCTGCTGGACCAAACAAGCACATAGTTCAAGCTCTCCTTGCAGCTGCGTGCCTCGTGCCTCGGGCTGACTATCTTGGGGACTTTACAGTGAACTGATTTCTCAACATCCTTCTTGAAGGTAAGAAACCTTAGAAAGGGTAAAGGGGCAGTTACAGAGAGATATTGAAAGACAAATAATTATAGGAAGGTGATCCTCTGTTATCAAGAAACGGGGGAATCTTCGGCTGGTCTTAGCCACCTCTATGTCAGAAAAACGTGGTTATTTAGATTTCTCCTCCAGCCAGTGAAGAGAGGCAATCTCCTTAGAGAGCTGTTCCTCCCTTCATCCTAGACATCCTCTCCAAGGAGTTGAATCAGGGGGCTTGCGGTGGGAGGGAGCCATGACTGCTAGATCCAGAGCAAACCTGAATCACAAGCGGGTTTCAGGACCCGCTGCAAAGAGCAAACGGAAAACAAAATGCATTTCTGGGGTAAAAACAGAGGTGCAAAGGCATCAACAGAAGTAAGAAGGCAACCCTCCATTTCCCAAGCATCCCTAATGACCTGAAGAGCAGCAAAGTTGGGCCAACACAGCTGGCAATAACTTTACAACCGCGTGTGCTGACCTCTTAGATACACAAGTTATTTTAGCATCAGGGACTGCTCCGTCCACCTCATAATTCAATAGCCAGAGGTGAAACCAAGACAGCCCTCATGCACCCAGCTGGGATATTGAACTACAAAGAGGTTAAATGATCAGATCCCGGCCGCCCCAGAAAGCTGTGTCTGAGCGCTGTTAAGAGGAGAAAAAATCCTCTTTGTTGGCATCCATAAGCCCTTCCTTCTTCTTCTTGGGTCCCTGCGTTGACCATCCAGAGTTGTTAAGGCTTGTAAAGATAAAAGAGGATTGCTGGAGGACCCCACCAAATTATAACTGGGCAGTTCAACGGCAGATGAGAAAGACAGGCGGTGTGTAGGTAATGCACACTGGAAGGAAAACGGTTTAAACTACTTGTACATGCTGATGGGTTCTGAATTAGTCGTAACTCACAGGGACAAGATTTAGGCATTGCTACTGACAGCTCAATGTGCAGCAGAGGTCAAAAAAGTAAATAAGGCATTAGGCTGTGTTAGGAGGGGAGAGAGAATCAAGAGCAAACATAAGGCTGCGGCTGTGCTGCACGCACAAATGATTGAGCCTGGGCTTATAATGCAGCTTTTATTCCTTTGCCAACTGGCCCAAAATTGGGGCTGTACAGAGCAGGACAGGAAAGAGAGACTTTCAACACCACGGGGACTTCAGGAATAGGGAGACTTCGAAGGAAATCACAGTCAACCAAAGGCTGAGCTTAGCACACACGTACATCAGGGTAAACAGTTTTTGGTCCTTGTCCAGAGAACGGCCTACATACAGACCACAGGTTCTGGGTGCAGAAGATTCTACTTAAAGGTAACAAGGGAAAATGTTGAAAAAAATCTGGACTCCAAAGTCAGGGGCTCCCTGTTTTGCTGGAAAACTCCCTCCACATCCTGGGAGAAGCGGTCCAGGCACCCCCTCTACTCCCTTTACACAAAGTAACAAGGGGATAGGGAGGCTTTAAATCTCCAGGAAAATAGTTTTTCTTTTATCTGTTCATGGGGCCGTCACATTCCTTTAGGTATTGACAGAAGGAAGCAAAAAACCTGTAACTATTAAATATTGTAAATAAATTATCAAGTTTGCTCTCTTTGCTTTGAGTTTTCCTTCATATGGAACAACATCCTGCAGTCTGCAGCACTGAAGGGTGAACCATAAAAGAGTTCACCGAGGAGGGAAATGAAAGGGTCAAGTTATTGTGTGCTCATTTTCCTTCAGCTCATAAATGAAAACAAAAGTAGAGTGATGGGCCTGTACAAATTAAACCAAGGACCTTCACCGGTGAGCTTCAATTCGTATTTTATTTACAAATCAAAATGCTCTTGGAGCTGTACAAGAACAACAACAAAGCTTCCGCCCAAAGATTTTTGCTCTTCATGAAAGAAATTACTCTGCAAAACCAACTGTGGGGCTGGGGCTGTCCAGGGAAGAAAGTGCAGAAGTAATTAGTAGTTATCAAGTTATTTTGGCCCTCGAACCTAAAAATTGTTCTGTGTCAGCCAACAGGCCTGGGAGCATCCATAAATTGTGTGGATTATTTTGGATTATTTCTTCCTCCTTTTCCCTGGGTACTGCCTAATTTTTCCCCCCTGCAAATCATGATCGTTTATACCGAAGTCAGAAATTACAGCCTCAGAAAACCTGGAGTTCACAGAATCACAGAATCCCAGACTGGCAGGGTTGGAAGGGACCTCTGGAGATCATCCAGTCCAACCACCTGCCAGAGCAGGGTCACCCAGAGCAGGTGGCACAGGAACACGTACAGGCAGGTTTTGAATGTCTCCAGAGATGGAGATTCCACCACCTCTCTGGGCAGCCTCTTCCGGGGCTCTGCCACCCTCAAAGGAAAGAAGTTCCTCCTCATGTTTAGGTGGAACTTCCTATGTTGAAGTTTGTGCTCGTTACCTCTTGTCCTGTCCCCGGGCACCACTGAAAAGAGCCTGACCCCATCCTCCTGACACCCACCCTTTAAGTATTTATAAGTGTTGATAAGGTCCTCCCTCAGTCATCTTTTTTCCAGACTAAAAAGACCCAAATCCCTCAGCCTTTCTTCATAAGAGAGGTGTTCCAGTCTCCTAATCATCTTGGTAGCCCTTTCATTTTGCTTCTGCAGAGCACCCGGGCAGGTTTCAGTCCTTCTGGTTGAGCAATGCCTACATGAAGTCGAATTCATGGTTCGGGAAGAGTAGGAACGGCGCCACAATTCCCATCGCCTCCCATTTCCCAGGAATCTGGCAGAACCCACCCCACCTCGCTCGGCCGAGCACATTCAGCTGGCTCCTTCCTGCGCTGCTCTATTGCCCTCCTTTGTGCTCAGGCTGCGTGACGCCATCGCGGGTTGTAAATGCACCGGACATGGGTTTAGCATCTTGATTGTCTTTGGAGAAAGGGAGGAAAAAACCCACCGGCACCTCTCCGAGCTCCTACCAGGTGCACCTGGATCAATCCTGTAGCAGCCTTGGATGGGACTCGCCCCGGCCACCCCATTTGCCGGCTCCCTTGATCCCCATCAGGGCTGACGAGCTGCCGTAGCCAGGGCTCGTGTGGAGAATCGAAATGCATCGACGAGAAGTAGAGTGGATCCCAAGTAATTAAATGTATAAATTAATTCTCCCCTTAAGATACGTTCCTCTCCCATTATTAGGTTTGTCTCGGAGGAAATCCATGGAGGATCTTCATAGAAGTACCACTACTTCAAATATTGTCTTTTCTAAAGCTTTTCTTTCTTTTTTTTTTGTTTTTTAGGCTTGATGCCTGCAGCCTGCAATTAAAATAAGTGACATGAAGGTGTCTTTAAAACAGAGATCTATGGAAAATGAAAGGATTGTCTGTCAAAGGGTGAAAAATGAAAAATAGCAGTCTCAGATCTCTGAATGGATGAGTGGGGAAAATTCCTGTCTGTCCTAGTACCCAAAGGGATAAAACCCAATGATAGCTTCTCAACTGCTTAGCAGATAATGCATGTGCTGTTTTGATGCTAGTAATGTGTTTTTTACTTCTTTCTATCTGGGAGGAACGAATCAAATATGAGAAGTGCTGGGACATGATTTTCAACCCATTGCCTTTGATTAAGTGCTTTAACATGTGAGTCCAGAGACTTGCAATAATACTAATGGGGCATAAAGCACTATAAACAGGACGGGCCTACTTTTGTCCAAATGCCATTATCCTGGAATAAAAAAGAACAGCAAATGTAATATGTCCACTGCTAACCTTTTTTTGACAGGAAATTTTCTCTCCTACGTGCACGCCATAAATTATGCTGCATTTTGCCAGAACCGTGAGCGATTGCTTAATTTCAAGTGAAGGAGTGTTTGCTAAGCTTGAACCACTTAGCTCAGTGCAATATTTAGCTGTGAAAATACGATGGTGTGAAGCAAAACACGGATGCAAACGGCAGGCCGGCTGGGCTGAAATCAAATTTCTTTTTAGATCAGGTTTGGGAAATGGAGGTAAAGACCCGTGGATAAATATCGAGGAGAGTCGTTTGTTGTTCAGTGATTTTAAATACAGTGAAAAAGCCACCTGGAAATCCCAACCACCCGTTTGCCCAGAAGAGACAAGGGAGATCGGAAACTTTGCCTAAGTTTGTTTTGGAAAGACGTGAGGTGGCATCCTCCAGTGCGGGCAGGATGCTCCAGCGCAGCTCTTCGGGCTCGGCTCCATGTCACTTCTAACTTTGTGCTAGGTTTTATTGCTCTCAGCAAGTTGCAGATTGTCCAACTGTTCTGTCATTTATTGTAAACGGTTGCAAAAAAAAAAAAAAAAAAAAAAAAAAAAGAGAAGAAGGAAGAAGAAGGGCAAAAAAAATTTCCACGACTCTATAACGTAGTCCTTGGTGTAAATCAAACATTCCCTGTCATGTTGATAGCTTGTGTTAGTCTAATGTATTTTATATTACTCAAAAGCATTGAAACCCTGCAGCTTTCTTCATATAGGCCATTATGCGGTTATCATTAAATTGTCTTGCAAAGAACATTATCGGTAATTATAGCAGACACTAAAATCAAATGATCAGACTGGGACCTTTAACACCAAGAGGAACCATTAGAAGTTAATCAAATAAAAGGATGAGAATAATTATGTTAGGATTAAGCAGTAATATGCCAGAAGTTATATACTTTGCTGACTATATATCTTTACTCCCAGCTTCCTGCCTCTCCTCCCGTTTGATGCTTTTTATATAATACTTTGGCACAGAATGTAAATGACAGTATTTTTGTGTGTCACAAATGGGGCTTTAGGGTTCAAACGAGGTTCACGTCTAAATGGCACAAAAAGCAGCACTATGTAATGAGGAAGATAAAAATAATAGTCTTGTGTATGTGTGTATGGATAATATATATAAAAGTGCAAAGCTGAAAAAAAAAAAAATCCATTGGTCAATGAAGCGTAAAGCGGTGATAAAAATAGTTGCAACAGGAGGTGAAACCACATGGCTATTGGTTTGCTACTCGGCGTTGCTTTGCTGTTTTTAAGTGACAGTGTTTTTGCTGCTCGTCTTCCAGCAAGACACAAGAAATCCCCCTGCACAGACAAAAATTGCTCCTGCTGTCCCTAACATTATTCTCCAGAGTAAAAACCTCTGTCTCAAATTCACTCTCGGTGTTTGCCTGAGCCTAGAAGCGGTTTAATTTGTTGAGAAAACCCAGAAAAGGGGCTAAGGATGTTGCCCCAAGAAAAGCAGGTTGATTGCTAAATAACCTTCGAAGCTAAAATTAAGATCATTGTAAAATTTTTGTCTGGGAATGCTGATAAATCTGGTACTGAGGGGAAAAAAGTGTAAACCTCTCACCTATGGTAGGGACCCAAGAGGTAGGGTCATTCCTTCATTAACAGGAGAAAGCAATTATAGTCCCGGCCTCCTTGTGCGTTGTTACCTGTCCCTGCAGAGCCCGGGACCCTGGTGACAATGCCCCGGTGCGTCCTGGACCCATCCCCACAGATGAAAAACAAAGCAGTGACAAAAAACCCAGGGGAAACCTGGAGTTTGTGATTTTTCACCATGTCCTTCTGACAGGGAAATAAGGCCTCAGCCTTAAATCTTTCTACCTCTGTTAGGAAATTTTGCTTTTTACTGCCTTTCTCTTGGATATGGTTTCATTGAGGATCGTTAGGCTTGAAACCTAATTGGATGAGATGGCTGGTACGGAGCCAGGGCATCATCTCATTCTTGAGGAGCTTCAAATCTAACTTTACTCATGTTTAATGAGTACGGAGTAAAGCCAAACGATAGTTAGAGAGCTGGTCATGAAGCCTCTTGCACACGCTGAGATGGAAACCACCACCTGCCTGGCAGGCATCATGGCAGAGTACAGGCTACCGAGGGGCCATCTGCCCCCCATGCCTTCACAGCCACAGCAAGAGCCGGCGTTCCGCCCACGGGTCCGCAGAGTCTTAAAAACACAAAATACTTGTTTTTTTCTATCAAGCAGGCATGGTTGAGGGCAATTCCTCCTCCTTCTGGCCCAAGCACACCAGTCCCAGAGGGAAGGACACCTTCCTGGAGGGATTTTCTGCCCGTGTTTCTGCTTCGCTGTTTGGCAGTTGGATTACTGAGCCCTTTTTTCATTTGGACCTCATGGCAGTATTACGGTAAGGTGGTAAAATGGGCAGGTATTTGGGGGAAATTTGAGGGAAACCTCAAACTTTGCATGTATCGAGTACACCAAGACGAAACCACAGTGCTCCATAGCTCTGTGGGTACAATAAATAAACCTTCAGAGTATTTATGCATTAATTTGATGTCTCATGTGGATGCCATATTTATCGTTTGGATGCCTCATGGACGCCACTCAAGACCGTGCACATTAAACAGTTTCAATACGGACTGGCTTTCCATGCAATATGCAAACCAGCAGCATGCCCAAAGTCAAACCATAAGTGCTGATGTTAGCTTTTCTGGAAAAAAAAAACCAAAAAACCAAAAAACCGGAGTCATCTTTTTTTTTTTTTTCTCCCAAGACCTAGGGGGAAAAATTAGTATTTTGGGAACGGAAACCTAAAGAGGAGGGCGGGGACTGTTCACTGTTAGCTACAAATTATTTCTTGTACGCACTTTGGAGACATGAAAAGCTAAGTAAAAAATTAATTTGGAATCAATCAAAACGTTCATGCCATAATGAAACATTTTCTTTCTTATTGTCAAACCTTTTCGAACACAAGCTATTAGGAAAATTTTGAAATTGAATTTACTTTAAAAACAAAATATTGAAGTGTTGTATTCTAGATTTTTCACCTAAGAGAATTTTTTTTCTGTCTTAAGCTATTCTACAAGTTAAAAACAGATCAACCTAGACTGCTTTCCTAAAAAAAACAAAAATTATCAGATAAGAAGTACAAAAGCCTTCATCTTCAGCCACTGCAGCGGATAAAATCCAAGAACACTTACCATTTAAAAATTCAGCAGATCCCTTAAAATAACTTTGAGACCCCAAAATGGTGTGTCTTGGCTGGCCTGTCTTCATAAGGTGTTGAGGTGAAACAACTCATCTGAAAACTCTAAAGGTCCTTAGAGCATCCAACTTCCCAAAGGTTATGAGAGACAGTAGTTGATGGAGAAATGTCGTCTAGTGAGGAAAAAAAGTCTGAGTTTTGGGTAGAAAGTGTGCTCGGATTTCGGGTTCTCAGGTGGACTGTGGAAAAACTTCAAAAGAGGATCTTAAAATCTCCTTTACTAGAAATAGGCAAAACCAAGCTAGACAGGACATTAGAAAACATCTTTCAGGAGCATTTTATTTCCCCTAGATCCATTTTTTTATTATTATTCTTTCGCACCACAGCAGATTTGTGAATTGAACCCCTCTCTTTATGAGTCTGTTGGTCTTTGCTGCCCCTGAATTTCACAAATGAATAAATCATTTAGTGATTATCACTTACGAGGTATAATTTGATGACGTCCATGATGCTTTTACTAGCAACGCTTTCCCCATTTCATCCAGTGCAGACCCAGCAACCCACAAGTGTCCAAGAGGATAATTTTGGTAAGTTTTTCCTTTTCCAAAGGGCTGTAAGACAGTTTCTCATTATACTTGGCAAACAGGCTACGCCAGCTGTAAGTTAGATACATGTTGATCAGGAAGAGGAAAGTGGATCTTTTCCTACATCCAAGGGATTTTAGACTGGCTGGAGCTTTATGGTGAAAATCTGAAGGAGATGATGGAAAAACCACCGTCACAAGGGCTGGAGAAGTTTGCCGTAGTTGGAGAGCTCTGTTTCTCCATCTCTGTTTCTCCAGGTGAGGGACTGGTGCCCTTGCTGCCCCTCTTCTCCCTCATTTGCTTCCCTTTTTTCAGCAGATGACACAATTAGACAAAGGGTGGTATTGAAGGTCCCCGGGCAATACCCTCTCCAAGCAAGGAGGGAAGGGCTGGAAGCACGGAGCCAGGTTTGAGCTCAGACTGAGAAAACTTTGGCTGATTAGATTATTAAATAATTTATTCTGGTAAAAT
Organism: Rissa tridactyla; assembly: GCF_028500815.1. Lineage (NCBI taxonomy): Eukaryota > Metazoa > Chordata > Aves > Charadriiformes > Laridae > Rissa > Rissa tridactyla. Next base: position 83,821,425 of record NC_071497.1, on the reverse strand, counting down.
GTACTTCAAAATCAGCTTTCAGTTTTAGGGCAAATGTGGATTCCTTCACCAGTCCTACGTCAGTTTAAAGCCCAGGACATTTTTGGACGTGTGGGGTCAATGTTATGTAAAGAACATGTATGTTCGTTGCAGGGCTTGTTTACACTTTGAGATATTTTTCTAAAGAGATGCTCTTGGTTTTGATTGGGGGTCTTATGACCATTACCCTGACCACAAGGTGAAGATCAATTCTCCAAATAAACATTTCCCTTTCTTTCTTTCTTTCTCTTTCTTGCTCATTTTTGAAGGTGCACGTGATCTGCTCTTGATTTCCATGATTCTTCAGGCTCACCGCTTCAGGGCAGCGGTACCGGGATAGAAGCAGGGATACAGGGATGCAGGAGTAGGGGATGAAGGGACACAGGCCCATCTACCCAGCAGGCACAAAGCTTCTGCTACAGGACAGTCACTTGGTTGCATCTTCAGTCCTGAAATGATGATAAGGAAACAACCGATGCTTCAAGAATCAACGCCAAAAGCCTCCGATAAGTGACAACTCTGAAATGCAAAAAAGGAGATTGATTAGGCACATGCATGCTGTATGTCACATAGATCCATGAACGTTCATTCTACTGCCTTAAAACTATGTTAGATCAGAACAGAAATTTAACTATCAGAGACAAAGTCATACGGACACGTGTGTTCCTACACCGGCTGTGCCAGCGCATTATACTAACGGGGCAGCAAAGATCTCCCCGTTAAATTTGCTGAGACAAGACTGCAACAAGCCATTCCTTCTAATATCTCATAATTCCATTTCGTGACCTATTGTGTTGATTCAGAGATTTCAACCCCATGCTGCACTGATTGGATTTTAATTGTGATATTAATTTAATAGTTGCCTCTTCCGGCTCTCGGAGTTGATAAAACCGGAGCAAATCAGCCCTGCAAAGTGCTAGCTGAAGTGTAGAAAAGATTCACGGGGCCTTCTAGGCTTGGAAAAAACACATTATCAGACACCATCCAAGCTGGCCACCAAGACCAGACAATTAAAATGGCAGTGACCAGTTTGTCCATACCAGCACCTCTGAGCTGTGGCAACAGTAGGATTGCTTCGGCGACAAGCCAGGGCCCTGTGGGTTGGCAGAAAGGGTGTCCACCTTCACATCCACCTCCTGGTGCCACCTCAGCCTCGGGTGAGTGTCCCCCGCAAAGGGGGATTGGATGGCCCATGGGACCAGCCAAGTGTTTCCATCAGCTTCACCCGGGGCTTCTTGGGGAGGCTGCAGGAAAGGGAGAGCAACTGCCTCTCCCCATGCGTGAAGTCTTTAATGAGCTGGACTTGGCCCTCTCGTTAGACCTTTTAAAATAACTTTACGGAGGGATAAAACCAAAGGGCCTTTCAAAACTCCCAAAAAGTGAATCTACTGGAGGAAACAAACTCATTTTACTGTTTTTCACAAAACCACATCTGGCTTCATTCTTTGCCAACGTAAGCAGTTATTACTTCTTCATTAGAGCTTTCACTTTACTATGTGAAACATGCTGCTATTACAGAGGAAACCATATGCAAAGTGACCTTCTTCCAGGCTCTATAGATGGAACATACACCCCTCCTTTCCAAAACTTTCCATCTTAGAAATGATTTAAAGGATTCCCAGCACTCAACAACTCAAACCCAGTTCCCTCTTCCCTTTCCTCTGGATTTTATTGAACCACCCGGGATTATTTTAGGAAAGACGATTGCAGTTTTTAGGAATTAATTGGTGAGTAAATGAAGAGTAATGGAAAAAAAATGGCCACATATACTCATTCTGAATCTAAAATCAAGTTGTTTCTACTTAGACCCTGTTTATGGCCCTTTCTCTTGGTTATTCTAATGAATTTTAATTTACTGGCAGGGTGGTTTGGTAGAATGAGGAGTTTACTGGCAGGAGTGTTGGATGGAATTGAAAAGAGGGTAATTTAATGTGTTACCCACAGACATTTGGCAATGAAAACGAGTTAAAATGTTTTGTCCCCCAAACTGGAAAGCCAAATTCCTGGTGTGACTTCCCTGTCCCACTTTGGCTTTCACATGTAATACACGCCAGTGAGCTGGTTGTGAACCAGACCCAAACCCAGAGTTATTTGCAAAAGTTATTTGGCAAATAATTTAAAGGAATTTATCGATTTGAGGAAACTGCAATCTGTGCTTGGACAATTCAAGAGCAGAAAAGATCTGAATTTGGCAAGGAAATTAATCATCGTAAATTATTGGCCCAGCTGTACTATTAACATTAATAACGCTCCCAAATTAATTAACCAGAAAACTCTTGTTATTAACAAATAATCAAACCCTCAGTCAGTGTCCTTCCAAAATATTAGGCATTTTACTTTGGTGGTTTTATTAACCTGGTGGGAAAATAAGAGACCGGGGCCCTCTCTGGACAAGGTGTTAGTGCCGTCATTTACCTTTCCACCCTGAGAAATAGCCCTTCGCTACCTCAGAGCTGAAGATATTTGGAAAAAATGGAGAACACCCCCCCTGCCGGGGCCAGGAGAGCTTAAACTCTGACCCAGCAAGCATTTACGCTGTGTTTTTAACATCTAGCTAAATGTGAAGGAGATGCTTTAGTGCTTTCTTGTGCAAAGTCATAGGTTATTAAAGTCAGTCACTAGGATTGTTCTGGTGGCAATGAAGTATCTGCTGGAAAATTAAGTAGGACCTACATTGGAGAACAGAAGAAAGGAAGGGAAGGGAAGGGAAGGGAAGGGAAGGGAAGGGAAGGGAAGGGAAGGGAAGGGAAGGGAAGGGAAGGGTTGAGTTCACAGCTACTCACATTCTCTCTTCCGTGTCTTTTTGAGTCCCTTTTCTAGTGGTTGCTGAAACCCCATGACCTTTTTATTTTGACTTTCAGGCAATCTTTGACACCACAAAGAGGATGTAATAGGCAGAGGGCCTGAAAAAATGTGGAGCCAAACATTTTCAATGACGTGAGAGCAAAGATGAATTTGTCCGCCCATATTTAGGTGCCAAAAGTATCTCTCTGGATTCTTCTGCTACAAGAATGTGCCCAAACCATTTTTCAGCGTTAGCAAGACTCCCTCCTTGCTAGGTATATTTTTAATAACAAACACAGGCAATTCATGATGCATTGAGAGAGTGTGTGAATGATCCTTTAATTCTTTAATGCCCATTAAAATTGTCCCACCCACCTCATGGCGGCATTTTGGCATCTTTGGCCAGTGAGATAAAGATGCGCCAGTTCTGATATTTGTCTTCGAGAGACGGTCAAGGCACGCCAGACGTGAAATCCCACAGAGATAGCTGTCACTGCAGGGACCCTACATTGACACTTTATCCTGAAGCGCGATGCTCCCTCACCACGCAGGACAAGAGGAAATAAATCCCACCATCAGTGACAGCATGAATAGAGGGCAGTGAGTCCTTCTGAACCTTGGGAAAATCCTGACAAAAACCAGCTACAAACAAAGTAAAAGGCAAAAAGATCCAATTAAAAGACCAGCATTGCAAAGAGCGTTTCAGCAAGTCCCCCATTACAGTGTTTTTTTCTTTAAAAAAACACTGTGTTTGCAACAAGCAGTAGAAATTTGGTTGTACTCCATAAACCGAGCTGTTAGTTTAGTTTTAAAAACTGAAATATCCACTTTTCTTGTGGCCCGCCAAAAAGAATGGTCATTAAAATGCTCCAAAGAAAGGCATGCTAAAATTAAATTTGTCTCTGGAAGGTGAGAGAGTTTCCCAATCATGTTTCAGATGACTTTTTTTTTCTCATCCAGATGGATGTCTTCTTTCAAACCCTGATGGCCGGAGAAATGAAAGGTACCTTTCACCATTAAGTAACTATTGAAGTTTTACCTTGCTAGATTATTTGTTAGTTGTAACTAACATAAAAATTGCCCTGTCAGAAAATGGCTTTAAAAAGTGTAATATTTTGTTTTATTTAGCAACTACTTGGGAAAATTTAGCACCGAGCCAGAAAGGTTGTGGAGCAAGTAGCACTTCATAAATTGCTTGAGCCCTAATCAATACATATTGTCATCTAGTCAAGTCCTCCTAGCAGATTTTTCTTTGCCCTGCCTCAAAAGCGTATTTTATGAGGTTGTTACTAGCTTGTGCTGCAAGGCCTGGCCTAATGAATCTGTCACTGGCACTATTGATTGACATGCCAGTGTAAGTGAGACATGTGATTCCGATTGACTTCCTAATTACTGCTGCTGTGATGTCTCACCAACTGGTAAGGCCAGAGGTTAATAGTTTTGATGTTCAGCCATTGCTGGCTCTGGAAGCTGGAGTTAAACCAGCTCGTTGGAAGTCAATATCTGAATCAAGTTCTCAAGGCTACTTTCGAAGCTGATCAATTAAGCCCTCCTTGTTCCCCCTCTTGTTGCCTGACAAGAGTTTGATGAGTGGGAACCTCTAAAGCTGGCGGTTTAAGGTAGAGCAGGAAGGTTGGTGAGATTTAAACGCAGGCGGCGGCAGGAGCGGTGTGTCGGTGGGGGCTGTATTTCTGCCAGCAGCGAGCCGGGATCCCGCTCTTTCTTCCTGGTGGAGGGAGCAGGGCTCAGATTTCCAAAAGCACCTGGGTCACCCAAGCGTACTCATCACATGGACATTGTTTGGGCTGTTCATACAAGCCGGGCAACAATAGTCGGACCTTCCTGCCCATCCATTCTCCCCTGCAGCAGGAGGATAATGATGGGTCGCCCTCTGCATTCGGACAGCCCCCAACTGGGAAACGGTCCTGGCCCAGAATTAGGCAGGAGAACCCCAGCCTTCATTTTAAAAATGCATTTCTAACCTTCATTTCTGAGAAAATGACCCTAAAATAGGGCAGTGTAACTGTGATACCTGCCTGAGTGCCCAGACTGCCTGGGAAGACAGCTCAGGAAGGCATGAGCTGCTCTGGATGTCTGTCCAGAGCCCAGGGCCTCTGAGATGCTTTTTGAGATGCCACAGGATCTAGGGATTTTGTTATCAGCGAAGCAACAAAATGAAACAGCTGCATCAAACCAAAGGACCACATGGCCAAGTACTCTGCCTCCGACGATCGCTCTTGGCTAAAGCTCAGACGAGTATAGGAACATGGCAAGTACAAATCCATTTCCATCAAGTATATTCTCTGAATTTCCAGCGTAGGGACTTTCCAAGATGAAAGCGGTCGATCTGTATCAATGGCCTTCGTGGATTTCTCTTCCACGAATTTGTTTCATTGCATTCTGAAACCACCTCTCAGCATCCACCACATCTGTTGGTGGTAAGCTGTGGAGCCCACCACGTGCAGTAGGAGGGATGTACCTCCTTTGGCTTTATGCACCTCTGTCTCCACACTCACCTCTTTTGTGGAATTTTCTGGGACTCGAGTGAAGCCATTCTTCTCTCAGACTACCTTTCCCATCTTTTTTTCTACATTTTCCTTCAGGGGAACGGCATGGTGCAGTTGCAGCGTTAATTCATACAGTGACATAACATTCCTGGCTTGTTCTTCACTCCTTCTCAGTAACTATCAGCAGTCAGGTTGCTTTTCTGCAAGTAACCAAGCAGTGAGCTTACAATTTCTCAGAAGGATCTGTTGAAACCCCAAATTCCCTTTCCTGATGGTAACAGACAATTCAGAGTCCATGTGCGTGCATTACTTTGCATTTAGTAGCGTTGAACTTCATCGTCAATTTTATTTTCCAGTCACTCAACCCTGAGCCTTCTGCAAATCTCAGCAGGCAGCTTTTGTTTTTACTACCCTGAATAATTCAATAATATCACTGAGCTTTGTCATCTCGCTATCCACGCTCCTTCCTGCGTTATTTATGAATATGCTGAACAGCATGGATCTTACTATAGACACATACGTGATTCCACTGGTGGTTTGTGAAAGGTATTTCTAGGCTCTATTTCCTAGGGCTTTCTCCCCACCTAGTTATTAATTGATTAAAGGTCCTACCCTTCTGGCTGCTCTACAAGCTTCCAGGGAGGGATGTTATAGAAAACTTACCTATCTATTATCAGATTACCTTTTTCCATACGCTTAACAAGACCTTCAAAGAGCTCTAACAGATTTATAAGCTCGGCTTCACTTTATGAAGGATAGGTTGAGTCGTCTTCGTTGTATATTTACCACGCCTGCCCTGAGGATCATCTTCATCATTACTAAGCAAATCTAACAATTTGCTCTAGTACAAACCTCAGCCTTACGGGCGCTGTCAGTCCACAGACATCCTCAAGAACAGTGTGTGTGTGCAGGAGTCATGCTGACCTTGTGATACCACAGAGAATAGTGACCGATTTCACGCCCAAGTTCCTCTACAGCTCAGAGGAGATCATCATCCCATCCCGGTAACTGCTGTATTCACTTTACCAAGCTGCTCTACATCTCTCCTAACAAAACATCAATCTCTGGCTGACCTTCTTCTGAACCCCAAAAAATAGACGTTACTAGTGTAGGATACTCCCTGGGCTTCTTTGTACTGAATATAGATGTGAAAAAAATCACTTAGTTTCTGCGTTGGGGCCCTATCTTCTCTAAATATCCCCATTGCATAGTGAACATCTGAAGTCCCTGGTGAGGTCTACTGGAACCTACCAAGCTGGAAATCCCTGAAGGCTGAGAAAGGGTGCTGGGAAAGTGTCACCGAATACTCTGCTATGCTTTCCTAGACATGTGGTATCAGCTGCTGTTAGAAGCAGGGTACTAGGCTAGAGGAAACTTTACTTTGACAGTGCAATTGTTCTTGTGCTGTAATTGCCCTACAAACTCTCTGCAGGCTTCTACCTCTGATTTATTACCAATGTTTGCACCTTCAGCAATTTTTTCCTCAAAATGTTTTTTCTTTTTTTTTTTTTTTTCTGTCCTGTTCTCTTTTTAGATTTAAGGTGCCAGAATTTTTGTTTCCCGTTTTCTTTTAGTGGACGTACCTTCAGCTTTTGAAGGACACCCCCTGACTCCTCGTAGTCTCCTTTGAGCTCTTGCTGACTCATGTCAGATTTGCATGGGGGGTCTTTCTAAAGTCTGCTGTGAGCTGGGATAGAGATTTACTGCTGGCCTCTAACATATTTAATTAACTCCCCTACCTCTTGCCAGCCTTTTAATGCTTCTTCTTGGCTCTTCTGGGCTTCACTGTCACAAGGCCGTCCCACTTTTGTGTAGGTCCCCCTTTCTAAAACAGAACAACACTGGTGCTCATGCCGAGGCTTCACGGTTGGTTTGTCAGCATGCCCCATCTCACGCCCGATCTAGTTGCCTGTTTTAAAGCGCACTGTTTAAATGGGAGTTTATTTGCTTGGATTTACCCTCCTCATTCTTGAATTTTGCCAGCTTCATGCCTACCCTATATTTCAACATTAGAAATATTCATAGCATCTTCATTCCCAGATGAAGATCACACCCAGATCACTCCCATCCCCATCCTGAAGTCTGTGATTTTCCTCCCCTGTCATTTTCCCTTGAGTTTTAATTTTAAAATCTGTTCTAGAAACATTTGGATTGTAAGGCTCGGTCCTACTCTGGCAGAGCAGCTTCTGTTTCTCCTCCTGAGAACTTTTTCTCCTGAGAAAAAGTTTCTCAGCTCCTCATGAAAACTTTTCTTTGCGCATCAATTTCTCAACCCTTAATTGCAGCTGTCTCTCTGAAGAGGCTGAGTGAAGTGTTCATGAAAACCATGGTCCTTTCCTCCCAAAACATCACTGCACCAGCACCTTTCACTTGTCCTATGCTGTTGGCACTCTGTGGGACACCAGACCCACCCAAAAACAGTCCATCAGGGGCTTTCCTGTGTTGTCCTTGAGCTGGGAGCACAATCCCCATGCCAACCTTGATGTCTGAGAAATTAATCTTGCCCCATTACAAGCCAATTGGCTGCAGCCAGCAGGATCTCCACCTCTGAAGCGCCCATGGTTGGAGTGGGGCAGGTGGAGGTCCGTCCAAGCTTGACTTTCTCTGAATGGGCACCATATAGAGAAAGAAATGTCACAACTTGCCTAAGTCGCTGGGCTGGGCTGGTCTCCTAGCGGTAAATGCTGAGTAGTAATTTAGGGGCCTAGTACTAATGCTTTTATTTAAAGGATCTGGTCTATATGGCAAGTTTTTAGCGGAAATTAGTCATGCAATCTTCATTACCTTAGGATAGACCTCTGCCGTTTCACTGTAACCGAAGTTACTGAAAAAGGCTGGGCAGGATTTGTGATTGATTACACTCCGTGGTATATTAGACAACATAGATCAACCTGCCAATATGAATTTCTCAGACGTCAAAAATACCAGGTAAGAAAAAAAAGATCATATGAGAGAGGGGGAAAAAAAATCATTAGACAATCAGGGACAGCAATAATTCACCCATATCTATGCACTGTGTACAAATAATGCCCAGGGGAATTAGCCATACTTATCACTTTGTCAAATGTCTGTTGCCAGCAGATAGTGCTGGGTTTCTCATCCGTCACTGCTTGTTTCCTGCAACGTTTCTGAAAATGATGACGAACAAGAGGGGTTTGAATGGAACTCTGCGTCTTAAATGGTTAATTAAGGACAATCTGAATATATGCGCTCTGTTACCAAATTAACTTCAAAATATGTGTTTTAAATACACTACGTAACGCTTCTCAAGGAATTCAGACTTTCTCGATAGTCTTAATTGCAATTTGAAAGACCTCTTGGCTGCGTTAGGGAAAGATAACCAAAGACAGATCATCTCTTGTGGACTATTTGTCGCTGCCTCCTGCCCTCTGCCAGCAGAGCTGCTCTCGCGATGACCCCCATGTCCCTGTCCCCCACAGGGGGATCTCTGCCAGTGCCGTGGGTTCAACAAGGGCCTGCAGCTCAGAGCTGCCAGAGGGAACTGGGGACCAGCCCCACGGCTTGGGGACACCGGAGAGACCGGGGACCCAGCCCTTGCCTGCCTACGTGGGGCAAGGACCTCAACTCATGTGCCCTGGCCCCAGTGACCAGGTGTTCAAGGAACCCCATGCTGGCAGGATTTGGTCATTCCAAATGGGAAAGTGGTCACCAGTGGGTTTTTAGACCTGTCACAGGAGGGCAGTCACGGAATTGTGATTGCAGTATGCAAACCCAATGTGGAGGGAGGTGGAGGGAGGGTGTCAGGACCCCATCTCCCTCCTTCCAGGCAGGGATTCAAAGCTGCCCTGGTCCTGGGCATCAGCTCAGGGCCACGGTGACACTCAAAGCTCTATGCAACATGACTGCTTTCAAAAAAAAAAAAAAAAAAATTAAAAAGAAAGAAAAAGCACTCTTTGTGAAATAAGAAACTTAATTACTTCCAAAACAATTAATTAATTAATTAATTAATTAAGCCTCTTGTCGCCCCTGCAAGGTAGGAAGTGATTATTCTACCCATTTTACACAGAGGGAAAACCTCACCGTTAAGTGACTTGCCAGAGGCAAAGGCATCCAAGGCGAAAGCCGCATCCCAGGGCCAGCACCCCCAGGCCCGGCTGCAGACCAGCCCGACTTGCTTGGGCACCACTTGTGCCCACCACTCCGAGACTGCAATGTGCCCAGGCAACTTAAGTCCCTGCTATGATCCTGCAAGGAGAACCCCGGAGTCATTCTGCCAAAGCCCAGACCATGCTACGGTCAAGCTGGGCTCCGATGAGCCTGGTGCTGCTACATTTAGCACCCAAGGGTGCTGCTAAACCCCTGAGGGATCCAGATGCTGTGCCTCAGAGCGGGACAATCCCAGGCAGCAGTGGAGTTTCAATGGGGAAAGACCAGGTTGCTCCAAGCCCCATCCAACCTGGCCTTGAACACCTCCAGGGATGGGGCAGCCACAGCTTCTCTGGGCAACCTGGGCCAGGGGCTCACCACCCTCACACCAAAGAATTTCTTCCCAATATCTCATCTAAATCCCTCCTCTTCCAGTTTAAAACCATTCCCCCTCGTCCTATGGCTCCCCTCCCTGATCCAGAGTCCCTCCCCAGCTTTCCTGGAGCCCCTTGAGGGACTGGAAGGGGCTGGAAGGTCTCCGCGGAGCCTTCTCTTCTCCAGGCTGAACCCCCCCAGCTCTCTCAGCCTGTCCTCCCAGCAGAGGGGCTCCAGCCCTCCCAGCATCTCTGGGGCCTCCTCTGGCCCCGCTCCAACAGCTCCGTGTCCTTCTGCTGTTGGTGCCCCAGAGCTGGAGGCAGCACTGCAGGGGGGTCTCCCCCGAGCGGAGCAGAGGGGCAGAATCCCCCCCCTTGCCCTGCTGCCCACGCTGCTGGGGATGCAGCCCCGGGTGCAGGGGGTTCTGGGCTGCCAGCGCATGTTGCCATCTCATGTAGAGCTTCTCCTCCACCAACACCCCCAAGTCTTTCTTGAAGCCAGAGGAGGGTACTGGGTGAGAGTTCTGCCTCTCCTCCACAGTTTCCCAGATCAGCAAACTCCATACCACGCTTGCATGCGGCTATTTCTTAAGGAAACAAGTTTAAAATTGAAAAGTGAGATTTTTCCATTACCCCAAGGTTCCAGGAAATGAGGAGTTAACAACAAAAAGCAAGTAACAGGAATAAATCCCGGCGCTTACACTTTGCACATGCAAGTGGAGCCTGAGCAAGGAAAAATCATACTTTTGGACTAAAAGTTTGCTCAAGTTGTGACTGATTACCATGTTCATGCCTCTTAGTCGACACCACACACCAAAGACGCTGCGGGAAATTCTGCAGATGTGCTCCAGGCCAGTGGCAAGCACAACTGCTGTGATTTAGCCCCTTGGGCCAGCAGACAAACCATGGCACAGGACGGGATGGTGCTGCAGGGTGGCTCAGGGATGGCCTCAACATTGTTTTGACTCTGAACCTTTGGGAAAGAAACCCGAGCCAGCATCTCCGCCGGGGTCAGCCATGGCACACACCTGGCCTCTGCGAGCACCGGCGTACGGGCAGCCATGGAGGGAGCAGACCAGGGGACAGGGCTGGACCTGTCCCTTTAGGGACCCTTCCAAAGAGCAGCATCACTGCTAGTTTGACCAGCTGGGCCTTTCCACCTCCAACTCTTTGTCTTGATACCATTTGTTGTGACCAGGCGAGGTCCCAAATTCTCTCCTCGGTCAAGAGGCCAGGAAAACAGGCCATAAAGGCTATATCTATACTGCTAAAATCAGCCTGCCTGGACCATTCTCTGGCACAAATACCCTCATCTGTACTGTTACCCAGGGTGGCCAGCCCCAAATAGGCCGTCAGGGACGGTGCCTGGTCCAGGCTGTTCCCCAGAACATCCCTGGGAGGCGGCTGGGAGAAGGCCAGCTGCTCCCGGCCAAAACCACCTCCAGAGCGGGCTAATAATTTGCCTTACAGTCACATTCCAGTGCCCAGCAGTGACCCCTGGCACTCTTTAATTTCCTAGCCACAAGGTCCCTAAAGTCATAAAACCCAGGCTTCATCTGCCTGAAATGAGGTGGAGAGACCAGGATCCCTCACCCCTCAAACCCAAACTGCGGTCACTCCCGGGAATCCGTTATAATTCTGCTTTAATTGTTGCGAGAGCTTTCCAGGGGCAGCGCTGACACTGATTTGGGTCTAAACCTCTCTCTCTCTCTCTCCATCTCAGGGTACTGCAGAAGTGGCGTCCGCGAGACCAACATTTATAGTATTCCTCCGAGGGGTGAAATGTACCTACTGTAAAATGCGCTCAGTTAATTCTGGTGCATCATTTGCAGGAGGGCCGCGTGGGGATCAGCGTGGGACATACAGATTTAGATCATTTCACTCAAGTCAGGTGGTGCCTTGCTCCCAATTCCTGGCAAGTTAATTCTTACCTGGGATAATTATGTCTCCCTTCAATCTAGCCCAGTTTAACCCTTCGTATCCCGTGCACCTCCTAAGAGCACTGTTGCGATGGAGATGACGATTTGTAGGGGGCATTTGTGCCCGTTGCCGGCCTCTGCTGTGGATTTCCTTGATGACCTTGGGCAATACAATTAATTAATTCAGCTTGCTTGCTCCGTGATGCTCTCTGATGGGTAAAAGCAGCACGGTGTCAAAATCACACACTCCTGAGGAATGATCTATCCGTTTAAGGCAGACGTGCCACTTTATATCTGGTTTCTGATGAGATTCACCCCGTCGCCACTGCTGAAGCCCCAGCCCCTCCAGAACTGGGTCTTCTGAAAAGTGCTGCAACATTATGTGGACGTGTCTCTGGCTCGTCCTGCGCAAGAAGGGTAAATAAAAAAAATTATTTAGAAGTAAATAAAACAGGGACAGGGTTTTACCTCATCTTGGAGCTCCTCTTTGAGGAGGCACCAAGGGAGTACTAGCCAAGCTGTTCCCATTCCTGTTCAGCCATGGTGCCATATGCCAGAGCCGGTGACATGAGTTGTGCTCTGTGTGGACATGAGCTGAATCCAAGCCGGGATTTTTCATGTGCAGAAATACAGGTTTTACATCCTGGGCCCCATCCTTCATCAGATCATCCCCACTTAATCCCATTGACTTCAGCAGGTTCTGCCCAGAAGCCGGGGAGAGCATCTTCAGGTTTCCCGGCCTCTTACACAACTGCCATACGCCGGGGTCTTCTTCTGTAGCCGAGACAAAAGAAATAACGTCTTGGATTCCAATAATCAATAAATTATTCTTGAAATGCCATAATTGCTCAGCTGCAGCTGCAAGAGCGACTAAGTACGGAACTTTAATAAAATATTATCGTTCAAATCAATTTGCTGCGAGTCTGCCTTGTTTTCTGCGTGGGGTGCTAAGCAGCAAATAGTAAGTACTGATCACTGCTTAGAGAGCCAAATAGCAAGATAAACCTGGAACCTGATTTTTCCCATCCGCACTTTTTTTTCTGAGCTTTTTGGCCGACGACAGGGGCCGGATTCTGCTCCACACCTGCACAGTTGCCCTTGTTTCCGTTTCAAAGGCATGGGAATGGCAGCTATTGCACGTACAGGTTTACAAAGTAGCTTAGGCACTTAAGCAGATGATCATCTAGAGAGATTTACAGTAGTGACTTTTTTACAGGGGGAAAAGAGAAGGGAAGTGCCCAGCTCCCATCAGGGTGAAAAATAAATACAAATAAATCCAAAGCAATGCTGCAATTGGCAGCTCTGGTGACAAGTTCAGAAAATGACCACATCTGGACTATTCCGGATCAAAAACTATTGAAGTCAATGAATTTCGCTCTGGATTTACAATGGTATTAACTGAGATCAGAATCCGACCCTATAAATTTACTCTTACTTCTAATCCCGGTGCCTCTGATCTTGCTGAGATATTTGCTAACTGCTGAGCCGCTTGCCTTATTGACACTGAAATAGCATACCCGTGCCCTACTATTGTTAAACTCAGCTGGTTTTAAAAACCCATCATACTGTTTGTCATGACTGACCTTAACAAACTGGCCTGCTGTCCTTGGATCTATGGGCAAGAAAGTTGTCAAATGCCCCCTTTTTTGCAGCCTTCCACCAACACACACACACATACACACACACACAGAAAAAAAAAAAGAGGAGAAAAAATCAATTTCAATCAACATGGAGTGTAATATTATCAAATGTCAGATGCTGAGGCCGTGTGCTTTGAAAATTATCCTTGACAGCTTCTTGTCGACTTAATTAAGTGCTCAAAAAAAAAAAAGAAGAAAAAAAAAGGCAAAATATCTCAATTGTCGGCTCCCTCTCTTTGTGCTTCAGAGGTTCTATTGACAGCTCTGAAAAAAAGATTGCCTTTGGGGGTTTTATTGATAGATCCTCGCCTGATATTGGAATGATTCCTGGGCAGATAAATCACATTTAGATTTGTTAGTAATTGAGGAGAATTGATTGAATAGTTAGGATGGTCCCAAAGGGAGGTACCTACTCCTCTTCCGTTCTGCAGAGGTTGTCATCAGATAAAGGACCTCTTTGGGCAGGACGGATAAAGGTCTAATTGTTTACATGATCAGGTATTGCTTCCTTTCAGCCCTCCCTCCCCAGCCTTTCCCAACTTTTGTGCGGGAAATGTCAAGACGACAAAGGGGAACGCCGTAAATAAAGCAAAATGTGCGTGAAGGCGATCAGCACTCTTCATGACCTGGAAAGGCACTAATTGTTTTCAAATCATTAGTGGAATTGGGGTGTTAACAGCGTTGGGCTTTTATTTAAAAAAAAAATCTGCAACGTTTATTTAAACAGCTATGAACTTTATTTATCCAGCAGGTTAAGCGTGGCTAACATTTTGAGCAGCATGGTCTAGTGGGAGGTGTCCCTGCCCATGGCAGGGGAGTTGGAGCTAGATCATCTTTAAGGTCCCTTCCAGCCTGAACCATTCTATGATTCTATGCTGAGTAGCTCTTTTTGAGTGAGGGGAACCATGTGTGGGGCTGGGTACAAGCACGTTATGTCCCTTCCTTACTGGTGAGTTTCCCCAGAGCCTTGCATCCCACCAGCCTGGGCAAGCTGGTGGTCCCTGCATGGTCCCAGAAGGGAGCAGCATTGCCTGAAGCCCAGAGCAATGTGGGAAGATGCTGGAGCAATGTGGGGGGATGGTGGTGCAATGTGGAAGGATGCTAGACTGACGTGCAGGGATGGCGTAGCAATGCAGGAGGGTGGTGGAGCAATGCGGAGAGATGCTGGAACAAAGTGCAGAGATGCTGGAGCTGTGCAGGGGGATGTCGGAGCAATGAGGGAGGATGCTGGAGCAATGCAGCAGAATGCTGGAGCAATGTGCAGGGATGTTGGAGCAATGCAGGACGATGCTGGAGCAATGCAGAGGGATGTCGGAGCAATGCGGGAGGATGCTGGACCAATGTGCAAGGATGCTGGAGCAATGCGCAGGGATGCTGGAGCAGTGCAGGGGGATGCTGGAGCAATGCAGAGGGATGTCGGAGCAATGCGGGAGGATGCTGGACCAATGTGCAAGGATGCTGGAGCAATGCAGAAGGATGCTGGAGCAATGCAGAGGGATGTCGGAGCAATGCGGGAGGATGCTGGACCAATGTGCGAGGATGCTGGAGCAATGCGCAGGGATGCTGGAGCAGTGCAGGGGGATGCTGGAGCAATGCAGAGGGATGTCGGAGCAATGCGGGAGGATGCTGGACCAATGTGCGAGGATGCTGGAGCAATGCGCAGGGATGCTGGAGCAGTGCAGGGGGATGCTGGAGCTATGCAGAGGGATGTCGGAGCAATGCGGGAGGATGCTGGACCAGTGTGCAAGGATGCTGGAGCAATGCAGGAGGATGCTGGAGCAATGCAGAGGGATGTCGGAGCAATGCAGGAGGATGCTGGACCAATGTGCAAGGATGCTGGAGCAATGTGCAGGGATGTTGGAGCAATGCAGGGGGATGCTGGAGCTATGCAGAGGGATGTCGGAGCAATGCGGGAGGATGCTGGACCAAGGTGCAAGGATGCTGGAGCAATGCAGGAGGATGCTGGAGCAATGTGCAGGGATGTCGGAGCAATGTGGGGAGGTGCTGGAGCTATGCAGGGGGATGTCAGAGCAATGCGGAAGGATACTGGACCAATGTGGGAGGATGTTGGAGCAATGCAGCAGGATGCTGTAACAATGTGGGGGGATGCCGGAGCAATGCAGGGGGATGCCAGAGCAATGCAGGGGGATGCCGGAGTAATGTGGGGGGACAGATGCTGCAGAGTCCCATCCTGCCCCAGCCTGAGTTTGCAGCAATCAGCTGAATGTTCTACCCAAGGCTTTCCCATACTGCACGTCTCTTTCCATGCCTATCAGAGGGAGTGAAAAGGATGAGTTTTTCCAGAGAGGGTTTTTACATTGACTAAAAAATGCTCTGAGTAAGAGGCAGTGGTAGCTTCATTATCACTACTCATCCATTTTGAAAGATTTTATTTCCTTAAGATGGGGGAGATACACTGCGGTCAGCTCGGCACTTCAAGGACCAACAATTTATTTCGTTCACACCAACTAGAAACCCTCCATGAACCTTCTCTCTGTCCTAACTTTCGATAGCTGCTCAGGCAGGACCATGTTTCCCCTACCCTCCGTACAGTGCAGGGTGCTCGGGGTGATCAACGAGGTATACTGTGCCATGATTTTCCCCCAGGGACCTGTTTGGCAAAAACGGGTAATATTTGAGAATCAGTTTTTGAAATCTAAACTCATTTCTGCAGGTTCCTACAAAAGGCTAAAACGGCTCAGTCAGCATTTCTCATCCTCTTTTCTTCCCTCTCCTTGAGCACTGAAGAAAGGGTAGAAAATTACAATTAAAAAAAATAAATTAAGGAAAAATAAACTAAAATATTTAATTTCCCTGTCTTCCTGATTCGTCAAAAGTGAAAGACACTGATGGAAAGGAAGGGACAATTTCTTAGCTCAAAGTAAAAGCCGTATTGGAATCACCATATATAAATTCTGAGAAGTGATGACGGGCTCTGAATTCACCACCTGCAGGCTTGATCACGCTAACGTTTCAGCCCCCCTCATTGACAGCAAATGCCCATTGCTCACCCCAGTCACCGGGGACTTTTACAGAGGCTGCAGGAACCCAGTTCTTCGTTCTCCTCCGGGTCAAACCCATCACCTCCATCTACAGCTCTGCAACCCCATCCTCCCTCTGGGAATGGGCTATTGAAGTGCAAATGGGTCCAAACTAGCCATGAATAAATTCAGGCTGGAAATTAGAAGGAGGTTTCTAATTATCAGAGCTGTGAATATCTGAAATAGCTTCCTTTCAGAAGCGGAGGAGGGAAAGAGCCTCCTAACCAGATCAATGACGAGGTGGTGGTCGTGAGCATTTTGGCAGGAGCCGCTGCCGTAACCGACAGAGCAAATTCTTCCTATTTGCCAGTAGTGGAAATCGTGTGTCTTCTTCTACACCTCCATGTGCCTTCAGATAGACTCTGTAACAATAATTAAGACCCTGACCTCTCTCAAAGTTATTTTTTCAGGGTAAAAACTTCTCTTAATGTAGGATTTGAGGCTTCTGGGTTTTAGCCTTTATTAACTTCCATGGTTTCAGACTCAAGTGGAGAGAGACAGTGCCAGGGTAAGGAGAAATCTTGTCTCTGTTCTCATTTTCCCTCTCTTTTCTTCACGTTTGCTCTCTTTTTCCCTTCCCATCGATGGATATTCTGCTGCTACGTAAAGGAACCATTTCAAAAATTATGGTGGAAGGTGCTTTGGTGAAATTCATGGCAATGCTCAGCCCTCCAAATGCCGGAGTAATTTCAACATTCCCGTTCTTATTACAGGCACAAGTTGGCACAAGTCAACTGCTTTTATAGCCAAAGCAAATACCTCAATTAAAGAAAAAACCCAATTACTCTTGATAGATGTGAGAGACATTGGTTTGCTCCTTTGACCATGGCTTTCAATCACATCTTTGTGTTGTATGAAGACCGAAAAGAGTTTAAATAGCCCGCAGACCCTGTACTACCTGGGCACCATCAGTGCTAAGAGAAAAGAAACACACACGTATACATATGTACACACTTAGACACGCAAACATACGTGTGTACACACCACACACACACACACACACACGAACAAGGACCTGCTGCCTTGTGGGAGACTGGCTGAGGTCGAGGAAGCAGGTTCGGGCCCAAGATCTGGCACTGCCTGGATTTCCCAGAACCAAAACTGACGCGGGAAGTATTCGTAAACACAGGCGAATCCAGATCAAAAATCAAAATTTTTCAAGTGACACGTTTCTTTGTACCACAGCAAAGGGAATATATCTTTTAAGCAGGTTCCTTTCTTCTCTTCGAGCCCTCCCCCCAACAGCTAAAAGCTGTTGAATTGCCTTTTCTTCTTTCCTTTGCTCATTCCTATAGCGAGAGGGGAATTGATTTTTGATACTATCCATTTTGTTTGTCACAGATCGTCTTCCACTTCCCTCTGCGCGTTGCTGAAATATCCCCCACAAAATGATTATTCCTATCACCGCGGTCGCCGCTTAGCCTGGGGCAGGGAATTCTCCCGCAGCAAAAAGTGGCCGCGTAATTGAAGGCAGAAACACCAGTACCTGTAGCCTGAAAATGCTAATAAACTACCAGAGGTCCCAGGAAAGTTAAATATTGGGAGGGATGTCAGAGCCGCGGTGTGATTAGTGGAACTGAACGACAAAGAGCACCCGCCTAAGGCGCCGGCACGGGGAGGATCAGTCTCCCTCTGTCATCCAAACACGCCATCCGCCTCCCGGGATGGGGTTTCCACCACGGCTGTGCTTACAGGGAGGCAATCAGAGCAGGAGGAGCGTGCTCGTAGCGACACAGAGCTTGATTTTTGCGGCCACAGATTTGGGGGCTTTAAGAGTGCTGCGTTGATGCTATAAAGGAGCCAGAGGTTTCCGCTGCACGGAAGGGCTTACCTTAGTAGACTTGGTGTCGTGATTTCAGTGACAGGGTTACGCAGGTGTCTCATTTCCATACCTGCTGTTCAACAAATACACCTATTTTGTGGTTATTCAGATTTTACATCACTCTAAAGATTCCCAGTTTTCTTTAGAGACATGCAAATATACACACGTACTGTATATCTGGACACAAAGATGATGTATGGAAACATATTCTCGTGTGTTTATGCTAATTTGCTCCTAGGAAGTAGCTAATTTGCTGCCTCCACAGGTAGAATTCTTCCCACGCAAACAATTCCTTATGTACGTATGTGAGTGCATGCATGTCTTTATGTATAAGTGGAGATGCATGTATATAATGATATATGTATGTATATAAGATTTCGTTCCAAGTGTTGTTTTCCCACGCAAATACGCTGCAGAATAAGTCACGGCTGATGACGGCCACGAAGAACCAGCCCTGGGAACAGTCCCACAAAACCTGTGGGCTGTGCTTGTAGCTGAGCGTGTTCCACATCAACTGCTGCTAACCAGGGGTGGGATTTCCCCTCCCGATAAATGCTTGGTCTACTGGACCAACCGCATTTGTAAAGCAATTTGATCAGATCGGGGTCTGGAGGCCCCGGCTCTGGATTTGGCGATGGTTGCTGCAGAGAGGCATGACGGTAACGCTGGTGTAAGAAACCTGTGTGAGAATGGTAGGGCAAGGATGAAAGAAGGGTACGTTAATTGTGACTTCTACACATGCCTAGCTATCCCTAGCAATCAACTCCACTTTTCCCCCGGGGAAAAAGTAAGGTCCTTTAACGTTATTTTACCACCCTTTCTTTTCTTGCTCGCTTGATTCCTTTCTTTCCTTCAACGGAGTGTCTCTAATCGTTGCCTTGCGTCATTATCGTTATCTCTTATTATGATCTTTAGTTACGATGTCAAAGACTAGAAAAATGAGCTCAGTTTTCTGGCATCCTAACACATATTGATTTTAACAGCAGCTGCCACGAGACCTTCACATATGATGGATTGCTCTTAGACTGATGCAAAAAATACCCCCATGAATAAAAATATTTACCAAAGAGAATAACCAGTGATTGCATAACTGCATTTCAGACACATTATCATATTGACCAACAGCCCAGGCAAGCTCAGGGAGTGAGCTCAGCACATACCAACATCCTTCAGGGTAAGAGGTTGCATGGAAGACCCTGTTTCAGGTATTTAGGTCGACAACGACCTTCTGGCTTCTTGGGGGCTTCCTTGAGCCTGGAAAATGAAACACCCCAGTCTAAACACAGGACACCTCACCGCTGCCAGCCCTGGCTGTTTTGAACACAGAGCCAACAGCTATGTCCTGTTGGAGGAAAAGTGGAAGAAATACCTCGGGGGGAGCAACATCATGCATGAGCTCCTTGTGCCACACTCCTTCGCCCCATCCTGGAGGCATCAGATGGCACCTGGCCATAGGAGATGGTCTACCCCCAACTATTGAGGAACTGGGGAGCCCTCAGTTGGTGCTGTGGGCAGCAGAAGAGGTTGGCATTCACAGCAGAACATCAAAGCTGCAAATGCAGACCAGCTTCTTTTTTATGAGCCCTTTCTCAGAGGCTTCGATCGCACAAGCGTCAAGTGAGCGTACTCATCCCTGTGCAAAGTCTTACTAAAGTAACCCACGGACTCACACAAGTGTGAGGTGGCAACCCAAGGACAACAAGGTCCTTGGCCCCTTGGAAGGAGCCTGTACCCTGCAGGTTTGCCAGGCTGAGCATGAAAGATTCTTCTGGATGGGTTGGAACTACATGATCTTTAAGGTCCCTTCCAACCCGAACCATTCTGTGATTCTATGATCTGCTTTGAGAGTGTCACTTCATGAGCCCTTTGAAAAGCCCAGCGTCTGGCAGGAGTGGGGTTTTCTGCAAGCCCACCCTGGGGGAAACGTCTCTCGTTGCATCTTATCAGCGTTGCAGCCCTCAAGCGTGTAAACTCAAAGGCCAGATTAGAAGGCTGAGAACAGCAGGAGCTGTTTCATTCAACTTTTTGCACCAAAGCCATTAGCAGCAAATCTCTGGGGTCAACCCTTGCATCAAAAAAAAAAAAAAAAAAAAAAAAAAAAAAGGCCAATATCATAGAATATTTTATTGGTTTATTGCAGGATTTCTTTCCTATTCTTTTCTGGAGGCAACCCCAGCCAGTCCCCTCGGAACTGTATCTTTCCATCTTTCAAAGGGACCTCCTCTTTCTTATTTGGGGGGGGGGGACGGATTTGGAAATATTCCTGCTTTCTTTTCCTGTTTTCATCCATCTGCACCAGCCTGGCAACCGGCAAAAATACACATATAAAGATGTCTTAATCTTAAATATAATTAGATATAATACCTCACGCAGCGTTGTATGATTAGTAAAATATATGATCATTAGTTATTAGATTAATGTGTCTACTTGTGTAACTGAAAGCCATTTGCAGCCAGAAATGAAATAGCTCAATTTGCTGTAATTGACTTATCTCCCATAGAGATTAGTACACTTGCTGCTGGAGGAGAAGGTTTCTTCAAACGCTAAAAGCAGCTGCGTGGCGAAGCTGGATCCTGTTTTCTTTGGAAAGCCCCTGCCCCGCTGGAGGCAGAGGTATCTGAGGCGAGGTTTGGAGGATCAGCAGAGCCGTAATTAGGACTGCTGAAATAAGAGCTCCTGCGTTTAGAGGCAGGCGGCGCGAGATGATGCCGTTTTCAGGACCCTGCTGGATTGGCACCGGGGCTGCCGTTGGGTGACCCTAGGAGATGCGACCACCTTTTCCTCCCCCTGCACGCTGATCCCGTTTGTTCCGGGACAAATGAAGAGCAATTTCGCAGACTGTACGAGCTTGGGAAAAGCAAAGCAGCAAGGGTTGGGTCCTTGCCTGCCCCGGCGAAGGGCTCGGGAGGGGCGGTAGCAAACGGCGGGGGTGCAGGGCAGGGTATCTGCAATGCGGGTGCCTGGTGCGTGCTCTCGCCGGCGCAGGGAGCTCCTCCCAGGGGTGCCAATAGCAGCTCGACGGGCGAACACGCGCGGAATCGGCAATCGGGAGCACGTCTTTGCTGGCGACGGGGGATTGTGCCCTTAAATTATCCGCTGACACCTCTGACATTGCGAGGTGCTGTGGGGGCCCCACAAATCTCAACTTTTGCTGCTGCCTCTTCCTTTTTTTTTCTTTTTTTTTTTTTTTAAATAGGTTTTCTTATGGTTTTCTTAATTTATTTTTTTTTAGCCACAGCAACTAAGCGAACCGTTCAAATTGAAACACTGAAATGAACCAAGCTGAACAATAAACTAAAACATGCCTAGAGCAAGTTGAGCAATAAACAGGTTTTTAATTTTTTTTTTTTTCCCCCTTCCATCTCGGTGGTGTCTGCCTCTGATAGATGATGTGACAAAGGAAGAATCCTCAATAAATTCTAAATTCTGAATACTAAATCAGCGAGCAAGAGCAGACATGTGAGATGCCATCCCCGCTCGCAGTGGCTTTACGGCTGCCATACCACGACGCTACTGCCCCGCGGGGCTGGGATGGAGGCGCAGGCGGACAGAGGGAGACGCACCGGCTCCGTCCAGCCACGTGTGATGGTTTGATCCAACCTGCACCCAGCCTGAATCCACGACCCGGGCGTGACAGGAGGTTTTCCCACTGTACCCTGGCTGGAGTCTCAAAGGGAAAATATTATTCATAGATTTTGAGGCCAGGAGGGGATATTTTGCACCACCCTGACCTCCATTATAACACAGGCCAGGGAATTTCACAGAGCGATTCCCGCAGCAGGAGCAAAGGGGAGCGATCGGCTACTGTGTTATTCCGCCTCCTGCGAGATGTAGAAAGGCTGGGATTTCTACTAAGGGATGGCACAGAGGAGGAGGACCTGTGAGGCAGGTACTGTTGGAAATGAAAGCCCCAGCTAAAAATTACACTAAAAGCATCTCCTCAAACTTAATGTCGCATCCCCTTCCTCGCCTTGTCGGGGGGGCGGAGTGCTGTAAAATGTTTATCCTTGCAAAAATTGCATGGTTTGGGAGACAAAAGAAATAGTTTCTCTAAAAGCGCCGTCACATTTTTTGCCTCCAGAGGACCGAAATTTGAAATAATCCCACAAGGGTTGTGATGCAGTGTAAAGCAAGATGCTGGTAGTCAGACTGTGTGTGCTGAGCCCTAAGACAGGCTTGGGACCTCAATTCACGGCCCGCTTTGAAGAGAGCTGAGGCGTGTTTCCCTTCTGCAGCACCTTTTATCCTCCTGGCTGTCCTGCCTGAGTCGGGATGCGGCAGCTTTTCCTTCTCGGATGTGGTGCGGCCTCTTTGAAAGGAGCCATCCGTTTCTGCACAACACACACTCTAATATTCGGTGCAGAGCTTCAGCGTAGACTTGTTTCTACAGCTCAGCCTACCTGCACACATTTATTTTCCATGTGGTTCCCCATGGAACTTGTTGGTATCAAGAAGTTTCCACCTTCAGCCAGAGAAACTCCTTGGTTTAGCCGGAGTCTCACTCCGAATTATTTTCCTTTCACTGAACTTGCAGCTCAGCTTGAAGCTGACACAGGCAAATGTACATGAAGACAGCCCAGATTTGCAATGGAATCCGTCAAGCTGTGCGTGGCTCTGCCGAGCAACCCAGGGCAGAGAAGAGCTCAAACTTAATAATTCATGCATTCAACTTCCAACTCACACTTCGTCACGGTCCTGGGCTGATCAGGCCTGCGGCTCTCATTTAACTCTTGCAATGTGGAGTCCTCTCAAGTTCAGAGCCAAATTTTGGTCTGAACTCAGCCTTTAGATCCCAATTAATCTTTGCAATCTGTCTACATGGGTAAACCAGAATGACTCGGTGAAGCATCACCAGGGAGTCGGTGTAGAGCCCTCAAGTTGGCTTGATACGGTTTGTTGGAGGAAGATAAGTCTATCCCAGCTTGCAAACTAATGGACACATTTATAAAACCCAGAGTGACAGCAAAGAATTTGGGCCTGTCTCCTCCAGGAAGATTCCTGTGGCTTGCACATATTGCCTTGGTGTGGTTAAAATGCATGTACAGACAATGATAAACTC
Source organism: Rissa tridactyla (assembly GCF_028500815.1). Classification (NCBI taxonomy): domain Eukaryota; kingdom Metazoa; phylum Chordata; class Aves; order Charadriiformes; family Laridae; genus Rissa; species Rissa tridactyla. The sequence continues at coordinate 83,798,154 of NC_071497.1, read as the reverse complement.
AACTAGGCACCATTACAAACACGACAAATAAGCTGTGATGCCAAATGCAGATTACTTGCAGGTACTTTCAAACTATTGCTGCCATCAGTTCTGCTGCCAGGCTGTTTTCCGAGGACAACTCAGGTGTTATCAGATTTATCACCTTTCCCTCCTCATGCCAAATGCGTCAGTAATTTGCCAGTTCAGTGACCATTACCATTTATCTTTCTTTTTTGCTTATTCATTTCTTCTCTGAATAATTTTGCCATATTATTTTTCTCATTTTTATATAACAAATATTATTGCAGTGCCCTTCTCTCATTCTTTGACCATCACCATAAAGCATGAAGGAAACTATCTCCTGGTCTGTGGAAGCACAAAGTAAGTCCAGGTGCTGGGGCACAGCAAAGTCCCAAAGTCCTGCCTCCTCTTGCCTTTCTCTTCAGGTGTGATATGTTCCCAAATGGACTTGGAAATATGTTTGAAAATGAACCTACCGTACCCACAGGTTGCAAAATGAAAGACGGTTCTTTTACCTGGATGGAGGAGATGCCCTATAATAAAATTCCTGTATACCAGTGATGTCCAGCAGCTGCCAGTGAAAACAAGGCTCTACTGTGCCGGGTTCTGATGGGGAAACATCCCATCAAATTAAACAAGAGGAACAAGTGCTATGAAATGAAAAGGGCAGCGTTTCCAGCCCTGTTTTTAAGCTGAGCGCCGGAGAAAGTGGCATCGCCATAAAAGCAGAATGTACGGCAGCACAAGATATGCTTCATCCTCCTCCCCCTCCCTCCAGCCCAGGGTACTCAAAATCAAAAGCCACTTCTCATTTTCCTTTGGACAAGCAGGTGGTTCGACAGAGCTGAGAGATCGGAAAGAAAAGGGAATAGAGATTTTACAACTGCGGAGCTGATATAGCTGGAGATAAAGGCGCTGTGAGCTCTGGTGCCACAGCCTTTATTGCCGGGATGGTGTGTATAAAAGAAGAAACACAACAAGGTTTTCAGATAGATAAAGCAGAGCTTAAAAATCTGGCAGCCGGAGCAGAAATAGCTGGTTTTTAACTCATGGGTGGCAAAAAGTATGAGGTTAATAGGAAAAAAGGCCAAAAAAAAGTAGTAACAGATGAATTGCATGAAATAGGACTGCCTGGTAAAGGAGAGGGGCGGGGTGCTCCTCGTTAGTCTTAATTTACGTTAAAAAAAAGCCCCATCACTGTAAGGAGACCATCAGGTCAGCCCAAGGGGCTGACAGCAGGCTGGGAGCAATGTGCCAGGCATGGGCTGTCCTCCACTTGCCCCAAGGCTGGTGGAGAGAGGTAAGAAACCACCTTGGGGCCCTTCTCAATCGTGCTGAGACATGGGCTGTGGGTTGCCCTTTGCTCTCTGGTGTGAGGTGCGTTTCCCCAGAGTGGGTAAAGGAACGCAGGAGAATTGCAAGGAAGCTGCCTGGTCCTCTGGGAGTTGGTGCTTTTTTCATTTGAGATGAAATAAATTCATTAAACTACATGGTAGTGGCCGGCTAAGAGTGTTGGCTCTACAGGATGCAACTCCAGTTCCTGAGCACGATACCACGATGCACCTGTAAGTCACTGTTTGCTACTCGTTACCTCTCATCTTCACGATGCTTGCATGGAAAAAAATCTTAATTAACTGCAATCCAGGGACTACGACCATCCCTGGCCACTTTCCCACCCCGCAGTCTGAGAACAAAGCACATTTGTGCTTTCTCCAAGCCATAGGCAGGTGGATCTCTGCAGCCTTTTTGTCCCAGTATGGCATATTTCTGCACTCCCACACAGGCCGATGAAGGGTCTGACGGCAGATAACCTCTCCCAGATGCTCAGGGAAATATTATGAGAACAGGGAAACTCAGAAGTTGCTTTCTGGGATGCACTTCCCAGGTCATGCCATCCACAGGTTAGACTCATCATGAGATGGAGGTGGTGTTTAACAGCCACAGAGGGATCCTGCTTCCATGCATTCATCTGATTACTTTCTTAGACCATTTATAGCCCTTGGCTTCCAAAACCTTATCGTGCAATATGTAAAATAGCTCTTTTTGTTTCTTTTAAGACTATCATCAGGTAAATACACAGGTTCTTCTGAGAAGAGAAATAGTCAACAAGTTTTCCTTGTACCTTTCAGGAATGTGCATTTCTCTATCAGATTGTCCTTCAACTGCCTGTTTTCAAGACTGCAAAATTGCAAAAGGACCATTCGTTTGTCTATTCATAGGCAACTACTCCCTTTTGGGCAGACCTGAGTAGCCTACTTACAATTTGACTGTTGCTCCTGTGCCGTTTCTGCCTGTCCAACGTGGACAACTGGCACAGTACGACATCTCAGACGATGCTAGATACTTGTAATATGGAAAATTTATTCCAACCCCTAATCTGTTCAGTATTGCCTTCCCCGATATCCTTTTTAGAGACATAGCAACCAGACTGACGCCAAGGACCACCCATTCTCATAGACTTCTCCGGAGAAGCTTGAGCTTTCTTTTCTTTCATGTTTTACGCAGGATTATTGCAGGTGATTCATTTGTTTCTGTACCACAAGGATAAACAAAGATATAATTCTTTCTTCTCTGTTAAATTTATATGCTCATATTCATTGCTTTTGATTTGACAGGATTAGTCTCACACTTCACAAAATTTAAAGCATCTCTGTTAGGTACAGAAATTCAAATTATCAATACAGGAATTAAGCTACTTAATAAAATATCCATCCCTTCAGCTGTCTATTCCCCAATGCTAGTGGGTTTTCTCTGTGAACTCCTCTATCCAGGATGAGGTGCGGTACCAAACCCTTTTCTCCTCATAAGGCATCAGGGCCCCAGAGATAAAGACCAATGAGAACTGGAAGAAGATACCTGAAGGGGGTCTACAGGTAGATGGGGAGGGATTCTATCAGGGAGTGTAGCAAGAGGACAAGGGAGAACGGTTTTAAACTGGAAGAGGGAAGATTTAGATGAGATCTGAGGAAGAAATTCTTTGGTGTGAGGGTGGTGAGCCCCTGGCCCAGGTTGCCCAGAGAAGCTGTGGCTGCCCCGTCCCTGGAGGTGTTCAAGGCCAGGTTGGCCGGGGCCTGGAGCAACCTGGTGTGGTGGGAGGTGTCCCTGCCCAGGGCAGGGGGTGGCACTGGATGATCTTTAAGGTCCCTTCAAAATCTAACCATCCTGTGATTCTATGATTCTGTAAGATCTGTGCTGAGACAGAAAAGAGAGAAAGAAACAGCATTCAGACAGGACCACGCCATGAGTGGTAAAACCAAAAGACAGTTTCCATTTTACAGGCGGACAGACAAGATTTTTGGTTTTTTGGTAGTGACAAAGAAGGGTGAGAGCAGGAGGTAAGTAGGTAAAGGTAAGGGCTGGTATTTGTGTCACCCAAAAAGCAGCTCTTACCAGAGGCACCTGAATAAGGAATTCATTATCCTCAGTTCTTCCACAGGAATTGGCACTTTTCAAGCTAAATCAGATTCCCTGCCAGAGGTCAATCTCTTTATTCCTTACTTAGGCCATTATATGTTTAATGTTTCGTAGGCACTCAAAGACATTAGCAGAAAGACGGGAACAGATCCATATCAATTGGGAAGGTGCTCCCGCCAAGAAAGAAAGCAGGAAGACAGAGCTGAAGTTGAGAAGAAGTATTCCCCTAGAAAACTTCTGAATTTGTTCACGAAGGGTTTCACGTCTCTCCAACTTACACAGTTTTCTCCTTCTCCCTGAAGTGCCAAGGGATCATTTTTTCCTACTGCTAATGTCATTGGAAGCCTCACTCTGTTGCTGCAGTGGTTATTACTAATGATACCACTAATAACCATAAAGACAACACCAAAAAGAAAAAACACCAAAGATACAGCACTTTCATCAGATACGCATTCTTTGACAGCTCCACTAACGCTGTTCTCCCTTTTCTGCATCCAAAACTATCATCTTGCATCCCTTCCAAAGGTGATGAATCCTGCAAACAGTACAGTGCTACCTCTGGAGTGAAACTCAGTGGTCACCTCCCTGGAAACAGCAATGCATCTCCTCGTTTCAACTAGAATAAGGAAAGCTGCGATTGATAATAAAAGCCATCCTAGAACTGGATCTATCTGCAGTCAAGGACGGGATACAGCTGAAATGTAAATGAAATTGGAGGAAATACTGAAGCAGGTGAAATAATAATTACTCAGGCAAAGATCCTGGACACAATGCTCCCACACAATGCTGATATCTCTGAAATCTGAAGGGCCTTTTAGATATCTAGCATAATAAATACCTTACCTTACCATGTCAGTCATCCACATGGATCTGGTTCAATATCTTGTGCTCAACTAAAATATTTCTTCCGAGAAGGAAGGCAGGCTTCCTTTTTTTTTTTTTTTAAGCCATCAAGAAGGCAGATATCCGCTTCTTCCCCTGATGATTATTATCCGTGGTTAATTATCTTCACTGAGAAAAACATGTGCTTTGTTTCCAATTTGAAATCCTACAGCTTTAGTTGCCAGTCCTTGGTTCTTTCCCCACTAGACCAAGGAGTCCTTTGGTACTCACCGAGATATCCAGGAAGGAAATACGCTCTCTCATCAATTCTCCTCTATATCTTTCTGATAAGCTCAACAGATCACGTACCTTCAGCTGTTCACCATGGGCCAGCTTTTACCCTTCCATTACTTTGAGCTCACAAGCTTTAACAAAAGTGCCCTGAGGTCTTTAACCACTGTAAACCAGGTCACACAGCATAAGGACAGAGCTATGAGGGGCAAAGCAGCTCATTAAAGGTGCCAAAACACCACAGCAACAGTTTGCTCTCTGGAGTCTCAGCTCCAGCGTGGTAGAGAAATCCACTGAAAGTTGCAAAATATGGAAAACCATGCAGCTGGAGGCTAGAAAGCACCAGCTAAAGGACGCTCGCTCCGTTCTTACCCTCTTCCCCAGGCCCAACGGGGGACCGCTGCTGAGAACAGATTGGGTGGACCTTTCATTTGACCCACTGTGGTTACTCTTACGTTCTCACATCATCCTATTGCACGCATCGCACTTAGTGTTTTACCTTTCTTGAGACGACGCTGCCCTGCTAGAATCCTAAAAGCACATCCATTAGCACACAACCACCAGCGTGAGCCACCTACGCTGATTTAAGAGATGGAGGGCTCGTTGCTGGCCCAGTTGGGTTCTTTAATTATTCTGAGTCCAGCTGGAAAACATCTATAAACACAGACCAGCCTCTGCTGGTGTGTTGGGAGTGCGGTACAAGGTGCTAATGCTGCTAATAATTGAGTTACGGCTGGTGTGCAAGGAGCTGATACTGCAAAACTTTGATCCCATCCTCAAGTGAATGCTAGCAGTGTAGCAAAAGGCAGAGCAAAGGAACAAGGCTGTAGTTTATGTTAAATCAGCTCAAACTGGCATCAGATGACTTGAATTAGTACACAAGGAGCATATGAAACATATTCATTTTGTTAATAGAAATGCCTAGCTGTATTAGCTCCTTTTTTGCTTATTATTCATAATATTTTTCTATAATACAGAAAATCAGTTTTTATTTTTAAAATGCAATCAAATTATATTTCCTATTAAAACTTTAATATCAAAACAAATTAACCAATGCTGCAGATTACACATTCGTAATATAGTTCTGACATAATTCATGCTCCTCTCGATTCTGTTATGAACTATCACACTGCAAAAGTGCAGCAGTTCATAACATATTCTTAAGGGGAAGTGAAATGCTTTTTTTAAGGGGAAAAAAGTGAATTAGACAAGATACTCTAATAATAACAAAATGTGTTGGGCCAAACCTTTAGATTAAAGTATTTTAAGACGAAATCAAGCCCAAATATTTTCCTCCTCTGCTAACCTGCTGAGATTGATGGGCTCCTCTTTTGCCAGATGCAAAGATCCCCGTTTCGGCGAACAAACCACAAGACCAACAGGAAAGCTGCAAGAAGTTGCGTGTCTCAATTGTGCAGCAGCGTCCACTACTCCAGAGACTGATCCTGAAGCAACTCAAGCGTGCAAAATCCTATTAAATGGGGCTACCAAGGGAGAAGCACTTGAACATGCTTTTGTGCATGGTGAAGTGATGCTTTTCCAGACAGAGAGAGTGCCCAAAAACAGAGTCAGTGGCATCCTAAAGTCTTTCAAGGTCACTCAGCATGACCTCTCCACCATGGCCTCTTCTCCTCCATCCCTTTGGGAGGCAGTTGCTAGCTCACAGCTCGTCACACATGGTGAAATTGTCCACCCCAGGTCCCAGTCTTGGGAGAAGCAGGTCTGCCCTGCTCTGGAAGCTGTTAAGAAAGGGTCACCTCAGGTGTCCTGATGAGTGCAGGTCACCACAGTCTCAATGTCAGGTACCTGAAGGGGTTCCCCCACTGCCATCAAGGGCTTAGATAGAGGCAGGAGCATCACAAAAAAAAAAAAAAAAAAAAAAACAACAACAAAAAAACCCACCAACAAAACAAAAAAAAAAAACCACAAACCAAGAGAAACAAGAATTCTCAGAATTATAAAAACAAGGCAAGGAAATGGCTGCAGTAAGGGGAGGGAAGGTGCAACCTGTTTTCAGTGGTGAAAACAGGAACAAGGAAGGGGCTTTACCAGGCGGCCAAGAGGAGACCACACTGTCAGGTTACATCCCCAAGAAACAAAAGAAATTGGGTTTCAGGCCGGCAGTGAGCAATGTGATCAACACCGTTGTCTGCCCCATCAGAGTCCTGTTCAGCAGAAGGGTAGAAGTTGGATCCAGGGATGGAGAGTCTGGAAGTTGGCCCCTTACTCAAGTACAGTCTCTCTGGCCAAGACCTGGGGCCAAGACAGCGGGCTCTGCTGACCATCCACAAAGTCAAGATCCAATTCTCAGCCCCTTCTCCACTCCAAATAGCTGGCCTGCATCTCCCAACCTGAACCGTACGTGCTGTTAGTTACTCGTTGATGATTGTGATGCTAATTAAAACATACTAAGAGACACACTATAAACATGCACAGCACATGAAGGAAATTAGCCAAGTGAGCTTGTCACTTTCATTGTGCTTTTATTATGATGCTCCTTGGATGATGTTTTTAAATGAATTTTGAATAGTTTTCTTAATTTGTTTTATTCTGCTTCATGGTAACAAAACTGCCAGAGCCCCACAGGAATGATTCGGAGAAGTGCAATATTATTGGAACATGTCTCCTGGTTTCCTTACTGCTTACTTATAATTAAGCTTTATTGAGGTGTAAAATGAATAACAATTTAAAAAAAAAAAATGTTTATTGGTCCAGGTGCAAATTCACAGATACTCCAGAAAACTTCCTTTTCCGTGACCTCAAAGAAACATTGCTAGTTTCTACCAACAAGGCAGTAAGTCACCATCCTGCTCCGCCGTGTACCCCAGCGGGAGGTCTCTCCAGAGCCACTTACCGTTGCTCGCTGTACACAGATGAGTGGAGAGAGTACTGCTGGTGTTCTGCATGGAAGCGAGCAGGCACATTAGCTGCAGCTGCTCCCCGTAGCACAGAGAGCTGGGTACCAAACCTCACCTTTCCCTGCCCTTGGTGGGAATCGAGACCCTGCTGGGAAAAACAAACAAAGTAGGAACCAATATCTTGCCTATTGCTGTATTTGCTCCTTTAGGGTACTGTTGTGATGCAGACATCTGTCATAGACATAATTGTGATCAGACAGTAAGGTCTAACGAGTAGAAAAAAAAAAGGAGGAAAATGCAGGAAAAGATAGTAGACCTATTAAAAGTGAGAAGGATCTCACAGACCCCAGTTTAGCCTGGTTCTAGATGCTGGTGGGACCTACTTGTGGTCATTCCACCACCACCCCCCTTAGTGCATCACTGGTTAAGGCTCTGCCTTCCCACTCTTGACCTTTAGTAGTCTTTTGACTGGGGAATATTTGGATGCACTGTTCACCGAGATGGCTGGTTTTGTTATTGTTGGGTGGGCTTTTTTGGTTGGTTTTTTCTTCTAAGGAAGCTTTTCTTGGCAGGCGAACAAAACACGTCTGCACCTTCAAGTGGATTTCCCAGCCTGTAGCGTAGCTCAAAGCTAAATCCCGCAGTGGTCGGCAGGCCCTCTGCTCAATCTGGGATTTTAGCACTTACGGCATCCATTTTAGCACCGCTCCCCCAGAACACGGCACTAATGGATTACTGTGCATTACGTCCCTCATTACTGCTTAAATATTTATCAGAACATTATGTATTTAGTGGCTGGGGGAAAAGAGACAATCCTGCATTTCGCCGTGCAAAAGGGTTAATTACAGACTGGATAAATCCCCGCGACTTAAAAAAATTGATAGATACGGAGATTAACAGGAGAATGTGTTATTTACAGCTAAATAAACATTTAGCTGCGTAATCCCGATCTAGGATTTCCCCATAGGAAAAACTATTAAAGTCAATATTTTATATCCATGGTCTACATTTATATAGGAGCAAATCAGAGAAGGCTGGTTTTTTACTGTCTGCAAACAAATAAACAAACAGAGTTAGTCGCTCATCTGAGGCAACGTCCTAGCCTGGAGCTGCTGTCCTTGGAAATATTTGTAAGAGTTTGTTAAGAGTGGATTCGCTCTGGCCACAGCCTGAGGGTGTCTGAGGCACTCGTATCGCCACCTCGCCCCACTATCAGTGGGCCTCTCTCCATCTTTTTCAACACTGTGGGTCCTAAGGTTTTTGGGTATTTTAGTCTACGCATCCATAAAAACCAAGCTAGCAAGATGTTTCCATGGGGCTCTATCATACCTATACTATCTAGCACTGCCGGAGACACACAGGAGGTACAAAGGCTAGAAGAAAAAGTGAGAAACCAACGTCTAACATGAAACAAAGCAGCCTCTGTTTGCACTTCAGCAGGAAATAATACCCTCATGCTAGCCTGTAGCCCGCTGCCATCACTTCCCTCACTGCGGTGGTCCACATGTTACACACGTGTAACATGCACACCACCATAATGACAGGCTTATTTATAATTAAAAGCCTTACTAAAGTTTGGGGGTTTAGCAGACAAAAGACACCAGAAAACCCAGTTGTTCATGGAATTCAGCCAATGTTTGTCTCATAAAATAAGTTCTTAAGGTAACTTATACTGGCACTGTGAAATATTGTTCATTATAACGGAGCAGCTGAGATAATGTTGTTTTCTAATTTCCCTTTCTCAGTCAGAAATTAAATAAAAAGTCATGTCTAAATTACAATACTGGATTGAACGCAGACAAGGACCCCATGCGGGGAGCTTATGATATATCCTTCCCACGTTTTATAGCCATTAAAAAAGATTATAGGATTTTTTTTTCCTTTTCTTTTAGGCCATTTACATTTGTTCTGAACTCTCACTGTGTTTTATTTGAAGCTCTTAAAAGTGCCAATGTACATAATAAGTCAATCAAGAAGTTAAATTAAGAAAAAAAACAAAAACATATTGACTTGTCTATATCAAACATGCACTTGGAAATCTGAACTCTGCCACCTAATGACTTACTGACTTTACAATAAATATCACTGAGCAGGGATGGCCAGGCTGTTCTGCACAGGGAAGGACATGTATAATCCAATTAAGCAGTCTTCTAATATATCTTAGCACAACCCCAATAATGAGATGCTCTGAGCTCTTCCCCACCAAAGCAGTCATTAACATGTGCAGAAATGCTCCGTGGGGGCTGGATTCCTTCTAACAAATGTTGCCAACCTCAGAAAACCTTGCCTTGTTGCTACTTGTCTCTGTAATGCCTGGTTTGCCCATGCCCATAGGGTCACAGAGCAGCTCACCACCTTGCCAAATGCCTCCTCTATGCCTTTGACTCCTCCACCACCCTTCATCTCCTGTCTCCTCACTTCCCCAGACCCCAGACTCCTCCTGCATAGAGCTAAGCCCTACCAACTTAGTCTGCATGGTTTCCCAGCTGCTTTCTCAGCTATCTGTTACCCACCCACCATCCTGTGCCCAGCGGTTCCCAACCCCTTTGCTCTCCTCCTCGCACCCACTGAGAGTATGCACTACTCCTTCCCTCCCAGACGCGTGGAGTCAGTCAGGGCCATCCTCTTCTGGCATCGTTATGTTGAGTCTATAAAAGATTTTGGACACTGAAGAAATTGCCTCTCCTTTTTTAAGCATGCAGATCAGCTCCTTTTCTATAGCTTTTCAAAGCCAAACCTCTTCTCCCACTCTCAGCTTGAGGAGCATTTCAAGCATCCTTCTTCACTCTAGCAGTCCACCTCAGAGCTGAGACAGACTTCCCATGGGGCTTCGTTAGCTGAAGGCGGGATTTATCTCACTTTCGCACCTGAATGGCATTTCAGGCCAGACCAGTCAGCTGGGCTCTCTTGCAGTCAGCAAAGAGAAAGAGGCAACTCCACAGGCAGATTTGCCCAACCAAATTGAATCACCCATCTTAAAAACAAATCACCTTCCCTCTGGAAGCACCTCTTTCTTTCCATTAAGAAGGTATTCTAAGCTGCCAGCTTAGCCTTGCCTAACTAACTTCAGAAATGTGGCCACCTGGCCTAAGTTTTCCAATATAAACTGAAGACACTCTGCTGTTGGAAGTGTGACTTCTTGGATTGACCATGCAGTATGGTAGCTGCACAAAGCTCTCATAACATGTTACTTCAGCAAAGTCAAGGCATTGGGAAAATTCTTGTTAAGGTCATTACATTGGGTCCTTACTGACAGCTCACTGATGCTTTCACTGGAATTTAACACCTTTTGCTTCCTATAGTTTGCCTCTTCTTGTGAAACGATTGCCGTGTTTCACTCCAGAGGTGGCCGCATTCCAGCAGAAGGTGAAGTGGTCCTGCATGCGGATTCCTGGACTTTGTTCAATAAACATAAAACTTTAATATCGTATTTGGATCGCTGCAAATGGAAGGTGCTGTGTTACCCTAATGCAATTTCTGGGAACATAAGCCCACTCTATACCTTGGGGCTCAATTAATTAAGGAACATTAAATACAGTATAAGGTCTTCCTCCCAGCAGCACAAACACCTGCACTTCATTGTACAACTTGTGCCTCTCCTAATAGCTGCACAGACAGCTAAGGCCTCATCCAAAACCTATTAAAGTCCATGGAAAGATTCCCATTTACTTCAGTGTGGCTTAGATCAGACACCAAGGCGACATCGTGAGGATAATCAACCTGGAAAGTAAATCACAACTAATTTGCAACCGGGAAAACTTGGAATGAGTAAATCAGTTGAGCTCCAAGCCTTAGACATTGAATGTCTCAGTATAGTGTGAACAAACGATAGTAAAGGACTTTATGATGAAATTGTGGTAAGACTGCTCTCCAGAGGTGTTTTTCCTGTCTCTCACTGAAACATGATGGTCCTTAGCTCCAATACTGTTTAGTTTTGTTATTCGAAGCAGAAGATGCTTCAGTCTGCAAAGGAGGTTTTTATGCTAATCCTTCGTAAACACACAGATTTTCAATTCCCTGATTCCTCTGTCAACAGGTTTCAATACACAATGACAGTGGAAAAGATTAACTAACCTGCTTTTGAAAGACCATCAGACCAGCCAATGCGTTACCTAGTCATCACAACAAAAAATTACTATCTATGTCTTATTAAAAGGTCAATGAACGACTAGGATGGTACCAAAAGTGAGATCAATTCATTTTCTCTAGACTAGTCCCCAGCAGTAGGAACCTGTGATGATTCAATATACAGTGGACTGTAAGCAAACACTTTGTCCAGTTAATTCCTTGGGTCTTGCTCTTCGGCTCTTTGCCACTAAACGAAAGCTATGAAACCAGCAAAAGCTGTAGATCACTTTTTTTCTCAAGGAAACCCTGTATATCAAAGAATCAAAACAGCAAGCGCGTGAAGCTGGAGTCAGCTTCAGATCAAGGCCCCCAGATTGAGGTAACTTGTGTCTACATCTCAGCTAGGTACCCAGGCCCCCCTTTATAGCCCATGAGACCATGTGGAGAGCAATTCAGCCCACCCAAGAGCAGATGCCTCCAACGCTTAGCCAAATACACGCTGCTCCAATGATTGTATTGACTACAATGAGGGCACAGACACACAGGTCATATATGGGTACCTACATATGGGGGTCTTTGTCTGGCCACGATCTCACCTCTGGTTGGCCCTATATGGGGCTTGACCAAGAGAAACCACGTTTGGCTTCAAGGCATCAATATATTTCAGTAAGCAGCTGTCATATTTTTCAGCAGCCCACAGCCTGACTGTGATTATTTGGTGGATATGGCATTTGGCTTTGCAAAGAGGTGCTTTGCACCTCCTACGTTTATGCAGCAGCCTCCAACGGCAGCCAAGGACCTGGCCAAGAGGTACGTCTCCTGTAGAAACGCAAAGAAATGTCAGTTCTTAATAAACGTAGTTATATATGGTGGCTTACTTCAGTCGTATCACTCTCATCTCGAAGACTTCAATTGGCTCAAGAAATAAAGTAAAATAATTTTCATGCAACGTTACCCTGGTATTCACATAAGGTACTTAAAACACTGGAATTAGAGGGTAAAAATATCTGATAGTCTCTGGCAGCCTGAAGGACAAATGTCAAACATGGACTTTTTCTACCTTACAGAATGTCTTAATAAAAGAAAAGGATGGAAACAAGAATTTTAATTCAGTTGAGCTATCCCTATAGTCTGTGGTTGGAATACACGCTAAGTTTTGAGGGAAATTGTATTATTCCTCCAAGAAAGCAGACACAAAATACAGACTCCTATTGCTCTCCAGTGGCACAAACTTAAGAAGTCAAAATAGGAGCTAAAACAAGAAACAAACGTCCTAGACACAAGTGAAATGGAGCAATGCAGGGTAGGAGGAAAACATTTAGCTCTGTGACCTTCCATCTCATTTATTTCAGTCCTACAAAATTAACTCTGTTCCTACTGAACTGAACCGAAGCTTAAAAGAAGGGAACAATTCTCACACGTCTGTTTCAGTCACTATCATTTCCAGCTTTCGGCCTGATAATAAAGCTGGAAGAGACCAAGTCACAGGAGAGACTCCATCCAGCTCAAAGTGATCACCCGAGGAACAGGTCGCATCTTCAGTGGACGCAACCAGTCACTGGACCAAAGGAGAAGGCTTCCTTAGTGCTTTACTGGTTGCAAAACACTACTTTTTTGCTCTGTTGGGGAAAATAAATCCTTCAAGCAACAGCACAGAGGCTGCTCTAATAGACTCATGCATCTGAGTGTGAAGGAAAGGATGCAATCCACAGCAAACCCTGGAAAAATTGGAGTCCACTTGGGACACTTTCCTGGAGCCAGTTCATTACACATCCCTGCAGGAGGTCAGCCTGGAAAGGGAAGAAATCAACCTCTCCATCCCCATTCCCTTCTCTGCTCTGCCTCTCCTCCTCCCTACCATCTCTGCCTTCCTTAATTTTTATTTTTTTTTAATTCCTTTGTCTAGGCTTCATTTTGATAAGTGCCATAAAAATCCGCGTGCAGAAAATCCTGCAGTTAATATGTGGGAACCAGAGCACTGTGAAACTAGCTTGGCCTTCTCTCACGTTGTGTGTACAATAATCGTGTGTGTGGTTTTCCTGCTGGCACCTGGAATTTCCTTGGATCCTTAGGAAAATCCTAGAATATTTCAATAAATAGAAGCCAAAGATATTTCTAGTTGGTAGCTGAATTGGTCTGTACAGGAGAGAACCGCTGAGAAAAAAAACCAAGACGAAATTTTCTGTGTTTTTTATCCTTTTTTAAGGACACAATCTGAACCAAACTACCCACTCTAACATTACATTCTCACTAAGACATTTAATACCGAAGAAAACTACTTTTATTGTCTATACCCTTCTGCAGGAAGAAATTGATATCTCATAGAGACAGAAGTGTTCATGACTGGAGTAACCATGCACAAGGCATATCTGTGGTGACAACACAGCTGTATCCCAAGGAGAGCACCATGGCCGTGACTCCTTAGTAATCATCTCTCTTCTGTATATGCACAGGCGATAAAAAAATAAACCCAGGACCCCGAGATCCCATGACCTGTACGGGTATCCGATATGGTCCATCACCGAGAAGATTTTCACCACTTAAATCTTCATGTCAAGCCACCAAGACCCAAACGACCGAAACCGAGACATTGCTTTCTTTCTCTACAGTACATTCCAGTATATCTTTTAATTTCAGTGTCTTAAATTTCCCTGTGTGTCAAACCCAGCTTTGCTTTTTCGTGTTGATTATTGTTTGCTCAGATTGCTCAGCCTCTTCTATATGGGAGCCATCTGCTGTTTATAAAGCTCTCTTACAGTCAAGTTTCCTGTAAAATACAACAGCTTTATTGGTCTTTTTGCTCTTTGTCAGAGGCCACTTCTCATTTCAATCCTTTAGTTTTGTTTTGAGGGTTGGGGTTTTTTTTGCATTAAAAATAAAGTCATTCAATTTTCCACAGACGGTTAGAATCACTTTTGCCGAACGGAATGTAAAAATCTCCATAATCGCAAAAGTTTTTTCATCAGGCTCTAACAACAGGAATATCCTGGTGACTATTTTCAATAGATGCAGAGAATTAGATGCTTTGAACAGACACAATGAATATCACAGTTAGTTAGAAAAATGCGGTTTTGTCTCAAGGAAAAATCTGGCTCAAGGGAAGAAAATTAGCCAAAGACTAAACTTGATTAATTCAAACATCTTCACCGAGAACGGAGGAAAAAATTCAGCTCTGAGGTGAAAAGGTTTTGTCTTAAGTTTTACAAACATTAAGGCATCTCTGAAGAAAAGATTTCTGCACCCGTCCCTTTTACCCGAGTTAAAACATTTCCGATGAAAAGTTTTGTCGAAACTAGGCCTGGTAAAAACTGATCTGTGTCAGGTACCAGCTTTAGGGAATATTTCCCGGGCATCTGCCTAAAGACCAAGAAATAAAGCTCGTTTCCTTCTTAGCACTAAGGTACCTGTCCTTTCTCCGGAAAACATCAAATAGTGCGGTAATAATTATATTTTTAAAAGCGCTGCCAAAAGTACAGGCGCCTGGTAGCAAAGTTGTGTCTTTATGGAAATTGTATCAAGGCATATGCCAGTACATAAAAATAACTATAACTGCAGCAATATTTAACTAGTTTGCATGCGCTTTTCAGCTATGAAGACCACCCTTGCCTTATCATGTTTAAATCTGTCACGGATGTCAGATATTGCCTTCTTAAGTGGACTCAACTGTATTACAGGCTTCTGCGGTAATGCTGGGCTGAAAAGTATCTCCATTTTATGTTCTTAAATATTCATAAGAAGCTTTGCAACATTAATATCTTAGAAGGCTTACAAGAACACTTAAATAATGTGTCTTACCTCCCTTCGCCCCTCCCAAAATGTCCCAGTCTTTTCCAATTTGTGTAATGCATTGAGCCATTTTAATAATTGTTTGGGGATTTATTCCGTGGTTCTGCAGTTTGCTCATAGCCAGTGTAATTACTATCTCCGCTGGTCTTATCGTGTGCTAATCCTGCTTGTTTTACCAGCAGAGGAGACAAGATTTGAGAGCATAAGCATGAGGCAGGGGTTTTGCCCTGGAATTACACCCTGTGAGCCCCCCACTGCCTCATGTCTGCACAAGAAATAGAAATAAAAATAAAAATAAGACCTTACATCAGCT
The DNA here is from genome assembly GCF_028500815.1 of Rissa tridactyla. Lineage (NCBI taxonomy): Eukaryota > Metazoa > Chordata > Aves > Charadriiformes > Laridae > Rissa > Rissa tridactyla. The sequence goes on along the minus strand of NC_071497.1, from coordinate 83,782,602 downwards.
GGAATATTATTTTTAATACGTGACAGGTGAAGGAAATTAGCTTTTCCATGGTTGTAAGCAAAGTTATAGATCACGGAAGTTTAGCCATGTTCACATAAAATATTCTTTTCTTTAGACCTTATTTAATCTAGCTGCTTTAAAGGATTTTTATCGGGTCATTATGCACAATAAATATATGTATATGCTTGTGTGTGTGCGCGTGCAGATCATCCGATGCACGTGGAAGTCATAACCCTGTAACAAACCCCGTGCCAGAGAAAGTCTGCATGGATTAAAGTTTGCTTTAACATTAAGATTTAGCATTAACGGAACTTTTTTCCAGCTATGTAACTGAATTCCCAGCTTCGGAGTGAGAACAAGCCCCTGAAGTTTTTGATGCACGCTTCTAGGAAAATTGGAATTTTGTGGGAGAGATATTTATGCTATTCTTTTTTTAATGGATTCCACCTTATTTTACTGACAATCTTGGAGGTCTTGTGCCTAAAAAGGCTTGCTCCCACAAATGGGGCGTTGCACAGGTGTATATTTCCTGTACTATTCTAGACAAATCTTCCTCTGAGCTTTCAAAATTAAGCACGAGTGCTGTTTGCCTAACACATCATGGCCTGAGTTTGCCATGATGAGCTTATAGGATGATAAGACCCTCTCTCTACTTCTGCTCGCTGATGTTACCAATCTGCTTCCCGCCAAGGGGCAATATTTCAATGAAAAGCGATACAGAGAATATTTTCATCACCATTTTATCATCGTGCTGGTGTTCCAGGGAGCCCTCTCTCTCATTCAGCTACGAGCAGCAAATAACCCCGGCGAGCCGATGTACATGAAGGCGCCTCATTCCCTTATCTCTGCTTCTTGGTGGTGTTTAGATAAATGTCACTCAAGGCTACCATTTGCAATCCAGCCTCTCGCCGTGCTTGTCCAGACCAGCATGAAAATGCATGCAGAGCCCTGTGCCTGCAATGGGATGGTGTAGGTATAGGGGGATCGAGGGGATGGATTGAGGGAATGGCTTGGAAGTAGTGAATGTTGGGCTTGAAAAGGGTTGGAGATGAGTTATGGGGCAAAGCTGATCATTCCTTGCTTTTGGTGGTTTCTGTTGATTGGGATGTGGGCTTTGGCCAGCTCTGCTCGGCATGGTTTGGATTAGGGCGGCAAAAAGCTCGCCAGCTGTGATACAGAAACAGAGGGTGCGGCAGAGCACTTCACAGCAGGGCAAGCCCGGGGTCAGGCTGGATTGCACATCCAGCGTCCCACAGGACATCTCAGAAATGCTGTGGGTGCCCCGTGGGATAAGAACTCATCTGCCTTCGGGACCCCATGGACACTAAATGCACTTTAAACACGAGATGTTCAGGCAGTGTCAATCAGAAGGCACCGCAACGGAGATGATTCACTCTGGCAAAGCAGCAGCCCTCGAGACCATGAGAAAGCAAACCCCGTCCTCACCTGCAGTGCATTTCTTATTGCTAGTCAGGAAAGGAGGACTCTCATGGCTTCTGCTGGGATAGAGTTGACTTTCTTACTAGCAGCTGGTATGGCGGTATGTTTTGGATTTGGGATGAGAAATAGCGTTGATAGCACTCTGGTAGTTTTGGCTGTTGCTGAGCAGCTCTGGACAGTTCTGCTCCTCACACCACCCCACCAGTGAGCAGGCTGGGGGTGCACAAGAAGTTGGGAGGGGAGACACCTGGGACGGCTGACCCCAACTGACCAAAGGTATATTCCATACCATATGGCATCATGCTCAGTATATACAGCTGGGGGGAGAAGAAGAAAGCAGGAAATGTTCAGAGTGATGGCGTTTGTCTTCCCAAGCAACTGTTACGCGTGACGGAGCCCAGCCATCCTTCCTGGAGATGGCTGAACACCCGCCTGCTGATGGGAAGCAGTGAATGAATTCCTTGTTTTGCTTTGCTTATATTCGCAGCTTTTGCTCTACCTATTAAACTGCCTTTATCTCAACTCGTGTATTTTTTCCTCACTTTTGCTCTTCCAATTCTCTTCCCCATCCCAACAGGGGGCAGTGAGCGAGTGGCAGCATCGTCCTGGTTTCTGGCCGGGGTTAAACCATGACAAGGACACAGGTATTACAGGTATTGGGGGTCGTGCCAGGGTCCAGTGTTGGGGTAAGCACCACTGTCCATGCTCCTCAGTGGACAGAGATGCTCCTGGCATTGCACCAGCTCTGTCTCCCCATCCCTAGGACAGACCATGACATACTGTGCGCTTATACTTTCATATATTTCCATAAACAATACCAAGCTTAGAAAACAATGCCATGCTGCGGGCAGAAACGGGGGGCACAAATCTCTATTTCCAAGACAGCTGGGGTGGTTGATTGAAAAGCTCATACAACGTACTGCCACTATTCGAACTTTGGGGTGTTAAATCCAAATCTAAATAATCCTGCATGTTTCTTCCTTGACTAAGCACCTGAGCACTAATTACATGCCTGGTTAATTCGGTAATGTACGTACATTTCTGGGCTCCCTCTGCTTGTATTGCTCTCTCTCCGCTTCGGGAGATTAATGAGGTGAAGAAACAGAAGATTGTTACAAACCTGCAGCTTGCTGTACCTCCTAAGAAGATGATGGGAAATGTACCAAGCATGATGTTATTTTGTTAACACTGCTGTGTACAGTATATAATTATAATTTAGCTGTTATATTTCTTGCCTATTAAAATAGATAAGCAATGATCCAGGACTGCAATGAACAGCACAGCTTCGCGGGACTGTTTTTGCCATTGTGCTGTAATAAGCTAAACCACATTTGTGCGTGTAACATTTTTAGTAGGATCATTCACAAAGGGATCGCTTTTGAAAAGTATCTTTCCTTGTAGGTTTACCACCTCTGGTTTTCTTGCTTTCTCTCTGCTTTTGGGATTACTGCTGCCTTCATATTGCTGAATTGTGTAAGCATAAAGCCTTGGGCTGGATTCTTCGTTTATCCATTTGGTTTAGAGTCTATGGGAATTTTGGATGTACGAGACATAGAATAATAGAATGGTTAGAGTTGGAGGGGACCTTAAAGACCATCTAGTTCCAACCCACCTGCCACGGGCAGAGACACCACCCACTAGACCAGGCTGCTCAGAGCCCCATCCAGCCTGGTCTTGCGTGCTGAGTCGGACCCTGTTCGATTCAGCGGTGGGGTACTCGTTTAATGTGGTTATGTCCATGCTTACTTACTTACTCAAGATACCCCTAGGTGATGTGCTGAACTAGAGTCTAAATCTGCAGCCGTGCTCTACATGTTGCTGCCACTGACATGGAGGAGAGGCAGAAACTGTGTTGGAATGTCTTGAGGTGTTACTTTAGGGCCTGAATCCCAACCAAACTGACTTGTTCTGATAGTCAAAAAGAGCACATGATGATGCTCAAGCATCCGTCTGGATTACTTTTCTTTCTCTGTTTTACCTGCTCTCGATCCGTCTTTCTCCCTCTTCCATTTTTTTAAGAAGGCTCCTCCGAGCACAGCACTGATGCTGTGCAATTATCCAATTTTCTCATTTATCAAAGTTTTATGCCTCTTAGTTTAGTGCTTACATACTCATTATATTAAAGAAGAAAATAAGTCTAATGAGCCCAATTAATAATCCAAGTAAGCCCATTAACACCGAAACAGCCGAGAAGACACAGCAGTGTGGAAGTGAATGCTGTTTAAAGAAGCTGAAGGCAGCGACGTAGGATGGTGTGCTGCACAAAGACAGAAAAATCATATGCCCAGGCGATAGGACCTGCACAAACACTTAAGGGTGGGACTTAGCTGTTGAAAGCAGCACTTGCTGCCATTTCAGATGCCCAGGTGTGTTCAAAGTACCTTCAAGAGTAAAGGTGAAAGGTGGAAAACCTTTCTAATGTCCCTCTTGTCAAAACTGGAGTTTCTTCCCTTGCTCCCCTCTGGTGGATGCTCAGAGGAATCTTGCCTGGTCCTTCTGCAGACATTTCAGACACCCACTCAGAAACAATGAAATGTCTTCTGCATCCAAACCAGAGCTGGAAGTGGGAAATTAATGTTGCATAAATATTATAGGAGGATGCCTGGATTTAAATCCAGCCCACCCCAAACCCAAATCTAGATGAATTTGATATTCAGTTCAAGTTTTGAGGCAAAGCAAGAAGCAGGGACTCAAAAATACTGATCATATGGACCGAAGATTTCAACTTTCAGCTAAAAGCTGATGGCTTCTCAGAAAACATCTTGCATCAATTTCCACAAAACAGGACCTGAATATCCGCAAGATATATACGAGGCTTTTCAAAAACCACTGCCCCTTCCTTCTCTTCCTAAAAGTTCAAATGGCCGTCTCTGGAGACATTCAAAACCCGCCTGGACACGTTCCTGTCCAACCTGCTCTGGGTGACCCTGGTCTGGCAGGGGGTTGGGCTAGGTGATCTCCAGAGGTCCCTTCCAACCCCTGCCGGTCTGGGATTCTGTAACTCTCTCTCATCCATGTCCCAATGAAAATTTGCTCACCCGTACACGTGGCCACACAAATATACATATATTTGCATAGATACGGGAACAAATTCATCCTCTCTCTATACGCACATATTTCTTTTGCTTCCTTTCCCCACTAAAATTTAGGGAAGCCTCTTCTCTGCTGTACAACAGTGCACGAGGAAACAACCCGACGGTAGCCCTGCAGTATTTTCCTCGTGTAAGCCAACCCCTCGGTGGGAGCAGAGAGAGCTATCAACTCCCTTTGATTAACAGGGTGGGTAGGCTCGACATTCATTTACCAGAATAGGGAAGATAACTTTGCAGACCACATTAATGGGGATCTACCTCTCTTGCTCATTGATGACATTGAGCCTAACCATGTGGTGCTTTAGGAGCAGAGTAATTCCATCGTCTGCCTTTGATTACATCATAAATTGACACCTTGCCAAGATATAAAAACATGGTTTTAGCCTGCGGAGGCCAGGGCACTTCAGATGATGCCCTCTCTCATTTGCTGGGTCTTGTGCCACAGCAGAGCTATAGATCACATCTGTAATCCTGTGGAGTTCATTATCTCCTAATGCTATTTGCTTTTTTAGATCATTAGAACGAAACTTGACCTGACCTGTGAACTATGAAATTGATTGTTGCCTTTAAATGGTCAACAGCCCATTTTCTAATCGATATACCGAATAATTTTATACATATTTAAATTATATATAACTTTAATGCTTGTTAAATTTATCTGCCACTTTCCTCCCATAGTTTGGCATGCATCTGAAACATGGATGGTGCTTTTACTACTTGGTGGTACCATTTAGAAAAAAAGGATGAAGAAGGAGGAAGACACAAATAACAACTGGCCTGAAACAAAAAGCTGAGCCACTGATCATGAGTGCAATTCTGCTCTGAAGACTTTTAAAACATATCCTAGGTTGGGCTGTGGTTTCAGATTAATACATTCCCTGATGGCTGGGATAAAAAAAAAACAAAACCTAAACCAAAACTCAGTTTTGCTGTAATCATTCAAGTTTGAATAGAGTTTGTGGTGAGTGAAGGGCTTCTTTTCTCTGTCCGTTGCTTTGCAGAATGAAAACCAATAAGAAATGAAGGAAGATCTCTCTACAACTCCCTGAAAAGAGGGTGTAGCGAGGTGGAGGTTGGTCTCTTCTCCCAAGGAACAGGCGATAGGACAAGAGGAAAAGGCCTCAGGTGGCACCAGGGGAGGTTTAGATTAGATGTTAGGAAAAATTTCTTCACCGAAAGGGTTGTCAAGCATTGGAACAGGCTGCCCAGGGAAGCGGTGGAGTCACCATCCCTGGAGGTATTTAAAAGCCGGGTAGACGTGGTGCTGAGGGACATGGTTTAGTGGTGACTTTGTCAGTGTTAGGTTGATGGTTGGACTCGATAATCTTAAAGGTCCCTTCCAACCTAGACAATTCTATGATTCTATGATTCTAAGACGCTGAGGTACACTCATGATGGCGCTGGATCCAGCAAGAAGGAAGGTTTCTGCAATTAGTAAGGTTATTACTGGTCCTGGGGAAGCACTGTTTAATGGTTTGGGTCTAGTGGTGCTTTGCACAAGTTTATAAAGGGACAGGAAATACGGTCTCTGGCCACCTTACAGATCACTTAACTTTTAAGTAGACCTAATAACCTTGCTTATGCTCTGATGATTTTAGGAAATTCTCCTCTGGGCATCCTTTGGCATCCTGCCTTTGCTGTATCTTCCAAAGTAACTTGCTGTCTTCATGCGCAAACTCATGTGGAGTCCCACTGACAGCCTCATTGCTCTGCCTTTTCAGCCACTTAGTGAAACAGCCTGTGGCTGTTTGCAAATTCAGAAAAGGGAAGAAAGAAAGAGTCTCCCAACCTGTCCAGTTCCCTTAGCATCTCTGCGTCACCAGGGAAAATTCACATCTGTCCCAAAGCTTCCAGTCTGGGAAAGAAGCAAACTCAGGTACTTGCAGCTTCAAGTTTCTTCTCTTATTTGTGGGAGAGACAGATGCACAAGTAAAATTCATAGAGACTATTTATTCTGCAGGAGATGAGACCTGACACCAAGACAGCATTCAGAGGGAAATGCAGTCACAGGGTCAGGGTGGGCGTTAGGATCAGTGTGGTTACTCAAGCGTTTAAAACTCTCAAGATTGTGGACAGGTCTCTTCATCACCTTCAACATCTCCAGTTGAAGAAAGGGAATATTATATGTATATCCCTCTTGAAGGCCTCTAAGGATGAAGCAGTTAACTTTTGTAACTCGTTTAAAGAGGAAAAGCAGTACATGCTACTGCAAATGACAATTAATGATGCACAAAATGGTTCTTCAGTGGAAGGGTCATTTCCTACCACTTGACAAGCCAATCCCTCTTGTAATGTGTGGGGTTTTTTGAACTGTTCAAGCAGATTGTTAAAAAAAAAAAATCAGGAAAAAAGAAACAACCTCCTGTATTCCCAAAATCACAGCCTTGCTGAGGCAATCACAGTGTGCCTTTCACCCAAACGAGTTGTTGGGGAAAAGAGTGGGAGAGGAGCCTTATTCTACACTCTAGCCTGCACTTGCTGGGCGCGCAGAAGGAGCAAGATGCGACCCTTCCACTAGGATCAAGCCAATGCCATTGCGTGCAACAGCATCTCTCTGACCCAGGGCACCTCTGAAATGTCTCCTGGCCTCTCCCTGCTCCTTTTCAGAGTTATGTCCTGAGAAAAATCAGAAACAAGCAAACAACCAGAGAAAAAACAAACCTCCCAACCCCCTGGAATGGCTTCCCTGGATTATTTCTAGTCAGGCAGGACTTAATCTTCTAGGCGTCCTTGTCTTTGAGAGTAAAGAGGCATTCGGCACTTATCTAAAATTAAAATGGTGAGCAGTGAAAGCCCTTGCAGGTACAGGGATCTCATCTGCATACATGTCTGCTTTGTTCCTGCCGTTAGCCCCTGCTGCTCGCTTGACGGTGAGCAGGGACAGCTTGGGGAGGGCGGTGGGGGGAAGCAGTGGCTTCTGTTGTGATCCCCTACCTGCCACTGCGGCACCTTTTAATACATGTCCATTTTTACTTATATTCCGGTTTTATCAAAGCAATGGGGCGTGCGATAGGCTGGTAAATAATTAATTTGTTTCCCAAAGATGCCCAGTGGAAGGGATGACAAGCCCTGCCATTTCTACTTTTATGGAGCGCCAGATGAAGTGAAGGCGTCAGCGAGGGGGCAAGAAGCTGGGAACAAAGTGAATTAGAGAATATCTTTCCTTCAGTAAGACAAATTTGTGTTGGGTAACCATGCTTTGCTGGGGAAGCCAATTGGAAAAGAGTGATAGAGGCCCAGCTACCGAAGTTCATCAAAGTCATCTGTTTCAGGTAAGCTCATTTTTCACCAGCCAAGGGGATATTTACCTGGAGTACACCTGTAAGGTACAGCCGACAGATTGAATGGTACAGTGCTTTATTATATTTCACACCCTGATGATTCAATATGATAGGAAAGAGGCAGAGAAAAAGGGAGAGCTGAGGAAAAAAAAAAAAGCCGTCCCTTCTCTTCGTAGCGGGTTTGTTGCAAACCATGACTGCGGTGCTTAGGTAAAGCAGAGGAAAGTGAGCAATGGTTTCGAGTGAATTGTGCTCCTGTGTGAGTATTTAGCTCAAAATAACCTTCATTGCTTCTCCTTCCCTTTTTGCAAGTGACGTCCCAAATTTCTGCAGTGAGACAACCCTACGTTATATATACCATTAAGTACATCCCCCCAGCCTGTTACCCTGGATGGCAGCAAGGATCGACTCTTCCCCTTGGCTCCCCAGGGAGCTCCGTGCTTCTGCTGGGAAAGCAGAGATGCCTCCAGCTGGGCAAAGACATGAAAAATGGGACCTCCTCCAAAATCCCCCGTCTTTACAGCCAACCCTACAGCCACCTCCTGTCAAAGCGTGCACCCTGCTTGCAGACCACCTCCCAAGGTCCTTCCAAGGCCACCACCTTGGAGAGTCATCACTTTGCTGTGCCAACGTTCAAGTGAGGGGCTGAACCCAACTTCTACAGCATCAGGAAATACCATAATTTCACCTGAACTTGCAAATCTGACTGTTACAGTCCCTGAGAGCCTATACGTAGCTGTGCCTTGGAAAATAAAACTGTCAGTGGGTGATTTCAGGCACTTGGTGGGGAACATGGGGTTTTGGAGATGGGAAGTTTGCCATTTATGCATACTGTTTCCACTCAAAAAGAAATGGACATTTCTCTCAGCTCCTGGAAAAGTGTGGCCAAAGCGTTTCTTATTTGGAGAACGCAACCCAAAATTGATGTACAATTTCTTGTACATCTCTGCTTCCCAACAGTCAAATATCTTTCTTTTTTTTTCCTGGAAAAGGAGTTCATCTCTATCACAGCAAGTTTGGCTCAGACGCCAATGCATTACAGATATTGCCACCACCATTTGCAGTGAGATGGCAAAGATGAGCTGAAAGAAGTATTTTAAAAAAAATTGTAAGAAAATTAGTGTTGTCACAGACAATATGCAGAACATTCTTGTGTCTGATATTACCTTTACCAATAAACCAGGGACTAGATCAGGTTGCTCAGAGCCTCATCAAGCCTGGCCTTGAATGTCTCCAGGGATGGGGCCTCCACCACCTCTCTGGGCAACCTGGGCTGGTGTCTCACCACCCTCATTGTAAAGAATTTTAAGTTTACCTGCATAAATGTCCAGATCTGAAGGACTCTTTCTCTAGGACCTCAGCATCTCCAGCTTCCAGGTGGATAAAGAGCATTTGGGACTGTCTAGGGAATGTCTTTGTACATTAGATGCTAGCTGGTATGTTTTGTCCTTATAAAGAAGGTGGTTTCTCCTAAGCTGTAAGGTACACCTATTTCTGTTCCTTTTACAAAAAAAAGAATCCTTCAATAAATTAACATGTCTTTACAATGATAATATGGACTATAAAAATTATTGTGATTCATATCAGGACACATAATGATTTAACTAATCAGTCATTAATTAAACAGGTTTTTACCTGCGGGGGCTGCGAGAGTTTAATAATTTAAGCTGACTAAATGTTAGCACTACCCAGGCATAATTAGAGCTGTGGGGAAAGTTTCACAAATACAGCAAAGCTGGCTACATTTCATGCTATTTACTGCGTGTAGGCAGCCGTCTGGCAGCAGAGCAGACTTTTCACATCTAAATGAGCGTGTTGCCAGGAAAGAGTGACCAGGAGGTGACTGGATTAAGGATGTCAGTCAACCTAAATTGTAAAAGAGGTCCCAGTCCTTCAACAGCTTACATACACTCTCGGTACGTACAATCGTGCTCGTTGCAGAAGCTGTTGCAGGATTGACCCCTTTATTAAGAGTTTACATGTTGAGTACATCCTTGCGCAGGTCTTAGGACATTGGGGTCCGTCGGGTTTGTGTTAATAAAACTGTGCTGCCTATCTCTCAAGAGCGGAGACAAGCTTCAAGAACTCGGAGTCTTCACTCTGGGGCCTTTGTGGCCACATTTTGTTCCACCTCCAAGTCCCCTTTTACTCGCCTATAAACTGGTGACAATGACCTTTGCCTGTTTTGTGTTGCCTGCTTGCTGCATTCATGCACCAAAAACGTTTTGTAAACAGTATTATTTTATTAATGAGGGGCTACAAGTCTACCTTTGAGCACTAGGAACCTGTAGTGGTCCAGTGGAGAAGAAAACACCTGGAGGAGACCACAGGTTCACACACAGGCCTGTGACTTCTGAATCCAGCTCCTCTCCTGTTGATAACAGCAAGGTAGCGATGCCCGTATTTAATATTCAGCATCTAGAAGAGAAATGCTTGGGTCAAAGCAACATCGAGGAGGAGGAATTCTTTGTTCTATGAAAGGTTAATGCACCTGGGTAGCAGCCGAGAGCGTTTGCATGCAGAGAGATCATTAATCCATGCAGTAATAATTTGTGAAATAAAAATCAATCTTGGAAAGGAGGCAAAGCCTCTAGTTCCAAAGTAATGGACTGCCTTTTGCACTGCATCTCGTTAAGCAAGACCCAAATACATAATGGGCTCAATTTCCATGCAAGCCTTCTCTGCAACCCAGAAAAACTAATAGCAACCCTAAACAAAATGTATCCATACCCTGCTGCCTTTCAGGGCCTGGCAATTGCAGCGCAATTAACACGGCAATCCTGGCCATTGCAGGAGGTTTTTAAATGGCAAAAGCTGCAATATTTGTTCCAGGGAAGTGGAGCTCTTGGGATGATGGACCGGACCTGCAGACGTGCCTGGCACCGTCAGCTCTTGGTGAAAGCACCTGATGGACACGGAGCTTTAAGAGGGCGCAGAAGCAGCCCAGCTCTGCTCCACTCGGAAGGAGAAAAGCAGCATTTGGAGGGTGCCCCTGGAGGTATTCCCAGAGCCCCCGATAGCCGCATCCATGCCTCTTCTGCTTACTCAAGAGGGAAACAACCTGAGGCCAAACGGAACAGACAAAGAGCACTTGATGCCTCTGGTTCAGACAAGGCTTGGTCAGAAGGCTGCAGAAATCCCTGGTACATCCCTACGGGTAAATAAAAGAAGACAAGAGACAACAGGAAGGGAAACGTGGGCAGAGAAATCTTTAAAATAACATGTTTCTTTGAAAAACAGCCCACAAGTTCCTTCGTAAAGGAGTAACGGGGTCAAATTCACTCCTTGGTTCCGCACACGACGAAATACCTTTTTGCTTTCGTGAGTTAAGGTGATATCAAAGCTGCTGTGCTGTCGGCATCAGTTTTCTGCCAGGATCCCAAAAAGAAAAAACATGCATTATCACTCACTCCACAGGTTGAAATCCGTCCCTCTTCCCCTTTGCCTACCTCCCAGGGCCTTTAATTTGAATTTTCTGCTTGGGGTGGACAGGTTTCCTGGACACTGTCACCGGCGCTGATTTCACTAACTCGGCGGCATCTCCAGGTGATTTCGGTGAGAGGGGAGACGGGCAGGCTCACTGCCAGGCTGCAACCCAGCCCCGAGTGCGGAGGTGTCACTCTGTAATACTGACAAAGTACAAAATCCAGTCCCAATAATCCTCTTAAGTCAGAACAGAAAATAACCGGTGTGATTGATAACCCAAAGACAATCAAAGTGTTTAGGATTTAGAGAAGGGACCATACGTACGGAATATTTCCAGAAAGAACTACACGGTTTAAAGGACTGTTTTGTTTGGGGTTTTTTCCCCTTTTTGGTATACTAAAAGAAGGGAAAAATAGCAATTATAACCTGAAAATATGCTGAAATCAGTGACAGTTTTACCATTGATCCGAATCGATTTTCAATCAGGCTTTTAAGGAACACAACAGAAATATCAATTAACAACGGAATAATCATTACAAGTAAACAAAGACAGTAAGGAATAAATTAGAGCCACGCTGGAAATCGATATCGTTCAAAGTCAGAAAATCAGCTGAGTTCAGTTTGGGGAGAAGAGATTCAGCAAAATTAATGCTTTGGGGTTTTCCACCATGCTCTGGGTGGTCACAGGCTGTAAAGCTCTGTTCTCGATGGACTTTGGGTGTCCCCACTCTATCGGCTCTTCCATTTGTGCCCTGCAAAGTGTGACTCCCTCGCGGTGTTGTTTGCACAGCAACCTGAGAGACCGGGTACCTGGTTCCCACTTTAATTAATGGGAAATGAACATCCCGGACTCCTCTCTCAAGCGTAGAGGTGTTTTTTCAGGTGTGCATGGTGCTTCAAAGGACAGAAGGATACAGAGGCAGATATAGGTCTACGTTACTGATATAGAAGTAAAAATGTAAAATGTCTGGCAACACTAGCGGAAGTTATTTTTTTCTTTCATGCTTCGGAAATAACACGTCTCACGTGGTAAAGATGTGTTGCAGCGGAGCAGCGTGTTATTTTCAGCCTTACCAAGAGGAACTTTTTCTGCCGAGCATACAAAAAGCACTGGAGTTATGTTAACAGCAATTTCATAATCCAAAGATTGGCAAAAAAATGCGTTTTTACTTTCCCAGCTTTCAAACTATCCCCTGGGGTTCCCTCCACGGTCAGAGTTGGTTTTTGATGCAAATACCTCATAGGAAAAAACTAGCAAAAATTGTGTTAAACTAGCAAAAAAAAAGAAACCTCAAACAGTAAAGCCACCTCAAGATAACTTTTGAAGGAGTGACGCAAGATCTATTTTGAAATTTTTGAACTCATTTTAGCCCCCTGGCAGGTGGCTTGAGTCACATCTCTTCCTCCAGCCGCGGCTGTCCAGCGATAATGTTTTGCTGTGACTCCTCTTCTCTGTGGTTCAGCCAGAGCAAGTGGAGAAAATTATCCCACTAGAAATGCCAGATTTACGGAATGATCTCCCTAATCTTACATGGGAACAGGAAGATAGGATGAGGGGTAACAGTTTTAGACTAAAAGAGGGTAGATTTAGATGAGATCAGAGGAAGAAATTCTTTGGTGTGAGGGTGGTGAGCCCCTGGCCCAGGTTGCCCAGAGAAGCTGTGGCTGCCCCATCCCTGGAGGGGTTCAAGGCCAGGTTGGCTGGGGCTTGGAGCAACCTGGTGTGGTGGGACGTGTCCCTGCCCGGGGCAGGGGGTGACACTGGATGGCCTTTAAGGTCCCTTCCAACTCTAACCATTCCATGAGTCTATTGTAAGATGGTTCCACTTTCCAGCTGATTTTTTAAGTCATTCTTGAAAGACAAAGATTTACCAGATTTGGACATTTTTTTTCCCCAAAAAGAATGGGCTTCTGGGGTTGTGTGGACTCAGGTTTCATCTCTTGCATGGGACACGACCCAGTTTTCTTGGCAGCGATTACCAATTTCAAGAGTCTCTTGTGTTGGAAGAGGCTGTGGAGCCCCTGGCCCTGGGCAGCGCTCCCAGGGATGTCCATGACTGAGGGAGCAAGATAGCCCCCACAAGTCAGCAAGGGGCAAATCTCTATATAATATATATAGAGATATATATAATATAATATATATAATATATATATGGGCCTTTTTTTTTTAACCTAACTACTGCACTCATAATTCTTCACACTAATCCCATTCCTGGCACAAATCTTCTATCTCAATCTTCCTATTTTTCCCCTGTCCGCATCTTGACATCCATTAAATTCTCAGTGTGCCCAAAGCTTACCAATACGGCACACTGCTTTATCCAGTGGCGTCAGTCCATCAATAAAGCTCAGCTGCTGAGTTTGTCTGCTTTCCTGCATTTTCGGATTACCGTAAATTATGTGGATGCTGGAACCAGAGATGCCGATGTGCCGGCACTGGGCTCTGGGAACCACGGTTCTGTGCTCCAAGAGCATCAGGAATGGGGCAGGACCGAGACTTTCCCATCATTTCCAGGCACCAACAAAGCCACCGCCAACAACAGCAAAAAAGTGGTATCTGCTAAAGCTCAGCCCAGCTGGGAGGGGATGCAAATGTGAATGGCATCTTTCTCCTTGTGGCTTTCCACTCATCTTCTCTTTCTTTTCTCACTCCAGCTTGAGTGTACAATTAAAGCACAATCAATCTCTGTGACATTTCCAAAGTGTGCAGTCGGTGTACCGGCTTCTCTTTTAGCCTTGGCGAGAGCCCAAATTTCTCAGAAAAATAAGCTCTCGACTTTCCCCTCGGAGAAACTCAGGATTAAGGGTTGTCGAGTGGGGACAAATCAAGCATCAAATTTGTTGTCAGCAAATTAACGCGCAGAAGAGACTTCTCTGAGTGACTCTTTCCAGGTTTAGCGGTAAGTGGGGATGGTTAATTCTAACAGTAGCCAATGATTTGCATTCAATAGCCCTATTTCATGTGGGCAAATACAGTTTTTTAATAGAAGTGAGTTATTACACTTTCCTTTATCAAAAAATAAGGGGAATGAGAGGTAAGAAACTTATTAGATGAAAAGCCTCTTGTTTGTGCTAGGAGAAAAAAAGGTGTTCCCAGTTTATTTTATTTGTCATCTCAACACAGACAGGAAGAAAAATATTAATATTTAAGACTACCTCTAGCAATTGTGTGCTTTGTTTTTCTATTTATACACCCTCAAGGTGCATAGAGGGTTATAGCAATGCCTCGGGTCACACTCATAATAACAGGAACCTCACTTTTTTTGTTCCCCCCTCTCCGTTTAAAACAACTCTATTAGTACCGCGCAAGCTACCTTAAGCAGCATCTGACATATACAAACTGTTGCCTGTAGGTTGCCTGTTTGTTTGATTTTCTGCAGTGTGAAGGTTGAGTTGAGTCATTTTGCACCCAATTACTTTGCAGTAAATTTGTCGGATGATTCTTGTCGTGCCGTATTGATCCAACGTGTCACCTTGAACTTGTTTATTGACACATCAAATTCCGAAGGCAGCCCTGTTCAATTTACCACTTCCCAATTATGGCATTTATATGATGTCACTGAAGCTTCTTGTCACGTTCAGATGAGGCCATTTTCCCCTCTCCACCACCAATCACCTGAGCAGCGGTTGCCATTTTTCTCTGACCTTTCCCGAGACAGATGGTGCTTCATAAAATACATCATTAGCACACGTGTCATTTTATCTTGCCTGGATTTTTTAAGTGAAAGGTACTTTGTTCAACAAAAGATTTTTCAATTTCTTCTTGGACAAGGGTGCTGCTAAATAGGATTTTTTCGCAAGCGCCAGAGAAGGGGATTCATCCCCAATGGCTTCAACAAGGGATTTGCAACACGAGGCCGGGAAAGCTCCGTCCTGGGCCCGGCAGAGGATCTGCATCCCCGGATGGTCATGGGATCTGCAAACATCAGAACAGCTCAGGATCCATCCCGGAACTCTGACACACAAAACTGATGTGGGAAACGGAGCGCCGATGTGACGTTCACCACAGGAGGTGGCCTGGTGTTCCATCGGTGGTGGGAGATGAGCGCACAGAAGCAGTGGCTATTTGCTTTGCAAAGTCTTTCAGGGTTTGTGACTGCCACCCTGCGTTTACCGATGACGCGGATGCTGAAAATAGCTTTCTTTTTTACCCCAAGGTGTCCTGTTTATTTTCTTTAGAACCGTCCATTTGTTTTTTTAACAACTCAGGAGCTGCTCAGAGTGGGTGCGGAAAGAGTACTTGAAAGTACTTCTTTCTCTTAAATCATGAAAACATTTGATGCCAATAACTTAAGATATTAGCTGGCCAACTTTGTCCCTTTGAATTGATTCAGCAACGCACTTAAGCTCAGATTTCTACTGGGGCGTATGTTTCAGTCCCACTATGTGAATTTAAGATGTCTATGTGGTTTCCACGTTGAGGACCCGAGAGTTGTTCCTGCACAGTAAAAGCGTCCCTCTTCTCCCTGTGCAGAAACTCCGAGATGATAACCCAAAAAAACGATCTGGACCAAGGAAGGTTTTGTAGTTTGAGGCTGCCTAGGACTGAGGTCAATATTAAAGACAAACAGGAAAGACATGCACTCTTCCGCTGCATGATTTATCACTTGCCAAAATGTGCTCGAGAAAAAAGCCAGGGGAGGGGGGAGAAAAGCAACCACAGCAGAAGAAAAGATTATCGTCTTGGCAGTTCCTCAGTTATGATGCCAGCGGTGCTTTAGAGTAGCTGGAACAAAAACATTTCCGAATCCAATGTCATTAAGTATAATATCTTCTTCTTGCTTGACGCTCACTGTTTTACTTCCCCATTTCCCCGAAAGAGGACGTGATCGTTTCTGCATCACAGGAACTTAGAAAACAGCAGACAGCATGTCTCTCAATTCCTGAAGACCCTGGCTCATCTCACCATGCTCTCACACCCCAAGTCCACTGCCGTTTCAGCCCGGCCGGTGATGCTGCGGCGGTCTGGCATGGGAGAGAGGAGCCTACCTACATGGGGAGGAAAATAAAGTCAGCAAATGCTCTCAGGTGGAGACCTTGAATGTCATGTGTCAGCCAGGAGCCAGCTCCTGATTTATAAGCCCCGCAGGGAGGGTTATGGGTGGATACTGGGCACCTCCTTGCACTCGCTTGGGCAAGGCGATGCTGCTGTTGTGTCTTACCATGTGGCGAGACAGCACAACAGCTTCTTCGTTCCTTTGTGTCATTGGCAGCTCTTGGATGATGTTCCCGTCTCAAAGCTGTTGCCCAAGTCTAAGTTGCTGCTTTTGCAATTTACTGTTTTGGTCTCTCCAGTTCATATTGCTAATCTCCTTTACAAGACCGGGACTCTCTCTGCCCCAAAGATATTACCTACGTCCCTCCTTCAGCTTGCTCCGTCTGTCTTCTTGTGCACATCTCCCAATGTCTTCTGCTTGTCTGCTACTCAGGAAAGCCACAGTTAGGCTATGAGCACTAGTTTCCTTTTCCAAAGGTCTTTGTATCATAAGGCATTCAAAATAACTCCAGTTCCTAGCCCTGAAAGGAATCGAAGTCTCCA